>NC_143548.1:5320239-6527739 GCF_031878675.1 Megascapheus bottae
ATGATGTATTACATAATTGATTTGCAAAAGTTAAACCAGTCTTGCATCTGGTTGATGAGGCTGCTTGATCATAATATATAATTTTTTAAAGTTGTTTCTGGATTCTCTAGGCTAGTATTTTATCGAGGAGCTTTGCATCTCTAATCATTAGAGAGATAGGTCTGTAGTTCTCTTTTTTTGTTGGGTCTTTCCCTGGTTTGGGGATGATTGTAACATTAGCTTCATAAGACGAGTTTAGTATGGTTCTTTCTGTTTCTATTTTTTAGTAGATTATCAATAGTATAGGAATTAATTCATCTTTAAAACTCTTGTAGACTTCTGCACTGAAACCTCATGGACCTGGGCTCTTTTTGGTTGGCATTGCCCTGATGACTCCCACTATCTCACTGTATGAAATTGGTTCTCTCAGTTTGCTTATCCTGGTTCTATGTAAGTAGCCTATATTTATTTAAGAAATCATCCATTTCTACTAAATTTTCCTATTTCTTTGAGTATAGGCCCTGAAAGTACTTATTCCTAATGGACTGAATTTCTTGAATATCAGTTGTGATCTTTCCCATAGACTCTCTAATCTTGTTTACTTGAGTCTCTCTTCTAATTTTTTGATTAATCTTGCCAGAGGTCTGTCAATTTTGTTGACTCTTTCAAAGAACAAAATTTTTCATTTATTAATTTTATGAAAAGTAGAACTTATTTTGATCTCTGATATTTCCAATTATATTTTTGCTATTTTTGTACTTCTAGTTGTTTTAGAATTCAACTTTTCCTATTGGTGCTTCAATTTCTTGTTTAGGATTTTTAGATGAGCTTTTTAATATGAGCTCCTAGTGGTATAAATTTGCTGCTTAAAATGCTTTTGCTGTGTCCCATAAGTTTCTTTGTGCTGTATCTTGATTGTCATTACATTGAAGAATGTTTTGAATTTCTTCTGTGAGTTTTTCTGTAACCCAGGGATTATTCAGAAATGTGTTGTTCAGCTTTCAAGTGTTTAATTTTTTTACCCTTTACTATATTGCTTAGAATTACTCTGATTCCAGTGTGATTAGATAGAATGCAGGGGGTTATATCTGTTCTCTTGTATCTGCTTAAGTTTTCTGTGTGATCTATTTTGGTGCATGTTATATGTGCTACTGAGAAAAATGTATGAAGTTTTGCTGTTGGGGAAAAATATATAATGTTTTGCCATTGGGCAAAAATGTGTAAAGTTTGGCCCAGCTGGGCTATGATGTCATTTAAGTCAGAGGTTTCTTTCCTTATCTTTTGTTGAGTTGACCTGTTTTGGTAACAGTGGTATTGAACTCTCCCATTATGAGTCTATCTTGTTCTATAACTCTATGAGAGTTTGCTTGACAATTTTAGGTGCTCCCATATTTGGGGAGTAAATGTTTATAACTAAATATTCTGGTTATGAATTGTTCCCTTTACTAATATGTAGTGGCCACTTTTTTCTACATGTACTGATTTTACTGAGAAGTTAATTTTTTCAGAGATTAAGATTGGCACTCCTAATTTTTTGCACAGTGCATTAGAGTGGAAAATTCTTTTCCATTCTTTCACTTGATGTACGTTTTTGTCTTTGGCAGAGAGGTGGATCTCTTGGAGATGGCATATTAATAACTCTTATTTCTTCATCCAGTCTGCTATTCTGTGTCTTATGATTGGATTGTTCAGCCCATTCACAGTAAGGGAAAATATTGAGAAGGGATTGTCATTAGTTACTTTTCCTTTTGTGTTTCTTTGTCTCTTTCCTCCCTCTGTTTTTTACTGATTTATATGTGACAGATTGTTGATGGGTGTTTTTGCTGTTCTGCAATATGTTCTTGATTTAATATTTTTTGTAATACTGGTTTAGTATGCATATATTCATATAGCTCCTCTTTGGAATGAAATGTTCTTATTGCTCCCTCAAAAGTAAATCCTAGTTTCTCTGGATATATCAGTCTTGTTTGGCAGTTATTGGTCTTCAGGGCATTAATGATATTTTTACAAGCTTTTCTTGCATTTAAGGCTTGTGCAGAGTCGTCTAATTTTTTCCATTGTAGTGTAGCTTTTTCTTTGGTTTTCTTGCATTTAAGATCAGTTCCTTTGTTTTCCGGTCTAATGATTTTACTACGATATGTCTGGGGGAGGTCCTTCTGGAATCTTGTTTGCTTGGGGTCCTGAAAGTTTTAATAATCTCAGTGAGACTTTCCCATTTGAGGTTGGGGAAGTTCTCTAATACAATCTATGAGAGTAAGTGTTGCAGACCCTTTGTTTGAAGCTCCTCACCTTTATCAAATCCGATTGTACAAAGATTAGATTTCTTGGCTGCATCTCTCAGTTTTTTGGACACCTCTTTGGTGAATTCTGACTGATTTCTCCAGATTGATGTCTCTCTCTTCCAGCTATTGTGTTTAACTTCTGTTCCAATGCCCTATTCTCCATCTCACTCAATCTGTTGTTTAGCACTTCTATTTGTGTCTCCACTTCTCTTTTGAAATTAAGGAATGCCTTTGTGATTTCCTGCTTATATTCCAGGAATTGTTTTTGGAGTTCTGCATTAATATCTTAATCATGTCTGCAATCAACTCCTTGAACAGAGTCTTGTCTTGAGCATCATTAGATGTCATTTCTTTGGATGGTGACTTCTCTCTCATCCCTTCACTCTTGTTTCCTTTTGGCATTTATGTGGGATTTTATGCATATATTTTGTGATTTGTTTCTGTAATTTCTGCTCACTGGAGGAGTTGAGACTATTGTTTGGGATTCACTCTGTGGTCAGTAGATGCCAGTCTATACTTGGTTTGGTGTTTCTGGGTATCTGTGTATATGTGTGGTTCTCAGCCAAATTAATTACATTGCTGGCTGAGTCAGAGCTTGCAACTTTTGCTGGTGTGGCCCAAATTACCAAAGGTTGTGTGCAACTGTGCACCTACGACTCAGCTAGCTGAACCTCTGGTTTATCCAGCCCTGTTCACCAGGGGTGGGACCCAGTTGAGGACATGGTCTCTTAGGATGGCTCTGTCTTTCTGATTCTCACTGCACTAATTCAATGCTTTCTGGTTTGCCCTTCAGTTCCATGCTCTGTTTCTGGGTTGCTATCCCCTTTTTTTCCATACTCAGGCAGAATGGTCCCCTGATTTCCTCCAGAAGTACAGGACCACTTTTGGCTGTGAGTCTTTCTGTGACTCCATTGAGAGGACCCCATGGTGCTGGCTTGCTGGAGGTTTCCAGCAGGAGGGTATCCCTCTGAGCTTTGGCTCAATCAGATGTACAATGCACATACACATGCCTGCACATAGCACTAGCCACTATTGGAATGCAGGGTATTTTGGCCCTCAGTCTCTAGTTTGAATATCCAAAGGAAGAGGCTATTGAGCCGGTGAGAGCAGGAACAACTTCACACATGTTGTTGGAGTGCTGGATCTTAGAGCCCACATGTCAGTCTCTAGCCAATGGCCTTGGTGAGGGAGCTGTTGGGGGAAAGGGCATTATTCTGAATTAATTGTTCCCCCCAACACTTGCCAGTATTTCTTGGGCAGAGTTGACAGGGATCTGGAGTTAAATTCTGTAGCTCTCCACATGCTGTGCTTTCCCAAAGTGTTTTTGACAACCCAGTGGGCTACTTTATCATAGAAGTGTTGGCTGTGACCTGCTCTATGATGTTAGAGGGTTATTTGTGACCCCTCTGGTCTCCACCGCTGTCTGTGCTGTCTACTCACACTCTGTGCAGATTCATGCATCTGAATTCTGGAGCTTGCTGAAGTTCATGGCTTCCTGGTTCTGAAGCTCACAGGCACCACTAGTGAAGCAGAGGGAGGGGTCCTCATGATTTTTATATTTTGAGAGCATTGGATATAAGCTTTATGTGGATTTCTTTTCTGGTTTGTTTTTCTTCTCCTTTGCTTCTTAAATTTGTTGTTGTAGATTTCTAAAGATAGTTGGCTCCTGGGATTCCCCAATTCTCCGTTTTCTTGTGAGAGAACTAGTCCGGGTCCCTAGTGTTTTCACATCATCTTGCTTCCCCCCTATGTAATTTTTTGAAGCATTGCAAAACAAATATATATACATATATGTATATATATATTCATGATGCTTTCTTGATTTCTGCCACCATCTTCTCGTTGTTGAGATATAGGAAACCCCTTGAGTTTGGGGGGTTAATTTTATATCCCATTACTTTCCCAAATTTTCCTATGGGTTTGAGTTATTTGGGAATGGAATGCCTAGGATTCTGTATTGCAGAATTATATTGTCTCCAAAGAGGGGAAGGTTAACTTCCTCTTTCATTATTTGCAATCTATTTATGTTTGCTTGTTGCCATATGGGTCTACCTCAGAATCCTCAAAATAAATGGAAGATGAGTGGAAAGAATTGACATCTTTCTCTCCTGATTTTAGAGGGAATGGCTTTAAGTTTTCACCATTAAATACAATTCTACCTATAGGTTTGGTATATGTGGTCTCCCTGAGTAAATAATAATTTTTCTTGTCTTACTCTCTAAATTTAATTTGAAATATACTTTATCTGATAACAACATTGCAATAAGGCTATGCTTGAGGGTGCCATCACTTGTTAGATTTTTTTTTCAGGATTTGTTTGGTTTATTTATGGTGGGGGACCAAAAGTGTTTCTTGCAGACAACAGAATGATGGATCTTGAATTCTGGATCCAAATAGTCAATGTATGCCATTTAATTGGAGTGTTAGGTGCATTGATATTGCAGGGTAGGACAGAAAGATCTTTCTTACTCCATGCCATTTTAGGCTTTTCAGTAATGATTGCATCTTTTAAATTCTTTCCACACATCCTCTTTAGGTACAATTTATCTATCACTATTATGCTTTCATTGGTTTTTATATGTGGAGTATTTTTATGAATTTGCTGTAATGTGAATATGGTCAATTTTTCCCCTTTTCTATTTTTAGTTGCAGTGAAAATTTTTAATGATATTCATAATCCCTGCTGACATGAGAATGTCATATAGATGGGGAATCCTCAGGAAGTAATTACCAGTTGAATAAAACTGATTCACCATGGGTGGAATTTCTCCCTCTGTGGCAGGTTCCCATTCTACAACACAGTGGAAATGAGTCAGAATCTTTTGCCCTCTTGAAAAAATGAGTATACAAAAGCTTCTTCTCATCAGAGTGCAGCCTATACACTGCACTCTTCTTAGCTGATGCAGGAGGGCTACCTTCCCGATGCTCTTCTGCCATAAGCATAGACAGACATGGGGTACTGCTTTCTTCTCCTTGGCCTTCTTCAGTTATTTGCAGGTTAATCGAAGGATCCCAGACAAGCATGCAGGTATGTACTCAGATCCAATGTCACAGCTAGTGCCATTGCTCCTACCTCCATCTATGTTTCCTTTTCCATTTCTGCCAATACTCCCCTGCCCCAGTAGTTTCCCCTGTAGCTAGCAGTCCTCCTGTGTTGGAACTTACAGCCCATTTAATAAAGGTAAAATGGTATATGCACTGGAATGGGGGTTTACCCAATGCTAAACCAAGTGTTGTCAACTTTATTATCCATATAATGGAGGCTTTACCAACTTATACTTTCTCCGACTTTTCACTGGAAAGACTTCTGGTTTATAGAATACTTAATATCAGAGGCAATGATGGATCATAAATAGAGGAAGGATAGAAGGAGCTCTTCATCCTAGAGAGCCTATAAAACCAGGTAAGATTTTACACTTAGTTTTATTTACAAAAACTTTAGAACACTGTATCCCTTTCCTATTAAAGTGTAGTAAGTTGTGGAATACATGAAACACAGGTAGATCTAGAAAAAATTAAACACAGTTAAGTAGCTATGCTACTTAACCCACATATATTTGCTGTCCCAGATGACTTCTCTAGGTAGTAGTGCTATGGTCCAATTTTCACCTGAGGATTTCCAGATACACGTCTGCAGTTCTCTACAAAGTCACACTCACAGGCTTTCCAGATGAGTCCTTACCTCCTTGGTACTCAGGAAACCTACAGTCACACTATGATCTGTTAACCTCTGGGCTGAAAAACATCTCTCAGTTGCCTTTTCTGAGACGTGGGTAATCATATATTGGGGAGTTTCCCAGGGCAAAATGTCATCTACCCACACAGATAAGGCCTCCAAGGAAGTAAGCACAGGCCATACAACTTGTATTGATCTCTTCTTGGTGCTTGTCCATTCTCTGCAGGCTTCTCAAGAAGGATTTGCTACAGAATGAAAGCATGTACACAGCTCCAGTATCACACTCCTTCCATTGCTCTTCTTGCCATCTCCCTTTCTGGTTTTGCTTTTCCAGCAATTGTTCACCTCCATCAGCCTATGTTCTAACCTGAAGTCTTTCCCCCCTGGGACCCCACTCCATATTTATGTCCAATTGTCCCCACCCTGTGGAAAGTATTAACACACGTTTTGGGTGTGTCCTTTGTCCCTGCTGGTTGCTCTGAGTGTATTTTGCCTCTTGGTTTTGCTCCGCTGCACACAATTAACTTTTTCCATTTGAATGCTTTACCAATTTGTTTCACTATGCTCGGCAGTGCCAGCAGCATTGACATCATTGAAGGGCAAGATCTTTCAATTTCTCCAGTTTTTATATTTCAGTAAGGAGTTTGACTTCTATGGATACTCACAATTTCCCATGTTTTTTGAAACTGTCTGCAATCAGTTTTTGATTCCAGGTAGCAACATGGAGATTTCTGTTTGTAGTCACCCCATCTGCATTGCAGGTAAATTGAGATCTATATTTTGTCTCCTGTGATTATCTAAGTGGCATTGCTCTGGGGAATGCAATCAACACTTCTGCTGAGAGTGGATCCTGCTTTACCACAGGCTGAGAACAAAACCCTCCTCTTAAACAGACTGCTCAATTTTTGTATTCTGAAAAAAAATGCTTTACAATTCTGGCTGAGATTGTGTGGTTCTTTAGCTGTTAGCTTTTCAGGATTGCTAATACTGGTTTCTTTAAGAGAACTCAGAATTACACTTGGGCCATCGTCCTGGTCTCCTGATTTAAATTCTCATTAAGGTGTTTTGAAATTTCAGTAAACTCTTGCCAAAACCAGAAAACATTTTTCCCAATAAAAGTTCTGCAGAAATGCCAAATATATTTACCTACTATAGACAGTGAGAAAATTTGTGAAATGCTATATTTCTTGATATCATTCTGTGGATAACAAAGTAGATTACCTAAAACAGTATAGCAGTTTTTATTTTCATGAACTTTAATTTCCATAGTTTGTTTCATACTTTTCTTCTCTTTCTGTAGATCATCAGATAATTCTATTTTTTTCTTCATCATACCCAAGTAGGAAATGTGGTAGTTAGAATTAATATAGAATCAAACAACTTTCCTTTACAAATATACAATGTCTTCTGCAACAAGAAAAACAATAAGAGAACAAATATGCCAATCATAACATGAATGTCAGTTTGAAACTAACACAAGATTTGTTCCTCCCTAAAATTTTATCCACAATCTAGATCAATGCTAAACTGGAAGAATTTTCAGAACTCTGACATGAGCACTGACTCTGTGCTTGTCCGTTCAAGGCTAGAACTGTATGACTTGAGTCCTGGTGCAATTTCTGGTTTTTGGATGGTTAATTGGAGGTGAGTATCTCACAAATTTTGGTGTCTGTTTTGGTTTTGAGCCTTGGTCTTCAGGTCAATCCTACTGAGTAACTAAGATGATAGTCAAGCCACATGGCAACACGTTTCCCTTGAAGATATTGAACGTAAACTGACTATGATTTAATCCAATTTTTTGTAGGCTGGTTGATGTTAGAAGCATTTCCTGAAATGAATATGGCTGTAGCAGTATCTCCAAAGAGGCATGTATTAGGTGCAGGAGACAAGTCATTGAAAAGAATGAAAGAACGTTTATGCTATACAGGGTCTTTTATTATTCCATATAAAATTTTGGATTGCCTCTAATATTTCTTTAAAGAGTGATATTGGGATACTGATGAGTATTGTGTTGAATTTGTAGATAGCCCTTGACAAGATTGTCATTTTCATGATGTTGATTCTTCTCCTATGACCCAACAATTCCAATAGGCATTTATTCTACTGTAAAGAAACAAGGAAAGGCTAAATCCACTAGCACAATGATGTTAATTGCAGCACTATTTACCATAGCAAAGATATGGAATCAACCCAGGTGTCCCTCTGTTGATGAGTGGATCAACAAGATGTGGTATTTATACAAAATGGATTTCTATGGTGCTGTCAGAAAGAATGACATCACCCCATTTGTAAGGAAAAGGAATGACTTAGAAAAAACCATAGTAGTTTAATTAAGCCAGAATCAAAGGAACATAGGCTCAGTGGTTTCCCTCATTTGTCATAATCAGCAGAAACCTTGGTCTCTCCTAGCAGAGATTTGCAATAGAGCAAAATCTAGAGACATAAGGCCATACAGTATGATGCTAATTAAAAGGACCTCTAGGATATAGAAACAAAAGCCATATAATGAGTGATTATTGTCCTTAACGTACTATGTTATGTTTCATCTCTTTTGCTGTCCCTTGGTTATCTCATATTGTTACAGTATTTCATTTCGTTATCTGATATGTTGGATATATTTGTATTTGGTTATTTGAAATAGGATAGGGAAGTGGGAAAACAAGAGGGAAGGGTGGGGGAGGGAAATGGTTCCAAGACATGAGAAAGGATATCAATATATGTGAATTACTGCACCTTGTATTTGGTGAATATAATGTAACCCTTCTAGTAATTACAATAAAAATATATGAATAAAAGAATGAAAGAATGTAGTTCAAGGTAGAGAAATATACCACACACATAATTACATAAAGTTCTCATACAATTACAACTAATGATTCTTCATTTTTGAGTTCTATGCACCAATAATATACTGTTTCATTTTCTCTAATGTGAAAGGCCTGAATGACATGGGTAAATTATATTCATTGTTTCTAGGGCAACAGGAAAGAAGAATTTTAATTTCTGAAAGACATGAATGCCACTGTTTTTAGATGAAAACTGAATTTCTGTACTGAAATACAAAGACCTATAGATAGTACTATTTGTAAAATTCATTGGTCAAATCATTCTCATGATTACATTCTTCTTTATAGGACACTCTAACATTGACAAAATCAGGACTTTAGAGTTAAATTACTGCCTATTGTATTTAAATAATTTTAAATGCGAGTAAGAATTAAGATTGAATAAGAACAAATGAATCCAAAATAACTATTTATTCTAGATTGCATTCTTTCAGAGTGAGATATGGATTACAATTGTTCATGTCTGTCCTCTTCTTCTATGAAATCTTCTATACAGCATAGCTATATTTAATAACTAATATGCCATTTATTTGCTTTGTTGTCGTTTTTATGAATTTCAAAGTTTTCTTGTAATTCCCCATGTTCATTCTCATTTAAAATGATCCATACAAAATCCACCTCATCAAAATATGTGATTATATTTCAAAGGATAGAGTTGCTCATATCACCAATATCCATGGCTCTTTTCTGCCATTTCTGAGTTCCCAAGAAGGAAGAATTTCCTAAATGGCTTTAGAGTTATAAAAAATTGACATTTTTATCTATTTTCAATATGCGACTTAGAATCTCTGAAATATAAAACACTTTTTTGAAAAAACTTCCATGGTTTGTATAGTATCAAGGAAGGGACCTAAAAAAGTTAATCTGCAAAGTGGAAAGATGTTGGATACCATTGCTTTCAGCCTCCTGAGAAAGTAAGATTATAAGATGGCACCTGGCAGCTCGCTAATGAGTCAGTATTTTCTGTCCAGGAAGTTTCTTTGCATTCATTGATTTGTTTTTTCTGTGCTTGTGGATAGAGTGAATCGCTAGATTTCTTCCAGGTTTGCTTGCTGCTTTGCAGATGACCTTTACTGTGATTGGATGCTTAAGGATATAAATATAAAGGGGTTTCAGGGGAATGAGGGAGAAGGGAGAAAAGAAGGAGAAGGGAGAGGACACAGGAGAGAGGCAGAGAAGAAAGAAGAGAGAAATAAACAACCTCTGCTTGCAGCAATTTGAGTCTGTGATCGTTCCCAGTACACCTCCAAAGTGACGTGTTGTTGCTGTGGGCAGCAACAAGTGGTGGCCCGAACGGGGAAGTTTTTTTCAGCATGGTGGGTAAGTACTGAGGAACCTCGCAGAGGGCAAGGAAACAATCATTCCCAGTCCATCTCCGAAACACACTTCAGGCACGGTGGGGAAACTGAGGAAACTCATGGAGGGCAAGGCAATAATCATTCCCAGTCCACCTCCGAAGCGCAGGTCACTTTGGCACAGTGAGGAAACTGAGAAACCTGGCAGAAGTCTCTGGGCAGAGTGGTAAGGGTGAGGCAATAAGGGGTTCGGTAAAGAACCGGGAATAAGGGGTTCGGTAAAGAAACGGGAATAAAGGGTTCGGTAAAGAACCGGGAATAAGGGGTTTAGTAAAGAACCGGATGTGGTAGTCAAAGAAAAGGTTTGTGCAGTTGTTAAATGTGAATAATGGGTTCAGAAATCTCCAACGAGGAAATGGTTAGAGTCATAAGAGATTTACTGAAAGTTAACAGTACTGTTGTAAAAGAATCCACGGTTAAGGCTTATGTGGATATGATAGAGAAAGTAAGTCCCTGCGTTTTGAATGAAGGACTTCTTAATGTACCACAGTAGGATTTACGTAAGTTAGATTTAGAAAAAGCACTAAGACAGGGAGACTTCCCAGGAGGAACATTTCCTATGTGGCAACTTATCCATGAATGCTTGTTTTCATCCAAAGAGTTAAACAACAGGTGGAAAGAAACGCAGAGATGCTCAGAGAGATAAATGACAGAGAATCGAGTGAACAGGAAGAGGAGGAATTAAGTGGTAGCAATTTAGAAAGCCTGTGCTCAGGTGTGGAATTGCAAGATAGGGGGCCACCGCCCATAGTTCAGCAATCTGTGCCTCAGTGGGAGGAGCCAACAGCCAGCCTTCTCGGATCTGTCAGCAAATTAGCTAAAAGAAGCGCTAGAAATGAGGAATGATTGGGGTTTTTCAGTGTTTGAGGCCTTCCTCAGGGCATGGCTAACAGCCCAACAATTTGTCAGGTGTATGTTGATGCAGCCTTTAAGCCCCTTAGAGAAAGCTATCCTGATGATGTTTTATTAGCACACCCTAATTTAAATTTACTTTTATAACTTTTTGGCTTGATGTTGGATATGTTAAAGAATCATGGACTTCACATAGCTGAGAAAAAGGTATAATCAGGTTCTTCCATCCTGTATTTGGGATATTAAATTATGGATACAAGTATTAAGCCACAAAAAATCAAATTGCTAAAGATAAATTGATTACTTTAAATGATTTTCAACATCTCTTAGGGGATGCCAAAAATTATAAAAACAGACAATGGTCTGGCATATACATCTGCTTCCTTTGTTCAATTTTGTGCAACTTTAAATATTGTTCATAAACAGGTATTTCTTATAATCCTCAAGGACAAGGGATAATAGAGCATGCACATCAGACATTAAAATTGTTGCTTTTAACCTTTAGTATTGTGGAAAGATAGTTTTTCTGGAAACTGCAAAGGACCAGACCATGTTCTCATGTGGGGACGAGGAAGTGTTTGTGTTTTGCCACAGGATGCTGACAGTCCTATTTGGGTGCTGGAGAGACTGGTACATCAGAAGTTGGAGGCTCCTCAGAAGCATGTCGGTCAAGATGAGGGCTCTTCTACTTAGCATGAGTATGGTTCCCAGAATGAATCCATACACCAATGATGCACAACCCTAACAACATCGCTGAGGACGACGCTGCTGGGAACCTGAACAATGGCCACCCTCCTGAACTGGATGTCAAGGATCCTCAAGAGCTAATTTTGTGGCTCAGTCATCTTTTATCAAAATTCAACTGAGGACTGGAATTGTTATGCTTAATCAATGAGTTGATTCATCACAAGAACAATTGAATATTCTGGAGCAGGTAATGAGCACCTCTTGTGTAGCTGCCTGTTTCAGAGTTTGAACTTGGACATGACATAGAATGCTCAAGTTGATAACTTGATGGCTTCACTACGTACACAAATAATTGGACACATATTGATATTCCAACCTTGGGTGATTAGTCATGTTTATTTGAGACTGTTTTGGGATTTGATAAAAGGTGGGTAGGATTGATTGGCTTGGGTTTGTTTTTATGTATTATAATTGTAATATGTCTACACTGTTTGTGTAAAATAATGCAAAGTCAAAATAGACAGTGAATGCTGATTATGACAGATGTTTGCTGCCATGGAAACAGGTGCCTTCCCTCAGGTCTGGCTTGCCTAAATGGATGGCTGGTAATCAGAGATGGGTAAGTCCCAGCTGTTAGCCTATCAGCCTAAGACAGGAGCCAAGTAAAGAGTACTTGGTGATTTCATGATGGGTAAGAAGACTAATGAACTTGGAGACACCTAAGACAGGCACAGTCAATCTGATATGATGGTAGCCCCTCATAACCTAGGTCTTCTCCTTTTTTCCTTTCTTTTCTTTTCTTTCTTAAAATAAAAAAGGGGGAGGTGTTGGAGACCATTGCTTTCAGCCTCCTGAGGAAGTAAGATTATAAGGTGTCACCTGGCAGCTTGCTAATGAGTGAGTACTTGCTGACCAGGAAGTTTCTTTGCCTTTGTTGATTTGTTTTTTTCCGTGCTTGTGGATAGAGTGAATCGCTAGATTTCTTCCAGGTTTGTTTGCTGCTTTGCAGATGACCTTTACTGTGATTGGCTGCTTAAGGATATAAATAGTGTGGGGTTTCCGGGGAATGAGGGAGAAGGGAGAAAAGAAGGAGAAGGGAGAAAAGATGGAGAAGGGAGAGGAGACAGGAAAGAGGCAGAGAAGAAAGAAGAGAGAAATAAATGAACTCTGCTTGCAGCAATTTAAGTCTGTGATCATTCCCAGTATGCCTCCGAAGTGACATGTCATTGCCAAGGGCAGCCACAGAAAGCCTATTAACTAAGATGACATGTAAATGAATTTTCATGTTTATAGATTTGTTCAGTAACTTATTCCCAATCAAATTTTAGTTAAATGCATTCTGGTAGAAAATTTGATACCAGACAGGACTGAAATAGATAGATCCAAATTGTCTTGTTTCCTTATAGAGACCATATACAATAAGAAACATTTGGTATTTTATTTAAATTACAAACAAGAGAGCAGTAATTTTTTCACCATTACTATCCATACTAATTCAGGAAAGCCACAAAAACTTGAGAGAAATTGACAGATTTTAGATACTTGACCAAGAAATTCTAAGTGGCTTGTGCTGTTACTTTGCTTCATGAATAATACATTGTTATAGGCATTTATGCAGGATATCTGAATACATTTGGAATGTGCTTTTCAAAATTTTCTAAAATATGAGTATTTCATCTTTAAAGCAGATGATACACAGCTATGTGTATACAGAACTCTTGTTGTTAACTCATATTCTTAATTTAGTACATGATTTCTGTCTTTATAAATTGTGGTTCTATCCAAGAAACTATTGGACTCGAATGACTTCATGTTGTTTTCCATAAATGCACATCATAATCACAAATAATAGAAGTATACAAAAAGTATAAAACATAATGAACATTGATCAATATGCCAGGCCCAAACTAAACTTGGAAGCATTCTTAGTTGAAATATAGCCTTTGCAGACGTAAACTTTTCCAAAGATATGAAAGTAAATGTCAGGAGATTATTATGGCTGGACAAACAACAAGAAGACTTTTATGGACAAGGTAGAATTCCATGCAATGAATTTTTTCATCAAGTCTCCATTATCCCATTTGTTCTCAACACCAAGTCTCACAAAATTTTTGAAATTTGGTAACACTATATTACCAAAAGATGAGAAACATATATTGTGGCCTCATTTTTTAGTTCAATATTTTATGCTCATTGCACCACATATTTCACATTTTATGGAGTCATCAGTAGAGATACTGTCAGATTCTTTCTAAACACGAATTCCTATTGACAGATTTTTGAAAAATAAGGTCAACTCTGGGATGTAGTTTAGTTATTTATTAAGTTTCCTCCTTTTTTTAGATTTTTTATTGTAATTAATAAAAGGGTTACATGATATTTGCCAGACAAAAGGTGTATTAATTCACATACATTGATACCCTTTCACATGTCTTAGTCCACATTACCCTCCCCCCATCTTGGTTTCCTCCCCTTCCTTATCCAATTTCAAATAACCAAATACAAATATATCCCATATGTCAGATAACAAAGTGAAATACTGTACAATATGATATAACCAAGGGACAGCAAAAGAGATGAGAGATAACATAGTACATTAAGGACAACAATCATTCATTATATGGCTTTTGTTTCACTATCCTCCTTTCTTTGAAATATTCATGGTCATGATAAACCCTACTGCATCATCTTTTTCTTCTGTCATTTTTAATGACAAATAGAATTTCCAAATACTTCTTAGAATAGAGGGAATAAAAGTTTCCTAAAAATACTCTTACTGGGTGTAAAGTGTGGGTCTCTCTAATAGTACACAAGATCATATCACAATCAATTTATATGTCAGCACCTTCTGAAACAGTGTTTGGAAAGATGAGCATGACAACTTACTACTTTTTGAGTGGAACATAACTTTTAAGTCTCGAGACATGAAACCACTGCAGGCAGAAAACTGAAAGGGCCGATTCTCTCTGTTGATGGATCAGGCTGGAATGTATGATTGGTACCAGCAATTCAAAGCTGATTGCACAAATATTAATTCTCAAGATGAAATACTGTGAAGAATAAATTGGAATGTGTAAGGGTTTCCTTTGACCCATGCTGATACTGAATCAAGCTGGAGTTCTACTCCAAAGAGCAAAATTTTTGATTGAATGAATATAAACCTCTCTATTACTAGTATGGGGCAGGATATGTACACAGATAACAGATATTTAGGAATTATTGCTCGGAGTTGGTTTACAAGTGAAAGTATGATAATGGACTTGAGATCCCTGTGGCATGTCCAAATATTTGTGTTCTGATAATCTCCCGTCCCGCGGGTTCAGTTATTCGTCAGGCTCGAGGAGGCACCTCCTAAGAGAAGAAAACCAATGGGGGAAAGAGAGGAAGGAGACCAGGCACATAAAGAAAGACAGAGACAATCTGAGTCGCATCAAAGTCTCATTTATTAAAAGTAAAGCAGGGTTTATATACCCTGAGTGTAAGGAAGGGAGTATAGAGGGGGGGATGGAGAATTTTTGTGATAACAAGAATGGGAAATCTCAAGGTTAGGGGTAGGTCAGGCTATTCTTTTGGCCGTTGTGCTAACCCAAGAGACACAACCTGCGGTTATTCCGAGAAGTATTTTGTACAGATGACTCAACCAGATGCGGTTTGCTCAAGGCTAGAGGTTCTTTGCTTTGTTCCATTTAACTCCTTGGTCTCTGACATGATAAGACCGGCATAACGTTTTCTTACGGGAGCTTGCTTGCATGAAAATATTGATGTTTCATATTTATTTCCTTTTTTATTTCCCTTAAACATGTGTTTTCTCTTTCTACAAAGTTGGATGATGTCAATTTCAAAATCCAACATTACCCTGAAAATTTACCTCATTGGTATGGGTCTTTCAGAATGATCAACATAAAAGAGATTATCTCATCCAAGTATACTTCCATCTCTATATGCACTGAATAAAATATTTATGGATATTGGATCACATGACTTAATATCATTACATGATTTGATTTTTCCAAAATATGCTCATATCATTCATCAGTTTACTAGCAGGAATTTATAACATAATTGGAACAAATCACAAACAATGTGTAAAGACAATCCTGGGATATACTGTTATGAAAGTATTCTGATTTATACTGAGTACATTCTAGTTGTATTCATGAAAAAGGAAAAAGTTGTGAAATTCCCTGGCTAATATCATTCTAAGTTTCTGTGCTTCTGGTCACATAATGATGGCAGATATATACATAGTCCACCCCTAAAGCAGAAGCTTGAATGTAATAAGTGTAAACTCATAAAGTGAGGTTTTGAGGCAGCTTATTCTTAAAAATATGCCGGTATCATTGTACATACTAAAGCCAGCCTTGAATTCATATTGGATTTCTCTCATAAATATGAATAATAAAGTATTGTTGTCAAAACCACTGAACTTTGAATTTCCCATGCACTATATACTGAGGACCATTGCTTGTGGAGAATCTATGCATTTGAAATTTGTTTAATATTTTAAATTCCATAAAGTTTTGTTTGACACACAAAAGTAATACATTAATTTTCAAAAAAAATTCACTGACAAATGTAAACCATTTTACATTTTTACCATACTGCTAGGAAAGCAAATCCATGAATTTCAGTTATTTAATATGTTTCCTTATGATTGTATTAAATTCCTATGCAAAATGTAAATGCTTTAATGTGAGCAAATATAAACAATTAGTTGTCAATATGCCTTGAAGAATTAGTTGAGGCAGAACACCTGCATATATATATAAACAAAACACAAAAGTAATACATTAATTTTCAAAAAATATTCACTGACAAATGTAAACTATTAAAACCCTAGAAGATTTTTACCATGCTGCTGGAAAGCAAATCCATGAATTTCAGTTATTTAATATGTTTCCTTATGATTGTATTAAATTCCTATGCAAAATGTAAATGCTTTAATGTGAGCAAATATAAACAATTAGTTGTCAATATGCCTTGAAGAATTAGTTAAGGCAGATCACCTGCATATACATAAACAAAATTCCAGATATATGGGATAATGAAAATCAACTTACAGAATGTCAAGGAATGTCACCTTCTCTCTCACACAATGCAAGAGGAAAGTGGTTTGAGATAAGGGCCATAAATACAGGCAGAATCATTTAAACAATACCCACAGCCATATGAAATTGATCTCAAACTTCTGTACTTCTTGATAAATGGTCTAATGCACAAGTGAATTTTTAATGTAGGTTTCAAGGAAAAAGGGGCCAAAGTTAACAATGTGGTCAGAGAAATTCCTATAGTTTTTAAAGGCAAAGATTTTGCACAATCCAGTTTTCTCTTTCAGTGGAAACACAGTTTTCTCTGACAACTCTGTAGTATAGATGCACACCAATAATTTCTTCACTATATATGTACTGATGAAATTGAAATGCCTGCATATGGGTCATGTTCCTATTCAGAAAACTGAGTGGTAGGTAGATTTGTATCCTTTTTAAGTTTGATGTGATGTATCCATTTCAAATGCTTATTTTTACCTTACAGGGAATGACTTATAACATATGTAGCTTTGGCCAGTCCTTGGAGAGATTCCTATAGTAAATAGTGAACACAGAAATGGTGTCTACAGAAGACACTTCAAACCATCATACTGGTGAACATTCATCATACTGGTGAACATTCTGATCACAGAAGTTATCTCTTCCTATGAAATGATGTGTTTGAAAACTTCAAATTGAAATTTTAGGATCTTACCTGTTTCATTTTCCTATGACCTGGTAAGGCAACTTGTGAGTGAAAAGGGAAAGGGAAATGTGGAGTTACTCCACATTTTTACCTTTTTGATATATCTAGAAGTAACACTGTTGTGTTAAAAACATGAATCATCAAATTGTTTTTTTTTCTATGTGTGTTTTCAGTGTATCTAAAGTGTGCTTGATGCAGTTAGGTGTTGTGTGAATAGATGTTTAGAACAGCTATATCCTCCTGAAGAAGAGATCCCTGTAGTAGCAGGTGACATCCTTCTTTGTCTCTTCACATCACTGTAGTTTAAAGTATATTTTATCTGTTATAATGATGTCAACTCCAGCCTGTTTATGTGGGCCATTTCCTTGATAGATTTTATAACAGAATCTCACTCTCAGAATATGTTTGTTTTTTGGGGTAAATGCTTGTCTTGAAGACTGCAGACACCTGGATTTGCTTTTTGTTCAAACTAGTCCAATAATGCTGTTTAATTAGAGAGTAAATCCCATTGATATTGGGGGTTAGGATTGACAGATTTGCTACTTCTTGCCATTTTTTCCACTTTGTCTTGACCTGTGTCTTCATCCACAATAAAAAATAGTCCAAATTTATTAGAAACAAAAGAAGTAATACTGAAATTAAAATCACTGACATTGGAAAATTGAACATTGAGAAAATGAATTATAACCAGAATTACATAACTGATATTACTTTCATTAAGTTTCTAAGAGTGAGCAGATACAAAACGAAGTAAAAAATAAAATAAAACACAGAAAATGGGAAAATGGTTAAAAGAAAATAGTGGGGAAGCAGGGAAAAATAAAATTGAAGATTGTAACAAAATTTTTAAAAATGATACTTTTTATTTTTATTTTTTATTGTAATTAATAAAAGGGTTACATGATATTTGCCATATAAAAGGTGCATTAATTCACATACATTGATACCCTTTCACATGTCTTGGTATCCTTTACCCTCCCTCCCACCACCTCCCCATCTTGATTTTCCCCCTTTCCTATCAAATTTCAAATAATCAAATACAAATAAATTCAATCTATCAAATGACAAAGTGAGGTACTGTAATAATATGAGATACCCAAGGGACAGTAAAGGAGATGAGAGATAACATAGTACATTAAGGACAACAATCATTCATTATATGGCTTTTATTTCAATATCCTGGAGGTCCTTTCAATTAGCTTCATACTATATGACCTTATGTATCAAGGTTTTGCTCTATTGTAGATCTCTACTAGTAGGGCCCAAGGTTTCTAGTGATTATGACAAATGACAGAAACCATTGAGCCTATGTTCCTTTGAGTCTGGCTTACTTCACTTAATATGATTTTTTCTAAGTCTTTCCATTTCCTAACAAATGGGTCGATGTCATTTTTTCTGACAGCAGCATAGAATTCCATTGTGTACAAATACCACAAGTTGTTGATCCACTCATCAACTGAGGGACATCTAGGTTGGTTCCATATCTTTGCTATGGTGAATAATGCTGCAATGAACATTGTTGTGCTAGTGGATTTAGTATGCCCTACATTCTGGATGGTTGGGTAAATGGCAGGTAGTGGAATTGCTGTGTCATAGAAGAGTTCTATATTTAGCTTTTTGAGGAACTGCCATACTGCTTTCCATAGTGGTTGAATGAGTTTACATTCCCACCAACAGTGTAGTAGTGATCCCTCCTGGCCACATCCCATCCAGCATCTGTTGTTATTAGTTTTCTTGATTCTGGCCATTCCAACTGGAGTGAGGTGGAATCTGAGTTATTTTGATTTGCATTTCTTTTATGATCAGAGATATTGAGCATTTCTTCATGTGTCTATAGGCCATTTTTGTTTCTTCTTCAGAGAAGACTCTCTTCAAGTCTTTTGCCCATTTTTTAATGGGATGGTTGTTACTTTGGAGATTAGTTTTGGAGTGATTCAATTTTTTGAGTTGTTGATATATTTTAGATATGAGGCCTTTTCCGTTGTTTGATTGGTGAAGGTCTTCTCCCACTCTGTAGGCTTCCTAATTAATTAACTTGCTATGTCCTTTGCCATACAGAAGCTCTGCAGTTTAATGCAGTCCCAGTTATCCAACCATTCTCTGATTTGTTGTGATTTTGGGTCCTTATTAAGAAAGTTTTGACCTGTGCCAAGGAGACCTAGTGTATCTCCTATTCCTTCTTTTTTATGTCTTTTTTTGTAATTAGTAAAAGGGTTACATGACATTTTCCAGGTAGAAGGTGCATTAATTCACATACATTGATACCCTTTCACATGTTTTGGTACCCATTACCCACCCCCCTACACCCCCCCACCCGTCTTGGTTTTCCCCCCTTCCCTATCAAATTTCAAATAACCAAATACAAATAAACTCAATATATCAGATAACAATGTGAGATACTGTAACAATATGAGATAACCAAGGGACAGCAAAGGAGATGAAACAGTTTTTGGTTTATTTGGGGAATCTTGTATCTCCACTGATTTCAGGATTCAATTTCTTTTTGGAGTCTCTGATATTGTTGTGATGATCAGGTTTCTATTGGCTTAGTTGGTTTTTCTAATCAGTTTTAGTGGGCAGTAAAAGATCTGCCTTACCAGAGGTGGAGTCTCAATGACTATATACGCATGAGAAAGTTACCTGCTTTCTGTAGCTTGAATGTAGATGTTGCAGCATCCTAGCTGCAATGAGCTTTAGAAACCCTCCACTTAGCCTGAAGACAATATTGTCTTTGCTAGCTTAGCTGAGAATCACCTGTGACTGGGTTTGCCTCTGCCTCTATTTGCCATGAGAGGAAATTAGACTCAATCTGGGAGGTATTTCTTCTTTCACTGCTGAAAACCCATCACCAGGCTAAGCTGACACTGGCTAGATTATTTTGCCTTTTGAAAGTGTCACTAGAGGGAATTATCTTCAATCTCTAGTCATCTGTATTTGGTCTGGCGGTGTCTTTGCCAGTAGCCAAGATATTATTGTTCTTAGCTGGCAGGGGAGCAGCTACCTCCCTAGTGTTGTTCTTGTAAAGGACAAATTTTTGACATAATGTAGGGCTATTGGCCATCCCCTGGGGCAAAACTTTCCACTGAAACCTAGGCATAGGGCCTTTAAATTTTACTACTGGTAAACTAAAGGCAAAGTATTGGTGATCCCCTGGATGGAGATCGACGGTGACAATGCAATCCTTTAAATCAATGACAATTTTATAATATCCCTTAGGAATGGCAACCGAAGTAAGAAGGCCAGGTTGAAGGGCACCCATGGGAATCATGGCTTTATTAATTTCCCTAAGATCTTGAAGAAGTCTCCACTTTCCTGATTTCTTTTTTATTACAAAAATGAGTATTTCCAAGGAAAGTGGTATATTCAATATGGCCTGCAGCAAGCTGTTCCTGTACTAACACTGTAGCTGCAGCCAACTTTTCAATTGTCAGAGGCCACTGATCAACCCACACAGGCTCTGTCCTTTTCCAAGTTATCTTATCTGCATGGAGTACAGGCATGTCAATGGCCACTAAGGAAAATTTTTATAGCCTATGCCAGCATGATCAGATTTAGCATTGACCTGAATGGGCAATGTAAGACCCTGAGAATTTTTTGCTAGCCCTTGGCCTGGGCGATATCCTTAATTAAGCATCTGTTGAGTAATTAATTCATTGGGGCTGCATATAATGAGTCCCATCTGAGAAAGAATGTCTCTGCCCCATAAGTTAACTGGGAGGCCGGTGACCACATAAAGCTGCACTGTGCCTTGGTTTCCTTCCTCATCTTCCCACAGAATAATTTTAGAACTCTGAAGAGGGTTAGAAGTTTGTCCAATTCCTTTTAGGTGAGTCATAGAAGGGTTAAGGGGCCAGGCTGAAGGCCAATCCCTATTGGGAATAATAGTAGCATCTGCTCCTCTATCATAATGTCCTCAAAAATCCTTCCACCTTACTTTAACTTTAATAAAGATCTCTTATGTATAATTTCCTGTGCTCAATACGTATCTGAGGAACCAAAATTATGAATGCCTCTCTGGCATTTATTACTGGGGTTGTCAGGAATGAGAGGTAGCAACGCCAATTGAGCAATCCTCTGACCAGGGAAAATAGTTATAGATCCTTGAGAAGCAGTTGCCACTATTTTTATTTCCCCAGTATAATCATTATCAATACTGTCTGGTGAAATATTAAGACCCTGGATGGTGGAGTTTGCATGACCCAAAATTAAGCCAAATGTGTTCGGGGGCAGAGGGCCAAAAATTCCAGTGGAAAGGATCTGAGTCCCAGAATCAGGAGTTAATATTGACTGAGAGGTGGCACAGAGATCCAGGCCTGCACTTCCTGGTATTTCTCGAATGATGGAGATGACATTAGATGAGCTGAAGATTGGGGGACGAACCTGATAGCCCCAGGGTTCAATCCCGTAGTTGGCTTGGGGCCCTGCGGTGGGCCCCTCATCAAGTTTCCCTGTTTCGGGGGCAATGGATTTCTCTGGTTATCAGTTTTAGCGTAACATTTTGAAACCCACTGTTTTCCTTTTTTGCATTGGGGGCAAAGAGGGGAAAGATGCTTAGGGGATGGGCACTCCTTCAGAAAGTGACCAGGCTGTTTGCATTTAAAGCATGTCTTAGCCTTGGGTCCCTGGACAGAATCTTTTAAAGCAGCTCCGATAGCGAATCCAATGTTACAGGAGGCTGGTTCAATATCAGCTCACAGTCTGATGTAATCAGAAAGAGTTTTGCCATGGCGATGAGGACATATTGCAGCCTGACAGGCAGAACTGGCATTTTCAAAGGCAAGATGTCTAATGAGTTCATTGTCTGTTTCCTCACACCCCATAAAACATTCTGCAGCCTCAGTAAGGCACCCCACAAATTCACTGAATGGTTCCTGGGGTCCTGATGAATTTTTGCCAACACTTGAGAAGGGAGGCTCTTCCAAACCTGAAGGACTGCATGGTGAATCTAAACAAGTAGCCCTGGGGGGAATTTGGCTTGTATTTCATTGTCATAGGGGCTTTTTCCTAATAGTTTAGTTAGGGTCCATGTCTTAGACAGACCTGTAGCAGTCACATTGTGAAGTGCAATGTCCTGACATCTTTCAGTATTATCAGCTTTCCATGAAAGATATTGGCCTCTGCTAAGTGCAGCTTTAGCTAGCATTCCCCAGTCATTTACTGTAAGCCAGTCTTCTCTCATGGATTCTAAAAGAAAGAGAGAAAAGGGGGCAACTGGGCCATACATGGAGACAGCGCTTTTTAAGTTCCTTAATATATTTGAATTTTAAGGGACAGTATTTTCGGGCATTAATGATTAGGGGAATATTTTCTTCCTCTTCTCTGGAGTTTTCTGATTCTTTACTACCTGGCTCCCTTTCCTCCCTGTTCTCTTCCTCCTCTTATTCTGTACCATCTCCTTGATTTTCTGTTTCATTATGGGGGCTCTTGGCTGATTTTACCTGAGATCTAGTTACAGGAAAGGCATGGAGAGTCCGTTTATCCTTTGTCTTAGCTTTAGGTGGGGTATTGGATGGGGAACTTATTACTATATCTAGTTCTCAAAGCTGCTGAAGCAAATCAGACTTTTCCTTTTTAACTTGAAGAACAGTCTTTAAGGACTGGGCTTCTCTGGTAACTTTTACAATGGCTTGTCGGGTAATTTCTATCAAGTCATTTATGGGTGCAGAGGCAAGCACAGGAGAGCATAAGGGAGGCACCGTTTTATAAGATGCAGGCTTGGTTGAAAGGGAGGCTGTTGGAGGCCAATTGGAGTTATGATATTTGGCTGGCTCTTCCTCTAGTGAGGCCTCCTCTTCTGGGGAGAGGACATCATCACCAACATCACCAAAGTCTATATCAGAAAGAACAGGATAAATGGACTTTGGCTTATCGGGCTGAGCTCCGGTGCCACTACTATCTGTGGGTATAGGGATGGAGAAGACGGAGGACAAGAAGAGGTGGCAGGAGGGGGATGGGAAGCTTTGGAAGAATCTTTTTGAAGAGAAGCCTGGATTCCCTTACATTTTTCCTTCAGGAAGGTTTCACTATCTTTTATTACCTCAGAGATATCTGCTTGATAATGGCTAATCTGTAGGACATCATTTATCAGATTCCAATAAGAGAAGGCCAGAACAGGCACCTTTTCCCAGCCAAAAGTGTGATAAAAGTCATTAAGACAGTTACCTACATGATGCCATCTATGTTTGTCTCTGGTTCCCTCTTGTGGGAGCCAAGGACAAAGATTTTCTACGAACATAAAAAAAATCTACTAAATCATTTTTCTTTACCTATGTTCCTCGTGCCTTGAGTGAGGCCTTAAGCCCATGGATAAACAATTCATGTTTACTAAGTGTTTGTCCCATGTCGTGTTGATTCTCTTACCTTCTGCACCTACACCTCAGGCGGGTTCTCTGCGGTGGGTGATAAATAACTGCTTAGCAGTGGCAATTACCTTCTGGGCCTACACCACAGGCGGGTTCTCTGCGGAGGGTGATAAATAACTGCTTAGCAATGGCAATGTGGTGAGGCAGCACTGCTCTGGTGGGGGACACGTTCAGTTTGTCTTTTGTTCTTCGTGCCCCACGTGGGGCGCCACTTGCCCCAGCCTGCAGGGTAGTCAACTGGAACTCGAGGAAGAGCAAATGTGAATGAAAGAGACAAACAGACATGAGAAAGGAGATCAAGACAGCATTCTGATCAAGGTCTCAAACTATATTTTTACACAGCTGCTTATATATGCTTTAGTGAGAAGGCAGTTAACTCAAGTGGGTTGCCTAGTAACTATCATCATGTGCTTGAATCAGGTTTGGGACATCAGAGAGGGTCAGGCTGCTCTACCAAACAGGATATTAGTCAAGTTCTTTCTGCCATACAAGATATCGCAGTTGGGCAATCATGGGAGGGGTAGAACAGACAACAGATAATATTTTCAATCAAAGTTTTACAGTTAACAACTATTTAGTTCCCAGCAATTTACCATAGTACAGATATGGAACCAACCCAGATGCCCCTCAGTTGATGAGTGAAGCAACAAGATGTGGTATTTATACACAATGGATTTCTATGCTGCTGTCAGAAAGAACAACATCTCCCCATTTGTAAGGAAATGGAAAGACTTAGAAAAAATCATATTAAGTGAAGTAAGCAAGACTCAAAGGAAAATAGCTACAATGGTTTCCCTCATTTGTCATAATCAGTAGAAACCTTGGACTCATCTAGCAGAGATTTGCAATAGAGCAAATCCTTGATACATAAGGCCATACAGTGTGATGCTAAATGAAAGGACCTCTAGGATATAGAAACAAAAGCCATATAATGAATGATTGTTTTCCTTAAGGAACTGTGATATCTCTCATCTCTTTTGTTTTCCCTTGGTTATCTCATATTGTTACACTATTTCACTTTATCTGATATATTGGATATATGCTTATTTGATTATTTGAAATTGGATAGGAAAGGGGGAAAACAATATGAGGGAGGTGGAGAGGGGGGGAAATGGGGACCAAGACATGAGAAAGGGTATCAATGTATGTGAAGCATGCATCTTCCATCTGGCGAATGTAATATAACCCTTTTATTAATTACAATAAAAGTTATATGGAAAAAGTAGGTTCACAAATGATACCAATTCTTTCAGGACACAGAAAAGGCAGTACTCAGAGGAAAATTTAGAGCTCAGAGTGCCTACTATAACAAATTGGAAAAATCACAAACCAACTATCAACTTAAGCTCTGGAAAAAGATCAATAAACCAACACTAATCTGAGTAGAAGGAAGTCCATTATAAAAAAAACAATGCAGAATTAAATGAATTCAAGTCAAAAAAACTATAGAAACTATCAACAAAACAAGGTGTTGTATTTTTGAAAAAATTGACAAAATTGACAGACCCTTAGCAAATCTTACCAAAAAAAGAAAGAAGCACACCCAAATAAACAAAATCACAGATGATAATGATAATATTATGACAGAAAATACTGAGATCCAGAGCAGAATGAGGGAAAACTTTTCAAACATTTATGGCAACAAATTTGTGAATCTAGAAGAAATAGATGAATTTTTAGCTAATATTAAGATACATACACTGAACCTAGAATATGTAATCCAAATAAACTGACCTATTGCAATCAAGGAAATAAAAAAGGCAATAAGATACCTTCCATCTAAGAAAAGCCCAGAGCCAGAAGATTCACAGTTGAATTCTACAAGGTCTTCAAAGCAGAGATCACACAATACTCTTTAAGTTCATCAATGAAATTGAAAATGAAGGCTCTTTGACAAAGTCATTCTATAAGGACAGTATAACCATCATCCCCAAACCAGAGATTCATCAAAGAAAGAGAACTATAGACACATTTCTTTGATGAATATTGATGCAAAACTTCTCAACAAAATACTGGCCAACTGACTTCAATCACTCATAAAAAAGCCATACACTGTGATCAAATAGGCTTCATCACAGGGAGGCAAAGCTGGTTCAACATATGCAAATCAATTAATATAATTCAAAACATCAACAGGAACAAGGATATAAACCACATGATTGTCTTCAATAGAGGCAGAAAAGGAATTTGACAAGATGCAACAAACCTGTATACTAAAAGCTCTGCAGAAACTATGAATCCATGGAACATTTCTCAGTATAATAAAGGCTGTGTATGACAAGCCCACAGCTAACATTATACTTAATGGTGAAAAGCTAAATCCATTCCCTATAAAATCATGAATGAGACAAGGATGCCCACTCTCTCCACTCCTCTTTAACATAGTATTTGAATTCCTAGCCAGAATAATAATGCAAGAAGCAAGCCTATAGTGGATCCAAATAGGGAAAGAGGAAGTGAAACCTTCCCTCTTTGCACTCCCAAGCTCATTGAACTGATTCAAAACTTTGGAAAGTTAGCAGGGAATAAAATTAACCCTCAAAAATCAACTACCTTCCTCTATGCCAACAATGAGAGGAAAGAGGCAAAAATCAGGAAAGCAACTACTTTTGCAATAGCCTCAAAGTAAATAAAGTACCTAGGAATTAGCTTAACTAAGAATGTAAATGACCTTTTTGATGAAAATTAAAAATTCTGAAAAATGAAATGAAAGCAAAACCTCCCATACTCTTGGATTAGAAGAATCAATATCGTGAGAATGGAAATCTTGCCAATGGCTATCTACAAATTCAATGCAATGCCCATCCTAATGTCAATCTTTATAAAGAAACCGAAGAGGCAATCCAAAATTTCATATGAAATAATAAAGAACCCGTATAGCAAAAACACTTCTCAGCAGAAAGAACACCACAGGAAGAATTTCAATACCAAACTTTGGACTCTACTACAGTGCTATAGTGACCAAAACAGTTTGGGATTGGCACAAGAACAGTTATGGAGACCAATGGAATAGAAAAGAGAACCGAGATATTTTCCTGAAGACCTACGGCCACCTAAACTTTGATAAGGGAGCCAAAAAAATAGAATGGAAGAAAAACAGCCTCTTCAACAAGTGGTGCTGGCAGAACTGGTTAAGCACCTGCAGAAAAATAAAGTTAGATCCTTCTTTGTCACCCTGCACTAGGATTAACTCCAAATTTATCAAAGACATTGAGGTAAAAGCCTACACACTGAAAACTTTACAAGAAGGAATTGGAGATTCTCTAGGTCTCCTTGGAACAGCTTGAAACTTTATTAATAAGGATCAAGAAACACAACAAATCAGAGAAATTCTGGATAAGTGAGACTGCATTAAAGTGCAAAGCATTAAAGTATGGCAAAGGCATAAGCTAGTAAATTAATTAGGAAGCCTACAGAATGGGAGAAGATCTTCACTAACCATACAACAGACAAAGACTTCACATCTAAAATATATCAACAGCTCAAAAACTTGAATCACTCCAAAACTAATATGCAAAATAAGAACCATCCCATTAAAAGATGGGCCAAAGAATTAAAGAGAGTCTTGTCTGAAGAAGAAACAAAAATGGCCTAGAGACTCATGAAGAAATGCTCAACATCTCTGGTCATAAAAGAAATGCAAATCAAAACAACCCTAAGATTCCACCTCACTCCAGCTAGAATGGCCAAGATCAAGAAAACTAATAACAACAGATGCTGGAGGGGATGTGGCTAGGAGGGATCACTACTACAATCTTGGTGGGAGTGCAAACTCGTTCAACCACTATGGAAAGCATTATGGCAGTTCCTCAAAAGACTAAACATAGAGTTCCCCTATAACCCAGCAATTCCACTACTTGGCATTTATCCAATCATCCAGATACAAGGACATACTAAATCCACTAGCACAACAATGTTCATTGCAGCTGTATTTACAATAGCAAAGATATGGAACAAATCCAGATGACCCTCAGTTGATGAGTGGATCAACAAGATGAATTCTATGCTTCTGTCAGAAAGAATGGCATCGTCCCATTTGTTAGAAAATAGAAAGACTTAGAAAAAATTATATTAAGTGAAGTAAGCCAGACTCAAAGGAACAATGGCCCAATAGTCTCCCTCATTTGTCATAGTCATTAGAAACCTTGGGATCTCCTAATAGAGATTTACAATCATTCAAATTGTAGATACATAAGGCCATATAGTATGATGCTAAATAAAAGAACCTCCAGGATATAGAAACAAAAGCCATATAATGTGTGATTTTTGTCCTTAATGTACAATGTTATGTTTCTTCTCTTTTTCTGGCCCTTGGTTATCTCACATCATTACAGTATTTCACCTTGTTATTTGATATATTGCATTTATGCTTGATTGGTTGTTTGAAATTGGATAGTGAATGGGGGAAAACAACACAAGTGGTGGGTAGGAGGAGGGAAATGGGGAACATGACATGAGAAAGGGTATCAACATTTGAAGTAATGTACCTTTTTCTGATGAATATAATGTAACCCTTCTATTAATTACAATAAAAAAGAAAAAATATATGACAAAAATGAAAGTAAAGACACTGTATTTAAAAAAAAATAAAGCATAACTCTACTTGAAATAAACGGGCAACAGAGTGGTCAATGAAGAGTCATCTAGCCCAAAAAGCTACTGAAAGTGTGAAAGCCTGAAGAAGGATTTACATGAACCTGAACATATACATGAAAGTGATGAAGCTTATGAAACAAGAATGGAAGAAGTCATAGAATCCTCAAATAGAAAGCTGAATGAATTTAAACAAAATTGCAATGACAGTACAACCTCTGAGCTAAAGATCTTCAAAGAGAGAAATCAAATCATCTTCAAGGAGATAACAAAGTCATTTGAAGACCTAAAACAAGAAATGCAAGCTGTCAAAGATGAACAACTAGAAGGAAGAGATGAAGAACAAATTAGAAATTATTGCTAGTATATAGAATGATGCAGATGAGAGAACCTCCAGAGTTGAAGATATCCTAGAATTTACAGAGAAAGACCAGAAAATGACTGCAAAAAAAGTTGAAGAAATTTGAGAGATCTTTAGAAGCTCCAAGATACAGTTAGGAAACCTATGTTAAGGCTACCCGGTATTAAGGAAGGCTTGGAGAAGGATTTTAATGGAATTGGAAATATTATCAGAGAAACTTCTCAGACAACTTCCCAAATATCCAGAAGATCAGGATCATCCAACTATAAGAAACCTAGAGAACTCTAAACAGATCTAACAATAGAAGGATATCCCACCGCCAATTAGAATCCATAAAATGGATCAATAGAGACTAAGGAAAAGGCCCTTAAAGTGGCCATAGAGAAGAGAACAAAAAAACCAATGGGAAGAACCATAGATTTCCCAGAAGAGACCATGCAAAAGATAAGAGGTTGGAATGATGTGTGCAATGCCTAAAAAGACACATAACTACCAACCAAGAATACAGTAACTAGCTAAGCTCACATTCAGAGCTGAGGAAAAAATAAAAACCTTCCATAGTGAGGAAAAAAATTTGATTCTTGACACTATAGGAATTTGTAAGTAATAATAAAGTTTAAAATGGAATGATAGTGAAATAATTGCATTTCCCACGTATGTGTTCTATTTTCTTAGATCTAGTTTTTTTCTTGATGAATCTTTGGATCCTGAAAAGCTACTGAATTTTCCCTATGATGAAATTCACAAGATAAGCTCTTGCAGGTTTCCATACCATCTGGTGAAATGCAAAGTAATATGTCATATAAAATGGGCAGGTGTCATAATTTCTCAAGTATTTGGAGGAAGCAACATATTGTTTATAAGTAAAAGTTGTAGCAAATATGAATGAAATAATGCTAAAAATATCCAGGCAGAAACCAAAAGGACAGTATTCTTTCCTGTTGATTGTTGGACCTCAGTGAGTATTACAATCCATTTTGTGTGTAAATAGAGCTCCTCATTACAGAACACATGCAAGATATTTTTTGGAAAATAAATTCTATAAGCAAAGCCCCCATTTCAAAATACTATTAGTGTTGTCCTATCATCATTATTGCCTAGTCTCCAAAATGAAAAGTAAAATATGTTTTCAAGTTAAAGTAATTCATTGGTTATCTTCTCTATTTTCTTATGATATACCCATTCTAAATGGAACATTTTTATTTCACTAAATAGTCCCGAAGAGGGGAAAATGGAGAAATTATTTGCATATATATCTTTTGAATAGTCAACGCATTGATTTACAGTAGCTATTGTAATTTCATTAAAAATGACATACTATTTAAAAGTTATCGAGTATTAGAATTATATTGTCATTCTTTCAATCACCATTGCTATAGTGAACTCTAGATTTTTGGGCCATATAAATTTGCCCTTGCCTTTTTAAGGAGGATCCAAATATGAGAAGACACACCACCAAGAGAAAATCTTCATATATCCTTTACCTTCTGGTGCAGTATGAATTCATCTCTGATATGTTATTGACATTTGAGTAAATAGTCTAATAATTCCCATCATATGAAATAAATATTGATGGTAATTTTATGTATTTAAGCATGTTTACAAAGAATCATTCTGATATTGATCCTGATATTGAGTCTGTTGAATGCTTGTCACCAGTTTTCACTAATTATCTCACTACTTGTATGGATAAAAGCCTATTGAAAATGACCTAGGTAAACTAATATCTAAAACATAATTCAAATCAGCTGTGTCAGTAAGCGTATAACATAGTTTGAATATGATGTGTCTTGTTTTCTATAATGATGATCAATTAGACTGAGAATTATAATTAGTCATCTGAAAACACAATTTCTTTCCTATGAGAAAAATGGAAGAAGGTGGAATGTTTGTTCTGTAATTTATTTTGCCATGCCATATTCCAGTTTAACTTGAATTAAATCACTTTGTTCTTTCCTGGAAGAGGAACCTGTAATCTGTTTTGATAAGTATCACATTTTTCCTGTGTAGCAATATGTATAAAAGTATATTTATCCTTTCCTAGGAAGAAATGCTATGTTGCTTGAACTAAAAATATATGTCAAAAATGACATTTTTTCATTTTTAAAGTTAATTTTCTTTAAGTAGTTGTCCAAAGAAGTTGCCAGTTAACAAAGCACCTTATGAATACAATGCATCTTGATCAATGTCACCCTTTGCAACATTCTCACCAATCCTTCCCACCCCACTATCTTCTGAGTTTTTTGATAGTTCACTGGTGATGGGTCTCATGGACTTTTCTGCCCAGGCTGGCTTTGACCATGATCCTCAGATCTCAGCCTTCTGAGTAGCTAAGATTACAGCATGAGTCACCAGAACTAGGGTTCAAAGCTATCTTTGAAGTGACTCATCTAAGCCATCACTCTAGTCCAGAAACCATTAGGATGGTCTCTGGTTAAAGGATGGTCCCTGGTGGAAACCAGAAGCTGTCACCCAAGCCACAGTATAAACCATCCCAGCAGAAGAGCTGGTGTGGCATGGCAATATAGAAGCTGACATTTTAACACCAAACACAAAAACTGCAAAGAAATGTACACTTTTGATTGGCCACCTCTCCAGAATTTCAGGTCCCACAGAAGTTCTCCAATGGAAAGTCCACCATAATCAGTTAGACAGACAAAGTCATTCCTGACCCCGTATCATCCCTATTCTCACTTTTATGAGAATAAAATGGGGGGAGTGGGACCAGCATCATGTGTCATCATAGGCACAGAGAAAAAAATATGTTTAAACTCATATATGAGTGGTAGAAATCCAAATTATGTACAGAAGATAGCTACATACATCGTTACACATTAAAAAAATTCTAGAGTGCTGCAGAGCCTGAGATGTATCTTGTAATCGAGGACTTGGGAGGTAAAGGTAAGAAGATCTCAAATTTGGGAAACCCTGTGTTTTACAATGAGACCTCGTCTCAAACAAAACCAACCAACCATAGCTAACAAAGAAAAGCTGGCCATCAGGGGAGATCAGGTCTACTCTGGACAGGGCTCCCATTCCTGACAATCAGTAAGATTAAGTTCTATGGAAAAGTATAGAATAGGTCAGTTCAAGACCAGCATCAGGAGCCAGAAATTGGCAGCTCATTCCTATAATCCTAGCTACTCAGGAGGCTGAGATGTGAGGATTCTAGTTTGAAGCCAGTTTACATAGACAATGCCAAGAGACTCATATCTCTAATTAAGTAGCAAAAAACTGGAAGTGGAAGTGTGGCTCTAGTGGTAGAGAACTAGCCTTGAGAAAAAAAGCTCAGAGACCGTATCCAGGCCCTAGTACTAGCGTGCATGTACAAACAATGATATGATACCAATCCAGATGCCTCTCAGTAGATAAATGGATAAAGAAGATGTGGTTCTCACACACAATGAAATTCTATGCTGCCAATGTACATGCTTTGTGAAGTGTTTAGATCCAGAATTAAGTGGAGACACAAGTTTCCTATGCTCCCTCTGACACACACACACACACACACAAAAACTGAAGAATACATTTTTTTCTTCTACCCCATTTCATTTGCATATTTAGACGTTCTTATTTTTCTCTTTGCAATTTAACCTACACCATTTTTTCAAATATTATGATTCATTCCTTTTTTTTCTTTTTTTCTCCTCTTTTCCCACAATCCTGCTATCACTGTGGTCATTCTTAGAAACACAGTGACAACCCTGGGTACAGTCTGAATAAAAATGATATCTATATTGATACAGTCACCTGCTTTTTAAGCTTCTCAACCCTAGTATCTCTTGGGTAAGAACTCAGAACAGTGAGGAATCTCCCCCCACCCTTTCTTTTTTTATTTTGTTTTGTGTGTGTGTGTGCGTGTGTGTTCTGCTTTCTTTTATTTTGTTGCTGTTTTGTTTTTTCTTTTCTTTTGAAATTTGTATCATTGAAATCTCCTATATCTACCTCCCTCTTTTCTCTATATATTCATATTACTCTACTTATTTTGATGTTTTATCAAAGTTCATCTAAACTTTGTACACAAATACTCCACCTGTCTATCACCTGAGGTCAGTTATACTTACATGATACCTTTTCTTCATTACTATGACATTCTTACACTCATGTATTATTCTTTTCCAACCTACCTGGTTGTCTTTCAAATTATTTTTCTATCTCTCATCCTCTGTTTATCCTTCAACTCTTATAATGCATGGATCCAAATTAATGGTTGTTGAGCAATGCTGTGTATCTAGGTGTTCAATTATAGGATAGGTCCAGAGGGACTTAAATACAATAGACATTGGATTGTGGGGCTCATTGTTTTGGTCATAAATCGGTAATCTGTGATTGTACTAGATTTGTATGTAAGTGCACAAAAAGAAAGAGAGAGTGATATTACCAATCTAACAGTGTGAACATCTATTGTCAGCCAAATAAAAAAGTCTAGGTTAGTTATATCTGAAAAAGTATACTTTTGTTTAGTATTAAACTTGCTCCCATTGTTAAATATGCAGAACAAGAAACTCAAGAAAAATGTCAAATCAAGGAATAGCATGTCCCATCCAACATAAACAGGTAATGGACCAGTCAGGGGCAAATCTAGAGGAGAGCCTTCCAAGTGCTATACAAATGGAATAGATAAACATCATTAATGAAAAATGTCAAAACAAAAAAGAAGAGAGAGGGGAGGAAGCCAGAGATAAACAAGAGGAAACCGTAAACAAGGTGATATGTGAAAAAAGGGAGGCCGTAATAAAGGTTTTTCAAAGAAAAATGGACAAATTCATAGAATCCACAAACAAAAAAGTTACTGAACTCCAACAAATGTCCAAAGAGAATAAAAATGCTGAGCTAACCACTCAAATGGAAATCAAGGTGCTAAAGAAATCCATACATGATCTAAAACAAGAGATGCAAGGCATCAAAAATTAGCAATTAGAAGCAAGGGGGTTGAAGAATAAAGTAGAAAGTTTTGATAGCAGGTTAGACAATGCAGAAGAGAGAATTTCCGGGGTTGAAGATAATTGAGTAGTTATACAGTAATAACAGAAAATGAGTCAATTCAAATCTAGGAAATATGAGAAATTGCTACAGGAGGTCCAAGATACAATTAGGAAGCCTAATTTAAGGCTAATTAGGATTGAGGAGGATATGGAGAAAGAGGTGAATGGTATTGGAAATATACTTCAGGGAATCATCTCAGAGAACTTCCCAAATATCCAGAAGGGCAGGCCCATCCAGATACAAGAAGCTTTTAGAACCCCAAACACACCTGACCAGAAAATGCATCCCACCACCAGATTATAATTTGAACTGGATCAATAGACAACCAAGATAGGATCCTAAAAGCACCCAGGGGGAAGAGAACAATGACCTATAAAGGCAAACCAATGAGAATAACCCCAGATTTCTCAGCAGAGACCATGCAATCAAGAAGAGATTGGAAGGATATATGCCGTGCCCTGAAGTCAAATAATTACCAGCCAAGAATATTGCACCCAGCTAAGCTCTCATTCATAACTGAGGAAACAATAAAAACATTCCATTCCAGGGAAAAGCTGCAACAAAACCAACATTACAGAAAATTCTCAAATAGTTTCTACACATAGAAAACCAACACAAATGTAATACAGAGAAAGACATGGCACCTAGAACTCATAACATCTAAGTACCACAAGAACTATCAAGACACAGGCCCTAATGAAAGCATGTAAAAATGGCAGGAACTAATGAATATTTCTCAATCCTGATTCTCAATATCAATGGACTTAACTCTCCAAGTAAACGACATAGATTATCTAGTTGGATAAAAAACCAAGATCCTTGCTTCTGCTATCTTCAAAACACACATCTTATACAAAAAACAAACAATTTTTTTCAAAGAGAGAGGTTGGAATTATCTCTATCAAGCTAATGGCCCCCATAAAAAGGCTGGAGTTGCCATCCTCATATCAGATAAAATAGACTTCAAACTAAAATTAGCGAGAAAAGAAAAGAAGGTACTACATACTACTAAAGGGATCTTTCCTCCAGGAGGATATAACCATCCTAACTATCTACACACCTAATCCTGGAGCTCCGAACTTCATCAAGCAAACTTTACTTTCACTGAAACCATATATAGATCGAAACACAGAGACTTGTTGGTGACTTTAACACAGCACTCTCTCCTATGGACAGATCAACAAGGCAAAAACTCAACAGAGAAACCTTAGAATTGAACAACTATATAGACCAACTAGATCTGACAGACATCTGCAGATTATTCCACCCAGCAACAACAAAATATAACTTTTTTTCAGCAGCACATGGAACATTTTCCAAAATAGCCACATTTTTAGGGCATAAAACAAACCTGGACTGATTCAGAAACATTGAAATAATTCCCTGCACTCTCTCAGACCACAAAGGCATCAAATTGGAACTGAACACACATCACCAATGAAAACGCTATAACTAATGGAGACTGAATAACCCATTGTTGATTCACCAATGGGTCATCGAAGAGGTCAGAAAAGAAATCCAACACTTTATGAAATTTAACATAAAGGAGCACACAAAATACCTGCTCCTTTGTGATGTGACAAAGGCAATACTCAGAGGAAAATTTATAGCGCTGAGTGCCTACAATAACAAATTGGAAAAATTGCAAACCAACAATTTAATGTGTCACCTTAATCTCCTAGAAAAAGAGCAACAAACCAGTCCTAATCCCACTAGAATGAAGCAAATTATTAAAATCACAGCAGAATTAAATGAATATGAACCCAAAAATTCTATAGAAAGAATCACCAAAACAAGGAGTAGGTTCCTTGAAAGAATTAACCAAATTGACGAGCCCTTAGCAAATCTTACCAAAAAAAGAAGGAAGCATACAGAAATAAACAAAATCACAGCAAAAATGGTAATATCAAAATGACAAAGATCCAGAGTATCATGAGGTAATACTTTTCAAACCTTTATGCAAACAAATTTGAGAATCTAGAAGAAATTGGACGAATTCCCAGCCAATAATAACATACCCACACTGAACCAAGAAGAACTAGTGCAAATAAACAGGCCTATTTCAAGCAATGAAATAGAAACGGCAATAAAAGACCTCCCGCCTAAGAAAAGCCCAGGACAAGATGGATTAACAGCTGAATTATAAGGTCTTCAAAGCACAGCTCACACCAATATTCCTCAAGAGCTTCAACAAAATTGAAAATGAAGGTTCTTTACCAAACGCATTCTATGAAGCCAGTATAACCCTCATCCCCAAACCAGACAGAGATTCATCAAAGAAAGACAACTATAGACCTATTTCTTTGATGAACATCGATGCAAAACTTCTCAACAAAATACCGGCCAACCATCTACAACAACTCATCAAAAAAATTATACACTATGATCAAACTGGATTCATCACAGGGAGGCAAAGCTGGTTCAACATACGCAAATCAATTAATATAATTCAGCACATCAACAGGAGCAAGGACAAAAATCACATGATTGTCTCAATAGATGCGGAAAAGGCATTTGACAAGATCCAACACCCCTTTATGTTAAAAGCTCTGGAGAAACTAGGAATCCATGGAACATTCCTCAATATAATAAAGGCTGTGTATGACAAACCCAAAGCTAGTATTATACTTAAAGGCGAAAAGCTAAAGCCATTCCCTCTAAAATCAGGAATGAGACAAGGATGTCCACTCTCTCCATTCCTCTTTAATATAGTAGTAGAATTCCTAGCCAGTGCAATAAGGCAAGAAGCATTCATAAAGAGGATACTGATAGGGAAAGAGGAAGTGAAACTCTCCTTCTTTGCTTTATTTTAAAAATGTCATTTAAATACAGAATCATGTCATCTGCAGTCAATACTGAAAAATCATCTCTTTTATGTTCATTTTTCAATCAAATTTTAATTTAATGTAAGTGTCTTAAGATGGTGAAGATAACGTGAAGATGTTTCTCTTAAATATTTATTTCTTTATATATATATATCACTGAATTAATCTTTTCTAGAACCTCAAATACATATATATGGTTCTTTCGGTTATACTGGTTGATCATCTTATACTTGCCCAATTTTTTTAGGGTTTCTATGAAAGCCAAAAGAGGTAAATAATCCCTGACTTCATCTAACACATTCATTTTATCAAAAATAAAATTAAAATACAGGACAATGGAAAAAGAACATCCTTTTTTTCAATATTCCTAAAATATGCTGAAAAAAATCAGGATTTTTCCTGCTTTCTCTCATAATGTGACTAATGAAATGGTGCATTTGTAGAATCACATGTCCACTAAGCAACAACATTATCGAAAACTGAAAATGAGAATATGTGGGGCCATTTCTTTGTGTACTGTCCAATCAGAAATCATGAATTATTGGAAAATGTCCATTCTTTCAGATATTCTGGTTGTTTTTCAGTTTCTGTCCTTTCATAATGCAATGATTGCATAGAATGTTGTTGTTGTGGAAAGTCTTTGGATTCAACTCTGGGCATTGTTGCTGTACCATAGGTCCTCTGCACATTTGAGTTGCAGAGACCATGCCAGTTTTGTGGTGCTCATTTTTTCTTTTCTGTCTGGGTGGCTATAACCCATGATTCTCCTATTTCAATGTCCTGAATATATAAGATTTCAGAAGTGAGCCAATATTTCTAACCTCATTGCACTGATTTTTAAACTGAAAATATGAACAGGCAAAATATTATTCCAAAGCATGGCATTAGGTTTATGGAAATTTTCCATTCAGAAAATGATTAAGAAATATAACATTATGAAATGAATTGTAAGTTCCTCAATAGTGGATCCTGTATTCATCTTTATGTAAGTGATTCAGAGATTTTTTTGAAGGGACTTAATATTCAAACTTAAAATGTCATATACAAATTAAATATATACTTCATTTTCTATTTCATGATATTGAATTATGAAAAGTATGTAGGATACAAAGAAAACAGAAACAGAAAACTGATGTGTAGTATTTGAAATAGTAGTATATCTGTTTGCCAAGAAAAGTTATGATTGTGCTTTTCAGTACTTACAGGAACTTGCTTTCCAATATGAAACATCCCATAGTTGTTTGCACATTAAACAGTATTGAACAAACATTGGCACCTCATCTTTGTAAATATAACAACTAATTAGGACTTACTGAGCTCCCTAGGAATTTTTCATGGTATTCAGAATATTCAGATATTTAGATATTCAGATTCTTTTGACCATCAATAGCAGTCCTAATACTTCTTCATGTAAATATTAATTTTATTGATATTTTCAAATATTTCCTTTTAAGATCAGCCCCCAAAATAACAAAGACTGATGAACTTAGTTGTGAATTGTATTCAGGACAGACAGTCATCATATTGGAGCCACATGATTTTTACTCTGGAAAAATGCCTGTAAGTGATCTCAGGTGAATTCTTTCCATTTTCTCATATCTGAGAAATAATACGAGTTTTTATATTGATGAAATGCGAAGGAGAACAGGAATCAGAGGAATGCAAACTTTCTTCCTGATAACTGATTTTCATATTCAGGAAATGAATAAAAACCATATACTACAGAATGAAACAGGCACCACCTTTGAAATGGAACTTCCAATATTAGATAAACATAACATGTTTAACCTTAAGGTCAGCAGGAATCTCACCCTCCCTTATAAAGTCCAGTACAAATTGTAAATTGGAATTTATTTTTGTTGGGTGATGGTAACCCTCAGCACAGGAAGAGGACTTGGATAAAAATAAAATTTTCTGTAGATTTTTGAGACAGGAGTATCAAGTTCAAGTCAGAGCAGAAAGATTTTTCTCTGAGGACCATCTCCAAATGATCCTGCTGAAAGTATAAACTACCCAACATTATCCTTAAAGTTGTGAATTGATGGTTATTGGATTTCAAGTGTGTATGAATCTCACACATGCACTGACACACAAAAAGCGTCATCAAAGAATGAAGAGAAACCAAATGCTTGTGGGAATGTGGGTGGGGGTATTATTACTATGAATGTGAACTCATTTAACCACTCTGGAAAGTAGTATGGGAAATTCCTTGAAGACTAAACATAGAGCTCCCCTATGACCCAGTAATCATTCTCCTTTGAATTTACAGAAATGTCCAGAAACAAGCAAATAATAAAGCCAGTAGCAAAGCAATGTACATTGGCAGCATTGTTTATCATAACTATGATATGATACCAAACCAGATGCCTCTCAGTAGATGAATGGATCAAGAAGATATGGTTCTCACACACAACCAAATTCTATGCTGCCATGAGAATGGCATTGCCCCATTCTACAAAAATAGAAACACTTGGAAAAATCATAGTAAGTGAAGTAACTCAGACCTAGAGTAGCATAAGCTCCATGACTTGTCTCATTTGTTATAATTAGTACACATCTAGGATTAGTTCACATCTAAGGGTATCACACAGCTCAAACTTTGTTTGCATATGGATGAGGCTAAACTAATTGAACTCTAGGATATGGAAAGAAATGTTTACCTTTATAATTGTTGTTCTTGATGTATTATGTGAAGTTATTTCTTTTTTTTCTTTTCACTCTGGTTGATCTCATATGGTTACTGTATGTGACTTTGTTACTGGTATAATATATATGTTTATTGTTCATTAGTAATAGGGATGGAATGGGAGAAAAGATGATTGGGAACATGTGGTTGAACTAAATACGGACAAAAACATGTCAAGGTGTATCCAAGTTGGAGAAGTTATGTAGCAATTTCCTTATGATTATAATTGTAACCCCTCTCTTAACACAACAATATAATGAAAAGATTAATCACATTATTCACAACATCCTAAGAGCCTTTAAACTTTTTCACATGGTATTTCAAGCATAAGTTTATTTTCTGCATAAATCCACACAAGTAAGAATTTGTTTTGAATATGATGGTATGTTTACATTAATATATAGGCTACATACTGATCCATAATAAATTTGGAATTTATTTTGTGCACTAAAGGAACTGAGGAGTAACTGGAACTCTTCCTCACATATGTATTTGCACAGAATGAGTATACTGGCTTTGCTATAATGTTACAGTGAATTGGGTATTTTGAAGTGTAAATCAAATGTATTGGCATTTTATCTTCTTGGTGTTCATTTGTGAATTTCATCTTACTCAACAATAACCTCACTGTCATGGTGTTCTTCATATGTAAACTCACGAATGCATATAGCACAACATTAATTTGTTTAAGCAAGTTAAGTCACCATGGTCCTAATAATCATATTCCCTTTGCTGTCAGACACACGTTAATCGTGCTTATTCTGCAATAGAAACAGAAAAAATTAATAGAATGTCTAAAAACTTAGGAAAAAATAGGAACACTTAGGAGACTACAATACTGTTATTTTTAATTTTGTGTGTTGTATTTTGGAATTAGCCAACATTATAATTATACATTTGTCAGTATATTTTTCTATGTGATTAGAAAATATCAATTATTTGCAGTTACAGTCATTATCTATATATTACACTAAATGGAACTAAGTGCTATAATCATGTTTTCATTTATCAAAGTTTATTCAATCATTTATCACAACTTTATTCAATCATTTCTCTTGACATTAATTTTGAACCACCCACATTATTTAGAGTTATTTAATAAAACAGAACATTACTAAAATGTTTGTTGTTGATAGTGGTGCATTATTTCTCTGCATTATAGTCTTATTTTGGTTATTTCAGTTCAAAGAGTAATTATGCATTCATATTTATTTATTTTTATTTATGTATTAATATTTATTCTTTCATTAGTTATGCAGTTTTGACACTCTATTTTTTTCCACATAATTGAACTTACTTATCTGCCATTCCTTCAAGTTGTAAGTATTATTTCCCTATACCTTTATGCTTCTCACTCACACAAGTGGAACAGGAGTTGACTTTATCTGTGTATGGACCCTGAGACTCATGCCCAATACCTTGTAGTTCAGCCTGGAGGTTTTAGAAATCCAGCCCTTCTAATTTCACCTACATTTTTTTCATTGTTTTATAAGTATTTGTAGGTTACTACTTGCTGAATAGCCCATCTTTCTGCATTCGTTATACTTTCCATGACTTTGAATTGAGTACAAAATGATCACAGTAGTTTCAATTTGAAAGAAAATTATTGTGCAATCAGATGATAATAATCATATTTGTTAAAGAGTATAAGATTCTTTCTTCACTTTTTCTGTGATGCATTTTACAATCTGATGATTCTGCATCTTAAGAGACTTTAGAGAATATCAATGGTATTATGATGAGAATTATGGAATTTTAATTGCGTATACTTTGAAGAATAGCACAAACTCAAAACAGCAAATTGTTTTGACTAGGGTCAAATTTCACATGCACAACTAATTTTGAAAAGCAGACAGATTGTCCAAGTACAATTCCTGAGAAACTGTTCATACAATTAAAAATTTCCATGGAGTGGAATGTAAGAAAGCATTAAATTTTCCTCATGAGAATTTGTAATATTGTATTTCAAAATTGTGTATCTATATGCATAAATATCTGCAACAAACGAAATTACCTGACTCTGCTTCATGTTGGCATAACATAAATTTCAGGAATTCAAATTCACGTTGTTGAAACAGAAGTGCAATCCCTCCCACAGTTGAGTAACAATATACTTTCTCATCCTCATGAAAATATATCTTGATAACAAAATTATCAGACAATTTTACTAAATTATTTTGCAATCTAATTAAGGCAGCTTAATTTCTTTCACTCTATACGTCCGCCCTGATGTCGATGTTTTCTAGGACTATGTATATTTGCTTAGTATGTCTGCGCTCACGTAGTTATCTATATTTGTCTGTGCAATGTTCGATGAAGTTTTCTGATTCAGGTGTTAGTGTATGATTTATAGATTCAAACATAATCGAAAATATTTAAAAATGCATATTCGAGATGCAACAAAATATTGCTTAGTATTTACTAAGACCTTCTCATAAGAAGTCTTTTTATGAAGATAATTTGAAATTGGATAGGAAAGGAGGAACAACAAGATGAAGGTAGGAGTGAAGGGGAGGGAAATGGGGACCAATCATGAGAAAGGATATCAATGTATGTGTAGTAATGCACCTTCCATCTGGTGAATGAAATGTAACCCTTCTATTAATTATAATAAAAATATGTAGAAGAAAATAATAAATGTACTCATTGCCTGACATGTAACTATGATCCACACTGTGCATCGCCTTTCCAATAACTATAAAAAATAAAATGCATTAGTTTAAAAAAAGAATGTATTTTGTGTAATGTGCATGATATCTTAAGCAGACTTTATTAGGAGACAGACATTCTAAGCAACAGTATAGCCATAGAATTAATCTTCCATTTTTTGGCTCTATTTTTCTTTTATGTTTTATTTTCAGGGTAATTATAGAGGAGTTAAAGTTAAATTCACAATAGAGTAGGTGCCTTACTCCTCATGCATTGATATCCCTTTTCATGTTTTTGTCCATATTTCCCTCTCCTCAACCCCAATTAATTAAGACACCTACAGAATGGGAGAAGATCTTCACTAACCATACAATAGCCAAAGGCCTCATATCTGAAATATATCAAAAGCTCAGAAAACTGAATCACTCCAAAACTAATGGCCAAAGAAACAACCATCCCATTACAAGATGAGCCAAAGACTTAAAGAGAGTCTTGTGAAGTAGAAATAACAATGGCCTATAGACACATGAAGAAATGCTCAACATCTCTGGTCATAAAAGAAATGCAAATCAAAACTCTAAGATTTCACCTCACTCCAGTTAGAATGGCCAGGATCAAGAAAACTAATAACAACAAATGCTGTAGGGGATGTGGCCAGCAGGGATCACTAATACACTGTTGGTGGGAGTGTTCAACCACCAAACAGTATGGCAGTTCCTCAAAGGACTAAACATAGAGATCCCTTATGACCCAACATTTCCACTACTTGGCATTTACCCAATTGTCCAGAAACAAAGACATACTAAATTCACTAGCACAACAATGTACATTACAGCCCTATTTACCATAGTAAAGATATGGAACCAACCCAGATGAACCTCAATTGATGATTGGATCAACAAAATGTGGTTTTTGTACACAATGGAATTCTATGCCGCTGTCAGTAAGAATAACATCGCCCATTTGTAAGAAAATGGAAAGACTTAGAAAAAAATCATATTAAGTGAAGTAAGCAAGACTCAAAGGAACTTAGACTCATTGGTTTCCCTCATTAGTCATAATCAGTAGAAACCTTGGGCTCTCCTAGCAGAGATTTGCAATAGAGCAAAACCTAGATACATAAGGCCATATAATGTGACACTAAATGATAGGACCTCTAGGGTATAGAAAAAAAGCCATATAATGAATGATCGTTGTCCTTAATGTTCTATGATGTCCCTTGGTTACTTGGTTATCTCATATTGTTACAGTATCTCACTTTCTTATGTGATATATTGGATATATTTATATTTGGTTATTTTAAATTGGATAGGGAAGGGGGGAAACAAGATGAGGGTGGAGTGGAGGGAAATAGGGACCAAGACATGAGAAAGGGTATCAATATATGTGAATTAATACACCTTCTATCTGGTGAATATAATGTAACCCTTCTATTAATTGCAATAAAATATTAAAAATAAAGTACATTTCATAGAAACAGCATCTCAAATTTAAAATTACTTGTAATGAATTTTAATTTAGTATGTGTTCATGGAAATTGAATAAGGAAATAAATTATGAAACTTGATGACATAAGATTCAATATTGAACTGTGAATTACCTAATGGGAGATGAATGTACTACAAAAATGAATTTCTCTACTACTATTTTTTATCCTGAATTTGTCCTGTGCTATTCTTTGTCATAGTTTGATGCTTGCCATTAAAGAGATTCTCAAGTAAGGTAGAAGTTTAACATGCAATAATAGTAAAAGTTGTGTATTTGCCCAAATATATTTGCCATTTCATTAGAACCTTTTCTCTTTCAGAAGATTCTGTGTATTTGGAAAGGTTTTTGCAGTGCACATAGGATAAATCTCACAAGAACAGGTCATCCACCTTTCCATTACATCTGGTGAAAAGCAAAAGATAGTATGTTGTCTAAAAATGCTGCTGTATCACAATTTCTTAAGTGAATGAAGAAATTTGTATATTGCTTTTAAGTAGTAACAAATATGAATAAAATAGTGGTGAATCTGTCCAGACAGAAAGGGCAAATGAGAGCTCTCTCCAGTGTTATTGTTGTTTTTAAAGTACTATGTAATTTCTATACTTAGTTTTAATAGAGTTAAAATGCTTCAAAGTTTATGCAATGGTTTTAGAGTGAACATGGAATGTAAACAAGGACTAGTAAATAACATGGCCTACTAGAGACAAAGGCTCGATTATGAGAACTATGTAGTGTATTGTAAGTTCTTCAATATTGGATTCTGTTTGATTTTTATGTAAGTGACTCATAAGAATTATTGGGATGATTTTAAAGTCTTTTTTTCCATATATTTTATTGTAATTAATATAAGGATTAAATTATATTTGCCAGATAGAAGGTACATTAATTCACATGCATTGATACCCTTTCTCATGTCTTGGTCGACATTTCCCTCCCCCCACCACTAACCCTCATCTTCTTTTCCCCCATTCCCTATCCAATTTCAAATAACCAAATACACATCTATCCAATATATTAGATAACAAAGTGATATACTGTAACAATATGAGGTAACCAAGGGACAGCAAAAGAGATGAGACATAACATAATACCTTAAGGACAACAATCACTCATTATATGACTTTTGTTTCTATATCCTAGAGGTCCTTTCATTTAGCACCATATTATATGGACTTATGTATCTAGGTTTTGCTCTATTGCAAATCTCTGCTAGGAGAGCCCAAAGTTTCTACTGATTATGACAAATGAGGAAACCAATCAGCCTAAGTTCCTTTGAGTCTGGCTTACTTCACTTAATATGATTTTTTTCTAAGTCTTTCCATTTCCTAACAAACGGAGATATGTCATTCTTTCTGACAGCAGCATAGAATTCCATTGTGTACAAAAACAACATCTTGTTGATCCACTCATCAACTGAGGGACATCGAGGTTGGTTCCATATGTGTCTCTTGAAGACAGCAGAACGATGGATCTTGCTTTTTGATCCAACTAGATAATCTCTGTCATTTACTTGAACAGTTAAATCCATTGATATTGAAAGTCAGGATTGAGAAATATTTATTAGTCCCTGCCTTTTTAACAAGCTTCCCTTGATAGTTCATGTGGTACTTAGATATTATGAGTTTTAGGTACCATTTCTTTCTCTGTATTACATTTGTGTTGTGTTTCTATGTGTATAATCTCTTTGAGAATTTTTGGTAACATTGGTTTTGTTGCGACATAATGTCGAAGCTTTTCCCTGGAATGGAATATATTTATTGTTCCCTCAGCGATGATTGAGAGCTTAACTGGGTATAGTATTCTTGGATGGTAGATGTTTGACATCAGGACATGACATATATCCTTCCAATCTCTTCTTGATTGCATGGTCTCTGCTGAGAAATCTGGGGTTATTCTCATTGGTTTGCCTTTATAGGTGATTGTTCTCTTCCCCCTGGGTGCTTTTAGGATCCTATCTTGGTTGTCTATTGATCCAGTTCATATCATAATCTAGCGATGGGATGTCCTTTTCCAGTCAGGTCTGTTGGGGTTCTAAAAGCTTCTTGTATCTGGATGGGCCTGCCCTTCTGGATATTTGGGAAGTTCTCTGAGATGATTCCCTGAAGTATATTTCCAATACCATTCACCTCTTTCTCCATATCCTCCTCAATCCTAATTAGCCTTAAATTAGGCTTCCTAATTGTATCTTGGACCTCCTGTAGCAATTTCTCATATTTCCTAGATTTGAATTGACTCATTTTCTGTTATTACTGTATAACTACTCAATTATCTTCAACCCCAGAAATTCTCTCTTCTGCATTGTCTAACCTGCTATCAAAACTTTCTACTTTATTCTTCAACCCCCTTGCTTCTAATTGCTAATTTTTGATGCCTTGCATCTCTTGTTTTAGATCATGTATGGATTTAACTCCTTAATTTACATTTGGGTGGTTAGCTCAGCATCTTTATTCTCTTTGTACATTTGTTGGAGTTTGGTCATCTTTTTGTTTGTGGATTCGATGAATTCATCTATTTTTCTTTGAGAAACTTTTATTGTGGCCTCCTTTATAGTGTCCCCTTTTTCACAGATCATCTTATTTGTGGTTTCCTCTTGGTTAGCTACGGCTTCCTCCCTTATCTTTTTTTTTATGTTTTCACACTTTTCATTAATGATGTTTATCAATTGTATTTGTATAGCACTTGGAAGGCTCTCCTCTAGATTTGCCCCTGACTGCTCTATTTCCTGTTTATGTTGGGTGGGAGTTGCTACTCCTTGATTTGACATTTTTCTTGAGTTTCTTGTTCTGCCCATTTGAAAATTAAAGATAAATACTAAACAAGATTATGATGAAATGAAGGATTATTGCTAAACAAGGTTACAATTTTTTGGATATAACCAACCTAGACCTCTTTATTTGGCTGAAAATAGATGTTTGCTCTTTTAGATTGGTAATATCACTGTTTCTTTTTGGTCACTTACATACAAATCTAATACAATTGCAGATTACCAATTTATGACCAAAATAATAAGCCCCTTAGTCCAGTCGCTATTGTATTTAAATCCCTCTGGATCTTGAGTGTAAATTGAACACCAAATACACAGTATTGTTCAACAACCATCAAGTGTAGATCCAGGCATTATAAAAGTTGAAGGATGAACAGAGGACCAGAGATAGAAAAATAATATAAAAGGTGACAAGTGAGGTAGAAAAGAATACTGCAGGAGTGTAAGATTATTACAGTAATGAAGAAAAGATATCATGTAAGGATAACTGACCTAAGGTGATAGACTGGTAGATTATTTGTGAAGGAAATTTAGATGAACTTAGATAAAACTTATCATAATAAGAATAGTAATAAGAATATATAGAGAAAAGAGAGAGGTAGATAGAGGAGATTTCAATAATACAAATTTTAAAAAGAAATATGAAACAAAACAATAACAAAATAATAGAAAACAGAACACACTCAAACACACACACAAACCAAAAACCAAAAACAAACAAAAAAATAATAAAGAAAAGTTGGGGGGGAGATTCCTTACTTTTGTGATTTCTTACCCAAGAGGTACTAGGGTTGAGTTTAAAAAGCAGGTGACTGTATCAATATAGATATCATTTTTATTCATACTTTACCCAGAGCTGTCACTGTTCCTATGAACGACCAGTGACAGATGGGATGCAGGAAAAGAGAGGAGAAAAAAGAAAAAAAGAGGAATGAATCATAACATTAGAAAAAAAAAGTTGTAGGTAAAATGGCATAGAGAAAAATAAGAACACCTAAAATGCAAATGAAAAGGTGTAGAAGAACAAACAAAAAGAAAAAAGAAAAAGGGTGTTCTTCAGGTTTTTGGGGGGGTTGGGGGAGCTGGATTAGAAACTTGTGTCTCCACTAAATTTGGGATTCATACACTTCACAAAGTCTTTTTCTCTTCTGATTTGGCTTTGCAGTTTTTAGGATCAGATTTCTTGATTGGTAAAACAAACCTGAAAGATCCGCAAGTGGCTTTGTTTACCAGGTCTGTGGCTGGCGCAGTGGAGGGACTTCAGCAGTGTTGGGCCCGGATTTCTGGCTAAGGGATCTCTAGGAAATCCTTTGCCAGTTAGAAAGATGGTGTTTCCAGAATCACCTCTCAGGTTCCAATTGCTTCGGCAGAGGGCTTGCCAGCCATCAGGATGGGGTTGTACTCAGCTTGGAGGGAGGGGCTCCTTCTAATGCTGTTCCTCTATCAGAAGTGAAAACTTCTCCTCGAACGTACTCACAAATTGCTGGATTCCCCGGTTCTATGAAGCTGGCAGATCCGTGCAACGTGGGTGTTGGCTCTGGGCTTGCCCAGGCTCTGTGTGGCTCTGTCTTCATCTGGCCGGTCTGCACTGCTATGAAGCACTGTCTACTCCAAGGCTGGAGGGGCTCCACGCTATTTTCTCATGCAGGTATTCTGCCTCTTTCCTCTGTGACTGAGATCTCTGTGGTGCTAAAGCTTACTTAGGATCTATTTCTGGTAAAGAACTGTCCCAAATGCTGCCAGAACTTGAATGTTGTGGGAGTTCAGTAGGTCTCACACTGAACTGACACCATCTTCCACCTCTCTTGATTTGAGATTCTTTTACACATCATTGATATTGCTAAAAATGATAGCCTTCTGATATGTTTTGGGAAGTTTAAGAAGTTAGAAAATTATTAAGTTTTGATTTTGATAAATTCACCTGTAATCATTATTGGTGAATTATTGGAATTCAGATGAGCAAGATAAATGAATGAGACTCCTTTTCAAATTGACTATTGTTAAAATGTAATTATTGTGTTTTATGTTGTATTTGATCTGCTAGCTTCATGTGATTTCAAGTACTTTAGCATCCATTAGAATGCATGATCACCTGTTATAGATTAAGGGATTGAAAATGGAACTTTTCTTTTTATGTTTCTATTTGGTCTGCATGTTTCTGTGATTTCAAGCACTTTAGCATCCATTAGAATATCTCATCAACTGTTATAGATAAAAGGATTGGAACCTAATGCTTCAGTGATGACTTGTTATCAGTTGCCTGATAATAAAATATCTGCCTTTTTTCTTATTGTAAAAATTTTCACCACAGAACAATAGAAAAGCTAGACAGCACTGTAAAAGAATAACATTTCCATTGTAAATAACTGATTTCTACATAATTCTATGTTTGTAATGAGTTAACATGGTTGCATAAATAAACTGAGCCTATTGTTAGATGTGGGCAAGCTAACCCTCAAAACACACACACACGCGTGCACACACACACACACACACACAGACAATGGTATTATTGACTCACTTTACATAGTGGTTCAGGAAATCCCATTGAATTATCTGTAAACAATTCTCTCAGTTGATGGGCATGGGTCTGTCTTTTTCAGTTCTTTCTCTCATTGGCTTGACTTCATTCTTTTCTCGCTTGATCAAATTAAAAATATCATAGGAAATGTGCATAATTCCCTCCATTCTTGGATAGACATTAGAGAAACCTAGATTATTTCATGGTAAAAGACCCAATTTAAATATATCTATGATGAATAGTAAAATGAAACATGCTACCCATGCTAAAAGAGCTCAGATATTTGTATATGATGAAGGCTTCTGTAATTCTCTAGAGTCATCATAAATTCAAGGGAAAAAATTAGAATAATAACCAATAATTTGAAATTTTGTGAAGTAGGTACTCAGAAATGCTCACTGAATAAACATTTATTTCAGTAAATAGTGGCAGACTCAGTAAATATTTATTTCAGTAAACAGTGGCTGTGGCCCATTTAGCTTCACCTTAAAAGTATTTCTCATGTTCAAATCTTGGAAAAACATCTAATTGTGTGGAAATTCACTGAATGTCCTTACCAAGAAATTGGAACTTTCTTGAGTTCTAGCCTAACATAATTTTAATTTCACTGACAATGCATCTGCAATATTTTTACCCATTTGTTTTTATTTTAATGAAGTGAAAAGAGTGAACACAATGGTATCTAGGAAATTTCTATGGCATATAATATAAAAATCCAAATAATGGAATAACTTTAATAATTACATTTTGTGTATTCTTCAGTATTTTTGTCATTTTAAAACTTTAGATGTTTTAGTGAATTCTGTGTGTGTGTGAGTGTGTGTATGTGTACATGTGTGTTTGTGTAGTGGAAAAGACCATCAGTAACTGTGAAAAATATGAACACTACCATGTGCCATCCCAAAGTTGTTGTCAAGTTAAGAAAGTTCTGAGCCATGAAGGTACTTCCTAAAACTAAATAGATTTTATATTGATTGTATGAAAAAACATTTTACTCGTGAAATCTGGAATGATTACACACACACACACACACACACACACACACACACACAAACATACTTTCACTCTCCCTCTTCACTCCCAATCTAGATCAACCCACTTGGGGGAGGGGCTCCCTCCCAATGCCGTTCTTGGAGCAGAAGTGGAAACTTCGCCTAGGAGCTACTCACAAATTGCTGGATTCTCCCGTTCCATGACGCTGCCAGGTCCGTGCACGAATGGGTGTTGGCTCTGAGCTCGCTCAGGCTCTGTGTGGCTCTGTCTGCAGCCAGTGGGTCTGTGGGCTGCTGTGGAGCACTGTCTCTGCTCTGATTCAGAACCGAGCCTTTGTCTCCCGGCCCCTCAGCTGAGGAACTCCACATTCTGTTTTTCTGCTGGTATTCTTCCTTGTTTCCTTTTTTTCCTCTTGGCCTGAGTTCTCTGTGGTCCTAAAGTTTACTTGGGATCAATTTCTTTTAGAGGACTGTCTCCTGCACTGCCAGTACATGAATCTTGGCAGGAGCTCAGTATGTCTCACCCTGAACCGCCGAATCCCATGTTTTCTTTACTCCTCTCCAACTCTAGCTAGATTGCAGAGTGAAGTTTCTGGTAGGAATGAAATCTAATAATCCACACAAAATTATTTTTTAAAGGAGCACATAATACACAAGTTCAGTTGGAGACAGAGGAAATATTGTACTCAGAGGAATATTTATCGTGCTGAGTGTCAACCTCAACACATAAGAGAAATCTCAAATCAAATAGTTAATGAAGTACTTTAAGGTCCTGGAAAAAGAGTGTAACAAGACAAAGCCTAATCCAGCAGAATAAAACAATGAGGAAAATGAAATCAGAATTAAGTGAAATAGAGTCCACAAATGCAGAAAGAATCAACAAAGAAAAACTTGGTTCTTTGGAGAAATTAATGAGTTGACAGATCTTTAGCAAATATTTTGTATACATGAAAAGACATCACACCAAAATTAACACAATCAGACAAAACCAATGGAAGTATCAGGACAGAAAGCAACAAGATCTTGAAAATAATAAGTATTTTTCAAAATATTATGGCTAAACCAAAGGTTCCTTGGCCCCAAGTGTAACTCAAAGCTTGGACAAATGTTACTGCTTCAAACTGCTTCTTCATTGCAGGAACCTAGCTAGCCAGAAAAAGAGAAAAAGCAGAGTAACAGAACTTTTCCAGAACCATACAATGTACAGAGGCTTCCAATTTAAAATGTATCCACAGCTCAAGAAATTAAGTTCTTCAAAACAAATTGATAAAGAGCCAAACATCTCATGAAAAGTTGGGCTGAATACATAAATAGAGGGGCCAGGAGTTTGGCCTAGCAGTACAATGCTTTACCTAGCATGCTCTAAGCCAAGGACTCAATTCCACTGCACCCCATACATTAAAAAAAATCCAGAAGTGATTCTGGGTGGTACTGGGCTCACGTCTGAGAAAGCACAAGATGGTGCTACTACCTAGAGTTCAAAGCCAAAGGTAGGCAAAAAAAAAAGATGTAGAGACAGACTTCAGTGAATATTAACTCACAATGGCTATAGAAAATGAAGAAATGTTCTACATCTCTGAAGAAAAAGACTTAGAGACAGACTTCCATGAATATTAACTCAGCATGGTCATAGGCACATGAAGAAATGCTCAACATCTCAGTATATGAAACAAATGAAAATTAAAACAATATTGAGATTTCACCTCACTCCCATAAAAATGGCCATTATCAAGGTCAGATTGCTGGATGGACGCCAAAGGAATTCCTTTTGTGGAATAAATTTCCTGAATTCTATCACAGTTGCTATGAACTCCATTATAAAAGGTTCATCATACTGGGATGTCTGACTTTATCTTCCAATTTGATTCCAGCAGAATGCATTATTTTTTTTACCATTCTTGTTTACTCTATTTTTTCCATATATTTTTATTGTAATTAATAGAAGGGTTACATTATATTCACCAGATAGAAGGTGCATTACTTCACAAACTGATACCCTTTGTCATATATTTTAATGACAAAAAAAGAAATGAGCTTCATTTGCCATTTTACAATAAGATGAACACAGACAGAAGGGAAAAAAAGAAGTCATGATCCTTCTTTCTGAGTAGCCAGTTTTATGGACTCTGCTATCTACTTAAGGGAGGGATACTTCTATGTTGCAAGGGTCTGCTTTTCTTCTTCAGGTACCAAACATTCCCTTACCAGCTTTTCCAATGTTATATATCCATGTCTACTTTGTCTAAGTGATATGTCCATGTTTTCCCTTTGCTACTTACATGAGGGAATTCTTATTCCTCACTCCTATATGGATTTGTTAGAAGAATTTCAAACTATATTCATTGCAACTATGTATATTGTTGATGACATGTCTCAATCCTTTAGTTAAAGGGAAATAATGCAAAATTTGGCCAGCAAAGTGGTTGAACTCTATTATTTTTATCCTTCTTCTTGGGGTACAAAACACACATTTTCCCACACCTTTCCAGGTTGATAGATGTACAGGGACCATTTAAATATAGACATTTAAAAGCAGGCAAGCCTTAGTACAAGTACCCATTGGTACATTGCAACATTCTTCACATTTCCGTTAATTTAAAAATCATTTGAAGCTAACAAAACATTTTATTGATTTGATAAATTTTCATGTTGGAAAATGTAATTAGTACTAGAAAAATATCTTTTAAAGGGCAACTCCTGGCACATATTTCTAAATGCAATATAGGGAAAGAAATGGCACCTAAACATCATACCATCTAAGGACCACAAGAACTGTCAAGACACAGGCCCTAATAAAAGCTTTTAAAAATGGTAGGACCTAATAAATATATCGCAATCCTAACTCTCAATATCAATGGACTTAACTCTCCAATTAAACAGCATAGGCTGTCTAGTTGGATCAAAAAGCAAGATCCATCGTTCTGCTGTATTCAAGAGACACATCTTACCAAAAAAAAACAAACATCTTTTGAAAGTGAGAGGTTGGAATAAACACTATAAAGCTAACGGCCCCATAAACAGGCTGGAGTTGCCATCCTCATAGCAGATAAAATAGACTTCAAACTAAAATTAGTGAGAAAAGACAAAGAAGATTACTACATACTACTAAAGGCATCTTTCCTCCAGGAAGACATAACGATCCTAAATATCTACACACCCAATCTGGGAGCTCCGAACTTCATCAAGCAAACTTAACTTTCACTGAAACCATACATAGATCGAAACACAGTGATTGTTGGTGACTTTAACACACCACTCTCACCTATGACAGATCAACAAGGCAAAAACTCAACAGAGAGACTTTAGAACTGAAGAACTATATAGACACACTAGATCTAACAGACATCTGCAGAATATTCCAACCAGCAAAAACACAATATATGTTTTTCTCAGCAGCACATGGAACATTTTCCAAAATAGACTACATCTTAGGCCATAAAACAAACCTGGACAGATTCAGAAACTCTGAAGTTATTCCCTGCACGCTCTCAGACCACAAAGGCATCGAATTGGAACTGAACACGCATCTGCACCAATGAAAAAAACAGAAATTTGATAGTAAAAACATTTGTGTGTGAATCAATTGCATATTAGTAAATTCATCTAGACCATGAAATGGCCTAATAAAGATGAAAAGTTTTTACATTTTTAATTCTACGGTTATGGTTACACTCGCTAGATAGTAGGAGCATTGTTTATCACACACTGGACCTTCTCATGAATTTTTTTCACGTTTGCCTTTCCCCACTACTCCCCATCATCTGGTTTTCCCCCACTCTCTTTCCTATTTCAAATAATCTACTGTGAACAATATGAGTTAGACCGAAGGGCAAAAAAGAGAGAAGGAACATAGTTCATTAAGAACAACAATCACTCAATGTAAAGCTCTTATTTCACACATCTTAGAGATACTTTAATTTAGCCTCATTCTATATGACCTTAGGAATCTAGGTTTTCTGCTGTTGTAATATTCTGCTAGGAAATTCCTAAATGTGTACTAATAATTGCCAATGCAGGAAACCATTGATCCTATGTTCTTTGAGTCTGGCTTACTTCACTAAATATTTTTTCCAAGTCTTTCCATTTTGAACGATTATATTCATGCAATGTGATAAACTAATCTCACCATGAAAGATTCAATTGGGATAACTTTTTGCTCAATTAGAAGATAAACATTTTATGTAAACTCTTCATTAAATCGTGGTGTTTCTTTACCTGCATACTGTACATATCTTCTAATCACCATCATGTAAAGTAATATACAAACAAATTAGGATTTTCTAAGTGAAACCTTCTCAGCATCCTTCTTTTTTTTGCTAGTTGTGGAGCTTAAACTCAGGACCTGAGCACTGTCTCTGGTCTTTACTCAAGGCTAGCACTCTGCCGCTTGAGCCACAGCATCACTTCCAGCTTTTTCTAAGTATGTGGTGCTGAGGAATTGAACCCTGGTCTTCGTGCATGCTAGGCAAGCATCTTAACCACTATGCCAAACTCCTGGCCCCCTCAGCATATTTCTTTAACTAAAAAATGAAAAAGAGAAGATCACATTATGATTAAATAAAGACAGCTACACCTTGATATGTATATTCATCTGTTTATCTGTCTTTTTGTCTACCTATGTTGTTACGTATTTGCAACTGATTATCAAACCTAAATTTTCTTTGTGGTATTGAAAGTGGGAAAGGGGATGGAGCAGTTTATGCAGTATGTTTTGAATTATATAGGAAAGTACTGAATAATTCCAATTGATCAAGCTACTGCTTTGAAATATGCCTCAGGAGTTGCCCTGTGTATGTTATTTCCATAGTGTTAATAACATTTTCTATAATGACAATCCATCAAAACAAACAGAATTAGTGGAATGAGAGAATCAAATAATGTGTTAAATTTCATCCAAATTATTTTAATTGAATAAAAGTAATTGGTAATTTTTAGATGTACCCATGGATATTAGTAATAGGGTCTGCTTGCTTTCAAATTTCTACTTGTATATGTTTCCTGTATACTCTCCGACTTGGAGAGCTCTTAGAATATGTGGGCTATGTACCATCCCTGATTTTTTATTTAGGCTTTTATAGTTTTCATTAAATAATTCTTTCATGTCCTTGGTTGGGTTAATTCCTAAATATTTTATTCTTTGGGGAATATTGCAAATGGAACCATTTTCTTGATTTCTACTTGTGTTTGTACTCTATATTGGGTCATTCAGATACAGATGACGTCGTAAGCAGGTCCCTTTGATGTCCTTCTCTTGCCTGACTCTGGCTAAGGTTTCCAACACTATGTTGAAGAAAAGTGGATAGAGTGGGCATTCCTGCCTCATTCCTGATTTTAAAGTTAAAGGTTCTAGATTTTTTCCACCTAGTGTGATACTGATGTTGGTCTGTTACATCTTATTCTATTTTCTCTAGTGTTTTCACCATTGATGGATGCTATATTTGTCAAATGCCTTCTCAGCATCCTGATAAACTATCATATGATTCTTAAATTTAGCTCTAGTAATATGAGGTGTTACATTAATATGTCTGGAAATGCTAAATCAACTTTGCATTTCTAGGATGAAGCCTAAGTGTTTTGTTGAGGAGCTTGGTATCGGCATGACATTAATGTGAATTGAAGAATGGGAATTCACTTTTGTGATACTGATGTTAAATCCCTTCCATAACTGAGAAAGAATACAGTTTATCAGCCTTCAAGATTTATTTCTCTAGAACAAATAGTAAGGAAATTCAGGAGATAATTTTGGGCTCTACTTAATACAGTTCAATGTGTTTCACAGTGTACTTGGCCATGATGCAAATAGGTTCAACATTATTCAAAAAATAAGAATATTGAATATATGGCCATGCATATATTAGTGGTTTTCTACTATCATTTTGGAGAAGCCTAATTATAAATATGGAAACAACATGTGTGCAATATTTATCATATTGCAGGCAAAATGCATTCAGGATTCATTAGAAGACATTTTGAGCAAGTGCATGTACACAGACTACTTCTTATCTTTTTATGAAGCAGAATTTTCAACTTATGTGACTAATGTGGGATTTTACACAAATATCCAGGAACAAGCAAATATTAACACTACTAGTACAAAAAATTTGATAAAGCCTTAGAAAATCTTTTTAAAATGAGAAGAGAACACACAGAATTAATTACATTAGAAATAACCATGGAAAGTAACTGTTCAGAGACTACTGAGATCGAGATATAATAAATATTTTCATACAATTAGGCCAACAAATTTGAGAATCTGGAAGAAATGGAATAATTTATAGCAAGTTTACATATGCTCAAACTTAACATGGAAAATAAAAACAACTAAATATCCCTTGTCAATTTTTAAAATAAAATGCCTTGTCACATATACATATTGGTAAATACCTTTTCCCAGTTCGGTGGATATTTCTCTATTTTTGTGGCCAGGATTTTATTTGTGCAGAAACTTTTTATTTTTATGTAGTTCCTTTTATTGAATCTCTTTCCAATCTGTTGTGACCCTGGGATTCTGTTCAGGAATCTTTTGCCTGTTCCTATGATTTCCAGTGTCTCTCCTACACTATCATGTAGCAGTTTCACGGTTTCCGGTCTGACATTGAGATCTTTGATCCACCTTGAGTTAATGCTCATGTATGGCAAAAAGACAGGGTCAATTTTTAGTTTTCTGCATGTGGCTGCCCAGTTTTGCCAGCACTAATAATTGAATAGACGATTCGTTCCACTGTATATCTTTTGCTCCTTTATCAAATACATGTTGACTATAGGTATGTGGTTCTATTTCTGGATCTTCTATTCTGTTCAATTGATCTTCTGGTCTATTTTGGTGCCAATAGCATGCTGTTTTTGTTATTATGGCTGTATAGTAGAGTTTGAAGTCTGGTATAACCCCTATTGCTCTTTTTGCCTAGAATTGTTTTGGCTATTCTAGGTCTTTTTTTGTTCCATATGAATCTTTGGATTGAATCTTCTATTTCAGTAAAGAATGTCTTTGGGATTTTGATGGGGATTGCATTCAATTTGTCTATCAATTTTGGTACTACGGCCATTTTTACTATGTTGTTTCTTCCTACTCATGAACAGGCAATGTATTTCCATTTCTTGGTGCCCTCTTTAATTTCTTTCAGTAGGCTTTTGTAGTTTTCATTGAATAATTTCTTTACATCTTTGGTTAAATTTATTCCTAAGTATTTTATTCTTTTGGGGGATATTGTGAATGGGATCATTTTTTTGATTTGGCTTTCTGTTTGGTTATTTTTGGATCTACTAAATTTTTAGGTCCTTTAGAGTAGAAGTAACACCAATACTCCTCAGTCTCTTCTATGAATTTCAAAGTGACAGTTTTCTGCCATACTCTTTCTCTGAACGCATCCTGACTTTCATTCCACTCTTGACAATACTCATCAAAGAAAGAGAAGTATAGATCCATTTTTAAAGTAAATGGATGCAAAACTTTTCACCAAAATCCAGGTCAATCAACATCTACAATGCATAAAAAATATATTACTTTCAATCAGTATTCATTGTTAAAATGCATTGCTGGTTCAAGTGGCTAACATCAGTTAATGAAGGTAATCACATCATCAGGATGAAGTACAAGAAGCTCATGGTCATTCTAGTTGATACAAAAATTTTATTTGAAAATTTCCCACAGAGTTTACTAATATCTGTTCTGGATACTCTAGGAATTCATGGGAAAAGGATCAATGTAATAAATGACACATAAGTCAAACTTACAACTACCATTATGCATAAAGGTAAAAAGTTCTGTCCATTTCCTCAAAAATAATGAGTGAGACAAGGATTTCAACTCTCTACACTCCACTTCAATATAAAAGAAATGCAAACTGAAACAATTGTGAGAATTCATCTCACTACAGATTGAATGGCTATTATCGAAAAAGCTAATGACTACAGACAGGGATGTGGCCAGAAAGAATCATTGTTACAATTTTGGTAAAAAGGGAAACACACTCAAACAATGAGGAAGCAGTTTAGCAATTCTTCAAAGACTAAACAGAATGCTCCCCTCTGACACAGCAATCTCACATTTTCATATTTTCTCAAATATTCATAAATAAAGATATCTGAAAGCTACCAACATAACCAGGTTCATTGCACTTACTTATCATACCTAAGAGGATTCTTTCTATAGGTAAATTGATCAAGAGGATGAGGTATTTGTAGGAAATGGAACTCGGTACAGCCACCAGATAAAATGACATCATAAATTAACCATTATCATATTAATCATATTAAACAAAGTAAGCCAGACAAATCAAACATAGGCTCCATGGTTCCCCAATTGTTTGTGAATCTGACTTTGTTAAATGTTGTATTCTATAGACATCCGTTGTTTATTTGAATGAGGGAATAGAAAGGGAAAAACCAAACAATATGACAGAGTAGACAGGGCAAAGCAGGATAACTGGTAGACTCAGGCCAACATATTGGAATTTAATTTTAGCTCTTCTATACATTATCCCCCTAAATAAATTTTAAAAATGAACAGATGAAATGATTAAAAACATTAGTTGTTCTGTGTGCTGTTGGCTCATGCCTGTAATCCTAGCTATACAGGAGACTGAGATCTCAGGATCATGTTTCAAATACAGCCAGCACACCAAGTCCCGAGACTCTAATCTCCAATTCCCCACCTGAAGCCGGAAATGATGCTGTGTCTCAAGTGGTAAAGCATTAGACTTGAGGTGAGGAGCTGAGGTTCACCATCCAGGCACAGATTTCAAGCCCACTAACTGACACTGTTTAATCCTTACAAAAACAGAATTTAAAGCAAGTATAGTCATTGGGATTTTGCCACACTACATTCTAAGTGAAGGAGAATGGTTTTATTTTTCTTCAAACAATTTGGTCATTTTTTGTCACAGAATCCTCTGGTGTGCAAATGTTAGTTTATGGATAGTACTTGAATTAAAAATTATAACTATCTTGATATTGCTAGATGGAAAATGTAAGCTCCCCTTGCCCATAGTGATGCTATATGCACATTTACCGGAGTAATGTCACTATAAATCCCACCTATTCCATATATTGTGCTCAGAGTGAGATATTGTTTTTCACTAAAGTACTCCAAAATATCATTTCTTCTGTTAGAACAGAACATTGCTTTTGTCAGCACAAAACACTGAAAAATTTATCCTTACTATTATGGCTTAGATATGTCTAAAAATGCTTGTGCCACTCTTAGTTGAACTGGATCTTACATTTGAGGAAAAACTTGGACATGACTTTCTCTTATGAAGGTCAATGCCACCTAAACTATATAAATTGTTTTAAAGTTCACTAAGAAGCTCCATAGTAGATCCTGAATTCGTGAAGTCTTGTATATTTTTTTGATCCTTTTGAGTCCAGTTATTCTAAAACATTTGTTGCATTCATTTGAAAAACCAAAGAACTCCATTTCAATGAATAGACTGTGGAAATCATCTATCTATCAATCAATCTATCTATCTATCTATCTATCTATCTATCTATCTATCTATCTATGCCTTTATGTCTCTGTATATTTAATTGAGCAGATTTATGCAGGTGTCTGTGTGTCATAAGTCTATTCATGCATATTAATGTGTACACATTTATAAATATTTATTATATAAATATCTGCATATTGTATGTGTATAATGATGGTCAATAAATCTAAAAACAACATAGGCTGGTGGGGATGTGGCCAGGATGAATCAGTACTACACTGTTGGTGAGAGTGCAAACTCATTCATCCAATATGGAAAACAGTATGGCAATTCCTCAGACGAAATATTGAGCTCCCCCACAACCAGCAATTACACTACTTGGCATTTATCCAATCATCCAGAATCAAGGACATATTAAATCCACTATCACAAGGAGGTTCTTTGCAGTACTTGACCATGGCTATTCTAACTGTAGTATTAATTAAACCCACTTTTGTACATGAGAGGATAAAAATTGCTTTATTTACTTTTTTGAGATCTAAAATGTAAGAATGCTATGCATCTATTTGCAAAATGAAGTTCATTGGAGTATTATTTACAATAGATCAGGTATAGAAGAAACCCAGAGACTCCTTAGTACATGAAATTGTTCAAGAAGATATAGAATGTATACACAACGGGATTTTACAGAAATGGAAATCCTTGAAAAAATAATATCAACTGAATTAAACTAGACTCGAAAGATCTTAGGCTCTATGCTTTACCCGATGAAATAATTAATACACATCTAGGACCCTCCTACCAGATGATTACAAGAGCTGAGACTAAAAAAATTGAACTGTGGAGTATGGAAATGAGATATTTATCTTCCTGATCATTGGTCCCTAATATAATATGTGCTGTTATTTTTCATATATTGTGGATTTTAATTAAAAGAACACCTACATTATATTCACCAGATAGAGGATACATTACCTTACATACATTGATATCCTTTCTCATCTCTTTGTCCCTATTTCCCTTCCCCAATCCCCATGCCTCATCTTGTTTTTCTTCCTCCCTACCCAATTTCAAATACCCAAATATGCATATATCCTGGAGATCCTTCCATTTAGTGTTATACTATATGGCCTTAGGTATCTAGGTATTGTTATATTGAAACCTCTCCTAGGAGAGCCCAAGGTTTTGAATAACTATGACAAATGAGGGAAGCCATTAGGTCTATGTTCCCTTGAGTCTGGCTTACTTCAATTAATAGGATTTTTTCCAAGTCTTTCCATTTCCTTACAAATGGGGAGATGTTGTTATTTCTGACAGCAGGATAGAAATCCATTGTGTATAAATATGGTATCTTTTGGTCCATTCATCAACTGAGGAACATCTGGTTTGGTTCAATATCTTTGAGATGGTAAATAGTGCTGCAATGAACATCATTGTGCTGTTGATTTAGTATGTTCTTATTTCTGGACAATTGGGTAAATGACATGCAGTATAATTGCTGGGTCATTAGGAACTCTAGGTTTAGGCTTCTGAGGAACTTCCATACTGCTTTACATAGTGGTTGAATGAGTTTGCACTCCCACCAACAGTATAATAGTGATCCCTCCTGGCCATATCCCCTCCAGCATCTGTTGTTAGTAGTTTTCTTGATCCGGGACATTCTAACTGGAGTGAGGTGGAATCTTAGAGATGTTTTGATTTGCATTTCTTTTATGACCAGAGATGTGGAGCATTTCTTCATGTGTCTATAAGCCATTTTTGTTTCTATGTTTCCTTGGAGATAAGTTTTGGAATGATTCAATTTTTTGAGATGTTGATGTATTTCAGATATGAGGCCTTTGTCCATTCCATGCTTAGTGAAGTTCTTCAACCACTCTGTAGGTTTTCTAATTAATTTGCTAGCTATGTCCTTTGCCATACAGAAAATGGGCAGATTAATGCAGTATCACTTATCCAAACTTTCTTTGATTTGTTGTGTTTCTCTATCCTTATTAAGAAAATTATAACCTATGACAAGGAGACTGAATATATCTCCTGTTCCTACTTGTAAACTTTTCAGTGTATTTTTTTTTGTCTTAAGGTATTTGATTTACTTGGAGTTAATGCTGGTGCTAGGCAACAAAGAAGGATCCAAACTTAGCTTTCTGGAGGTGCTTAACCAGTTGTGCCAGCACCAGTTGTTGAAGAGGCTGTATTTCTTCAATTCTACTTTTTGGCTCCCTTGGTCTGTGGGCTAATATCTGGGTCTTCAGTTCTATTTGATTGGTTGGCAGGACTATTCTTGTGTAAGTATCAAGATGTTTTGGTCACTATAGCTCTGTAGAAGAGTCTAAAGTTTGGTATTAAAATTCCTTCTGCACTGTTCTTTTAGCTAAGAATTGTTTATGCTGAATGGGGTCTTTTATTATTCCACATGAAATTTTGGATTGCCTCTTCTATGTCTTTAAAGAACGACATTGGGATATTGATGGGTACTGCAGATAGCCCTTACCAAGATTGTCAATTTCATGATGTTAATTCTTACAAGCTTGGGATATTTTTCCATTTCCTCAGTTCTGCTTTAATTTTCTTTTTCAGGATTTTAGAGTTTTCATCAAAAATGTCCTTCACATTTTTAGTTAAGTTAATGCCTAGGTACTTTATCTTATTTGAGGCTATTGCAAAAGGAGTTGCTCTCCTGATTGTTGCCTCATTCCTCTCATTGTTGTCATAAAGGAAGGCAGTTTTTGAGGCTTAATTTAATACTCTGCTCTCTTGTCAAACTTTTGAATCAGCTCAAGCAGCTTGGGAGTGGAGTCTGTAGGGTTCTTTAAATACAGAATTATGTCATCTGCAAAGAGGTAAAGTTTCCCTTCCTCTTTCCATGTTTGGGTCCCCTTTATGCTTGCTTCTTGACTTATTGCTCTGCTAGGAATTTTAATACTATGTTGAAAAGGAGTGATGAAAGTGGGCATCCTTGTCTCATCCTTGATTTAGAGGAAATGGCTTACCTTCTTTGCCATTAAGTAAAAGGCTAGCTGTGGGTTTGTCATAAACAGCTTTTATTATACTGGGGTCTGGAGCAAGTCACATCAGGGAAATGAAAACCTATACTGAATCAGAGGCCAAACTTGTGGCCTAGTACTCATTCCCTGGTCTTATGACTACACCTGGCTGAAATGGTGCCTGCTGCCCATTTGCAAGGTGTGGCTGTTGTCCTTCTCTGGCATCGAACAATTCTGCCCTCTCTGACAGCAGATGCATCCTAGTTTCTCAATGACAGTACCTATCTTGCCCTGCCCATCTTTGTTCTATAAGCTCCTGTATCCTATTTTAGCTGAATGGTTCTTAATGAGAGTACCTCCCCTGTTCTGCCCACCTTTGTGCTAATAGTCTCTTGCATCCTATATTAGCTGAATGGACTTCTTCAATAAAAGAGTTCCTGCCATGACCAGTTTCCCTGACCCTGATGCATCTGATTGTTCTCTGGCAATGGAGGGCTGGGTGAGGGCGGTCAGTCAGCCATCTCCTTAATTGGCTTCTCCTGGTCGAAGCGTGTTCGCTCTATTCCTCCTGTGGTCAAGAGGGATCAAGGACTAAAAACCCTTACACTGAGAAATGTTCCATGAATTTCTAGTTTCTCCAGAGCTTCTAGAATAAAGGGGTGTTGGATTTTGTCAGATGCCTTTTCCGCATCTATAGAGACAATCATGTGATTTTTGTCCTTGCTCCTGTTCATGTGTTGAATTATATTAATTGATTTGTATATGTTGAACCAGCTTTGAATCCCTGTGATGAATCCTGTTTGATCATAGTGTATACTTTTTGATGAGGTGTTGAAGATGGTTGGCCAGTACTTTGTTGAGAAGTTTTCTGTTATTATTCATCAAAGAAATGTGTCTACAGTTCTCTTTCTTGGGTGAATCTCTGGTTTGGGATGTAGATTACAGTGGTTTGTAGAATGAGTTTGGCAAAGACCCTTTGTTTCCAATTCACTGAAGAACTAGAGGAATATTTTTGTGAGCTCTATTTTGAAGGCCTTATAGAATTCAGATGTGAATCCATCTGGCATGTGCATTTCTTAGATAGAAGGAATCTTATTGCCATTTCTATTTCAGGGCTTGAAACGATCTGTTTAGTTGGATTAGGTCTTCTTTGTTCAGTATGGATATGTTAAGATTAGCTAGAAATTCATCCATTTCTTCTAGATTCTCAAATTTGTTGGCATAAAGGATTGAAAAGTGTTCTGTCATGATGCTCTCTATCTTGGTAATTACTGTCATGATATTGCCATTCTCATCTATGAATTTGTTTATTTGGTTATGCTTCCTTTTTTTGATAAAATGTGTTAAAGTTCGGTCAATTTTTTAAATTTATTCAAAGAAACAACTGCTTATTTTGTTGGTTCTTTCTATGGTATTTTTATTACAATCCATTTAATTCTGCTTTGGTTTTAATCATTTGCTTCATTCTACTGGGATTACGGTTATTTGTTGCTCTTTATCCATGAGCTTAAGGTAGGATATTAAATTCTTGGTTTGGGATTTTTCCAATTTGTTAATGTAACCAATCAGAGATATGAATTTTCCTCTGAGTATTGCCCTCACTGTGTTCCAAAGGAGCTGGTATTTACTGTGCTCCTTTTTGTTAAATTTCATAAACTATTGAATTTCTCTTACGATCTCCTTGATGACCCATTGGTGATTCATAAACATGTTGTTCAATCTCCATGAGTTACAGGTTTTCCTTGTTGGAGATTTGTGTTCAGCTCCAGTTCACTGCCCTTGTGGTATGAGAGAATGCAGGGAATAATTTCAGAGTTTCTGACTCTGCACAGGTTTGTTTTATGTCCTAAAATAAGGTCTATTTTGGAAAATGTTCCATGTGCTGCAGAAAAAAAAACATATATTGTGAGGTTGCTAGGTGAAATAATCTGCAGATGTCTATTAGATTTAGTTGGTCTATACAGTTGTTCAATTCTGATGTTTCTCTGTTGATTTTTTGCCTGGTTGATCTGTTCATAGGTGAGAGTAGTGTATTAAACTCACCAACCATCACTGTGTGTCAATCTATGTGTGGTTTTAGTGAAAGTAAAGGTTTCTTGATGAAGTTCTCTGCTCCTGGATTAGGTTTGTAAATAATTAGGGTAGTTATGCCCTCTTGAATGCGAGATGCCTTTATTAGTATGTAGTGACCTTCTTTGTCTTTCCTCACTAATTTTAGTTTGAACTCTATTTTATCTGATATGAGGATGGCAACTCCAATCTGTTTATTGGGGCTGTAGCATGATAATCTTTATTCAAAACACTAACTTTCCAAAAATGTTCGTTGTCTTGTGCAAGATGTGTCTCCTGAAGACAGAATTATGGATCTTGCTTTTGGTTACAAGTTGGTAGTTATTTGAATTCAAGACATGACATATATCCTTCCAATCTCTTCCTGCTTGCATGGTCTCTGCTGAGAAATCTGGTGTTATTCTGATTGGTTTGCCTTTTAGGTGATGGTTCTCTTCTCCTTGGCTGCTTTTAGGATCCTTTCTTTGGTCTCTATTGATCCGGTTTGAATTATAATGTGGTGGTGGCATGTCCTTTCCTGCTCAGGTCTGTTTCGGGTTCTAAAATCTTCTGTATCTGGATGGGCCTGAACTTCTGGATATTTTGAAAATTTTATGAGAGGATTTCAAGAAGAATACGTCCAATACCATTTCCATCTTTCTGAAATCCTTCCTCAATACCTAGTAGCCTTAAATTAGGTTTCTTTTTCATATATTTTTATGGTAATTAATAGTAGGGTTACATTATATTCACCAGATGGAAGGTGCATTACTTCACATACATTGATACCCTTTCTCATGTCTTGGTCCACATTTCCCACCCCCACTCCCACCCTTCTCTTGTTTTCCCCCCATTCCTATCCAATTTCAATTAACCAAATACGCATATATCCAATATATAAGATAACAAAGTGAAATACTGCAACAATATGAGATAACCAAGGGACAGCAAAAGAGAAGAGAGATAACATAGTACATTAAGGACAACAATCACTCTTTATATGGCTTTTGTTTCAATATCCTAGAGGTCCTTTCAATTAGCTTCATTCTGTATAGCCTTATGTATCTAGGTTTTGCTCTATTGCAAATCTCTGTTAGAAGAGTCCCAGGTTTCTACTGATTATGGCAAATGAGGGAAACCATTGAGCCTATGGTCCTTTGACTCTGGCTTATTTCACTTAATATGATTTTTTTCTAAGTCTTTCTATTTCTTTACAAATGGGGAGATGTCGTTCTTTCTGACGACAGCATAGAATTTCATTGTGTATAAATACCACATCTTGTTGATCCACTCATCAACTGAGAGACATCTGGGTTGGTTCCATATCTTTGTTATGGTAAATAGGGTTTCAATGAACATTGTTGTGCTAGTGGATTTAGTATGTCCTTGTTTCTGGACAATTGGGGAAATTCTAAGTAGTGGAATTGCTGGGTGATAGGGAAGTTCTATGTTCAGTCTTTTGAAGAACTCCCATACTGCTTTACCTAGTGGCTGAATGAGTTAGCACTCCCACCAACAGTGTAGTAGTGATCCCTCCTGGCCACATCCTCTTCAGCATCTTGTGTTATTTGTTTTCTTGAACCTGCACATTCTAACTGGAGTGAGGTAGAATCTTAGAGTTCTTTTGATTTGCATTTCTTTTATGACTAGAGATGTGGAGCATTTCTTCATGTGACTATAGGCCATGTTTGTTTCTTCTTCAGAGAAGACTCTAAGTCTTTGGCCGATCTTTTAATGGGATGGTTGTTACTTCGGAGATAAGTTTTGGAGTGATTCAGTGTTTTGAGCTGTTGATATATTTTAGATATGAGGCCTTTGTACATTGTATGGTTGGTGAAGAATTTCTCCAATTCTGTAGGCTTCCTAATTAATTTACTAGCTATATCCTTTGCCATACAAAAGCTCTACAGTTTAATGCAGTCCCACTTATCCAGCCTTTCTCTGATTTTTTGTAATTATTGGTCCTTATTAAGAAAGTTTCAACCTATGCCAAGTAGGCCTAATGTATCTCCTATTTCTTCTTGTAAAGCTTTCAATGTGTCGCCTTCTACCTCAATGTCTTTGATCCATTTGGAGTTAATTGTAGTGCAGGGTGACAAAAAAGGATCCAGCTTGAGTGTTCTGCGGGTGCTTAACCAATTGTGCCAGCACAATTGTTGAAGAGGATTTCTTCCATTCTTGGCCCCCTTGTCAAAGATTAGGTGGCTGTAGGTCTGTGGGTTAATATCTGGGTCCTCAGTTCTATTCCATTGGTCTTCATGCCTGTTCTTTTGCCAGTACCAACCTGGTTTTATAATTATAAGTCTGTAATAAAGTCTAAAGGTTGGCATTGAAATTCCTCCTGTGCTGTTCTTTCTTCTAAGGAATGTTTTTGCTATATAGGATCTTTTATTATATCATATGAAATTTTGTTGCCTCTTCTATTTGTTTAAAGAATGCCATTGGGATATTGATGAGTATTGCATTGAATTTGTAGATAGCCCTTGGCAAGATTGTCATTTTCAGAATATTGATTCTTCCAATCCAGAAGAATGGGAGCTTTTTCCATTTCCTCTGTTCTGCTTTAATTTCCTTTTTCAGGGTTTTAAAGTTTTCATCAAAAAATTCCTTTACATTCTTGGTTAAGATAATTCCTAGGTACTTTATTTTCTTTGAGGCTATTGGAAAAGGAGTTGCTTTCCTGATTGTTGCCTCATTCCTCTCATTGTCGCCTAAGAGGAAGGCATTTGATTTTTGATGGTTAATTTTATAGACTGCTACCTTTCCAAAGTTTTGAATCAGCTTAAGAAGTTTGGGAGTGGAGTCCATAGGATTTTTTAAATACAGATTCATGTCATCTGCAAAGAGTGCTTGTTTTACTTCCTCTTTCCTGTTGTGGCCTCCCGGCAGCGAACCAATATTCCTGAAATACAGAGCATGGACTGGAAGAAATAGAAGAGAGACAAATAGATGGGGTTCTGGAGGTCTGCAGCCCAGGTAAAGACTGCAGCCCCATTTATTTCCAACTCAAGGCTTATATGCTTTCTTGAAACAAGGGAATTGTTGGGGGTTACATTCATATGGTAAATCAGGGAATATTTGGGGGTTATATTCATGTGGTAAATCTCAGATCAATTGAACAGAACAAGGCCAGAAATCAATAAGATAATAAAGCATTTATCTGATGCAAATCAAAGTGCAGTTTTATTCCACTCTGGCTCCCAACAGTTTCCCTATTTGGATCCCATTTATGCTTGCTTCTTGCCTTATTGCACTGGCTAGGAATTCTAGTACTATGTTAAAGAGGAGTGGAGAGAGTGGGCATCCTTGTCTCATTCCTGATTTTAGAGGGAATGGCTTTAGCCATTAAGTATAATACTAGCTGTGGGTTTGTCATACACAGCCTGTATTATACTGAAGAATGTTCCATGGATTCCTAGTTTCTCCAGAGTTTTTAACATAAACGGGTGTTGGATCTTGTCAAATGCCTTTTCTGCATCTATTGAGACAATCATGTGAGTTTTGTCTTGCTCCTGTCGATGTGTTGAATTTCTTAATTGATTTGCTTATGTTGAACCAGCTTTGCCTCCCTGTGATGAATCCTGTTTGTTCACAGTGTATAATTTTTTTGATAAGTTGTTGTAGATTGTTGGCCAGTATTTTCTTGAGAAGTTTTGCATTGATGTTCTTCAAAGAAATGGGTGTATATTTCTGTTTCTTTGATGAATTTCTGTCTGATTTGGGGATGTCGGTTATATTGGTTTCATAGAATATGTTTGGTAAAGAGCCTTCATTTTCAATTTTGTTGAAGAGCTTGAGGAGTATTGGTGTGAGCTCTGCTTTGAAGACATTATAGTATTCAGCTGTGAATCCATCTGGCCCTGTGCTTTTCTTAAGTGGTAGGTCTCTTATTGCCATTTTTATTTCAATACGTGAAACAGGCCTGTTTAGTTGTGTTAGTTCTTGGTCCAGTTTGCTCTCAGCTTGTGGGGGAGGGATTTCCTTCACAATGTTGTTCCTCAAGAAGAAATGGAAACTTCTCTTTGGAGATACTCACAAATTGCTGAAATCCCTGGATCCGTGAAGCTGGTAGTTCTGTGCACAGCCGGGTGTCAGCTCTGGGCTCATGCAGGCTCTGTGAGGCTCTGTCTGCAGCTGTCAGGTCTGAGCTGCCAAGAAGTGCTGTGTGCTCTGTGGGTGGCGGGGCCCCATGGTGTTTTCTCATGCCGGTATTCTGCCTTTTGCCTCTCCATCTGAGATCTCTGTGATGCTAAAGCTTACTTAGAACCATTTTTCTTAAAGAACTATCCCCTACACTGCCAGAACTTTTGTCTTGGCGGGAGCACAGAACGATTCACACTGATCCACCACCATGCTCTGCCAATCTCCCTTAAATTAGTTTTCTTAATTGTATTTTGGTCTTCCTGAAGCATTCTTTCATATTTCCTAGATTTGATTTTACTCATTTTCCATACTTTTTATTGTAATTAATAGACAGGTTATATTATATTCACCAGATAGAAGGTGCATTACTTCACATACATTGATACCCTTTCCATGTCTTTGTTCCCTTTTCCTTGCCCTAACCCCCGCCCCTCATCTTGTTTTTCTCCCTTCCCTAACTGACGTCAAGTAACCAAATACACATGTATAAAATATATCAAATAACCAGTTGTAATACAGTAACAATATGAGATAACCAAGGAATAGCAAAAGAGATGAGATAACACATTACCTTAAGGACAACAATCACACATTTTATTGCTTTTCTCTATATATCCTGATGTTCTTTCCATTTAGCATCATATTATATGGTCTTACGTATCTAGGTTTTGTTCTATTGTAAATCACTGCTAGGGGAGCTCAAGGTTTCTATTTGTAAAGATTAATGAAGGAAACCATAAATCCTGTGTTCCTGTGAGTCTAGCTTACTTCACTTATTATTTTTTCTAAGTCTTTCCATTAATTTACAAATGGCTCAATGTCATTTTTTCTGACAGCAGCAGAGAATTCCATTGTGTATAAATACCACATCTGTTGATCCACTCTTCAACTGAAGGGCATCTTGGTTGGTTCCCTAGCTTTGCAATGATAAATACTGCAGCAATGAACATTGTTGTGCTAGTGGGTTTTGTATGTCCTTGTTTCTGGACAATTGGATGCATGCTAAGTAGTGGAATTGCTGGGTCATAGGGAGTTCTATGTTCCATAGTCATTGAATGAGTTTGGATTCCACCAACAGTGTAGTGGTGATCCCTCCTGGCCTCTTCCCCTCCAGCATCCCTTGTTACTAGTTTTCTTGATCATGGCTATTCTAACTGGAATGAGGTGGAATTATAGAATTGTTTTTATTTGCATTTCTATTATGGCCAGAAGTGTCAAAATTTCTTCATGTGTCTATAGGACATTCTCATTTCTTCTTCAGAAAAGACACTCTTTACATCTTTGGCCCATCTTTTAATGTTTCTTTGAAGAGGGGTATAGGAATGATTTGCTATATTATAGATATGTGGATGTTGTCCTTTATATGGTTAGTAAATATCTCCCACTCTGATAGCTTTCTAGTTAATTTGCTAGCCATGTCCTTTGCATACAGAAACTCAAAGTCCTACTTTTCCAAACTTTCTCTGATTTGTTGTATTTCTGGGTCATTTTTAAGAAAGTTTCAACCTGGGCCAAGGAAACTTAGTGTATCTCTTCTTCCTTCTTTTCAAGTTTTCAGTGTTTTACCTCCAAGTCTTTGATCAATTTGAAGTTAATCCTGGTGCAGGGTATAAAAGAAGGATTCAGCTTTATTTTTCTGCAGGTGCTTAACCAGTTCTACTAGCACCACATGTTGAAGAGGCTGTCTTTCTTCCATTCTATTTTTTGGCTCCCTTATCAAAGATTTGGTGGCCATAGGTCTGTGGGTTAATATCTGCGTCCTCAGTTCTATTCCATTGGTCTTCAGGTCTGTTCTTGTGCTAGTACTAAACTGTTTTGGTCACAATAGCTCTAAAGTAGAGTCTAAAGTTTGATACTGAAATTCCTCCTGTACTGTTCTTTCTGCTATGAATTGTATTTGGTATATGGGGTCTTCTATTATTCCATATGAAATTTTGGATTGCCTCTTCTATTTGTTTAAAGAATGACATTGGGATATTAATGGGAATTGCGTTGAATTTGTAGATAGCCTTTGGCAAGATTGCCATTTTCACGATGTTGATTCTTCCAATCCTGGAGCATGAGAGGTTTTTCCATTTCCTCAGTTCTTCTTTAATTTCCTTTTTCAGGGTTTTAAAATTTACAACAAAAAGAGTCATTTACATTCTTAGTTAAGTTTATTTGTGAGTACTTTATTTCATGAAGCTATTGCAAAAGGAGTTGCTTTCCTGATTGTTGCCTCATTCCTCTCACTGTTGGCATATAGGAAGGCAACTGATTTTTGAGGGTTAATTTTATAGTCTTCTACCTTGCCAAAGGAGATTGAGTGTGGATCTATAGGGTTCTTTAAGTACAGAATCATGTCACCTGCAAAGAGAGAATGTTTCACTTTCTCTTTCCCTATTTGAATCCTCTTTATACTTGCTCTTTGCCTTATCGCTCAGGCTAGGAATTCTAATACTATGTTAAAGAGGAATGGAGAGAGTGGTCATCATTGTCTCATTCCTGATTTTAAAGGAATGGCTTTAGCTTTTTGTCATTAAATATAATACTAGCTGTGAGTTTGTCATACAAAGCCTTTATTATACTGAGGAATGTTCAAGGGATTCCTAGTTTCTCCGGAGCTTTTATCATAAAGGGGTGTTGTATCATAAAGGGGTGTTCATCAAAGAAATGTTTCTCTTCGATGAATCTCTGGTTAGGACCTTTTGCTTGACAGTACTTGAGGCACTTAGCTGGTATGATTGTTTATCAATATCAAGTTGGTGTTGGTTTTCAATGTGTAAAACATCTTTGATAATTTTCTGTAATGCTGGTTTTGTTGCTATGTAATATTGCAACTTTTTTGTAGTTCCCTCAGTTATGAATGAGAGTTTAGCTGTGTACAGAATTCCTGTTTCATCATTACTCCTCTTCTGAGAAATTTGTGGTTATTCTCATTGGTTTTCCTTGGTAGGTAATTGTTCTCTTCTCTCTGGCTGTTTATAGTATCTTTACTTTTGTCACCATTGATCCTTTACAGATTTTAATGCGGCAGTTGGATGTCCTTTTCTAATTAGGTCTATTTGTGGTTCTAAAAGCTTTTTGTATCTGGATGCGGCTTCCCCTCTGGATATTTGGGAATTTTTCTGAAATGAGTGCCTGAAGTATATTTCCAATATCATTGACCCTTTTCTCCAGGCCCTTCAGAATAGCAATTAGTCTTAAATTAGGCTTCCTAATTGTATCTTGGACCTGCTGAAGTGTTTTTAACATAAATCCTAGATTTGTTTGACTTATTTTCTGTTCTTTATAACAACTTCTTCCTGATTTTAGAGGGAATGGCCTTAGCGACCCATCACTTGGAGGAAGACTGGGAATGATCGCAGACTCAAATAACTGTAAGCAGGGTTCTTTTTATTTTTCTTTCCTTTCTTCTTTCTCTGACTTTCTCTCTTCACTATCTTTCTTTCTCCTCCCCCAGAAATCCTCTATCATTTATATGTAGCAGCAGCCAATCATTATAAAAGTCATCTAAGCACACAGAAAACATACGTGGTATAATCTAGCGATCAAGCTCTATCCTCAAGCATGGAAGGAACAAATCAACCAATGCAATGAAACTTCCTGATCAGCAAGTGCTAACTCATCCTCTTTTGTGAGCTGTTAGGTGCCATCTTATAATCTTACTTCATCAGAAGGCTGAAAGAAATGTCTCCAACAATTATCTTCAACCCCGGAAATTCTCTCTTCTACATTGTCTAACCTGCTATCAAAACTTTCTACTTTATTGTTCATCTCTCTTAGTTCTAATTGGTATATCTTATACCTTATATCTTTTGTTTTAGATTCTGTATGTACATCTTTAAGTCCTTGATTTCCATTTGACGGGTTAGCTCAGCAGCTTCTCTGTCATTGGAAATTTGTTGGAGTTCTGCGAGCTTTTTTTTTTGTAGATTCTATGATTTTGTCCATTTTCTTTGTAAATCCTTTTTTATGGCCACCTTTATGAATTCCTCTTGTTCACATATCACCTTGCTTACAGTTTCATATTATTTAATTATGGCTTACTCATGTATTTCTTTGGGTATGTTTTCAAGATTTTCATTAATTATGTTTAAAAATTTTATTTGTATAGCATTTACATGACTCACCTCTAGTTTTCCAGTGATTGCTCCCTTGCCTGTTTATTGGGTAGGAGGTGCTATTGCTTGATTTGCCATTTTTTTGAGTTTCTCATTCTGCCCATTTGAATTTAGGAGCAAGATTGATGCTGCACAAGATTACAATTTTTAATATTTAGCTAGTCAGACAATAGAAGTCCACAAATTTAGATTGGCATTATCACTCTCTCTCTCTCTCTCTCTTGTGAACTTACAAATAAATCTAATAACATCAGCGATCAGCATTTTATTACCCCTCTCAAAAAAACCATAAACCACAGCTGGGTGATGAATCTGGACTTGTGCAAGGTCTGTCTGGCTGTGTCTGGAGCCCACAAGTTTGTGCTGCCTAGAAGCACTGTCTTCTCAGGCTCAGGAGGAAAGGTTTGTCTCCACTGTGGCTCCAAGTGACTGGCACTGCTCCACACTTTCAACTTGTTCTGGTTTTCTGCCTTTTTCCTCTCTGACTGAGATCTCTGTGGTGCTACAGCTTACTTAAGATTGATCTTTCTGAATGAACTTTCCCCTGTGATCCTAGAACTTGTATCTTTTTGAGAGTTCAGAAACACTTACACTGAACCACCACCATCTTTCACTGATATCAGTAAACATTTCTCTCAGTAAACATTGTCTGTGGCAAGGTGATCTTCACCTTACAAATATTTATTATGCTCAAATCACGGAAAACATGTAATTGCGTGGAATTTCAATGAATGTCTTTGCCAAGTAAGTGGAACTTTCTCAAGTTCTACCCTAACATAATTCTACTTTCACAGACAATTGGTGATCTGCAATATTTTTACCAGTTAGTTTTTATTTTAACTAAATGAAGAGAGGGAGCACAATGATAGCCAGGGTAGTTACTTCACATGCCATTGAGGCACTGGTGGCAAGTCCATCTACAGAAAGAAATTAAAAGATGGGAATTTCATGCTGAAGTACACAAGTACTGGCATCTTGTCCCTGGCAAATGCTGGTCCAGAGACAAATGGCTCTCACTTTTTTTATCTACACTATGGAGACAGATTGGGTCGATGGTACATCTGAGGTGGCTGGCAAGGTGAAAAGGGACATGAAAGTGGTAGATGCCATGCAGGGATTTGGATCTTGGAAGGTCAAGAATTTCACCATTAATAACTGTGGAAAATTGTAATATATTTGACTTGGTTTCATTTAATCATCACACCATTCCTTCTGTAGCTCAGGAAACAACCCAATGGAAATATTAGGGCAGAAACCAAGAAGATCCAGAATATAATAAGGAATAACTTTTCAAATGATTATAGCAATAAATTTAAGAAACTGGAGAAATGGAATAATTCCTAGCAAATATTGATATACCCAAATTGAAAATATCTACACCAAGTGAACAGACACTTTTGACATAAAGAAGTGGAAAAGATTGTAAGAGATCTTCCATGTAAGAAACCTTAGCCTAATTGTAAAAGTCAATGAAAGAAAAACACACCAATAGTTCCCAATACATTCAATGAATTTGAAATTGGAAATTTTCCACCAAATCCTTTCTCTGAAGGAAGTATAATACTCACTCCAAAATCAGAAAATGACTCATAAAAAGTAAGACAAGTGCAGATTCATTACTTCAATGAATACAAATGCAAAAGTTCATACTGAAATGCAGGCCAATCAACATCTACAACACATTAACAATTCACTTTGTTATCCAATGTGACTCATTGCTGAGATGCATCGCTGGTTCAATTTTTTTATGTCAATTAATAGGATTAATATCATGAGAATGGAGAACAAGAACCATATGGTCATCTCAATTGATGTATTTTATGAAATCCAAGAAGCATTTATGATATCAACTCCAAAGAAACAAGTAACACCACTCAGTATATGTAAAATCTAGAGCTACAATTATATGCAATGGTGAAAAGTCAAAGCCTTTCTGTCTAAAATCAAGAGTGAAACAAGGAGGTCCATCTCTCCATCTTCAAAATAGTATTAGAATTCCAAACTAATTGATTGCAAATAAAGAACAATTTCTTCTTTGTGGAGGACTGGATTCTCTAAAAGAGCCTTACCAAGTCCACTCACAATTACTCGAGCTTATATAAAACTGTTCCTAAAGTAATGTGATATAGAATTATTCCTTTAAATCTCCTCCAGTTTTCCATTGGGAGAGAGAAGGAGAGAAGGAGAAACTAGAAAAGCAATTTCTTTTGCAATCATTAAATAAATTACAGAACAAATCAAAGAAATGTTGGACAAATGCTACTACATTTAACTGAAGAATTTCTATATTGCAAGGACATATTTTGCAAGATAATGAGAAGTACTACATTGTATAAGAACATTTTTACTCTCCTTTTTTCCCATTTTTTCTTCCATTCTCTTCCTTTTTCCTGTCACTGTGTTCATTCCTAGAAAGAGAGTAACAGCAATTAGCAGTCCTCCATACTGTACAGACTTGTTTGAAACTATATTTTTATTCAATAAATCCTCTGCTTTTTAAATTTTCCTGTTTTAATCTTGTCTTTGGTCCTTCTCAACCTGCAGAACAAATAGAGAGAACATGCCCCAACAAAGACGAGCCAAGAAAGGAGAGATCCGACTGATTGCCTGCACATAGCCCTTCCTCTACAGAGGATAAACAGATGCAGTAACTCATTATTGAGGAAGTAGATTTAGATAATATAGGATACAGGCGCCTATCAGCACAAAGGTGAGCAGCAGGGCAGCAGTTGGGGGACTACGTGTTTACTCTCACTATAGGCCTTGGCAAAGAGACTGATAAGGCAATAACACATTTTTACCCAATGGTAGTCAAGTCTCAGCAGAAAGTGATTCACACTATGGACAATATAGCTCAAAGTTAGGCATGGTGTTCATGCATGACAGCTCATTTTGTTGTGTGGTTATCTTATTCAGTGATGCATATTCATTTGCCAGCCTGACGTTGCTCTCGTCTCCTAATATTTCCCCTGTCTTTATTGCAATAGAAGTAAATCAGTCTGTCTTAAGTTGGGTGGACCTCTGACTCTGCCTTCCCCATCATGGAGATCTTCATCAGATCAAGCTGAAGGCTATGTATTAGGTTGGTCAGAGTAGCATTCCTTCATACCCATTCATGGCTGTGATTCCTCTCAGGGCGAAACTCATTTATCTGGAGCCTGATTTAATGTGGCTAAGATTTTCTAGGCAAGCATAGAAAAGTTGAACCTGTAATCATTCTCCACAAGTGCAGTCTCTACTCTAGCACATCTGTTATTACTGTCTCCCATGTCTCTAATTTATCCTATCTCACTTTCCAAAAATGACTCTGGTCCCTTCATTTTAAGGGGTTTGGTGGATGAAGATCCATCTTCTGTAACTTCTTCAAGCTCACTCAAGGGTGTTGAATCTGTACTTAACTAGGGAAACTAAAAAGTTTAGCCTATTGTATCAAGGGGTTGCCAGGATTCCATATACTCCAAACTGGAGATCACATAAAACATTTAACAATTGCACAAATCTTTTCTTTGGCTACAACGGTGTAGCTTACTTAGCACCCATTTGCAAAAGCATTTTCTTGATTGTTTGGGGGAATTTAATCGTTGCGAACCTAACATTGCTATGTAGGCCTATATATGGATCAATGGGGACACAGCCTCATGTCCACAAACTTGTGAATAAGGATCTGCTGTTCTTCTCCTTGGGCCTGCTGGAAAATGCCCATGTCCACAAACTTGTGAATAAGGATCTGCTACTGTTCTCCTTGGGCCTGCTGGAAAATGCTATAAAGAAACTCAAAATGTAAATATGTCTATGCATTACAATACCAGATTTTTAAATCCAGATTTCAGAATTTTACAAAAATCATTTTAACTATTTCCTCTTTAAAACAATGCAATAATCCTTTGAGACATTGGAAACATTCAAACCTAATCATTTTCTTGAAGTTTAGACTTAACCAATTCCCTTTGTGTTTCAAGTATAAATTCATCCATTATTCTACATGGTTTGCTGAGACTTTAACCTTGAACATGTTCACTCACATCCATTCACATACACATTCATACTCAAAGAACTTACAGCGTGCAGAATTAATATTGGCCTATCATTTTCTGAAAATTTTTATGTGAAGAGAGTTTTGCCACTCTTATACTTGCAGGTGAGAATAAAGTTTTAAAACAAAGCTTTCCAACAAGGCAACTTAGCTGAAATTTATTTTTCCAGTTTGTTCCTGTTTTGGGACATTAGAGTCTCTGCTCTACTCTTTCTGTAAATGTGGCAAGATCCTCTGTAGCCTTTTGAGTAATTTCTGCTACTGGAGGCTCTGAGCAGCCTTCTTCCAATTTTTTCCATGCAGCCAGTCCCAAAGCACATACCTGTTCTTGGTAGGGGGCAGAGATAGCACCCTGATGGAGGCCTGTGGAAAACGGATAACTGGATCCTGATAGCATTCCATAAGTAAAGATTTGCCACCATTAACCAGGGAATGGAGCACTTTAAGGCCTACCAGACCTTCTCAGCATGAGGATCAGAGATCTCCAAACCTTGGCTTTTAAGCATATATTTCAACACTTTGAGCATCTAGTCCTCAAACTTGGTGTGAGATTGCCCCATCTTTTCAGGAAGACCTTTTCCTCATACCTCACTTGGCTCAGCTCACTAACGGATTTGCTTTTGATGAGCATTATTTTCAAGTCCCATGTTGGGCACCCGAATGTCAGGGTTTTTAGTCCTCATACCCTCCTGACCCATAGAAGGGATAGACAGAATATGCCCTGACCAAGATGAGCTGAGAAAGGAGAGGGCTGTTTGACCATTTGCACCCATCCCTCCCTTGCCAAAATAGAGTCAGACGTGTCAATGAGGTCTGTCAACTCGTTTATTTAGAATCCCATACATTCAGCTAATGCAGGAGCCTATCAGCACAAAGGTGGGCAGGGCAAGGAAGTCCACCTATTTACTCTCACAATAGGTCTCAGCAGAGACTGATAAAGCAATAGTACACTCATACCAAATGATCATAAAGTCTCCACAGAAAGTGATTCACAATATGGACAATATAGCTCAAAGTTAGGCATGGTGTTCAGACATGACATTTCATTTCTTTGTGTGGTTATCTTATTTGGATGCATATTTATGGGCCAGCCTGACCCTACACTTGACTCCCAACAAACCTTAACATGTCTTCTTTAAGAACTCAAATTTTTGAGGAGGTTTGTTTTTGTTTTTGTTTTATTTATTTATTTATTTTGCCTGTTGTGGTGTTGATCTCATGGCCTGAACACTGTCCTGATACTTTTGTCAAGGCCAGTGGTGTACCACTGGAGCTGCAGCACCATTTCTAATGGATGCCATATCAAGCAATCCAACACAAATCATCATTTATACGAGGCAAGGAAACTACCACTAGGCCAAACTCCTGGATTGTGAGTTGTCTTTTAATTATTAATCTCTTTCATATATTTTCTTCTCTATTTTATATATTTTTTTCTTTAGAAAAAGAAAGATTTAAATATTCTTCATAATAATATCACACATTAATGAAGATGAAAGAAAGATACCTTTATTAAGCTCATATAATCATCATACATGGAATTCAATATTTAGTCCAGATTGCATCATTTACTTCTCCCAAATCTCAAGCCAAATAGTAACTTCATCTTGTAAATGTGGCAGTTGTTGATAGTTAAGTAAGTTCTACAGATTTACTTAGGAGACAAAAAGTTACAATTTAATTAAACTGAAAACTGCTCATTTCAGAAAGACAAATTTTTCCTCAAATTTCTCCTTTCTACTCAAAAGGAAGAAAAATTTTCCATTACCTCTTGATGGATCTATCAAACCTGTTATTTCTGCCCTCCAGGTTGTCAATTATATTTTATTATTATTTAATTTGGAGATCCCAAATGAAAAGTTACCAGAATTCTTTTATTATAACTTCTTTTTTTACATTAAAACTTTTATATATTTTATTTACTTATTTTCCCTTTCTATCAATTTCAGACACAATTTCATCACTCTATTCCTTTCCTTCATTACTGTATTACTCTAACATTCTTTTTTTTACAGGAAAAATAAATATTTAATAATGATATAGTCATAATCTTTATAGCTTACAGTGTTTGTAAAAATGCTTGCCATCATTTTTCAGATACAACCTAAAAAAATTGTATATCCATCTTTTACTTTGAAAGGAGTTTAAACCATTGCCAAAAAAACCCCCGTGTTCACATCTTAACATAAAAGGTCACAGGTTTTCACTTCCATTTTCTTTTGACATTGTCTGCAAAGAACTTGGATTGCCCATTTTTTAGACAAAAGAGGCCAATATAATTAAGACTGGGAGAGACTTAAAGAGGGAGAACACATGTAGATTGTGCCAGGAAATCAGCCAAGGATGGAAAACTCCAGGTCTCCCAGGAGGCCGAGGAGGGGGCTGGGAACAGCAAATGCCACCTGGCTGTTATGGTGCTCAGGAAGGTGCATACCTTTGAAAGCAACTGAATTTAACTCCAGTGTGGCACATGCAGAAAATGGCATCAAAGGTTGGACTATAAATCTTTCTTATTCTGAAGTCACTGGACATTTAAGAGCAAAGATATTGATGGACTCTTTCCCTCCTCTTCTTTTTCCTGATAACAGACGTTTGATTCATGGACTGTCCTTTACTGGCCTCCATTTTCGTCTTATTACTTTTTCTTTGCTTCTGCTTTCTGACAGCCTTGTTAGCTCTCCCAGACAGGCAGATATTAGGACAAGTGCTGCATTTGTGATCTGACTTGCCACAAATAAAGCAGCCAGCTCTCGGGCCGGCACAGGAATGAGCGATGACAGCACAGTGACCGCAAGCACTACAGTGGATCCAGGAAGGCTTTACACACTTCCTGCAGAGGAAGCAATGCTTCCACTTCCTGCCATCCTTGGATGTGCAAGAATTACAGTGTTCACAGTGTCGATTCTCAAGAGAAATGTATCGTTGCCACAGAGGGCAAAATCTGTACCCTTCTTCAGTGGGAAGGATTATCTTATGAGGTAGAATGTTGGTAAAAATACGCACAGGTGACTGTTTTCGACCTGTCTTTCCATGTTTATAAAGTGCATGATTATCATAATCTACCTGATAATCCAGCATGGAGAAGCTTGGAAAAAATTGACAAATTTGAGACTCAAAAAAATAAGGGAATATCCAGAAAATAGGCAGTTCTTTATGGCTGTTATCTTGACTTTGACCTTCCTTCCATATAGCAATTATCTTCTTGAATGTGATAGCCAGAGGCTCAACCAAGCCACCAAAACGAGGGTCTGTGATCATAATGCCGCCATCACCTTCATCTTCCTGTAAGAATTCTCTGCATACATCAAGGGCAGCCTTGCCATCAAAGAAATGATGGTTAAACATATTATAATGGCAAAAGCTATCTTGCATATAAAACTGTGAATACCGAAAGTCAATATCCAATAAAAGGCCTTTAATGTCAGACTTCTTGTCACCTGCTGCTGTCACTCTGATCAGCTCATGCAACCTTGGTGTTCCAACACACAGTACTCTTCTGACTCCGAGGGTAGAAAGGAGGTGTACCAGGAACTGACAGGTCCTGTCAGCAAACAGATACTGGGCATTGGTCTTCTTGTTTTCCAGTGGGTGAAGGAGATGACTGGGCCTCTGGAGCTGGGCCGTGGAGACTTGGCCCTGCAGCTCGTGTTCCTCATGCTCCCCCCAGTCGTTGGGAAGCAGCAACTGCTGACATCGTCGCAGAACTTCCTCTGAGGCAAGGGCAGCTGAACAAACCTCAACAACCTTTCCACACACTGCATCCAGGAGAGTGGCGGCCGACAACTTTGGTTATAAGCTTCTCGAGCAGCAAGTCTAGCTTCTGACAACTTTTCATCTTCCCATTGGAAAAAACTGCAGTCTTTTCTATCTCTACAGGCTGAACAGGCATAAAACCTCCTTGCTTCTTCCTCCCCTTGGCTCACCTTTACAAACAGAAGAGTGGGCCCGTGAGGGCATTGCAGGGCTGGGGCGACAGGACCCGAAGGAAATACCACTTCCACTCCTGAGCTGCCGGAGCACCCCGGGTTCCCATCAGCTGCCCCAGCTTCCAGCCAGTCCCTGGAGGCCGCCATCTTCCCACTGCTGGCCTGAAAGCCTCTTCTAACATTCTTTTTTTCAGGAGTGTAATCTTTATTTCTTTTCTATTGTAATTAATAAAAGGGTTACATGATATTTGCCAGATAGAAGGTGCATTAATTCACATACATTGATACCCTTTCACATGTCTTGGTACCCATTACCCTCCCCCCCACACCCCCACTCGTCTTGGTTTTCCCCCCTTTCCTATCAAATTTCAAATAACCAAATACAAATAAATTCAATATATCAGACAACAAAGTGAGATACTGTAACATTGCAGAACTATTCACCATAACAAAGATATGGAACCAACCTAGATGTCCCTCAGTAGATGAGTGAATCAACAAGTTGTGGTATTTGTACACAATGGAATTCTATGCTGCTGTCAGAAAGAATGACATCGCCCCATTTGTTAGGAAATGGAAAGACTTAGAAAAAATCATATTAAGTGAAGTAAGCCAGAGTCAAAGGAACTTAGGCTCAATGGTTTCCCTCATTTGTCATAATCAGTAGAAACCTTGGGCTCTACTAGCAGAGATTTGCAATAGAGCAAAATCTTGATACATAAGGCCATATAGTTTGAAGCTAATTGAAAGGACCTCCAGGATATTGAAACAAAAGCCATATAACAAATGATTGTTGTCCTTAATGTACTATGTTGTCTACTCTAACATTCTTATATTACTCCTTTCTTCATGACTTGTCTTACCTAACATCTTTCTATATCTGGTCCTTTGTTCCTTTGTAAATTGCCAAATGCATGGGTCTACTATTGCTTGTGAGTATACCAAGATGATACACGTGTTCATGCAATTATACTGCAGGACCATAGTGATTTAAATATCATAGTGATTGGATTTTGAGGGTTTTTGTCATAAAACTGTGTTTCTGGTAGTGTAGGAATTATTTGTAGGTGCACAAATGGAGAGAGGAAGAGTGAATATGACACTCTGAAAGTGTGAACCAGTATACTCTGCACAGACAGAGCAGTAGCTTGATTGTTATTTTAAAACTGAAATAAGTGTAGTATTACTCTTGTTCCCATTTTGAAATGAGCAGAAAAAAATTCAAGAAAAATAGCAAATCACTGACGAGGAAAGAGGGCGGCAGTTTAGTTTGAGTCTTTCTGGGCTCTCACCAAGATACCATTTTGGCAGCGTAGGGGACATTAAATACCTCAAATCGATCCTAAGTATGCTTTAGCGATAAAGAGACTTCAGTCACACAGGAAAAATGTAGAAATCCGGCACAAAGAAGATAGTGGGAACTGGTTCCAGCCACTCAGAGTGGCTGGGGAGACAAAACAGCTCTTCTGAATCTGAGCAGCAGTGCTTCAGGGAACCGCAACCTCCCAGCTACAGACAGAGTCTGTGCGAGCCAAGAGCTGACACCTGAATTGCACGGACCTGCCAGCTTCATGGAACTGGAGAACTCAGCAATTTGTGAGTACCTCCAAGAAGTTTCCACTTCTGCTAGAGGAATGGCATTGAGAAAGAGCCCCTCCCCCAAAGCTGAGAGCAGCTCCATCTTGACCGCTGGCAAGGTCCCTGCCAAAGCAATTGGAGCCTAAGAGGTGATGCTGGAAACATCATCTTTCTAACTGGCAAAGGATTTTCCAGCGATCCCTTAGCCAGAAACCCGGCCTCAGCGATGCTGAAGTCTGCACCGTGCAACAGTCACAAGCCTGGGAAAAAAAACCTGCCCGCGAATCTTTTAGCTTTGTTTTTCGAAACAAACAATCGGATCAGAAAAACCTCAAAGCCAAATCACAAGAGAAAAAGACCTTGTGAAGGGGTTGGATCCTGAATTTAGTGGAGACACAAGTTTCCTATCCTGCCCTGACCCCCCCCAAAAAATCCTGAAGATTACCCCTTTTTTAATTTATTTTTTATTTTTTTGTTGTTCTTTTTCTTTGTTTTGGGTTTTTTTTCTTCCACCCCTTTTTTTATTTGCACTTCTAGGTGTTCTTATTTTCTCTTTCCATCCTACCTACACCTTTTTTTTCTATTTCCTCTCGCACATCCCTCTGTCATTGTGATTGTTCCTGGAAACATAGTGACAGCTCTGGGTACAGTTTGAATACAAATAATATTTATATTGATACAGACACCTGCTTTTTAATCTCCTGGTCTCAACCCTAGTATTTCTTAAGTAAGAGTTCAAAATAACAAGGAATCTCCCCCCCACATTTTTCTTTTTCTTTTCTTTTCTTGTCTTTTTGATTTTCTTTTTTTTCTTTTTCTTGTTGTTTTTGCTTTTTTGTTTTTTTGTTTCTGTTTTTCATTCTATATGTTTTTTAGGTTTTTTTGTGCTTGTTGTTGCTTTTTTTTCTTTCTTTCTTTTTAAAATTTTTCATCATTGAAACCTCCTATACCTACCTCCTTCTTTTCTTGATTTATTCTTATTATTACCCTTCTTACTTTCATAACTTTTATCTAATCCTTTCAAACTTTGTACTCAAACACAGTACCTTCTTATCAACTTAAATCAGTTATCCTTATGCTATACCTTTTCTTCATTACTATAATAATTTTTTATTTTTTTATTTTTTTATTGTTATTAGTAAAAGGGTTACATGATATTTGCCAGATAGAAGGTGCATTAATTCACATACATTGATACCCTTTCACATGTCTTGGTACCCATTTCCCTCCCCCCCCACACCTCCCACCCATCTTGGTTTTCCCCCCTTCCCTATCAAATTTCAAATATCCAAATACAAATAAATTCAATATATCAGATTACAAAGTGAGATACTATACCAATATGAGATAACCAAGGGACAGCAAAGGAGATGAGAGACAACATAGTACATTAAGGACAACAATCATTCATTATATGGCTTTTGTTTCAATATCCTGGAGGTCCTTTCAATTAGCTTCACATTATATGGCCTTATGTATCAAGATTTGCACTATAATAATTTTACACTCCTACATTATTCCTCTCGTACCTCGCCTGTTCTTTCTCATACTATTTTTCTATCTCTGGTCCTCTGTTCATCTTTCAACCCTTATAATGCATGGATCTATATTTGATGGTTGTTGAGCAATACAGTATATCTAGGTGTTCAATTATAATCTAGGTCCAGAGGGACTTAAATACAATAGAGATTGGATTGAGAGTCTTATTGTTTTGGTCATAAAACGGTTATCAGTGATTGTATTAGACTGGTCTGTAAGTGCAAAAAAAGAAAGAGAGAGTGATAATACCAATCAAAAATTGTGAACATCTAGTGTCTGCCAGTTAAAGAGGTTTAAGTTGGTTATATCTGAAAAATTATAATCTTGTTTAGAATTAATCTTGCTCCCATTTTCAAAAGGGCAGAACAAGAAACTGAAGAAAAATGTCAAATCAAGGAATAACATCCCCCATCTAATATAAACAGACAATGGAACAGTTACTGGCAAACCTAGAAGAGGGTCTTCCAAGTGCTATACAAATGCAATTTAAATATCATTAATGAAAAATGTGAAAATATAGAGACAGAGATAAGGGAGGAAGCCAAAGCTAAACAACAGGAAACCATAAACAAGGTGACATGTGAAAAATGAGAAGCCATAAAGGAGGCCATAATAAAGATTTTTCAAAGAAAAATGGATGAATTCATAGAATCCACAAACAAAAAGGTGAGCAAACTCCAACAAATGTCCAAAGAGAATTAAGTGGCTCAGCTTAACCACTCAAATGGAAATCAAGGAGCTAACGAAATCCATACATGATCTAAAAGAAGAGATGGAAGGAATCAAAAATGAGCAATTAGAAGCAAGGTATGAGGAATAAAGTAGATAGCTTTGATAGTAGGTTAGACAATGCAGAAGAGAGAATTTCCAGGGTTGAAGATAAGTTAGTTGGTATAGAAAAAGAAGAGAAAATTAGTCAATCCAAATCTAGGAAATATGAGAGAGCACTTCAGGAGGTTCAAGATACAATTAGGAAGCCTAATTTAATGCTAATTGGTATTGAGAAGAGTCTGGAGAAAGAGGTCAATGATATTGGAAATATACTTCAGGGAATCATCTCAGAGAATTTCCCAAACATCCAGAAGGGCAGGTCCATCCACAAACAAGAATGTTTAGAACCCCAAAAAGACCTGACCAGAAAAGAACATCCACCGCCACATTGTAATCAAAACTGGATCAATAGAGACCAAAGAAAGGATCCTAAAGGCAGCCAGGGAGAAGGGATCAATCACCTACAAAGGCAAACGAATGAGAATAGCCCGATATTTCTCAGCAGAGACCATGTAAGCAAGAGGAGATTGGAAGGATGTATGTCATGCCCTTAAGTCAAATAACTACCAAACAAGAATAGTATACCCAGCTAAACTCTCATTCATAACTGAGGGAACAATGAAAACATTCCATTCCAGGGAAAATCCTCAACATTATGTAGCAAACAAACCAACATTACAGAAAATTCTCAAAGATGTTCTCCACATAGAAAACCAACATAAATGCAATACAGACCAAGATATGGCACCTAAACATCATACCATTTAAATACCACAAGACCTGTCAACACAGGCCCTAATAAAAGCTTTTAAAAATGGTAAGAACTAATAAATATCTCTCAAACCTAACTTGCAATATCACTGGAATTAACTCTCCAATTAAACAGCATAGGCTGTCTAGTTGGATCAAAAAGCAAGATCCATCGTTCTGCTGTCTTCAAGAGACACATCTTACCCCCCAAAAAACGAACATTTTTTGAAAATGAGAGGTTGGAATTATCTCTATCAAGCTAATGGCCCCCATAAACAGGCTGGAGTTGCCATCCTCATATCAGATAAAATAGACTTCAAAGTAAAATTAGTGAGAAAAGACAAAGAAGGTTACTACATACTACTAAAGGGATCTTTCCACCAGGAGGACATAACGATCCTAAATATCTACACACCTAATCCCGGAGTTCCAAACTTCATCAAGCAAACTTAACTTTCACTGAAACCATACATAGATCGAAACAGTGATTGTTGGTGACTTTAACACACCACTCTCACCTATGGACAGAACAACAAGGCAAAACTCAACAGAGAAAACTCAAATTTGAACAACTATATGGACCAACTATCTAACAGATATCTGCAGAATATTCCACCCAGCAACAATACACTATACGTTTTTTTCAGCAGCACATGGAACATTTCCAAAATAGACCACATTATAGGCAATAAAACAAACCTGGACAAATTCAGAAACACTGAAATAATTCCCTGCATGCTCTCAGACCACAAGCGCAAGAAATAGGAACTGAACACACATATCCACCAACAAAAACCCTGTAACTCATGGAGATTGAACAACACATTGTTGAATCACCAATAGGTCAGCAAAGAGATTGGAACAGAAATCCAACAATTTATGAAATTTAACAATAAGGAGCTCACAAAATACCCGATCCTTTGGGACATGGCAAAGGCATTACTCAGAGGAAAATTTATAGCTCTGAGTGCCTACAACAACAAGTTGGAAAAATCGCAAACCAACAATTTAATGTGTCACCTTAAGCTCCTAGAAAAAGAGCAACAACCCAACCCTAATCCCGCTAGAAAGAAGCAAAGTATTAAAATCAAAGCATAATTAAATGAATATGAATCCACTACAGAAAGAATCAACGAAACAAGGAGTTTGTTCTTTTAAAGAATTAACGAAATTGACAAACCCTTAGTAAGAAGGACCATACTGAAATAAAAAAAATCAGAGATGAAAATGGTAATATCATGACAGAAATTACCAAGATCCACAGTTTCATGAGGGAATACTCCTCAAACCTTTACACCAACATATTTGAGAATCTAGAAGAAATGGGTAAATTCCTAGACAATATTAACATACCCACACTGAACCAACAGAACTAACCTAACTAAACAGGCATATTTCAAGGACTGAAATAGAAATGGCAATAAAAGAGCTTCCACCTAAGAAAAGCCCAGGGCCAGATGCATTCACAGCTGAATTCTATAAGGTCTTCAAAGCAGAGCTCATACCAATACTCCTCAAGCTCTTCAACAAAATTGATAATGAAGGTTCTTTACCAAACTCATTTTATGAAGCCAGTATAACCCTCATCCCCAAACCAGACAGAGATTCATCAAAGAAAGAGAACTATAGACCTATTTCTTTAATGAACATCAATGCAAAACTTCTCAACAAAATACTGGCCAACTGTCTACAACAACTCATCAAAACAATTATACCCTATGATCAAACAGGATTCATCACAGGGAGGCAAAGCTGGTTCAAAATAAGCAAATCAATTCAGAAATTCAACACATCAACAGGAGCAAGGGCAAAAATCACATGATTGTGTCCATAAGGCATTTGACAAAATCTAACACACTTTTATGTGAAAAGATCTGGAGAAAGTAGGAATCCATGAAACATTCCTCAATATAATAAAGGCTGTGTATGACAAACCCACAAATAGTTTTATACTTAATGGCAAAAAGCTAAAGCCATTCCCTCTAAAATCAGGAATGAGACAAGGATGCCCACTTGCTCCACTCCTCTTTAGCATAGTATTAGAATTCCTAGCCAGTTCAATAAGGCAAGAAACAACCATAAAGGGGATCCAAATAGGAAAAGAGGAAGTAAAAAATCCCTCTTTGCAGATGACATGATCCTGTATTTAAACAATCCTATAGACTCTACTCTCAAACTCCTTGAGTTGATTCAAAACTTTGGAGAGGTAGCAGTCTATAAAATTAACCCTCAAAAATCAATTGCCTTCCTCTACAGCAACAGTGAGAGAAATGAGGCAACAATCAGGAAAGCAACTCCTATTGCAATATCCTCAAAGAAAATAAAGTACCTAGGAATTACGTTACCTAAAAATGTAAATGAACTTTTTGATGAAAACTTTAAAGCCCTGAAAAGGGAAATGAAAGCGGAACAGAAGAAATGGAAAATGCTCCCATGAATCTGGATTAGAAGAATCCATATCCTGAAAATGGCAATCTTGCCAAGGGCTATCTACAAATTCAATGCAATACTCATCAATATCCCAATGTCATTCTTTAAAGAAATAGAAGAGGCAATCTAAAATTTCATATGGAATAATAAAAGACCTCGTATAGCAAAAACACTTCTTAGCAGAAAGAATAGCACAGGAGGAATTTCAATACCAAACTTTAGACTCTATTACAGAGCTATAATTATCAAAACAGCTTGGTACTGAAACAAGAATAGGCCTAAAGATCAATGGAATACAACTGAGGACCCAAGTATTAAACCCTAGACCTATGACCACCTAATCTTTGACAAGGGAGCCAAAAAAATAGAATGAGAGAAAGATACCCTCTTCAAAAAGTTGTTCTGGCAGAACTGGTTAAGCACCTGCCGAAAACTAAAATCCTGCACTAGAATTAACTCCAAATGGATTAAAGACTGGAGGTAAAAGCCAACACTCTGAAAACTTTACAAGAAGGAATAGGAGATACATTGGGCCTCCTTGGCACAGGTTGAAACTTTCGTAATAAGGAACAAGAATCACATTAAATAAGAGAAAGGCTGGATAAGTGGGAATGCATTAAACTTCAGAGCTTCTATATGGCAAGGGACATAGCTAGTTAATTAACTGGGAAGCCTACAGAATCGGAGAAGATCTTCACCAACCATACAACAGACAAAGGCCTCATATCTAAAATATATCAACAACTTAAAAAACTGAACCACCCCAAAAGTACTCTCCAGAGTAACAACCATCCCATTAGAAAATGGGCCAAACACTTAAAGAGAGTCTTTTCTGAAGAAGAAATAAATATGGTCTATAGACACATGAAGAAATACTCAACATCTTTGGCCATAAAAAAATGCAAATCAAAAGAACTCTAAGATTCCACCTCACTCCAGTTAGAATGGCCAGGATGAAGAAAACAAATAACACAAGATGCTGAAGGGGAAATGGCCAGGAGGAATCACAACTACACTGTTGGTGGGAGTGCAAATTCATCCAACCACTATGGAAAGCAGTATGGGAGTTCCTCAAAAGACTAAACATAGAGCTCCTCTATGACCGAGCAATTCCACTACTTGGCATTTACCCAATCATCCAGAAACTAGGGCATACTAAATCCACCAGCACAACAATGTTCATTGCAACACTATTTACCATAGCAAAGATATTGAACCAACTTAGATGTCTCTCAGATGATGAGTGGAACAAGAAGATGTGGTATTTGTACACAATATGCTACTGTCAGAAAGAATGACATTGCCCCATTTGTGAGGAAATAGAAAGACTTAGAAAACATCTTATTAAGTGAAGTAAACCAGACTCAAAGGAACATAAGTTCAATGTTTTTTTTCATTTGTCATAATCAGTAGAAACCTTCGGCTCTCATAGCAGAGATTTGCAATAGAGCAAAACCTAGATATATAAGGCCATACAGTATGATGCTAAATGAAAGATCTCTAGGATATAGAAACAAAAGGCATATAATGAGTGATTGTTGTCCTTAATGCATTATGTTGTTTCTCATGTCTTATGCTGTCCCTAGGTTATCTCATTTTTATCTGATATATTGGATATATTTGTATTTGGTTATTTGAAATTGGATATAGAAACAAAAGGCATATAATGAGTGATTGTTGTTCCTAATGCATTATGTTGTTTCTCATCTCTTTTGCTGTCCCTAGGTTATCTCATTTTGTTATCTGATATATTGGATATATTTGTATTTGGTTATTTGAAATTGGATAGGTTAAGGAGGGAAAACAAGATGAGGTGTGGGGGTCAGGGGAGGGAAATGGGGACATGAGAAAGGGTATCAATGTATGTGAATTAATGCACCTTCTATCTGGTAAATATAATATACCCTTCTATTAATTACAATAAAATATATGAATAAACTCAAATAAGCCTCCCATATTATCTAATGTCTGAAGTATATAAAAAATTCGAAGGATCACGTGATTCATGGACTTGATAAAACACTGGAATCTTCTGATAGTGCTTCACGATGTTGTAACATCAATATGAGTTGAAATTCACCATTCTGTAACCAAACTTGAATCTCTCCTACAATTCAGAAGCAATAGTTTCTCAAATTTCTTGAAAATCTTCCTCAAGAACTATCAGGCAAATTTGCCAAAAATTTTAGGCTCTAATTAATGCAGTTCATTTTATTTATCCTGTGCTTTTGTTGTAATATAGATGTTCTCTAGGATATTATATATATTCTTTGTATCGGATATATTTGTATTTGGTTATTTGAAATTGGATAGGGAAGGGGGGAAAACAAGATGAGGGGTGGAGGTGGGGGGTAGGGAAATGGGGACCAAGACATGTGAAAGGGTATCAATGTATGGGGGATAATGCACCATCTATCTACAATGCTAGAACTGGTGTCTTGGTTTCTATCAGAAAGACTCACACTGAACTGCCACCATCTTTCACAGATCTACTTTTCAGAGTTTTTTAAGGACTCTTCCTAGGTTTCCCCTTGATTCCCTTTTGCCTGTTTATTTTCAGTGGGATTTGAGGTTCCTTGACTTGCCCTGTTTCTCATGCCCAGAGGCTTTCCAAATAACTTGATCCTCCTTGGTCCTCAGGAAAAATACAATGCTCAGGGAATCTGAGGAGTTTTCCCATTGACCTAGACCAGATTTCATGTACCCACACAGATGGAGGCCCCAATGAAGTAACCATAGGCTGTTCATGTTGTGATGTTATATTCTTCTTGGTGTTTCTAAATTTTCTGATGTCTTTTCTGAAGTCTTCACACCGCTATGTAGGACTTTTCACAGCTTCACACCCCTCCCCCAGCTCCTCCTGTTGCTGCTCTCTCCATTTCGATTTCTCATTCAGTTTTCCCCACAGAAACCCACCTACACGAACTTAATTGTCATTCTCCCTAAAACCTCCATCTCCTATTATACACGGTCACCCTCCCTGCTGGCATCCAGGTATTTCACCTTTGAAGGTTGTGGACCACTTGCCAGCTGGTTTTTATGAACATATTTTACCTCTTGAATTTATTCAGCTGCACACAACATGGTTTCCATCTGAGTGGTTGACTGGTATGTGCCACTATGTTGAGTCACACCCCAAGCAAGAACATCCTTATATGATGAGATTTCTCAATTTTTCTAGGTATCACACATCTTGGAGAAGAAGTGACAATGATTTTGTGGGATACTCACTCTCCTTTGATATTCAGAACTGCCTGGATTTTGTGAGATCCTACGTTGCAAGATGGGAATTTCAACCTGTAGTCACCCTGTCTGCCTTGTAGGTATAGATGAGAGACTTTCATTGGAAATCCAATGCATTAGTCCAAGTGACCCTGCTTTGGGAATGGCTGCCATCTCCGTAGCTGGGACTGGAGGCACTTTCACTACAGGCTGTGATCAAATCTGTCCTCATAATGAAACTAATTAACTTTTTCCACTCTGGCCAAAACTTCTGCACTATTCTGGCTCACTTCGATACTACATCGTGGATACTATTTTGTGAACATTCTTCAACATTAAAGCTGTCCACTTCCAAGTTTTCTGAATATAGATTTTTTTTACCACAGCCATCGTTCTTATGGCAACATTGAACAGTTATAAAAATCAGAGTTAAATATGAGGCAGTTATGAATTAGTGCTTTGTGTTGAGGAATGTTAAAATGCACAAAGGTGGTGTAATATTTGAAAATTTATTGTAAAACATATAATTTGTCTGCACTACAATTTGCTTTGAATTTCCAGTAAAACATTTAGTGTATGTCATGCAGTACAGAGAATCTTTTGCAAAGTGACCATTTACATGGTGTCAGTTAAATTTTATATCCTTGGGTGTTTATTCATGTCATGGATAGTGTATCAAACAAATAACATTCAAGATGTTCACTTGATGCTTGAAATCTGGAACTGGTCAGTATTTATGACCTGGACTACTCAAACCTAGCTCTCCATTGGTGGAGTCACAGTGCAACTTCCAAGAGTCTGATAGTTAACTGGAGATAAGAGTCTCAAAAACTTGGGTACCTGAGCTGCCTCTAAAATGCAATAATCATACTTCAGCCTCCTGAGTAGCTAGGATTATACTTGTGAGTCCCTGAAGCCCTGCTTGCATTAAGGATTCTCTTTGAGCCATGCATTTCCCAGTGAAATTACTGAACATTGATATACATTGGAAATAAAACACCATTCATCTCTTTTAGGTTTATATATGTATATATGTATATATATACTTTTATAATTATATATAGTCATATATATAGTTATATGCATAGTCATATACATGACTTCCAATTCTCTGCATATTATCACAGCCATAGTGCTTTTGGCAAAAAATCTGTAAAATTAATAAGTATAATAGTGAATATTTATAAAATTCAGACTTAAATGTGAGGCACTTTTATGAAGTACATCTGTGTGTAGAATCACATTAAATACCCAAAGTTGGCATATTTGTTCAAACCTTATGCCGTAGAATGTACATTTTTCTGCACTACAATATGGTTGTAAATTTCCAGTAAAACTTTTAGTGTACATAATGCTGTACAGAGCATCATTTTCAAAGAATATGAAAATGTCGCCCTCTATCATAAAAAGATACAAAAAGAGCAAGAAAATTTTGTTCTTCTGGGTTTTGCCTGATGAATCATTTCTGCAAGGGGATGAGAAATAATGCAATTATTCATTCATATGGAAAGAAAATTTACATATATTTCAGTGTACCGCCTAACCGAAAGAAAAATCATTTTCATGAGTTGTTGTAGATGTACCTACAATTTTATGGGCAAATTGCCATTTACCATGAAAATATTCAATGCTCTATGAACCTCTATTCAAAGGAAATTTGTTATTGAATGGACAGCTTTTCAGAAATTAAACTTCAACACTGTGTGGACACATTAAAAGTTAGGTGATCCTGCTGGGAGTTTGGCCTAGTGGTCAGTGATTGCCTAGCATGCATGAAGACCAAGGTTTGATTCCTCAGTTCCACATACATAGAAAAAAAGCCAGAAGTGGTGCTGTTGCTCAAAGGGTAGAGTGCTATTATTGAGAAAAATAAAGCCCGAACCCAAGGACAATGCTCAGTCCCAGAGTTCAAGCCCCAAGACTGCGGGGGAAAAAAAGTTAGATGATCAAGGGCTAGAAGTTTGCCTAGTGGTAGTGTGCTCGCCTAACATGCAAAAAGATCCTGGTTCCATAGCATGGTAAGAGCTTGCAGACTCTTGTAACCAGCTCAGGACTGAGCTCAAGCCTAGGACTGGGGTAAAAATAGAATTAACATTCATTCCTATACTTTTGTGAAATTAAATGAATATGACATCGAGAATTTAAGAAAATATAAAAGAAAACCAGTCATATCAGGAAGGCATCACATGTATGACTGGAAATAAAACCTTTGTTATTTCTGTGCTGACCACTGAATAGCTGCACTTGTGTGTTAAACAGATGAAAAGTAAAAGAATGAACATGTCTTAACAATGAGAAAAATAAGTTCTTAAGATATATTGTTTGCACATTTAGCCACTTACACTTAAAATGTATTTGGTCATTTTCTAAAATAACTGATTATGCTAAATTTCTCTTAAATTTAGCATATATAAAATTCCTATGTGCTAATTGTCTAAAAACCAACTTGTTGAAAGCCATAACAATTGAATGCAATATCAAAAATGTATGTGAATGTCATAAGTGTACAAAGCTGACTTTCTATTTTTTTTCATTAAATCTATCTTGATGAAGCTTTCTCTAATGCATTCCTGCTGTCAGTTCCACACGTTAGTAATAGGTTGAAAAGTCTTAGCTTCTTATCTGACTTCTACTTCACTGTCTTACTCCATACTAAACTCATTAGGAACACATAGAATTTGTCAAAGATTGCCACTATATACATATATTGTATATTGATAATATCTAGTATTTATGATTTCCTCTTACATCTTTCCCCCAAAAGGAATATATTTGTACATAGGTGATATGTTTTAGGTATTCAATAGCTAAAGAATTAGTGAAAGGAAATAGACTTCTTTTTGGTGCTCTATGTTGTTTATTGGCAAGATGGGTCATATTGTGTACCAGAGTATCCATTTTTACTTTTGCCATTTTTTCTGTATTCTTATATGAGAGAACAACCCAACTTACAATTTACTTAAAAATAATTCTTAAAATAATCATCTTTGGGCCCTCAATTTATACAGTCCTGGGTTGCTGAATGTGTTTGATCTAGATAATTTGTTCTAGACAATTAGACAAAAGTATTTCAGGAAGGGAAGTGGAAAAACAGGATGATTGGGAGGGAATGGGAGGAGGAAAGGAGGGAGAAAAACCAGGGATGTAGTATCAAGGCTCAAGGAATAACATATCCACAACTTAACAAATATAACTGTAATCCATCTATATATCACCCAAACAATAAAATACAATAAAAATAATGAAATAAAGGTACAGGCAATTAGGAAGAATGGAATGCAAAAATATTCAGGTAAAATACAAGAAGTTTCTCATAATTGTAAGGGTTCATACATAAAATAAATCAACTTACTTTTCATTTGTCTGTGTGAAAAATCACAAAGGGTATGAGGAAATGACAATCACACTTGGAAGTGATTTTCAGGAAGTAAGTGCACTTATGTGGAAACAATTTCAATGACACAAATATATAAATAATTAAAATGTATTATAAGTATATACATATAAATGAATGTGCAATTGCTTTTCCACTGATAGATTCAAAATAAAACCCTAATGCAGAGAAAAACTGAATTTCTATTCAGTTATGAACCTTACAGTGAGTTTCTATAATGTATATTCACTGATTAATGTCAGGCAAATAACATAGAGGATTCAAATTTCAGAAGAAGAAGGTTGAATATTATTTGGTGCTGAAAAATCAAGTAATGATAAATGTAAACATGATTATAACCCTTAAAACTAATTGATGTAACATCTAGAAATATGATTATACATACTAGCACTGGAAATTCTCTAAATAATGCAGAAAATATCATGACACAATTGTAATTGTACTGTTGGCTAATGTTGCAATTAGGAGTGGCATATCATGTTAAGATTTTATAACCTGAAAATACTTGTGCACAATTTTCTATTCTATAGTAAGTTCTTGTATATATTGAGAAAAACACTAATAAAATTTATTGTCATATAGTGATACAATATGATTTCTAATTGTATTGATTACTTTTCTGTTGTGTCATACATATTTCTGTTGTATCATACATATTTTCACACAAGTCAGTATCATGAAATAGGAAATTCATGTATGGCTTCTTGAAGTCATGCCAAAGAATCCCATGAAGCACTTGAATAAAACTTCAGACAAAATGTACTATTGAAGAACTTACAATATACTTCATATTGTTAGATTTAATTAATTGTTTTAAGAATTGAGAAGTTCAATAGGCTATTATGGGCTATGTTGTTTACTTATAATTGGTGGAGACATATTGGATATTTTTTGCCAATACTGGACTTGGATTCAGGGGCTGAACAATATCCTTGGGTTCTTTTTCTCAAGGCTGAAGCTATACCACTTAAGCCTCAGCACCATTTCTGACTTTTTTCTATATAGATGGTACCGAGGAAGCAAATCTTGGTCTTCATGCATGCTAGGCAAGCACTCTACCACTAGGCCAAATTTACAGTCTTACAATACTTGATTTTTGACATGTATTTTTTAGTATATTTAAGACAACAAGTCTTTATATCTAATAATGAATGCCCTTATATCTCTATTACTACACAGAGAAATTCATACTTATCAAATATTTTACATGTTACTTCTCTAGATAATTATACAATGTTATCCTAGTTAAACTAGGGTAAAAATGAGATATAGAGCCAACTTCTTGCCTTTATCCTAATCTTCTTCGGAGGAAAGAATTTGCCCCTTATTTTTAGATGATCTTTCATATCTTTCTGTCCAAGTGATGTTAGCTATTGGAAACAACATATATCATATCAATATGAAGTTAATAAGCTTTAATGGCCCACACTGATTTAAATTGTGTTTTAGATATCAAGCTTATCTAGGTCATCTTCAGGAGTTGATTTTTCCATTCAAGTTGAAATATGGTTGCTGAGTTAATCTCAGGGAAAAAGTTAGGGAGCACTGAAGGGACATTAAGCCAGTTTGGCTGGAATGTGTCACAAAGTTTCAAGTACCATCAGCATTTATTTTAGTTTTGGTCCCTTATTTCAGTGACACTGTACTCAAATGCCAATTAATTATATACCACAAATGAATGTTTCCTGCACCTAGAGAATATAGAACATTTGAAAAGGCTCCAATGGTTGTGCCTTCCATATTCATGGCATCCATAAAAAGCACAAAGGAGATTGAGTATAGAAATGTTAATTGAAGAGAAAGAGAATTTATGTCCCAAAATTTTGTCAACATTCAAATACTATGTAGTTTTTGAAGAAACACAAATAGCAACTATGAAATCACTCTCTTAAGTAGACAAAAGAGATACATGTCTTTTTGTACTCACTTGGGGACTCTTTTCTGAGTTGAAACACTTCTGTTACAATAAACAGTCATAAGAAAACACAGTAGATAACATAATACCTTAAGAACAACAATCATTCATTATTTGGCTTTTGTTTCTATATCCTAGAGATCCTTTCATTTAGCATCCTACTATATGACCTTTTGTATCAAGGTTTTGCTCTACTGCAAATTTTTGATAGGAGAGCCCAAGGTTTCTACTGGTTATAACAAATGAGGGAAACCATTGAGCCTAATTTCCTTTGAGTCTGGCTTACTTCACTTAATATGATCTTTTCTAAGTCTTTCTATTTCCTCACAAATGGGGCAATGTCATTCTTTCTGACAGCAGCATAGAATTCCATTGTGTACAAATACCACATCTTGTTGATCCACTCATCAACTGAGGGACATCTAGGTTGGTTCCATATCTTTGTTATGGTAAATAGTACTGAAATGAACATTGTTGTCCTGGTGGATTTAGTATGCCCTAGTTTCTGGATGATTGGGTAAATGCCAAGTAGTGGAATTGCTAGGTCATAGAGGAGCTCTATGTTTAGTCTTTTGAGGAACTGCCATTCTGCTTTCCATAGTGGTTGAACGAGTTTGCACTCCCACCAACAGTGTAGTTGTGATCCCTCCTGGCCATATCCCCTCCAGCATCTGTTGTTATTAGATTTTTTGAACCTGGCCATTCTAACTGGAGTGTTGTGGAATCTTAGAGTTGTTTTGATTTGCATTTCTTTTATGACCAGAGATGTTGAGCATTTCTTCATGTGTCTATAGGCCATTTTGTTTCTTCTTCAGAGAAAACTCTCTTTAAGTCTTTGGCCCATCTTTTAATGGGATGGTTGTTACTTTGGAGATTAGTTTTGGATTGATTCAATTTTTTGAGCTGTTGATATATTTTAGATATGAGGCCTTTGTCTGTTGTATGGTTGGTGAAGATCTTCTCCTATTCTGTAGGCTTCCCAGTTAATTAACTTGCTATGTCCTTTGCCATACAGAAGCTCTGAAGTTTAATGCATTCCCACTTATCCAGCCTTTCTCTGATTTGTTGTGATTCTTGGTACTTATTAAGAAAGTTCCGACCTGTGCAAAGGAGGTCTGGTGTATCTCCTATCTGGTGTATCTCCTATTCCTTCTTGTAAAGTTTTCAGAGTGTCGGCTTTTACCTCCAGATCTTTGATCCATTTGGAGTTAATTCTAGTACAGGTGACAAAGGAGGATACAACTTTAGTTTTCTGCATGTGCTTAACCAGTTCTGCCAGCACCATTTGTTGATCTTTCATCTCTTTTGCTCTCCCTTGGTTATCTCATAATGTTACAGTATCTCACTTTGTAACCTGATATATCGGATATATTTGTATTTGGTTATTTGAAATTGGATAGGGAACGGGGGAAAACCATATGAGGGTTGGGGGGAGGGAAATGGGGACCAAGACATATTTAAGGGTATCAATGTATGGGAATTAATGCACCGCCTACCTGGCAAATATCATGTAACCCTTCTATTAATTACAATAAACATATATGAAAAAATAAATCATTAAAAAAGAGTATATGGCTACTTCTACTACTCTGCTAATGGGATTGTAAGCAAGTTCAGCCACTCTGCAAATCAATGTGGTTGTTTGTTAAAGAACTGAATATAGACCTTCCCTATGATCCTGCTATATCACTCCTGGGCATCTATCCTGAATATCATAACCCAGGATATAATAAGTACACTTGCTCAGCTATGATCATCTCTGCACTATTCACAATAGCCAGGCAATGGAAAAAATCCACATGCCCTACTGCAGATGAAAAGATACAAAAAAGTGGTATATACACACACACACACACACACACACACACACACACACACACTCGAATTCTACATAGCCAACAGACAAGATAAAATAATGGCATTCACAAGGAAGTGGATGAATCTAGAGCAAGTCATGTTGAGTGAGACAAGTCAAGATCAAAGGAACAAAAGATACATGGTACCCTTAATATGTGGCTATTAGATCCAAACAGTACAAGGGCAAGGACTCAATATTTGCATACCCAATGCATGGTATTGTAAATATAAACACAAGTACATAGACATAAAACTTTTGACTCTATACACATAATATTTTATTACATAGATTAATATGTAATAAATTTTAATTATGTTCTAAAATCTAAGTGCCAATGACTGTATATAGAGATTTACTTCTTGAATACTTATTTGTTAAACATGTCATCTGAAATATGATATAAAAATCAATGTTAATAAATTATTTAATAAAAAGTGTATATGGCTACTCAATGACATCAAAAAAAGAAAACAGTAGATATTCTAACATATGACTTTAAATTTAAGTTTATTTTACTTTTCTTTTAGAGACAAGCCAATTAGTGTACAAAAAAAACACATCAATCATACTTTGAATGGGCCTCATTGAAAGAAATAACTGTCAAAAAAAAAACATCTTATTTAGGCTTTGCAGTGTAGCACTCTATTTATACACAGAGTGGAATGCAACTGTCTCAGAATCCAATGCAGACAGTTGAGGTCAAAGAAGCAATAATAATATTTCCTTGTTCTTTCTGTCTAGACATTTTCACTATTATTTCACTCACAATTGCTACTAATTAAAAACCAACATACCACTTGCTTAGACATGTAAGAAACTGTGACACACCACCATGTTCAGGTGTTGTAATAGAGTAGTAAATATATTTGGGCCAATACAAACTTTTAAATATCACTACATTTTACAATGCTTCTTTAAATTAGAATCCCTAGAATGACAAGAATTAAACCAGGACAAAGAACAGCACTAGCAGAATTGAGCAGTACAAACAATAGTACTAGAATTGCATTTCTGAGATAAAACCATCTCCTATTAGGGAGTTCATTGTTTAATATTTTTGGAAATTATCTAACTTATTATGTCACAAAGGCTCACAGTTTACTTGCTTTTTCACGTTCAAAATTCACATATGAAATTCAAATTCATTATCCTTTAACCTTTTAGAAGCTATTTCTATGAAATGTACTTTGTGAGCTCTTGACCGTATACACTATATGTTTCAGCAAAAGGAAAAGAACATATATAATGCTAACTAAAGTGCTTTATATAAGGGATATGGGAACCATATGTACCTTCTTGTATTCTGACAGGCAGGTTGCTTTCTACAAAACTTGTGGGGAGAAAAATTATCTTAGTTGAACCATGACTAACCAGATATTATACACATTTTCACTGCAGTAATCCAAAAACCAACAGATTAATCTAACCTTGAAGAATTTTACTTTTCATCCTTAGTCACATATTTGACCACCTCCCTTGGGGATTGATTTCAGCTTCTGGAGATTGCAACTCTAAGACTTTTCAAGGATTAGAGTTCTGAGATTTCAACCAAAGCACCACTTTTGTCTTTACATGATTCCAAGCAATAGAAACAGTACTGTATGTATGCATTTCTATCAAAAAACCAATCTACACATCATTCAAATATTTTCATTTCTCTATTTCATGTATCCCAAAAGCCATTAAAGGATTTAATATTACAAATATAGTAAACCTGGTTTCTCCACAGCATTTACAGATTATATGAGGTAACATTTCCAGTGTTATTCAAAAAAAGTAGGATTACCTTAGACTATTAAATATTTAATGGAGCTGATGCATGCTGAGAAACTGAGAAAGGAAAAGCAAGAATTTGAAAAGGCTGCCATGGATATGGGAGATTTTGATCAGCCTGAAGAAATTCTTAGGGGCGAGTTGGCGAGGATCATCTACAAAACTTCTATAAGCAAGATTAAAGGTGCAGAATTTCATGTGTCAATTCTTTCCATTGCAAAGTTATTTGACTTTGCCAAAGATCTACAAAAAGAAATCTATGATGACCTTCAGACTTTGCACACAGATGACCCTCTCACCTGGGATTATGTGGCACGGCAAGAATTAGAGATGACCTCTAATTCAGAAGAACAGCCTACAACGAAACAAGCCAGGGCATTCAGTTGGGCCAGAGAGAGAAAAGGTGCTGTGCTGTATATGAAGAGGCAGTGAAGACTCTGCCTACAGAGGCCATGTGGAAGTGTTACATCAATTTTTGTTTAGAAAGATTTTCTAAGAAGACCAGTAGTTTGTTCCTGAGAGGGCAGAGGCTAGAAAGAACCATGATTGCATTCAAAAAGGCTCACGAACTCAAGCTCCTCTCAGAAGTGCAATATAAGCAGTGGATTAATTTATTGCTACCCCAAGACAGCAGGGAAGCTCTGGAGGTGGCAGAAGCTGGGACTGAGTTGTTCAAGGACTCTGTGACCAGGTGGCAGCTGCGGCTGCAGGTGTTGATTGACTCAAAGAGCCCCAATATAGCTATGATTTTTGAAGAAGCCTTTGTACACCTGAAACCACAGATTTGTCTCCCCTTGTGGATTTTATGGACAGAATGGAGTGAAGGTGCCAAAAGTGAAGAAGACACAGAAGCAATCTTTAAGAAAGCTCTTTTAGCAGCCACAGGTGCCAGCTCAGCAACATTGAAGGATAAATACTTGGATTGGGCATACCGAAGTGGTGGCTATAAAAACTCTCGAGCTGTGTTTAAAAGTTTACAGGAGAGCCGTCCGTTTTCAGTTGACTTTTTTAGAAAAATGATGCAGTTTGAAAAGGAGCAAGAATCCTGCAAGATGACATATTTAAGAGATTATTATGAGAGGGCTTCGAGAGAGTTTGGATCTACAGATTCTGATCTTTGGATGGATTACATCAAAGAAGAATTGAACCATCCCCTTGGTAGAGCTGAGAACTGTGGACAAATCTACTGGCAAGCCTTGAAAATGCTGCAGGGACAGTCAGCAGAGATGTTTGTAGCTAAACATGCCATGCACCAGGCTGGCCACTAGGAAAGGGAAGACAGCCGACTTTGTGAAGTTGTATTTACTGCAAACCCTCCAGGAAGATTTGAGTCAATGTGCAACTTTTCCAGAAATGACATACATGGTGGCTGATTGGTTTGGAGACCAGCTTTAATTTTGTATTAGTGTGTCAATCTTTATTTCCAGGAGAAAGAGAACTGCCTACTGAATGGCTCTCAGTTGAGTCCAGACCTACTTTAATTCTTAAATATTTTCTAAAGCCTATGGAAATCATACAGCTAGTTTCATTCATTGTCCCAGGTCAAGTATGTATATCTAATCTACTGATAAAGATTCTTGTCTGTCTTTTGCCAAAAAAAGAAGTAAAATTGAAATAAATCCCACACAATTTCTACATTAAATTTGATACTTATCTCAGAATATGACTTCATTGAATAATTCCTTCAATAGTCATCATTAAAAGAGGCTCGGCATATTTAATATTCATGTGGAGGTTGCTAATATTCTAATTCAGTTGGTAGAAAATTTCACCATACTGTGTCTTTTCGTCAAGAACCACAACCAGAACATAATACGATGTGTTTGTGCTGACACACATAATTAAATGTAAAAGAATTATGTCATATCATGGGGGATGGAAATTGGTACTTTCTGAAGTTTGAAGAGGTAGTGTATTCTGGTTCCTTTGTCCATGAAGAAATGCTAAATATCTCTTGCCATAAAAGGAATGCAAATTAAAATAGCTTTGAGATTTCACCTCACCCTATCACTATCAAGTAATCCAGTAACAACCACTGCTGGCTTGCATGAGGTCAGAAGGGATGGATTCTGAACTCTTGGTGGGAATGAAAATTGATCAATCACTCTGAAGTGCAGTAAGGAATTTTCTCAGAAGACTAGCACTGACCTCTGACCAGGCAGTCCCACTCCTGGCCATTTACCTGAATCTCCAGAAATTATTTCATTCACTATCCTTTGTAAACAGGCTGTCTTTATTTCATCCTATTGCTCTGGCTCCTTATCAAACATTAAATATCCACAGATCTGTGGGTTGATTACAGTGTTTATTCCACTGCATATCTCTAGCTCCTTTGTTCAGCATAAGTTTACTATATGAACGGTTTCATTTCTGAATCTTCCATTCTGTTCCATGGGTCAAGTCTATTTTTGTGTCAATACCATTCTGTTTTTATTATAGCTTTAAGTAGAGTTTGAAGTCTGGTTTGTAATACCACCTGCACAGCTCTTTCATCTGGAATTGCTTTTGATATTTTAAGTGTTTTCTTGTTACATATGAACTTTCAGAATATGCTGTCTATATCATTAAAGAAATTCCTTTGGATTTGGATGGAGTTTGCACTGAAATTGTGTCCATGTGGCCACTTTCACAGTACTGATTCTCCCAATACTTAACCATAGAATGAATTTCAATTAATTTGTATTATCTTTGATTTTTATTTAGGCTTTTACATTTTTCATTAAATAACTCCTTTATATCCTTGGTTGAATTAATTCCTAAATATTTTATTCTTTGTGGGCTATTGCAAATGGGATCCATTTCTTGATTTCTCCTTCTGTTTATATATTGTTGGCATACAGAAAGGCTACTGAATTTTGTAGGTTGTTTTTGTATCCTGCCATTTTGCCAAAGAGGTTTATACTTCTAAGATTGTGGGAATGGAATATAGTGGGTCATTCAGGTACAGATGATGTCATCAACAAATAGGGATCGTTTACTTAATTCTTTCCCAATGCGGGTCCCTTTGATGTCTTTTTCTTTCCTTACTTATCTAGCTAAGGTTTCCAGCACTATATTGAAGAAAAGTGGATAGAATGGACACTCCTGTCTCATTCCTGATTTTAAGGTGAAGGGTTCTAGATTTTTCCAGTTAGTATGATGTTGGTCTGTCATATATGGTTTTAATTAAAGATCTTGTATCTTATTCTTAATTTCTGTTGTGTTTTCATAATTAATGGATGCTGCATTTGTAAATTGCTTTCTCAGCATCCAGAGAACTATCATATAATTCTTAAACTTAGTTCTAGTTAAGTGAGGTGTTACTTTAGTTGGTTTGAGAATGATAAATCAACCTTGCATTTCTAGGATGAAGCCTAATTAATCACAGTGTGTAATTTTTGTGATTTGTCTCTGGATTCTAAGTATTGTATATTTTTGAGGGGCTTGGTGTTGGCATGACATTAATGTGAATTGAAGAATGGGAATTCACTTTTCTGATACTGATGTTGAATCCCTTCCATAATTGAGAAATAATACACTTTATCAGCGTTCAAGAGTTATTTCTCCAGAACAAGTAGTGAGGAAATTTAGGAGATAATTTTGGGCTCTACTTAACACAGCTCAATGAATTTCACACTGTGCTTTGTCCTGATGTAAATTTCCTTCAGAACAATACTTACTCCCAGTTCACACGTTTCTCAGTTGTTGAATGTACAAATGTTCATTAAACTTCAAATTTCTCTGATCCAAGTGTCATTACAAACAAAGACTTTGATGGTTCCTAAGGCACTCATAGGTTCAACAATAGTTAAAAATATAAGAAATGTTGAATATGTATCCTTTAGTGGTTTTCTACTATCATTTTTAAGAGGCTTAATTAATTATAAGGATGGAAACAACATCTTTTGTGTAATTTGTATCGTATTGCAGGCAAAATACATTCATGATACATTAGAAGACATTTTGAGCAAGTGCATGTACACAGAATAACTCATATTTTTAGAAAGCAGAATTTTCAACTTATGTGAGTAATGGGTGTATTTAAACAAATATACAAAAACAAGGGCATATTAACACTAATAGCATGTGATATTCATTGTAGCACTTTTCACCACTGGTAAAATATGGAACCAACTCAGATATTCCTCAGGAAATGAATGAATCAGGGTGATGTGGTGCTTATGTACAATAGAATTCTATGATACCTTCAGAAAGAATATGTTCACCTTATTTCTAAGTAAATATATCCTGAAATTGAAAGACTGGATTTAGTTAAAATGCCTTCTGCAAACTGGTCAGAGTCTCCATCCTTTTATCAAATAGAGAACACTTTAAGCTGAGAGTCTTGCCTAGTGGTAGAGGACTTGCATGAAGACCCAGGTTTGATTTCTTGTTCCCATATACATAGAAATAAGCCAGAAATGGTACTGAAGCACAATTGGTGCAGCTGTAGGCTTGAGAAAGTCCAAGGACAATGTTCAGACCTTGAGCTCAAGCCCAGGCCTGGCAATGATAAAATAAATAAAACAAAATAAAATATGAAAAGAAGTATTTAAATTTAAATTAGTGATAAAATACAAGGAAAGATATTACATAAGAATAAAAGGATCTCTTCTTCAGAAAGATATTCTATTTTTCATTGTAATTAATAGAAAGGTTTCATTATATTCACCAGATATAAGGTACATTACTTCATAAACATTTATACCATTTCTAATGACTTGGTCTCCATTTCCCTCCCCCCAACCTGCTTCAAACCAATCAAAGTTTCCAGCCTTTTATCAAATAGAAAGCTTTTAAATTAAAATTAGTGAGTATGAGCCCGGAAGTTTGGCCTAGTGGTTAAAGTGCTTGCCTAGTGTGCATGAAGTCCCGGTTCAATTCCTCAATATCACATACATAGAAAAAAGCCGGAAGTGGTGCTGAGGCTCAAGTGGTAGAGCTTTAGCCTTGAGAAAGTCCATGGACAGAGCTCAGAGCCTGAGCTTAAGCCCAGGACTGACAAAAAAAACTTTGTGAGTAAAGAACTGCAAAGATATTACATATGAATAAACAGATAACTTCAGAAGGATATTCTAAATTTCAATACACAGAATGCCAGAGCACCCAATGTCCTCAGATATTTATCTTGCAATACAGCCACACATAGGTCCAAAGACAGCGATTTTTGGTAACTTTAACACACCACTCTCATCTCCATGTATATCATGAAGAAAAATACTCGAGTAAATTCAAAAATGAAAATGCACAGAACCAATACAGCTAACACATATCTTCAGATTATTCCAGAGAACATAACCAAAATATATGTTCGTCTCAACAGTGCGTGGAAGGTTTTCAAAACTAGATCACATTTTAGGCACAAAACAATTCTGGGCAAATTAAGCACTGTTAACAGTACTGCCTGCATTTAGTCAGACCATAGTGGTATAAAGTTGGAAATCAAGAAAGAAAAGGCAACATAGAAAAATCCTGCAAATCATGGAGATTGAACAACGAATTGTGGATCACCAGTTAGCCAGGGAAGAGATAAGAACAGAAATTACAAAGCTTATGGTATGAAAAAGAGCATACAAAAGAGAAAGTTCTTTGGGAGAGTAAAGGCAGCATTCAGAGGACAATTTATAGCTTTGATTGCCCACTTCAAACAAATTGGAGAAATCTTAAACCAACAATGTTTTAATATATTATATCCCTCGCTCAAGTGGCTAACATTAGTTAGTGAAAGTAATCACATCACCAGGATGGGAGACAAGAAGCTCATTGTCATCATCTTAGTTGAGACAAAAAAATTTTATAATTTCTCACAGAGCTTACTAATATCTCTTCTGGAGAAATAGGAAGTCATGGAATAAGGTTCAGTGTAATAAATGACACAGAAATCAAACCTACAAGTATCATTATACTTAAGGTGAAAACTTCAAGACATTTCCTTTAAAATCATGAGTGAGACAAGGATTTCAACTCTCTACATTGCTCTTCACTATAAAAGAAATTCAAACTAAAACAGTTTTGAGAATTCATCTCACTCCAGATTGAATGGACAATATCAAAATATCTAATGTCTATAGATGCTGGCAGGGATGTGGCCAGAAGGAATCACTGTTACACTCTTGTTTGAAAGGGAAGCACATTCAAACACTGTGAAAGAAGTTTGATGATTCTTCAAAGACTAAACATGAAGCGCCCCTTTAACCCAGCAATCTCACTCTTCTATATTTTCCCAAATATCTATAAATAAACATATATGGAAGCTATCAGTATGAATATCTTAATTGCATTTATTTATCATACCTAAGGTATACAAACAACCTATGATTCCTCCAACAGATAAATAGATTAAGAGGTTGAGGTATTTGTAGGAAATAGAATTCAGCACTGCCTCCTGAAAATAATAACATGATAAACTAACCATTTGTAAAGATATGGATAGACTTGGAAAAATCATATTAAGTGAAGTAAACCTGACCCAATAAAACATAAGCTACATGGTTCCCTAATTGTTTGTGAATCTGACTTTGGTAAATGATGTATTATATAGACATCTATTTGTTTAATTGAATAAGGAATGGAAAAGGAAAAACCAGATAAAATAAAGGCAAAGTGATGTAACTCTGATATACTCAGGCCAACATGTTGGAATGTAACTTATCTCTTCTATAAATAGAATTTTTAAAAATGAAAAGATGAAATGATTAAAAATCGTGAGTTGTTGCTGGATATTGTTAGATCCTGCCTATAATCCTAACTACTCAGGAGTCTGAGATCTCAGGATCATGTTTCAAAGAGAGCATGGGCACTTAAGTCCTGAAGCCCTAATCTCCAATTCCCCACCTGAAACCTGAAGTGATGCTGTGGCTCAAGTGGTAGAGTGTTAGCCCTGAGATGAGGGGCTCAGGGACGCCATCCAGGCACAGATTTCAAATCCAGCAACTGATTTTGCTTTATCCTTACAAACACAGAATTTCAAGCATGTATAGTCATTGCAATTTTGTTACAGTGTTTTATGCAAGAAGAAGAACAGTTGTATTTTTCTGCAGACATGTTGTTCACCTTTTGTCACAGAACCTTCTGATGTGCAAACTCTCCCTTATGAATAGTACTTGAGTTAAATATTATAACCATGTTGGTATTGCTAGAAGGAAAATGTCCTTTATCAGGCGCACTTCTTTTCCAGCAAGAAAGAATGCACGACACACAGGTTACAAGTAAAGCAGGATCCTTTATTCTTCTCTCTCTTCTTCTCTCTGAGGCCTCTCTCCTCCTCATCTCCTGAGACTATATACAGGCAGTGGGCCAATCAACTCATGCCAGCTCACTCAGGCCCTCCAATCATGGCTTCACACGCTCCAGTCATGCACCCTTTATGCATCCTGCCACGCAGAGACCAGGCTTCTGCTAACAATGGCAGCACTCCCCAAAATGGATGCCGGCCTTCATCCGGTCATGCAGCAGATATCCCTGAGTCACACAGCCACCAGCACCGCAGGCAGCCCCACAGTGAAAGGGGGACGCGCGCCTCCAGGTCCTGCCACTGTGCGGGAGGGGCCGGGCTCCCCACAGTCCTTAAGTTCCCCTTGCCCATAATGATGCACATTTATTTATTTTTATTTTTTCTGACATCAAATCTTTATTATCAGGTATTTTAATGCTTTTAAGGTACAAACATAAAAGATTTCAAAAAATTTTATAATTAATTGAAACTACAAATAAATGTGAAGCTCTTTACATTTCACCGTGCACAGTTATAAATTTGTACAAAGTTAAAACTTCTCCGGAGAAATTAGGAGAGACTTTTAATCACATGGAAGGCTTCTCTTGAACTAAAACTTAAAGGATGAGATGGAGTTTTTGAGTGGCTGAAGAACACATGAGGCTGTTCTTGGACAACTCCTGATATTGTAGAAAGTAGTGGACAGCCATTTAATTGTGTGCAAAGAATCCAAGCACATTTGGGGATTGAAGAAGCAAAATAAAGAGGATCCCTTCAGATAGGAAATCTTTTGATATATTTTATTTGTAACTTGTACTTCCTGCAAAGTTCTGTTCTCAGCACTTCTAATTCACTTAGGACACCAAATGCTCAAACCAGAGGCATGTGCACATAGTTTGCCATTTCTAAGTTGTACAAAGGAATGCATGAAGAGAGTAAACAAAGACTTGGGAAAAAAGACAAAGGGAAGGAACTAGAGGAGATCATGGGAAAGGTAGTGAAAAATGGGGTGAAAGAATGAAGCAGGAGAAGAAAGGAAGGGAGGAAGAGGAAAGGGGGAGGAAAGAAGAAAGAAAGGAAAGAAGGAAGAAGGAAGAAGGGAGAAAGGAAGAAAGGAAGGAAGGAAAGAAGGAGGAGAGAAAAGGAAATAGAGAGAGGCAGGGAGAGAGGGAGGGAGGGAGAGAGAGAGAGAGAGAGAGAGAGAGAGAGAGAGAGAGAGAGAGAGAGAGAGAGAGAGAGAGAGAGAGAGAGAGAGAGAGAAACTCTATGTTAATCCAGGACACAGCTGCCTTTCACATGTACTTTCCTTGACGAGGCAGGGCATGAAGAATGGGGACCATCAGCACAGGGCAGAGGATCAGCGCTTCTTGATAAATGATGCACATTTATATATGTACATTTTACCTATAAATTCCACCTGTTCTACATAATGTGATCAGAGTGATATATTGTTTATCACTAAAGTACTCCAAGGATATCATGTCTTCTATTAGAACAAATCATTTCTTGTGTCAGCACAAAACAGAAAATATTATCCTATTATGGCTTAGATATGTCTAAATTCTTTGTGCCACTCTTAGTTGTACTGGATCTCACATTTGAGGAGAAACTTTGACTTGGATTTCCCTTTTGAAGTTTAATTCTGTCTAATTTGTATAAATAGTTTTAAGTCACTAAGAAGCTCCACATTGGTTCCTGAATTAGTGAAGGCTTGTATATTTTCTTGATCCTTTTGAGACCAGGTATCCCAAAACATTTGATGCATTCATTTAAACTCTGAAAGAAATCCATATCAATGAATAGACTGTGGAAATGATCTACCAATCAATCTGTCTATCTATGCCTTTAAATCTCTCTTTATTTACTTGAGAAGATTTATACATGTGTCTCTGTGTCATAGGTCCATTAAATTGAAACCTATAAATGTATACACATTTATGTATATAAATATCTGCATATTATATCTGCATATTAATGTATCATTTTCATCATTTAATTAGAATATTCTTCTATGAAAACCTGAAGTAAAGTTGGTTTTGGACAATTAGAAAAAAAATATTCACCTGTGTATGACACTTTCTCCTTTTTATTGTAATGAATACAGGGTTGCAAAAATATTGGCCAAATAGTGGGTGTTCTCATGTTGTTTTCTTCATTTCCCTCACCTCATGTACTTCTAATTATATTTTACCCCCCTTCCCTTTCCTATTTTAAAGAGTAAAATAAACACATATGTAATAAGGGAGGTAACTAAGTCATACACTTTAACAATATGGAATTAACCAAATGGCAACAAAAGAGAAGAAAAATAATATAGTAAATTATGAACAACATTTTCATTCTTACTTCATTTTTTCTTTCTTTCTTTCTATGTTCCTTTGTTTCTTTTTTTTTTGCAGGGCAGGAAGGGGAGGAGGTTGATCATGTTATCCATAAACAGTTCAGCTAAAGGCTACCACCCTACACTTGAGCCAATCCCCACTTCCAATTTTTAAAAGGTTAATTGGAGATAAGAGTCTCTTCACTTTGCATTTCCCGGTCTGGCTTTGAACTACAATCCTCAAATGTCAATCTCCTGAGGAGTTAGGAATATAGGTAAGAGCCATAGCACCTGGGGTTCTTTTTTTTTCTTAATTGATATTTTATTGGTTGTTTCAAGGACCAGGACACAGACATTTCAACTTTTGCACAATTCTTAGTTCATGTACTAAATGTTGAAATCCATGAACTGTTTTGAAAAGTGTTTCAGTGACATTCCAGCTTTAGACCTGGCCACAAACTCTCCTTAGGCAGAAAATACCCATATTTTAAATGCTGGTCTGGTTATATAACTTCCATGTCACAACGTAAGTGTGTGAAGGATACACCCACATTTCAACATCATTCACAGCACAGCAACATTTGGGAAAACTGTATTACCGCCAGTGAGGTGTGACAGAGTGCACACAGTTCTCACAGAAATATCACGGAGTGGTTTTCTTTAGGAAAAGAGTTCTATGAGTAAACAACAAAGGATTACAATTTCAAATATTCAAGATATAAAACGCTCAACTGTGACTCCAAAATTGTCCTTTATTATGATTTGTATTACATGATAGAAAACTTCCCATTTCCTGAATGTTATGTTAAGCTGGCACTGAAGATGGCTGAGGCTTCCCAGAATTCCATAGCCCACTGTTTTTTGGTTGTACCAAAAAAGTAAACAACCAGAAAATGATTTCACTTCTAAAAATTATTTACACTTAAAAAATGACACTGGGTTGGATTCCCTCTTTTAGAAAATATTTTTAGAGAGGCTAAAAACCTCGCATCTACAAAATAGTTGATAAAAATATTCCTTTGGATTGTACAAGATGGGAGAATGAGGTGGCTGGTAAAACATGTCATATGGATAGACAGACTTGGCTTCCTTCTCCTCTGCTACCTCAGAGATTGAACTCTCCTTGTTCTTTGTCTCCCCATTTTCTGCAGACAAATGTTTTGTCTCCTGGATGCTTACCTCAGCCTGTGTGCCATTTGCTACACTTTTTCCTTTTGATTGCAATTTCTTATCTGAAGATACTCACCATATTTATACTAATTAAACCCACTTCTGTAGATAATTGGATAAAAATTGCTTTATTTAGTATTTGAGATCTTAATTGTAAGAATGCTATGTGTATAATAGCAAAACAAAGTTCATTGCAACATTATTTACCATAGATCAGGTATGGAAGAAACCCAGATGCCCCTTAATACATGAATTGATCAAGAAGATATGGAACTTATACACAGAGAAATCTAGGAAAATGGAAAGAGTTAGAAAAATATTAAGTGAATGAAGCCAGACCCAGAACATAGGCTCTGTGCTTTACCTCATTTCAAATCATTAGTATATACCCATGACTCTCCTACCAGAGGATTCCAATAGCACCAAACCAATGTACAAAATTCATTTAGGCTGAGACTAATTGAAATGAACTCTAGAATATGGAAATAAGAGATTTATCTATGTAATCATTGTTCTCAATATACAATATGCAGTGTTTTCTTTTCTCTTTTTCCCCCTTATGGTTAATCTGAGGTGGTTAGTGTATCTGACTTTGTTTCCTGTTATAGCGTTGATCAAAATGCTTAGGAGGTGTTGTGTTAAGGGACTGGGGAGAAAACAATAAAAAGTTGTATCAATAATCAAGGAGTAATATACCCACTACCTGATGAATGTAATTGTAACCTCTCTGTACATTATCCTGACAATAAAATGAAGCTTCATCCCCACCCTCAAAAAGAAGAGAATATGTAAAGAAAAAAACAATGCCAAATATGAGTAACAAGTATTCAGATTCAAGAGACTACCTGTCAGTATCATTTTTTCCTGTCAAATAGTCTACAATGATTTCATTTATGTTTGATGTTGACTGTTTATCACTTTAAAATGAGACTAGGCCTACTGTATCAGGACAAGCTATTTCATGCTGGCAAATATAACTTTTGAGATACCCAAGGAACAGCAATAGAGAGGAGAGATAACATAGTACATTAAGGACAACAATCACTCATTATATGGCTTTTGTTTTATATCCTAGAGGTCCTTGTTACCTGATATATTGGATATATTTGTATTTGGTTATTTGAAATTGACAGGGAAGGGGGGAAACAAGATGAGGGGTGGGTGTGGGGGGGGAGGGAAATGGGGACCAAGACATGAGAAATGGTATCAATATATGTGAATTAATGCAAATATAGTGTAACCCTTCTATTAATTACAATAAAAATATATGAAAACATATGTATAAGTTTTGAAATAAAGTATATTTATTACCATGCAAAGTGCTAGTTACAAATGGAACTCATATAACAGTTGTTTGTAAAACAATGGAAGAAATGAAATGCCTAGGCAAGAGTAATTGGAGCTATTGGTTAGGTCAAGTTGCTAGCATGCAGAAAAGAGAAATTACTTCCAAGGAAATCTCTTTTCTTGTAGCACAATGTTATGAATTCCAGTACAGAAGATTGCACCATATCAGGAAGTTTGACATCATCTTCCAATTAGATTTGAGAAGGATACATTTTAATGACCAAAGCATACATTGAAATCCTGATACTCTGAAGAAATGAGCTTTATTTGTAATCTCATAATAATCTCACATCAAATTACCCTGTTTTCTGAGATATCATGTTGGAAAACTAAAGAGAAGAAAATATAATTAAGCATTGAATCACTGACCCTGTGTGTTCCACAGTGGAACAGAGACAAACAAGTTGTAATCATTCTGTATCAGAAGCTGATTTTGTGGGCTCTGCTTTCTACTTCTTTGTTTTCTCCTTGAGAAAACCAAGATTTTCTTATCTGCTATTCCATTCTTTTATACATGTGTGTCTAATTTGTTTGTCTAAGTGATTTGTCCAGATTATCGATTTGATAGACACAGGTTGGCACCCTTAATGCTCATTCCAATACAGATTTTGTTACAATGCTTCAAAATATATTCTTTGCAACTATAAATATTGTTACTGAAATGTTTAATGCTTCACTTAATACAAAAAAAAACAAGCCTGAGCCAGCGGCGATGTTAAAAATCTAATTATTTTTCTGCTTATTGGGGGTACCAAACATACATTTTCCTACAGCTGTCCAGATCACTTTTTATACAGGAAACACATGAAAGTAAAAGTGGCCTTTACACATTGGTCCAGATACAAGGTCATTCTAAATCCATTAGCACAAAAATGTTCATTTACCAAAGCGAAGATATGGAACCATCCCAGATCCCCCTCAGATGATGATTGGATCGACATGTGGTATTTACATACAATGGAAGTCCATGTTACCATTAGAAAGAAAGACAAAAAGCCATTTGTAAGGAAATGAAAAGACTTAGAATAAAGGAAGTAAGAAAGACCCAAATAAACATAGGCTCCATTGTTTTCCTCATCTGTAATAATTAGTACACATTTAGAACTCTCGTAGTAGAGGATTACAAAAGCTCATGTGGCCATATAGGATGAGGCCAAATCAATGGAATTCCCAGTCATGGAAACAAGAGCTTAATTATAAGAGCTTAATTATTCTTTATGTATTATGCTTTTCTCTCTTCTCTTGTGTTGCCCCTTGGTTAATCTCATATTGTCACAGTATCCCATTTTATTACCTGGTATATTGAATAGATATTTGCTTGTTTATTTAAAATAGAAGTAGGAAAATGATGGGAGGGGGTGAGAGGAGAAAAACGGGGACAAACATAAATGATACCAATGTGTGAAAGTAATGTATATTTGATCTGGCATATATAACGTTAACCCCTCTATACACAGAAATAAAAAAATATTGGAAATTAGGCAAAACCTAGAATGAAAAGCTATAGGTGCACTGCACAATTCCCATTTCCTTTTTTTCATATATTTTTATTGTAATTAATAGAAGGGTTACATGACATTTGTCAGATAGATGGTGCATTAATTCCCATACATTGATACCCTTTCACATGTCCTGGTCCCCATTTCCCTCCCCCACAACCCCCACCCCTCATCTTGTTTTCCCTCGTTCCCTATCCAATTTCAAATAACCAGACACAAATATATCCAATATATCAGGTAACAACATGAGATACTGTAACAATATGAGATAACAAAGGGACAGCAAAAGAGATGAGAGATAACATAGTACATTAAGGACAACAGTCACTCTTTATATGGCTTTTGTTTCTATATCCTAGAGGTCCTTTCATTACGCTTCATTCTGTATGGCCTTATGTATCAAGGTTTTGCTCTATTGCAAATCTCTGCTAGGATAGCCCAAGGTTTCTACTGATTATGACAAATGAGGGAAACCATTTAGCCTAATTTCCTTTGAGTCTGGCTTACTTCAGTTAATGTGATCTTATCTAAGTCTTTCCATATCTTTAGAAATGGGGATATGTCATTCTTTCTAACAGCAGTATAGAATTCCATTATGTACAAATATCACATCTTGTTGATCCACTCATCAACTGAGGGACATCTAGATTGGTTCCATATCTTTGCTATGGTAAATAGTGCTGCAATGAACATTGTTGTGCTGGTGGATTTAGTATGTCTTTGTTTCTGGATGATTGGGTAAATGCCAAGTAGTGGAATTCCTGGTTCATAGGAGAGCTCTATGTTTAGTCTTTTGAGGAACTGCCATACTGCTTTCCATAGTGGTTGAACGAGTTTGCACTCCCACCAGCAGTGTAGTAGTGATCTCTCCTGGCCACATCCCCTCCAGCATCTGTTGTTATTAGTTTTCTTGATCCCGGCCATTCTAACTGGAGTGAGGTAGAATCTGAGAGTTGTTTTGATTTGCATTTCTTCTATGACCAGAGATGCTGAGCATTTCTTCATGTGTCTATAGAACCCACAAACAAAAAAGTGACTGAACTCCAACAAATGTCCAAAGAGAATAAAGCCGCTGAGCTAACCACTCAAATGGAAATCAAGGAGCTAAAGAAATCCATACATGATCTAAAACAAGGGAGGTAAGGTATCAAAAAGGAGCAATTAGAAGCAAGGGAGATGAAGAATAAAGCAGATAGCTTTAATAGCAGGTTAGACAATGCAGAAGAGAGAATTTCTGGGGTTGAAGATAATTTAGTAGTTATAGAGTAATAACAGAAAATGAGTCAATTCAAATCTAGGAAATATGAGAAAATGCTACAGGAGGTCCAAGATACAATTAGGAATCCTAATTTAAGGCTAATTGGTATTGAGGAGGGTCTAGAGAAAGAAATCAATGCTATTGGTAATATACTTCAGGGAATCATCTCAGAGAACGTCCCAAATATCCAGAAGGGCAGGCCTATCCAGATACAAGAAGCTTTTAGAACCTCAAACAGACCTGACCAGAAAAGGACATCCCACTGCCACATTATAATCCAAAGTGGATCAATAGAGGCCAAAGATAGGGTCCTAAAAGCAGTCAGGGCGAAGAGAACAATCACCTATAAAGGCAAACCAATCAGAATAACCCCATTTCCTTTTCTTTTTATTTTTTTTTTAGAAAGAAGTATGTTGTTTATTTTTTTATTTTATATTTTTATTGTAGTTAATAAAAGTGTTACATGTTATTTGCCAGATAGAAGGTACATTAATTCACATATGTTGATTACTCTAGCTAATAGTAAATATTACTAAAGTAATGGGTTTATTATTTCTTTCATGAAAAAATCAATGCCAATAAGGAGAAGAGAGAGGGTGAAATGAAATCAACTTCTTTTGCAATAACCTCCAAAATAACTGATTAAGTAACTTATCCAACAAACAGAAGAACCTGTATGATGAGAATTTTAAAATTGATGAAGCTGAACAAATAGAGGCCTCCTATCTATAATTTATCTGCATTTCAAGAAATTAACTCCTTCAAAACAAATCCATAAAGAAACAAAATATCCCATGAAAACCTTGGCTGAAGTCATAAACAGAGAGTCCAGGAGTTTGGTCTAGTGGTAGAGTGCTTTCCTAGCATGCTCTAAACTCAGGCCTCAGTTCCACAGTACCACATACATAGCAAAATATCAAGAAGTGGCTTTGAGTGGTACTGTGTCTCAAGTGGTTAAACTCTAGCTCTCATAAAGCCCACGCATGGTGCTCCAGGCTTGAGTTCAAAGCCTAAGACTGGCAAAAATAAAAATAAAAAGACTTGGACGTATACATCAATGAATAGGAATTCAGAATGGCCATACACACATGAAGAAATGCTCAATATCTCTGTACATGAAACAAATGCAAATCGAAACAACTTTGAGATGCCTCTCACTCCCATCAGAATGGCCATTATCAGTTCAGGTATCCAGATGGAGGACAACAGGGATTCCTGAATTCTACCACAGTTGCTATAAATTCCATTATAGAACAGTCACCATATTTGTATGTTTGACTTTATCTTCCAATTTGATTTCTGTTGGGGACCGACTGTGGGGTCAATGACCTTGGACCTGACCTTGGACCTGACCTTGGACTTACACAACTGTATACACAAGGAAGTAACTCTTATCAGGATAACTTTAAGCAATGTCAATAAGTTCTTATCAGGATAACTTTAAGCAATGTCAATCAGTTCTTATCAGGATGACTTTAAGCAATGTTAATCCTTTCTCATTTATCCTATATGTGACTTGTTTACTATTTTGTAGTAGCCTCTGGCAGTTCCCTAGCTTTAAGAAAAGTATTTAAGGTGGGAACTTAAAATAAACAGGACAGTCTTAGGCGGCAGTCTGGAGTTCACAGCCTTCTTGGACTGCTGACTTGGGCTGTAGTCCTCCCGAACTCCATCTGTTTGTCTCTTTTAATTTTTCCTAGTCCTTGTCCCTATTTCAGGAATCCAAATACGCGAACCCTGGTTTGCTGCCGCTGGCCCTGGCAACTGGCGCCCGAACAGGGACCTGAAAATCTGGGATGAAGGTGAAGGACCCCCCTGTGGTGAGTAACACATCGTAGGACTATTAAGAGAGTGTATAGTCATAAGTAAAAATTATGGGTCAAACTCATAGCCATATTTTATATGTACCGATCTTGTCAGGCCTACTTGAAGCTCATGGAACGTGGGTGGAAAAAGGGGTGCTTCAGACCTTCCTACAGTGTGTCGAGGAGGCATGCCCGAGGTCTATAGAGGAGGAATTCCTAAAAACCTGGCCGCGGATAGGAAAAGGAATTCAAGATTATTATAATGTATATGGCCCTGAAAGGACCTCAGTAGAGGCTATTACTGTATGGAATTTAGTAAGTGAATGCATAGATCCTCAACATGAGAATGCTGAACTTAATCTTGAATTAAGGGAAATTTATAAATTAAAGGACCCTTCTGAAAAACCTGAGGCTGAGCCATATGGCGCAGCCCAAGAGAGTCTAAGTGAGATCTTGAAAAGGGAACAACAACCAGTCGATATTGAGTATCAGAATCCAAATTTGAATATCAAGGAGGAAAGTTATGATGAGCCAATGGAGGACCGGATAGCTACAATAGAAAAGAGGTTAGAAGAAATCCTACATCTGCTATCTAAAATGGGGACAGAGCAGAGAGCCCCCACAGAAGTAGGAAAGAAATATGACCCTCAGGCCACTATGGTGTCTGATTCTAAACCTTACCCCTCACACCCCCTGCCTCCGGCTGCAGCCTTACGGCCCCAATCCCTTTTTCAACCTTTAGGCAAGCCTAAAGGCCCTATCAACAAGTCCCTTTTAACAGGCACTACAACCAGGCACAGTGCATCACAATTAAACCTGGCTCAGGATGCTAGAGAGAGGGAAGATATTTCAGGGCCTCGATGCTTCCCTAGTTTAGTTGATCATGATGAACAAGTATACCATCAACCTGTTACTGTTAAACTATTACAGGATTTAAAGAGTGCCTGCTCCCAATATGGGCCAACTGCCCCTTTTACTCAAGTAATATTGGAGGCCGCGTGTACTGGTATTGTATGCCCAAATGACTGGAAGCGGCTTGCAAGAGCATGCCTTAGTGCGGGAGAGTACTTATTATGGGAGACAGAGTTCACTGCACAGTGTCAGGCTAAAATTGAAACAAATGGGTCTAAGAACCTGCCTTACACTTTTGATCAGTTGTTAGGAGAGGGAACCTATAAAAACACCGAAGATCAATTGGGTTATGCAAAGGAAGCCTATTCACAAATAAATGCTGCGGCGAAAGAGGCTTGGAAAAGGTTACGTAATTCCAATCGTACAAAAAATTTAGTAGAAGTTAAACAGGGACCGAATGAACCTTATCTAGAATTTTTGTCTTGATTAATGGAGACTGCAGACTTCCTAGTACAAGATGAGAACGCAAGGAAGCTTATAGTTAGACACATAGCCTATGAAAATGCCAACGTCGCCTGCCAGGCGGCTATCAGACCCCATAGGAATAAGGGAGGAATCACGCACTTTATTTCACTGTGTGCTGATATTGGACCCTCCCATGTACAAGGCCTTACTTTAGCCGCCGCTCCTCAAGGAAAGACTATTACTGAATTTCTAAAATATCAAGGACAGCGGCATTCTCGGGTTGCTAGTCCCCCAGGGAGTTGCTTCTCTTGTTGACAAACAGGACATTGGATGACGCAATGCCCAAGCCAGGCCAGGATAAAGAGAGAAAAATCACCTGGCACATGTCCACGCTGTGGTAAAGGGAAGCACTGGGCTAAAGATTGCAAGTCAGCAACAAATCGCAATGGCCGCCCGTTTTCGGGAAACTGGAGAAGAGGCTAGCCTCTGGCCCCGCAAAACCATGGGACAATCCCTCCCTCTTCTCGACCACAAGTACATCTTCTAACAACCCCCCAAAAATCAGTCTCCAGCCTCTTCCGTGCCACCCCAGGCAGCGCAGGATTGGACCTCTGTTCCTCCACCTGCTCAGTATTGACCCCAGAGATGGGGACACAAGCTCTTCCCATGGGGGTCCTAGGTCCCCTTCCCCCGGGAGTGGCTGGATTGCTGTTAGGGCGAAGTAGCTCAGCCCTTAAAGGGATACAGATTACACCTGGCAAAATTGACCAGGATTTTACTGGAGAAATCAAAGTTATGGCCTCTGCCCCGAAACACGTGGTATCGATCCCAGCCGGTCAAAAATTAGCACAACTAATACTTGTGCCTTTACCTCACGGGGAGCCTGCTAATTCTTCTGCCCCATGCGGACAGAGAAGATTTGGATCCTCTGATATCTATTGGGTACAAAGCATAAAACAAGAGAGGCCTGAGATGACTATATTTATACAAGAAAAGCTGTTTAAAGGAATATTAGACACAGGAGCGGATGTGTCTGTAATATCTAAAAAGCATTGGCCATCCCAATGGCCCCTGACAACCTCTATGACTTCTCTACAGGGGATTGGGCAAGCAACTGACCCACAGCAGAGCAGTGCGATCCTTGTTTGGAGAGAAAAGGAAGGGCACTCTGGTCATTTTCAGCCATTTGTCCTGGATCATCTGCCAATTAATTTATGGGGTCGTGATATCATGGAAAAAATGGGAGTGTATATGTTTAGTCCTAGTGCTGCGGTCACTAAGCAGTTACTTGATCAAGAGCTCCTCCCCTTTAGGGGACTAGGCCGAGCAGCACAGGGGGAGCCAGAGCCACTCCAACCCCAGTCTCACCCCCCGAGACAAGGATTAGGGTATTCTTTAATGGGGGCTGCTGTTTGTCCTGCCCCTCATGCTGATCCCATAAATTGGCTCTCTGAAGAACCAGTGTGGGTTGAACAGTGGCCTCTCTCTCTAGAAAAGATCATTGCAGTACAGCAGCTGGACTTGGGACATGTGGCCCCTTCTAACTCTCCATGGAATTCTCCAATTTTGTTATAAAGAAAAAGTCAGGTAAATGGAGGCTTTACAGGATCTGAGAAAGGTAAATGCAACTATGGAACTGATGGGGGCCTGACAGCCTGGCTTGCCTTCACCCATGGCAATCCCAAAGGATACTTATAAGATTATTATAGATTTGAAGGATTTTTTCTATACTATACCCCTGGCGCCTCAAGACTGTAAGGGTTTTGCCTTCAGCGTTGCATCTGTTAATTTTAAAGAACCCATGAAGCGATATCATTGGCTTGTGCTCCTACAGGGCATGGCAAATAGCCCAACTTTATGTCAAAGTTTTGCAGCTAGAGCCATTTCTTCCACCCGTGAAAAATTTTCTTCTGTTTATATTGTTCATTATATGGACGACATCTTGTTGGCTTGTTCTGACCCTATCGTCGTACGACAAGCCTTTGGACAACTAAAGCAAGATCTGAGCCTCTTTGGCCTTATAATAGCAGCTGAAAAGCTTCAGGAACACCCCCCTTTTACGTATTTAGGCAATATATTAGGCCCACACTATTTTAAAAGCCAAAAAATAAAATTAAAAACTTCACACTTAAGAACTCCATGAATTTCAGCAATTCTTAGGAGATATAACTTGGCTTTGGCCTTATTTAAAGCTGTCCACAGGAGAGTTAAAACCCCTCTTTGATCTCTTAAAAGGAGATACCAACCCTACATCCTTGCGCAATTTAAATCCTGACGCCAGGAGGGCCATCCAAATTGTAGGAAAGGCAATTTCCCAGCAACGAGTGACCTATTGTGACTACTCTAAACCATGGGGAGTTTACATTTTAGCTACTTCTCGCTCCCCAACTGCTGTATTGTGGCAGGATGGCCCACTTTTATGGCTTTATCTACCATCAACACCCAGCAAAGTGCTGACCCTCTACTACGAATTGGTAGCTAATCTGATACATATGTGCCGAGTGGATTCCCGTAAATATTTAGGTCAGGAACCTCATTTTATCTGTGTCCCATATAATTTACAACAACAAGATTGGCTATTCGCCCATTGTGATTCTTGGGCCATTGCTTGGGCCAATTATACGGGAAAAATTTTGCATCACTACCCGTCTAACAAACTTCACCAATTTGCTGCGTGTCATACGTTCCTATTTCCTTCCATAGTACGGGCCTCGCCTTTATCTTCTGCCGCTTTAGTATTTACAGATGGATCCTCTAATGGAACGGCTGCTTTGACCATTAATGGGAAAACTCAATCTTGGGTTACGGGTTTTTCCTCCACCCAAGAGGTAGAATTAGAGGCTGTTTTACAAGCACTCGTCCTGTTACAAGACGAGCCCTTTAACTTATACTCAGACAGTCAATATGTAATTCGTGCTCTTCAAGTCATAGAAACTGTTCCCTTTATTGGAACTACTAACTCCAATATCCAGACCCAATTTCACCAAGTACAAACTTTGCTTTGTTCTCGCAACCACCCCTGTGTTTTTGGCTTTGTTCGAGCTCACACTAATCTTCCTGGCCCTTTAAGTGAGGGTAACGCAGTTACTGATTCTGCCACCAGAGCTTACTTAACTCAGGTTGAACTTGCTAAGCAGTCACATGCCATCCATCATCAAAACAGCTGAGCCTTGCGCTGACAGTTTAAATTATCTAGAGAAGCGGCACATCAAATAGTTAAAACTGGCTCCAACTGTGTGCCCTTCTTACCAGCTCCTCATTTATGTATAAATCCACGAGGACTGCTTTCTAATCACATTTAGCAGATGGATGTCACACATGTTCCATCATTTGGCCGATTAAAATATGTTCATGTTACTGTAGATACTTATTCTAATTTTATCCTGGCCACCCCCCTTGCTGGGGAAGCTACTCAACATTGTATTTCTCACTGCATTCGATGTTTTGCTGTGATGGGGATTCCCTCGCAAATAAAAACAGATAATGGCCCTGGCTATGCAGGCCAAGCATTTCAATCCTTCTGCCATTCTTATAATATCACTCATATTACAGGCATTCCTTACAATCCTCAAGGTCAAGGCATTGTGGAGAGAGCTAATGGATTATTAAAACATCAAATTGCTAAAATACAGAAAGGAGAGTCGTATCCCGCTACCCCTGTGAATATACTTAATCATGCTTTATTTGTTTTTTTGAATATGGATTCAAATAATTTATTTGCTGCTCAGCGATTCTGGGAAAAAAGAGAGCGGCGTGATTTTACCTTAGTAAAATGGAAGGATCCCCTAACTGGTGCTTGGCATTGACCAGATCCTGTTTTAACCTGGGGTAGAGGGCATGTATGTGTTTTTTCACAGGAAGAAAATGATGCCCGCTGACTACCCGAACACTATGTTCGGATTGTGGAGAGTGACAGTGGTCATCCAAGCAGCGACTCACTGGACCTTCACCCCCAACTCTCCAGTAATGCATCCAGTAATGGGGAAAAGACCTGAATTCATGTTTTTGTGTTAAGTGTAAAAGTCTCTGTTTCTTTGTCTTGTTCGTGTTACATATTTTTTCTTGCCCAGTTTTGTCTTTGAAATTGGTACCAGTTTTAAATGTGGATCCTTATGGTTTTTCTAAAGTTTTGTTTTGAACATGGTTCTCACCTGCAAGAGTAAAATTGGCAAAGCTCTCTTGACACAAACTTCTGGAAAATGAATGGCCAATATTAATTTTGTGCACTTTAAAATCTTTGAGTATGAGTGTGTGTGAATGAGTGAGTGAACATGTTCAAGGTTTAATCAAGAAAATCATTTAGGTTTGAATTATTGCATTGTTTTAAAGAAGGGGGAGAATGGAACATTAGATCAGCAAAAAAAAAATGAACTTGATGTTCCCATTAAGAAGGTCGAATCAGTAGATTGGAGAGAGAACTCTGAGAGCATCAAGGGAGGCACTTAGAGCAGAGAAAAGAGCCTCAAGAACCCACTAGTAAGGTCCCAGAACAGCAGAGACAGATCACGTTGAAAACTACTGCAGCTTCTGAAGAACGAGGAATTACCAGCACTTCAGATCCACCAACAGCCAATAACAAGCCAACTCCTGTTGTTTCTACTCCAAGTACAGTGACAACTGAAGCTATGGCTGGGAACAAATCAACACCTATGGCCAGTACCCGTCCATCTGCAACAGTCACCAATCGAACAACTCCACAGATCTAAGCCCCAGATTGATGAATTCCCCCCCGAGAGGAATCGCAGTCAAGGACGGGATAAGAGGGGATGCTCTCTGACCAACCTAAGACAGGGCCTTCAGCTTGATCTGAATAAATTCCCCAGGACGTGTAAGGCAGAGTCAGCGATCTACCCAACCTAAGTCAAGCAAGTCCGCATCTTTTAAAAGAAAGACGGGGGAGATGTTGGGGACCGACTGTGGGGTCAGTGACCTTGGACCTGACCTTGGACCTGACCTTGGACCTACACAACTGTATACACAAGGAAGTAACTCTTATCAGGATAACTTTTAAGCAATGTCAGATTTCAGCAGATTGCATTTGATTGACAAAAAGAAATGTACTTCATTTGCCATCTCACCATAAGATGAACACAGGCAGAAGGGACAAAAAGAAATCATAATCCTTGTTCCTGAGGAGTCAATTTTGTAGCCTCTGCTTACTATATAAGGGAGGAATACTTCTCTGTTTGGTGGGTCTCCTTTTCTTTTTCAGCTAGCAAACATTCCCTTACCCTCTTTTCCATTTTTATATATGTGTGTCTAAATTGTCTGACTAAGGGATGTGTCCAGGTTTTCTCTTTGCTACATCTTCATTCCTCACTCCTATATGGATATGTTAGAATTTTTTTCAAACTATATTCTTTGCAACTATGCATATTGCTAGTGACATGTCTCAATGCTTTAGTTAAGGGAAAAAAATGCAAAATTCAGCAAGCAGACAAGTTGAAAACTCATTATTTTTCTCCTTCTTAGGTTATGAAGCGTACATTTTCCAACACCTTTCCAGGTTGATATATGCACAGGAAACACTTAAATGTAGAAATTTGAAAGCAGGTAAACCTTAGTACCAATACCCACAGGTACATTACAACATTCCCCAAATTTCCTTTTATTTAAAAATCATTTGAAGCTAAATTAGCATTTTATTTGCTTTGATGAATTCTCATGTTGGAAAATGTAATTAGTACTAGAAAAATACCTTCTTAAGGGAAACTCCTGGCATATATTTCTAAGCTATAGTTTAATTTTTAGATAAAGTTTGGAAAAATCAGTATGTGTCTTTCCATTATTTCTTAAACAATTAAAAATAACTGTATATTAAAGATACCATGCAATTTTTCTTCCTTTTGTCTTTACTTCTCTCACTTAATATGATTCACTATAGATTCATCCACTTCTCTCCAAATTCCATTGTTTTAACTTGTCTGTTGGCTATGTAAAATTCCATTGTGTGTGTGTGTATATATATATATATATATATCACAGTTTCTGTACCCATTCATCTGCAGTAGGGCATCTGAATTGTTTCCATCGCCTGGCTATTGTGAATAGTGCAGAGATAAATGTAGCTGAGCATAAGTCCTTATAATATCTTGGGTTATGATGTTCTTGGTAGATGCCCAGAAGTGGTATGGTGGGATCGTTAGATCCAAACCGTAAAAGAGTGAGGAATTCATATTTGCATACCCAATGACATGGACATGGTATTGAAAATATAAACAACTACATGGACATAAAAACCTATAACTCTATAGACATAAAGTTTTATTACATAAATTAATATGTTTCTCTGATATACAAAGCCTTAGATTAATTTTGATTATGTTTTAATGAGCAAGTGATTATATATAGAGATTACTTTCTTGACTAATTTTTTGTTAAGAATATCATTTGAAATATGATGTACAAATCAATTATAATGAATTCTTTAGTAAAAAATGCAGAAAAATAATGACTTATAAACTTTTCATATCCTTTTGCATTCACAATACCACAATGATAATTTATTATTAAAATATTAGCTTGTGAATAAATATATGAATATACATACACTATATTGAAAATATTCATATACTGATTGAAAATATTCATATACTGTATTTAATCTTTCTCTTGTTCATTCACTTCTTTCTTTTTTCATATATATTTATTGTAATTAATACAAGGGTTATATTATATCCATCAAGTAGTTGGTACATTCCTTCACATACATTGATATCCTTTCCTATGTCATTGTCCCCATTTCTCTCCCCAACCCCAGCCCCTCATCTTGTTTCCCTCCCTTCCCTATCCAACTTCAAATAACCAAATACACATATCTACAATATATCAGATAACTAGAAGAAATACTGTAATAATATGAAATAACCAAAGGACAGCAAAAGAGGTGAGAGATAAGATATTACATTAAGGACATCACTCATTTTATGGCTTTTGTTTCAATATCCTAGAGGTCATTTCATTTAGCATCATTCTATATGGTCTTATGAATCTACTTTTTGGTTTATTGCACATCTCTTTTCATTTACTTTTTTAAATTTTTTTTTGCATTTTTATTGTAATTAGTAAAAGGGTTACATGATATTTGCCAGATAGAAGGTGCATTAATTCACATACATTGATACCCTCTCACATGTCTTGGTACCCATTTCAGTCCCCCTCCACAACACCCACCCATCTTGGTTTTCCCCCCTTCCCTATCAAATTTTGAATAACCAACTACAAACAAATTCAATATATCACATAACAAAGTGAGATACTGTAACAATATGAGATAACCAAGGGACAGCAAAGGAGATGAGAGACAACATAGTACATTAAGGACAACAATCATTCGTTATATGGCTTTTATTTCAATATCCTGGAGGTCCTTTCAATTAGCTTCATACTATATGGCCTTATGTATCAGGATTTTGCTCTATTGCAGATGTCTGCTAATAGAGCCCAAGGTTTCTACTGATTGTGACAAATGAGGGAAACCATTGAGCCTAATTTCCTTTGAGTCTGGCTTACTTCACTTAATATGATTTTTTCTAAGTCTTTCCATTTCCTAACAAATGGGTCGATGTCATTTTTTCTGACAGCAGCATAGAATTCCATTGTGTACAAAGACCACAACTTGTTGATCCACTCATCAACTGAGGGACATGTAGGTTGGTTTCATATCTTTGCTATGGTGAATAGTGCTGCAATGAACATTGTTGTGCTAGTGGATTTAGTATGCCCTTGTTTCTGGATGATTGGGTGAATGCCAAGTAGTGGAATTTCTGGGTAATAGGGGAGTTCTATGTTTAGCCTTTTGAGGCACTGCCACACTGCTTTCCATAGTGGTTGAATGAGTTTGCACTCCCACCAACAGTGTAGTAGTGATCCCTCCTGGCCACATCCCCTCCAGCATCAGTTGTTATTCGTTTTCCTGATCCTGGCCATTTTTACTGGAGTGAGGTGGAATCTTAGAGTTGTTTTGATTTGCATTTCTTTTATGACCAGAGATGTTGAGCATTTCTTCATGAGTCTATAGGTCATTTTTGTTTCTTGTTCAGAGAAGACCACCAAGAAGAACTAAGCCAACTCAACAGGCCTATTTCAAGTTCTGAAATAGAAATGGCAACTAGAGAACTTCCACCTAAGAAAAGCCCAGGGCCAGATGGATTCACAGCTGAATTCTATAAGGTCTTCAAAGCAGAGTTCACACCAATACTCCTCAAGCTGTTCAACGATATTGAAAATGAAGGTTCCTTACCAAACTCATTCTATGAAGCCAGTATAACCCTCATCCCCAAACCAGACAGAGATTCATCAAAGAAAGAGAACTACAGACCTATATCTTTGATGAACATCGACGCAAAACTTCTCAACAAAATACTGGCCAACCATCTACAACTCATCAAAAAAAATTATACACTATGATCAAACTGGATTCATCACGGGGAGGCAAAGCTGGTTCAACATATGCAAATCAATTAATATAATTCAACACATCAACAGGAGCAAGGACAAAAATCACATGATTGTCTCAATAGACGTGGAAAAGGCATTTGACAAGATCCAACACCCCTTTATGTTAAAAGCTCTGGAGAAACTAGGAATCCATGGAACATTCCTCAATATAATAAAGGCTGTGTATGAGAAACCCACTGCTAGTATTACACTTAATGGTGAAAATCTAAAGCCATTCCCTCTAAAATTAGGAATGAGACAAGGATGCCCACTCTCTCCACTCCTCTTTAACATAGTACTAGAATTCCTAGCCAGTGCAATAAGGCAAGAAGCAAGCATAAAGGTGATCCAAGTAGGGAAAGAGGAAATAAAACTATCCCTCTTTGCAGATGACATGATTCTGTATTGAAAGAATCCTATAGACTCTACTCCCAAGCTCCTTGAGCTGATTCATTTACTTTTTATACAATGCATCTGACAGAATTCATTTGATCCCGAACATTATTTTTCCTTTACATGATGTTTATTCAAAGATTTGTTCTAGCAAAATATGCACACACATTAGGGGAAAATGTAGCTAAGGTAATGCAACATTTCTTTTCTTCAATGTCAGTGCTTTAAGGTATTAAATATTACATACTTGTGTTTCTCTTAAATAGATAATGTTAAAGTCAATCTATTCTAGAACCTCAAGTAAATATATACTGCTTTCTTTGGAACAAAGTGGAGAAATCTTAGCCCAAGTTTCATTTTATCACAATGAAATACTCAAAGAACAACAGGTAAAATATCACTGAATTCTGAAACTATTTAGTCCATCAAAAAAATGTAAACACACAGGTCAAATGAACATCAGACTTTCTTTCTAAACAAAGGTCAAATTTGCACTTAAAAATGCTAGGATTTTCTTCCTCCCTCAACTGTGCTTAACAATATGATTGACTTATGGATTCAAAATGTCTATTAAGAAAAAGCAATTCAAAATTTCATATGGAATAATAAAAGACCCTGTATAGCAAAAACACTTCTTAGCAGAAAGAACAGTGCTGGAGGAATTTCAATTGCAAACTTTAGACTCTATTACAGAGCTATAATTCTCAAAACAGCTTGGTACTGGCACAAGAACAGGCCTGAAGACCAATGGAATAGAACTGAGGATCCAGATATTAAACCACAGACCTATGGCCACCTAATCTTTGACAAGGGAGCCAAAAAAATAGAATGGAAGAAAGACAGCCTCTTCAACAAGTTGTGCTGGCACCTGCAGAAAACTAAAGTTGGATCCTTCTTTGTCACCTTGCACTAGAATTAACTCCAAATGGATCAAAGACCTGGAGGTAAAAGCTGACACACTGAATACTTTACAGGAAGGATGAGAAGATACACTAGGCCTCCTGGGCACAGGTCGAAACTTTCTTAATAAGGACCAAGAATCACAACAAATCAGAGAAAGGCTGGATAAGTGGGACTGCATTAAACTGCGGAGCTTTTTGTATGGCAAAGGACATAGCTAGTAAACTAATCAGGAAGCCTACAAAGTGGGAGAAGATCTTCATCAACCAAACAATGGACAAAGGCCTCATATCTAAAATATATCAACAACTCAAAAAATTGAATCACTCCAAAATAATCTCCAAAGTAACAACCATCCCATTAAAAATTGGGCCAAAGACTTAAAGAGAGTGTTCTCTGAAGAAGAAAAAAATGGCCTATAGACACATGAAGAAATGCTCAACATCTCTGGTCATAAAAGAAATGCAAATCAAAACAACTCTAAGATTCCACCTCACTCCAGTTAAAATGGCCAGGATCAGGAAAACGAATAACAACTGATGCTGGAGGGGATGTGGCCAGGAGGGATCACTACTACACTGTTGGTGGGAGTGCAAACTCGTTCAACCACTATGGAAAGTAGTGTGGCAGTGCCTCAAAAGGCTAAACATAGAACTCCCCTATGACCCAGCAATTCCACTACTTGTCATTTACCCAACCATCCAGAAACAAGGACCTACTAAATCTACTAGCACAACAATGTTCATTGCAGCACTATTCACCATAGCAAAGATATGGAACCAACCTAGATGTCCCTCAATTGAAGAGTGGATCAACAAGTTGTGGTATTTGTACACAATGGAATTCTATGCTGCTGTCAGAAAGAATGGCATCGCCCCATTTGTTAGGAAATGGAAAGACTTAGAAAAAATCATATTAAGTGAAGTAAGCCAGACTCAAAGGAAATTAGGCTCAATGGTTTCCCTCATTTGTCACAATCAGTAGAAACCTTGGGCTCTATTAGCAGAGATCTGCAATAGAGCAAAATCCTGATACATAAGGCCATATAGTATGAAGCTAATTGAAAGGACCTCCAGGATATTGAAATAAAAGCCATATAACGAATGATTGTTGTCCTTAATGTACTATGTTGTCTCTCATCTCCTTTGCTGTCACTTGGTCATCTCATATTGTTACAGTATCTCACTTTGTTATCTGATATATTGAATTTAGTTGTACTTGGTTATTTGAAATTTGATAGGGAAGGGGGGAAAACCAAGACGGGTGGGGGTGCGGGGGGTAGGGTAATGGGTACCAAGACATGTGAAAGGATATCAATGTATGTGAATTAATACACCTTCTATCTGGCAAATATCATGTACCCCTTTTACTAATTACAATAAAAAATTAAAAAATGTCTATTAAGCAGCAATATCATCAAAAGAAGTGAAAAGTAGAATATCCAAGTCCAAATTTCCTTTATTTTCTCATGCTCTAGTTGATTTGAGCAAATTGTTAGGTAATATCCATTCTTTCAGATATACTGATTGTTCTTTCATTTGCCATCCTTTCATAGTGCACTGACTGCATAGAAATCTGCTGTTGTTTTTTTTTGGGGGGGGGTCGTTGCTTTTCATGGACTTTAGCTGAAAACTCTGGGATGAACAATGTACCTGAGCTACTCAGCACAAGTCTAGGGCTGTATTGTTTGGGCCTTCCAGTTTTCTGGGCATAATTGCAGATAAGATTCTCATGGGCTGGCTTGATCCATGATCCTCATATTTCAGTGTCCTGCATAGCTAAGATATCAGTGGTGACACAATATATCCCAGATCATTGTATGAATTTTTAAAGTGAAAATGGGAATGCCATCAAGCGATATTAAAAAAAAAACATGGCCCATTTTAACCCATGGAACTACTTAAATCAGAGAATCACTACTGAAATATGACAATGAATTGAATTATAAGTTATTCACTAATTAATCCTGTCTGCATTTTTATGTAAATTTGTTGTGAGAGTTTTTGAGATGACCCATATGAATCAATTATATGCTAGAAAATCTTTTCCAGTAAGTTTTTACATTATTTCCTTTTGATGATATTGCAATAAATATGAAAATATGTATGGACAGTAGAAAGCACCAAAGTAATGAGTGGTATTGTGAATGAATAAGGAAAGTAGACAACACAAAAGTATGGCCAGTGTGTAGTAAGGTAAACTGGTAAGCATTGGACTGTGAGTGTGTATTAGACTGAGAAAAAAAGGAGTAAATAGAAAAGAAATACAATATTAATCACATTGATCTAATCATTATAATTGTTTGAAAATGTCTTAATCATTTACAACCTCCAAAGGGCTTTAAAATTCTCAAGATGTATTCCAATTATAAATACATTTTATACATGAAGGCACACAATTAACAATTTGCTTGTAATATGATGGTGTGTTTAGGTGACATATAGCTCTTTTACTTATTTCAGTAACTCAACTAAAACCATATTCCTAGAAATCATACCACTTGTGGTAACTATGAATCAAATATTGAATCAGAAAATTTCTTCTGTAGAAACAGTTAATAGAGGGCCTATAAATTGAGGAGCGCAGCTGTGAAATTTTAGGAGAGTAAATTATTAATACTTTCAATATATTTTGGTTTATTTATTATTTGTCTCATATAATTGAGTGTTAGTTAATATTACAACTGTGCGTTCATCAGCATATTTTTCTTTGTGATTAAATAATCCAAACTATTGGCATGTGCAATCATTTTCTTTTTTTCATATATTTTTTATTGTAATTAATAGAAGGGTTACATGATATTTGCCAGATAGAAGGTGCATTAATTCCCATTCATTGATACCCTTTCACATGTCTTGGTCCCCATTTCCCTCCCCACCACCCCCACCCCTCATCTTGTTTTCCCCCATTCTCTATCCAGTTTCAAATAACCAGATACAAAGATATCTGATATATCAGGTAACAAAGTGAGATACTGTAACAATATGAGATTACCAAGGGACAGCAAAAGAGATGAGAGATAACATAGTACCTTAAGAACAACAATCATTCATTATATGGCTTATGTTTCTATATCCTAGAGATCCTTTCATTCAGTGTTCTACTATTTGGCCTTTTGTATCAAGGTTTTGCTCTATTGCAAATCTCTACTAGGAGAGCCCAAGGTTTCTACGGATTATGACAAATGAAGGAAACCATTGAGCCTAAGTTCCTTTGAGTCTGGTTTACTTCACTTTGTTGGAATAATGTCTAGAGGGTTCACAGTTACAATTGTCAGGCAATAGGTGTATTATTTCTCACACATTATTACCCCTTCTCATGAATTTTTCCCTGATTGCACTCCCTGACAACTCTCATCATCTTGTTTCCTCCTTTCCTTCCCTATTTCTAATAAACAAATAAACATATATGTAATTTCCAAGGTAAAAAATTCAGATACAGCACCCCATGAGATTAACCAGGATGGCCAAAAAAGAGAGAAGAGAAATACATTAAGAACAACACTGTGTGCAATCATTTTCTCTGTTTCATCTAATGGTATTCAAGGCTGCAATCATTTGTTTATTTTACTTTAATCGCTACTGTTTCAGTTTTTTAAACTGGTCTGTGAATCTCCAATGTTACTTATTTATAATTAATTGCTTAGTGTATACAGTATGAAACTTTATGCTAATGTTTGTTACTGAATAGAGATGTAATTTTATTTTGACATTATGATCTTTTTTGGTTCTCTTATGATCAAGAATTGTTTACACATTCATATTTTACTTACATGTATATTCATATTTATTTATTTTTAAAGTATTTTGGTATTTCTTATATGGAAATTGTTTTCACAAAATTGCACCTATTTCCCTGCCATCCCTTGGAATGGTGATTGTCATGTTTCTACAATATGTGTGATTTCACACATAGAAATGGAATACTGGCTGATGTTCTTTTTAATTTGTGTGGACCCTGGAAATCATAACTAATTTCCTGTAATGTACCTGGCTTTTTTTGCACTTCATGAATTATAATTTAACATGCTTTTTAAATTATGTTTATAATAATTTATTGGATACTTCTTGTATAATCATCGAATGTTTTGCATATCTTTGAATAGAAGAACGTTAGTTTCAAATTGAAGGAAATACAGTCTGCAAGCAGGTGATAATATTTATTAGATTTGTCATAAGATACAAGGCTCACTTATTTACTTTCTGTACAATGCATTGTACGTCAGTGAGGATTCTGTAACTTTGACAGTTTTTTACAGGGATGAGTCTTACAGGGTTAAATTGGAAGTTAATTTTTTTAGAATTTAACACAAATTGTTCAAATAACATTTTGATTAGAGCCAGCCGAATTTAGCATGTTTGATGATTTGCAGACATAGTTATAAAATATTTATGATAGTTTGGATTCACTGTAACTCAGGAATCTTTTGTAAATATTATATGCTGACTCCATTTTCCTTGTCAACTTTTTTAAGAATTGCACCAACCTTTATTTTTAGTTGATTTAGAATCTTTTTACCCATCATTCTTACTGCTGAAAATATAGACTTTCAATAAGTTTTAGGAAACATCTATTATGTTTTTGAATGTACATACACAACAATACTGGAAATAGAGGATAGGTGGGATATGGCGGCATTACAAGGTGAATCTTTCTGAGCTCCTACCAAGATACCAGTTCTAGCATGGTAGTAGAAAGTTTATACCTAAAGATCAATTGTAAGTACATTTTAGAGATCTTAGTAACCACAGAGATCTTAGTCAGAGACAAAACAGTGAGGCAGCCTGCTCAAGAAGAAAGTTTATACCCCACACCATTGGTTGCTGTGGTGCCAGCTGCTCCCAAATGCTTTGATGAGGAACAAAGGCTTCCTCTGGAACCCATACAGAAGCACAGACCTACCAAATACAGACAGACCCTGACCAAGCCTTGAGCCCATTACCTATCTGGATCTTGTTCCTGTGAATACCTCATAAAAGACATTTTCATATCTGCTCCCAGAACAGCATTGGGAAGGTAGACTTTCCCCTACCAGCCAACTACAGGGCCAGATAGAATACTTACAGAGACCCCTCCATACCAATTGCAGCCTGAGAAGTGGTGTTGGCAACGTCATCTTTCACAAGGGGAAAGGCTTTTCCTATAGTCAGCTTAGCTGGACATCCAATTCCCTAGGCTAGAGGAAGAAGAACCTCCAGGGAGGGGCACTGTCCCGGTAAACAAAGCTACAGATTGCTCCACTCGAGGCTCTCTGTTGAACAGGCTAAAGTTCAAGCTAATGAAAATAGTCAACTTTTGTGTGTAGGACTCATAATGGTCAACACCCTGCTAGTAAATTAAACTGAGTGAACTTTCACAAAGACACCAAATTAAATCCATAAGGCAGAACTTTTTCTGCCCAATCAAGGAAACTAAACTGAAAAACCACAAAGTCAAATCACAGGAGAAAAAGCCTTATTAATATGTTTGGATACAGAATTTAGTGGAGACCCAAATTCCGATCCTCCCCCCAAAAAGCGCTTAAGAATATTTTTTCTTTTCTTTCTGAACAATTTTTTTTCAAATTTTACTACATTTTCCATTTGCATTTTTACTAATTGTTTTCTGCATTTTACTACCATCTTTTATTTTTAAAAAATATTTTTATTCTATTTTTTCTTCTCTTTTCTCTTTCCTTCAATCATTGTGTTCATTCCTAGAAACATAGTGACAGTATTGTGTAAAGATGTTACAGTTTCTAATTTTTTTCAAGTCCTGGGTTTGAACTCAGGGCGTGAGCACTGTCCTTATGCATTCTCAAGGCTGGAGCTCTACCATTTGAACCTCAACACTACTTACAGCTTTTTCTATGTATGTGGTATTGTGGAATCAAACCTGACTCTTCATGCAGGCTAGACAAGCACTATCCCACTAGGCCAAATTACTAGCCCCCAAAATTATATTTTTATTGATAGAGGCCCCTGCTTTATAATCACTTGGTTCTGAACCATAGTATTGCTTATTTAAGAATTCACAATTGTGAGGTGTCCTCCTTTTGAATTTTTACATTTTTCTTTTCATCATTGATCTTTCCAATAAGTACTTACTTGTTTTCTTTGTAAATCTTATTACTTTTTATTTTAAAGTTTTATCTTATTTTTTCTAAATTCTGTATTCATTTTCCCTTTCTATCACTTAGATCTGTTATCTTTATTCTTTTCCTTCATTACTGTATTATTCTGACACTCCAACATTTCTCTTTTCTTATCTACCCTCTTGACTTTCATACTAAGTCTCTATCTCTGGTCCTTTGTTCCTTCTTCAATTTTTATAATGTATGGATCTATAGGTGACTGTTATTGACCAAGACTGTACATGTATGTGTTCAATTTTACTGAAGGTCCAGAGTGACTTAAATATTATAGAGATTGAATTGTGGGTTTTTTGGTCATAAAACAGTGTTCAGTGATAGTGTTAGATTTGTCTGTAAGTGCATATTGTTGAGTCACCAATGGGTCATTGAGGAGATCAGAACAGAAATTCAACAGCTGCTTAAATTTAACAAATAAGGTCACACAAAATACCAGCTTCTTTGGGACACAGCAAAGTCAGTTCTCAGAGGAAAATTTATAGCTCTTCGTGCCCTCATTAACAAATATGAAATACCACAAATTAACACTTTAATGGCAGGACTTAATTCTTGGAAAAAGAGCAACAAATCAACCCCAAGCCCAGTAGAAGAAAGGAAATTTGTAAAATCAAAGCAGATTTAACTGAGTTGGATAGCGAAAAACAATAAAATGATTCAAAAAAAAAAGGAGTTGGTTCTTGGAAAAAAATAAAATTGACAGAACCTTTGCATATCTTATTTAAAAAAGAAGGGAGTACACCCAAATAAACAAAATCCTAGATGAGAATGAAAATATTGTGACAGAAACTACCAAGATCCAGACTGTCATAAGGAATACTTTTCAAATCTTTTTGCCAACAAATTTGAGAATCTAGAGGAAATGGAGAAATTTCTAGTCATTATTACCATTAGCAAACTGAACCAAGAAGTCCTAATCCAACAAAAATGCCCTGATTAAGTACTAAAATAAAAATGGCAATAAGAGATTCCCATTCCAGAAAATCCCAGTGACTAAAGATTTCACAGATAAATTCTGTAAGGCCTTCAGGGCAAATTCCACAACAATACTCCTCAACCTACCCAATGAAATTGGAAGAGAAGACTGTCTGCCAAATTCTAAGAAGCCATCATAATCTTCATTCCAAAACCAGAAAAAGACTCGTCAAACGGAGCTATAGATCCAGTTCTGTGATGAATATTGGTGCAAAACTTCTCACCAAAATACTGGGCAACTGTCTTCAGAATCTCTTCAAAAACTTTATACACTATGATCAAATAGGATTCATCTCAGAGATGCAAAGTTGGTCCAATATCGGCATGTCAATTTAATTCATTACATCAAGAGGAACAAGGACATGAATCACATGATTATCTCAATAGATGAAGAAAAGGCTTTTGACAAGATCCAACACCACTTTATGCTAAAAGCTATGGAGAAACTAAGAATCCATGGAACATTCCTTAGTATAATGAAGTCTGTGTATGGTAAACACACTACTAGCATTATACTTAATGGCAAAAATATAAAGCCATTTCCTGTAAAATCAGGTAAGAGACAAGGATGTCCACTCCCTACACTCCCCTTTAACATAATATTAGAATTTCTAGGCATAGCTATAGGGCAAGCAGCCTCCTTGGCACAGGTCGAAACTTTCTTAATAAGGACCAAGAATCACAACAAATCAGAGAAAGGCTGGATAAGTGGGACTGCATTAAACTGCAGAGCTTTTGTATGCAAAGGACATAGCTAGAAAATTACTTAGGCACCCTACAGATTGGGAAAAAATGTTCACCAACCATACAGTGGATAAAGGCCTCATATCTAAAATATATAAACAGCTCAAAAAATTGAATCACTCTAAAACTAATCTCCAAAGTAACAACCATCTCATTTAAAAATGGGCCAAAGACTTATGGAGAGTCTTTCTGAAGAAGAAACAAAAATGGCCTATAGACACATGATGTAATGCTCAACTTCTCTGGTCATGAAAGAAATGCAAATCAAAACAACTCAAGAATCCACCTCACTCCAGTTAGAATGGCCAGGACTAGAAAACTAATAACAACAGATGCTGGAGAGGATGTGGCCAGGAGGGATCACTTTGGTGGGAGTGCAAACTCATTCAACCAATATGGAAAGCAGTATGGCAGTGCCTCAAAAGGCTAAACATAGAGCTCCCCTATGACCCAGCAATTAAACTACTTGGCATTTACCCAACCATCCAGAAACTAGGGCATACTAAATCCAGTAGCACAACAATGTTCATTGCAGCACTATTCACCATAGCAAAGATATGGAACCAACCTAAATGTCCCTCAGTTGATGAGTGGATCAACAGATGTGTTATTTGTACACAATGGAATTCTATGATGCTGTCAGAAAAAACGACATCACCCTATTTGTTAGGATATGGAAAGACTTAAAAAAAATCATATTAAGTGAAGTAAGCCAGACTCCAACAAACTTAGGCTCAATGGTTCCCCTCATTTGTATAATCAGTAGAAACCTTGGGCTTTCCTAGTAGAGATTTGAAATAGAGCAAAACCTTGATACATAAGGCCATATAGTATGAAGCTAATTGAAAGGACCTCTAGAATATTGAAACAAAAGCCATATAATGAATGATTTTTATCCTTAACCTTCTAAGTTATCTCTCATCTATTTTGGTGTCCCTTGATTATCTCACATTGTTACAGAATCTCACTTTGTTATCTATATATTGGATATATTTGTATTTGGTTATTTGAAATTGGATAGGGAAGGGGGAAAACCAAGATGGGAGGGTGGGGAGGAGGGTAATGGGGACCAAGACATGTGAAAGGGTATCAATATATGTCAATTAATGCACCTTCTTTCCGGCAAATATCATGTAACCCTTTTATTAATTACAATAAAAATATTTTTATAAAGAGGATCCAAATAGGGAAAGAGGAAGTGAAACTTTCCTCTTTGCAGATGACATAATTCTGTATGTAAAAAATCCTATAGATTGCACTCCAAAGTTGCTTGAGTTTCTGTAAACTTTGGCAAGGCAGCAGGGTTTTTAACCCTCAAAATAAACCCCATCTAACAATGAGAAAAGCAAGTTGGCAATCAGGAAATCAACTCCTTTTGCAATAGGCTCAAAGAAAATAAAGTACCTATGAGTTAACTAAGAATGTAAAGGAACTTTATGATAAGTATTTTAGTATCCTGAAAAAGGAAATTAAACAGAATTGAGGAAATGGAAAAAACCTCCCATTCTCCTGGATTGGAAGAATCAATATCGTGAAAATCGCAGTCTTGCCAAAAGCTATCTACAAATTCAATGCAGACCCCTCAATATCCCAATGTCATTCTTTAAGGAAATAGAAGAAGCAATTCAAAATTTCAAATTGAATAACAATAGAAACAGAATACTAAAGACAAGACTTAGCTGAGTGTACAGTCCAGTAAGAATTTTAATTCTAAACTTTAGACCATATTACAGAGGTATAGTAACCAAAACAGTTTGTTCCTTGCACAAGAACAGGCTTGTGGCATAGTAGAATAGAACTGAAGACCTAGAAATCAACCCACAAACCTACAGCCCACTAATCTTTGACAAGGGAGCAAAAAAAAAATAGAATGGAAGAAAGACAGTCTTCAAAAAGTGTTGCCGGCAGAACTGACTAAGCACAAGCAGAAAACTCAAGTTTTCTTCTCTGTCACATTGCAGAAGGATCAACTCAAAATGGATCAAAGTCCTCGAGATAAATGAAGACTTTACAAAGACTTTATATCAAAAAAAAAACTTTATAAGAAGGAATAGGAGTTATGTAAGGTCTCCTTGACCCATGTCAAATTTCTTAATAAGGATCCAGAAACACAAGAAATTAAAGTTAGCACACATTGGACTGCATTAAAGTGCAGTTTCTGTATTGTAAAGGACATCAGTATCAAGTTAAATGCAAAGCCCACAGAATGAGGGAAGATATTCACTACTGATAAGCAGACAAAAGCTTCATATCTAAAATACATCAACATCTCAGACAATTGAATCACTCTAAAAGTAATCTTTAAAGAAACAACCATCTCATTAAAGCCAAAAACTTTAAGAAAGACTTCTCTGAAGATGTAATAAGAATGAAGTATGCTGAAGTAATAAGTATGAAGAAATGCTGGACATCTCTGGTCATAAAAGAAATGCAAATCCAAACAACTATGAGATTCCACCTCACGCCAGTTAGAATGTCCATTATTGAAAAAGAAATCTCATCAAACAGATGCTGGCAAGGATGTGGCCAGCAATGAACACTACTACACTGTTTGTGGAAGTGTAAACTCATTCTACCAATATGGAAAGCAGCATGATAGTTATCCAAAAGACTGAACATAAAGCTCTCCTGTAGCCCAGCAAATCCAGTACTTGGCATTTACACAAGGACTTCCTAACCACTAGCACAACAATGTTCATTGCAGCACTATTTACCATAGCAAATATATGGAATCAACCCAGATGCCTTTGAGTTTATTATTGGATCAACAAGATGTGGTATTTATAGACAATGGAATTCTATGCCATCAGAAAGAATAACATCACCCCATTTATAAGGAAATGCAAAATCTTGGAAAGAATCATAAGAGAAGTTAGCCAGACTCAAAGGAACATAGGGTCATTGGTTTCTCTCTTTTGAAATAATTAGTCCAAATCGTGCACTCTTTTATCAGAGGATTATAATAGGACCAAGCCTAGATACATAAGGCCATATAAGATGAGGCTAAATGAAATGACCTCCAGGATACAAGGGTCATATCATGTGAGATTGTTGTTCTTAATGTACTATGTTATTTGTAAGCATTCTATTAATAACATTTTTTAAAAAGGTAATAGAGCAGTCAATGTAAAACCTAAATGAGAGTTCCCAAAACACTTCACCAATGCAAGTGATAAACATGATCAGTGAAAAGCATGAAAGCATGAATAAGACTCTTCATAGAATGAATTTATGTTACTGACAGAAATCTGGATGAATTCCATCACAAGTACAAAAGGAGTACAGACAATGGAAGAAATGCCTTCAAACACTGCACTTATACAAATCAAGAAAGTGAAGTCGTTGCAACTTCTAAAACAGGAGATTTAGACCATCAAATAATACCAACTAGAAGGAAGGGAGCTGAAATACAAAATAGAATATATCTATACCAGATTATATGATACAAAGAAACTCTGGAATTAATGTAGCCTAGAATGTATGAAGTCCAAAAAGTTATTTAAAACAGGTTTAGGGGCCAGGAATTTAGCCTAATGATAGGGTGCTTGCCGAGCATCCACGAAGTCCCAGATACCACATATATAGAAAATCCAGAAATGGTGCTGTGACTCATGTGGAGAGTGCTAATCTTGAGGACCAGCGACAGTGCTCAGGCCCTGAGCTCAAGCCTGAATTAAAAAAAAATCCCAAACAACAATAAGTTCAAACAGAAAATGTAAATTAATGCTAATCAGTGTTGAGGCGGTCTTGGAAAAGAGGTTAATTTAATTGAAAATGTACTTAAGGAAATAATTTCAGGTGATTTCTCAAATATGCAGACGGATGGGTGCATCCAGGTACAAGAAGCATGTAGATCACTAAATAGACCACAACAAGAAAAAACAAATCAAGGTAAAATTATAATTTTTACTGCAGCAATAGAGACAATGAAAGGATCCTAAAAGTGGACAAGGAAATGAAAATACCCATGTAAAAAGAAAACAAATCAGAATAATCACATATTTCTCCCTAACGACCATACAATCAAGAAGAGTTTGGAATGATGTATGCCAACCCCTAAAGAAAATAAAAACTATGTCATTTTTTTCTGACAGCATCATAGAATTCCATTGTGTAAAAATAACACGTCTTGTTGATCCACTCATCAACTGAGGGACATTTAGGTTGGTTCCATATCTTTGCTATGGTGAATAGTGCTGCAATGAACATAGTTGTGCTAGTGGATTTAGTATGCCCTAGTTTCTGGATGGTTGGGTAAATGCCAAGTAGTTGAATTGCTGGGTCGTAGGGGAGCTCTATGTTTAGCCTTTTGAGGCACTGCCATACTGCTTTCCATAGTGGTTGAATGAGTATGCACTCCCACCAACAATGTAGTAGTGATCCCTCCTGGCCACATCCCCTCCAGCATCTGTTGTTATTAGTTTTCTAGTCCTGGCCATTCTAACTGGAGTGAGGTGGATTCTTGAGTTGTTTTGATTTGCATTTCTTTCATGATCAGAGAATTTGAGCATTACTTCATGTGTCTATAGGCCATTTTTGTTTCTTCTTCAGAAAGACTCTCCATAAGTCTTTGGCCCATTTTTAAATGAGATGGTTGTTACTTTGGAGATTAGTTTTAGAGTGATTCAATTTTTTGAGCAAAACTTTGATACATAAGGCCATATAGTATGAAGCTAATTGATAGGACCTCCAGGATATTGAAACAAAAGCCATATAATGAATGACTGTTGTCCTTAATGTACTATGTTATCTCTCATCTCCTTTGCTGTCCCTTGGGTATCTCATATTGTTACAGTATCTCACTTTGTTATGTGATATATTGAATTTGTTTGTATTTGGTTATTTGAAATCTGATAGAGAAGGGGGGAAAACAAAGAGGGGGGAGTAGGGGAGAGGGTTATGGGTACCAAGACATGTGAAAGGGTATCAGTGTATGTGAATTAATGCACCTACTATCTGGCAAATATCATGTAACACTTTTATTAATTACATTAAAAATATAAAAAAGAGGTAAGGGGGCAAGAAAATAAATAAAATTTCAATGTTTATTACAATAAGAAAAAAGAAAATAACTACTACCCAAGAATACTGTACCAGATAAGCACCTACTCATAGCTGAGAAAAAATTAAACCTTTCCAGAGCAAGGAAAAATGAAAATAGAACATATGCACCAAATTTACATTACAGAAAATTCTCAAATATCCTTCGCACACTGAAAAACAATACAAAGCTGATATTGACAAAGAACTAGCACCTAAGCACAATTTCTGGTAATTACAGGAAGAATTGACAAGACACGGGGTGAATGGGAGGAACTAACAAATATTTTTCCCTCCAAACCTTCATTATCAATGGCATTACTCAACATTTCAAAACTATTAGTGAGTAGTTTTACCAAAAATCCAGTCCATCCCATTCACTTCCAACAGTAGGCATTTTAAAGATGGAAAGCATAGCCTCAAACACAGCTCTTCTGAAGAACAAATGAACTTTACTTGTAATCTCAAAATAACATGAACACATGCAGAAGAGAAACAAGTCATGATCATTTTTTTTTCTGAGAAGCTGCTTTTGTGTAATCTTTGTTGTCTACATAATGAAGGGTTACTTTTCTGCTTCAGTAGCTGAGTTTTTCTTCGATACCCAAAATTTCCTTACTCTCTTTTCCATTCTTTTATACATGTAGGTCTAAATTTTTGTCTAAAGGATGTGGCCAAATTATCTACTTGCTAGATACTCCCATATATACTTTGTTAGGAGTACATCAAAATACATTGCTTACAAGTGAGAACATTGACAATGAAATGCCTCCATGCTTCAGTTAATAAAAAATGCAAAATTGAGCCAGCAGAGATGTTGAAATTGACATTATTTTTCTCCCTTCAGTGGGGACACAAGGACACATTTTCCCACAGATATTCTGATTGGTTTGTACAGAGGAAACATGTAAATTTAGAAATTTGAAAGCAGGCAATCTCTAGTTCCAAGAGCCATAGGCATAGCCATAGAGCATCTTGCATTTGATTTCATTTAAGTAGTAATTTTTAAGAAATCTATCACTTTATTTGACTTTATCTTTTTATTGATTTAATTAGATCTGATGGATCTTTAGTTCAGAATATATAATTCACATTAAAATAGTTACTTATACAAGGCAACTCCTAGGACATAATTGTAATCAATTTTTGATGTTTGAAGAATATTTAGAATAATCCATTTGAATTGTTCAATTCATTTTTAAACAAATCCGAAAGTATTATAAGAACCTCTCCAGCCCGGAAGTTTGGCCTAATGATAGAGTGCTTGCCTAGCATGCACAAAGACTTGGGTTCGATTCCTCGGTACCACATACATAACAAAAAGCCAGAAGTGGTGCTGTGGCTCAAGTGGTATAGCCCTAGCCTTGAGAAAATCCAGGGACAGTGCTCAGGCCCTGAGCCCAAGCCCAGGACTGGCAAAAAAAAAATGGAGTGTATCAACATAAACTCCAAGATATGCAAGAACCTCTCCATACCCTTGCTCATCAACTACATCTAATGGCAATATATGGTTTAAATAATAGGCTATGAATATATATATGTATAAATGATTATACATACACATGTGAAATTGTCTATATTTAACCATTATGTGAGCTTCACTTTGTAATATTTTTCTGATAGAAAGAGTCTAAGATGATTCATTGGGACTATCCCAATCTGTTTGCCTGTTACTTTCCATGAGGGTGATTCCAAGATATGTTTCAGGAAAATATGTACAAATACCAGGGAAATAGCACCTAAAGGTACACAACATTTCACTGCAGAGATTCCATGAAATTTTTACCTTCAAATGCACTAAAAATTATCCCAACTGAATCATTCATTCTAAGATTAGTTTTAGCCTTGTATTAATATCATTGTTCAGTAGGCACTTTTCATAGTCTAGAGGAATTTACTAATGAACAAATGATTCATACTCGAACTTTCTCAAATATCAAATTTTCATGTTTTCCTATATATCATGTGTTGAAAACTGAAGAGAAGAAAATATGACTGAGCTTTGAATCACTGACATGTGTGTGCCAAAGAAAGCATAGAGAGGTGTGGGCAGAAGCAATTAGAAATAATGGGTGGTTTACAGATGCGGTGGGGTTGCCCACTGTGTGAAAACTATTCACAGCGTTACTCCACTGAATTCTGGCAAATGTCTACTAAATTGTTCCCAAGAACAGAGAGTCAAATGAAGAAGGACCACCTCTTCTGCCTTCACAGTGGAAATGAGTCTGTCCATGGAGTTATGCGAGAGTGGGCCGAACTTCCCGGTTGGGCACAACGGAAGTGAGGATGATGATCAGTGTCACTATCATGGTGGCCCATGCAGAGGCGGCAGGACAGAGAAGAAAAGGTTGCTAGGGGAAAGCCTCCTTCTGGGTCTTTTGCCATGGCCGTGAAAAAAGGGTACTCTACTTCCTTGATGAGTCCAGTGAGCTCAGAGACCTCTAACAGCCCCTTCTCTGCTTTCTTCCACCACTTCTATGTGAATGTTAACTACTTCTCACTTGTGAACTACTTTTTAAGTTGGATATTTCTCAATAGAAATTTCTCCCTTTCTATCCCTAAAGTTCTGGAACCCAGTGCCCAGAGATTTCTGAAAATACGCACTGCTTTTCAATGAAAAAAGATGGAATCCATTTCTGCTCCAAAGTTTGGAAAATAGCAATTTATACCATTCCAGATGTAATATAAATAGTTCTGACTAGATTATGTGGGTCACAGCAAACATACTGCTAATTTGTTCTGGATGGAGTTCATGCACAAGAGACATATCATGCTGAAATTTTTTACACAGTCACTTTGAAAAACTCTTAATATCGATTTGCAAGAAAACTATTCCTGAACTTCTTTAATCATGACTGTTCAAGGAAATTTCAAATTAATTCATGCTTTCTGACCATTGTCAAAATTAATATAGATATTTCTTTATTGAAGAACCCATAACACATGTGGGTGTTGTTTCCCTTTACCTCTAAACACATTTTATTTATTATATTTGAAGGTATTCCTTACATAACTTGGGAAACCTTATTCCTTTATCTTTTGAAGGCTATGGTGAAATAAGATTTACTAACTTTCTATTATTCACTATGAAAAGGAGACTAGTTTTATGGAGTAGAGAAATGATAGTTTTTGAGGACTGTGCACTGGGCCCATATTTCAAAATACTATTAGTATTGTCCTATCATCATTATTGCCTAGTCTCCAAAAATAAAAATAAAATATATTTTAAAGTAATAAATCTGGTTATATTCTCTATTTTCTTATGACATGCCCATTCTAAATGGAATATATGGATTTCAGTAAATAGTCCCGAATTGAGGAATAAAGAGAAATTACATGTATCTCTTTTGCATATTCAAAGCATTGATTTTATTACATAATGTTTGAACGTTATCAGTGTATTTGAATTATATCATTTTTCCTTAAATCAACATTGCTATAGTGAACTCTAGAATTTTGGGTCACATAAAATCTCCCTTGTTCTTTGTAGGGAAGATCCAAAGATGAGAAGACACACCACCAAGAGAAAATCTTCATAAATCCTTTACCTCCTGGTGCAGTCTGAATTTATCATCTCTGGTATGTAATTAATTGACACTTGAGTAAACGGTCAAACAAATCCCCATCATATAAAATAAATGCTGATGGAAATTTTGTGTATTTAAGCATGGTTACACAGAATCATCCTGATACTGATGCAAAACTTGCAAGGTGTTCCTTCAATGCTGGTCGCTAATTTCCATAAATAATCTCACAAATCCTATCACTACTTTTATGGACAAAAGTCTATGGAAATTGATCTACATGAACTAATATCTAAAACATAATTCAAATGAGCTGTGTCAATAAGCCTATATATTGTATTTCATTATTTGAAATAGAAAATGGTATGGGAGTATCTGGATGATTTGGAGGAGGTTGAAAGATGGGAAATTACTAAAAAAAATATGAGAAGGAGTATAATGTATGAAAAGTAATGAACCTACTACCTGGTGAATGTAACTATAACTCCTTTATACATCACAATTATTTTTTTAAACTATCACTCTTTTTTAGGCCTGGGCTAGGGGAATTTACTAATATATGGCTAGGTGTCTGGCAGGATGTAAGCATGAAGGACGCACACACAGTACATATGCCAGGAGACAAGCTTGATCAGATCTCATTTATTTTTGCACACATGAGTTATATAGTTCCAGCACCCCAATCTCATGAGGCTTCCTCAGCCAATAACGTAGCAGGTAGTTGAAGTAAGGCACTTGACACAGGTACCGACTGGTCCTTGGGGGGAGTGCAGGGAGCATGGACAGCTCATGACCCATGACCCACAAGCTAGGCAGACATGCCTGTGGGTCACATCTCTAACTGGAAGAAGTGTGCTTCTACTTCTCTAGCTGACTCAGCCATATCTGACCAGCTCTACCCACACAACTGATTCATACACCAATATTTTTAAATATTGAATTTCCCTGTTTTCCTAGATATCCTCCTTTGAATCTGCTTGAAGAGAAGAAAATATGACTAAACATTAAAGCATTGACTATGTGTGTGCAAAGAAACCACAGAAAGGTTTGGGAATAAACAATTAGAAATAATGGGTGGTTTAGGAATGCAGTGGAGTTACACAGTTTGAAAACCGTACACAGCATTCCTCCACTGAATTCTGGCACATGTCTACCAAATTGTTCCCAAGAACAGAGTCAAATGAAGAAGGATCTTGTCTTCTGCTTCCACAGTGGAAATGAGTCAATCCACGGAATTATGCAGGAGTGGGCCAAACTTCTGGTCTGGGCACACCGGAAGTGAGGATGGTGAGCTGTGTCACAATCATGGTGACCCCACACAAGGACGGCAGGACAGAGAAAGAAAGTTTCCTAGGGAAAAACATCCTTCTGGGTCTGACTTTTCTGTATTGAAGATCAATTGGATGGAGAGTCATGACTAGTCATCTGAAAACACAAAGCAATTTCTTTCCTCTGGATGAAGGTGAAAAGTCGGTTCTGTAATTCATTTTTCCCTGCCACATTCCTAATTTAATTAGGATTAAAGCATTGTGTTCTTTCCTGGAGAACTAACATGTAAATTGTTTTCATAAGAATCATTTTTTCCTGTGTGATAATATGTATAAAAGTATATTTATCCTTTCCTAGGAAGAAGTGATGGTTGAATGAACTGAAAATACATGTCAAAAATACTTTTTAAAATACAATTTTCATGTTTATTTTCCAGTCAATGTTTTATTTAATGTAAGTGCCTTAGATGGTGAATATAACAGGAATATTTCTCTTAAGTACTTCCTTATATATACATATATATAAAACAGTGAATTAATCTTTTCTAGAACTTCAATTGAATATATATAGATCCTTAAACATCCTAGACCAAGTTTTACTCATGTCATAATGAAAGTCAAAAAAGGAAAAGAATTCCTGACTTCATCTAACACTGTTATTTTGTCAAAAATAAAAATAAATCACAGTAAAATGATCATGAAACATCCTTTATTCAACATACATAAAATTTCCTATTGAAAAATCAGGATTTTTCTTGTTCTCTCACAGTGTGGCTAGTTAAATGATGCACAATGTCCACTAAGCAACAACATCATCCAAAAAAGAAAACTAAAATATTCAGTCAATAGGTCCATTTGTGTACTGCTCAACTGGATTTGAGGAAATTATTGGATAATGTCTATTTTTCCAGATAAACTGGTTGTTCTTTCAGTTTCCATCCTTTCAAAGAATTGTATTGTTGTTGTTGTGTGTCCCATCCAGTGGGACATAAAGTAGGGCCAAGAACCTAGAGGAAGGAATGAAAGGGACTGGAGACATGAAGAAGACAGCAACACAAGCTTTCTGATCAACCTGCGAATTTTATTTTTCACACAGGGGTTTATATGCCTCTTCAGGAGAGGTAAGAGGGGGTTGAGGGTACTGCTTGGGGAAGGAGGTCCTATGGTAGGATGTTTGCATATCAACACAAGCAGGCATGTGTTGCTTGGTGGCCTAATTACAAAATGTTGCCCTTAGTGTAAGAAACTATGCAGGCACATTCTTACCCTAAGAGTTCAGTGAGAGGGAGAATGTTCCCAACATCTCCTCCCTAAACCTTAAAATAAGTGAGGGGGGAGGATTTATGCAATATCTTTAACTGCAGGTGCGTATCCCTCGGGTAGGGATTATGGTTCCACTGGGGGCCCCATATTCCTCATACCCATTTAGCATCTCCCACGTCTAGGCTGTTCAGTACTGGATGGAAAATTCCCTTCACCCATCCAGAGTCACCATAATGGCTGCAACCACCTAGGGGACTTTGAGTTTAGCACAGAATGTCCCATCACCAAGAGTTTTTCCAGTCCTCTCAGAAAATAGCTGTGGGGTGGTAGTGGAATCAGGCAGGACAAAATATTTGGCAGCAGCCTCATCTCTCAGGAACTCCAATGGAATATCATACCTCCTGCTGGGTTGCCTGCAAATTTCTGTGCAAACTGGTTAAAGAAGCTTAACCTAAGTCCTGACTTCGGTGAATAATAACCAGATTTCCTTTAAATGAGGTTAGGATTCTCTAGACAGGTATAGAAGACTTGAAGTTATAGCCATTGTCACTCCCCATAAGTGCAGTCTCCACTCTTGCACATCTGTTACTACTCTTTCCCATACCTCTAATTTATCCTGTCTCACTTTCCAAAAATGACTCTGGTCCTTTTGCCTAAGGGGCAAAAGGGGAGGAAATTAAGCTTCTGTAACTTCTTCAAGCTGACTCAGGTGCGTTGTCTCTATCCTAGCTAGGGACCCTAAAAACTTAGCCTATTTTACCAAGAGGTTGCCAAGATTACATATCAGGAGTGATATTTTACTCCAAATTGGAGATCATATAACAACTGCACAAACTTTTTCTTTGGCTACCACAGTGTAGCTTACTTAGCACCCATTTGCAAAGACATTTTCCTGATTTATGGGGAACTTAATTCCTGAGACTGTAACTATGCTTCAGTTGCCAGGTCTAAACAGATCAATAGGGACACAAGCCTCAGATCCACAAACTTTCCTGAATTTGTGGCTGGTGTCAAATCAAAATTCACTCAGTTAGAACTTTAAACTACCCACTATCACAGGTGATTGACCAGTTCCTGCCCAGTTATGAAAGGCACAGGCATTAGTAAGTCATGCTTACAAACTGTTCTATGACCTCCTAGCTCTGATTAATTTTGAGTGGCTAAGCAGGAGTGACTCTAGGATCTGACACCATCTCTGCCATCTAAGCTGAGGCTTTCTGCATCTGGATTCTTTATTTGTTTTGTCTCAGTAGTGTCTCTCCACACAAGGATAAACATCCCATTGGCATTTCACTTTGTTGGTTGCTGGAGTTGAACTCGGAGCCTGGGCACTGTCCCTCAACCCTCAGCTCAAGGCTAGCACTCTGCCACTTTGAGCTCCAAAGCAACTCTGCCCCAGCATTCTGCTGGCAGATTAGACACCACAGTCTCACAGGGACTTTGCTTTGCCTGGGCTGTTTGGAAACTGCAGCTTTCAAATCAATGAGTCCTACAAAAGGCCATGTTACTCCAATTAAAGCAACAAGGTGGTCAACACAGAAATAGTCTCTAAGCATGATCTTACCTGGAATGTGGTAAAGCCAAAGTTACATCTGAATAAGGATTGCTGTCCTTCTCCATGGGCCAGCTGGAAGTTGCTATAAGGAGACTTACAAGAGCAGGGTAAATAGCAATTAAGCAATCATTTTGGTAGTCCTAATTTTCCCTTTTTCGTTTCTCTTGAAACATTTTGGACAACTTCATTTTCAAATTTTGCTCAGAAACCATTTCCAATGTTCTTTAAAACTTTTACTGATATTTGTTTAAACAATTAACTCGTTATCCTTTATTTGCATTTGAAGAATCTTTAAGGGCTCAAGGCACTCCCTTTGCCTTCAGGCATCCTAGGGCTCAAGCACTTCCTTTTTTTCTCCATATCTCCTTGAGCTCAAGGAATGCCCTTTGCCTTCAGGCCTCCTTTTAGAAGAGGCAGTTATTTATTTATTTTTTTCTGCAGTTTAGGTTACTGCCTAGAACTCCAATAACAGTTTAAACTCCAATAAGTTTTTCCTTAATGCAATAACTACAAACATCCTTAGTACACCAAAAGTCTAAGTCTGAACTTAGTTTCCTTCTTTTTCTAAAATATGTCCAATTGCAATCCAGTAGCATGAAACCAAATTATAAACTTTTAAACATTCTTTAAAAACTCTTTTCCCTACTAATCACATCACCTCTGACATTAATAAACAAATTCTGATACTTATCTCCAGTTCATAACTCAAGGTAATAAATTCCAAATTCCCTAATACCTCTGCACTAAACAGTTACAATGTTTAAAAGAGGAACTGGTAAAAAATACTTTTTCTACTTTAGAAATACTTTTTTCCCAGTTCCTCTTTAAAACAATGCAATAATCCTTTAAGACATTGTAAAACATTCAAACCTTTCTTGAAGTTTAGACTTAGATTTACCCAATTGCCTTTTTGTTTCAAATTTGAGCTCATTCATTGTTTTATACAGCATGCTGACAATTTAACCTTGAACATGTTCACTCATACCCATTCACACACACATTCATACTCAAAGATCTTAAAGCGCACAAAATTAATATCAACCATTCATTTTCTGGAAATTTTAGTATCATGAGGGTTTTGGGGTTTTTTTGCCAATCTTATTCTTGGAGGTGACAACCATGTTTTAAAATAAAGCTTTCTAACAAGGCAACTTAGCTGAAATTTGTTCTTCCAGAGCTTGTTTCTGATATCAGACATATTAATTTTTGCAGATGAAAAGGTGGTGGGAGCCTTAAACCTAGGAGAACTAAGACTGAAGTCTGTTTCCTGCCACCAACTGTCTCCAAACTTCCACTTCAGCAGATTGCTGGGGAAAAGGAAACTAGACTTAGCCTTCAGCTGCTTGTCTAGCCTGGGCTCACCTAAACTGCAGCCAAGTGGGAGGGCTATACCAGGCCCTAGACCTAGCCCTGGCGGCGACAAAACTTTTATTTTCCAGAAATAATTAAATAGATACACAAGGGAAAACAAGAACAAGACAGAGAAGCAGAGAATTTTAAGAAACTCTTAAACTCTGATGGCATGCCTGGCCTTAAACTACCAGAGTGACGGAAAGACCATGGAGTCCTGAAATCAGGAATTCAGGGGGAGCCTCCCCTACAGAAATTTCCATTCCTTGGTAGCTGGCCAGCAGTGGCCATCTTAACCTACTCTCAACCAGAACCAGATATTGACTTACAACATAAAATCAGTCTCAATCGGATTCATTTAACACAACATGAACTCAGATGAACGCTCTCACCAAACAACTTATTTAGACATGTTTTGCCAGTGAGACTCTCAGGTATGCCCTGTTACTGAAAAGAAATCCAGAAGGGGTTCAAGGCATCCCTGAACACCCAGGCCTTAGAGACCTTGCTGCATCCAGCTTTTTGGCCCACAGTGCACTTTTTAGACAGACATAAAGGGTGGTCAGCCAACTCTTACTTACCTTCGGAGGCCTTTGCCTTAAACCTGGGCATCTTTTCCAAAAAGGGTTCTTATAGGAGAACCACAGTTTCTAGAAAAAAGCAATCTTTCATCTCAATATCATAAATATGCAACTTATTAGGAATTGATTAAAGAATTGGCAGCCCTGTTCAGGTGGCTCCTATGGGCATATTTACTGCAGGGAGATCATGAAGAGACCTGTATTTGAAACTTGTATTTTCCTAATCCTTATTAATTTTAGTAGCTCCAATTGTTTTTCCCACCAATAGGCCACTGCTCCCTATGCGATTAGACTGTGGCCCCTAGAATTGGGGGAGCAGTTCTATGCCAATTTTTTCATAACTATTGCAGTCATCATAGAATGCCACAACATCCGTATCTTGTCTCTCCCTAGAGTTTATAGGGCAGGTCCTTTTATGAGCAGAGGCTGGATGGCTCTAGCCAAGATAGGGTGTTGGAGGCCAAGGTAATGGAATGGAATGTTGCAACACCCTACAGCCTTGAGCAAATAGCTCAGCCTTGAACAAAACAGCACCTGGCAGAAACCATTACTCAAAAGATTTCCTGGAATGACCACAAGATACACTTTCGAGATTAGCACAAGGCCAAAAGAGCAGTGTGACCCAACCCTGGACTTTCCACCCTGCCCCTTCCTCCTATTTTCAGGGTATATAAACCCTCTCCTACTTTCAATAAATGAGACTTCGATGAGACTCAGACTGATTCTGTCTTTCTTTATGCGCCTAGTCTCCTTCTTCTCTTTCCCCCATTGGTTTTCTTCTCTTAGGAGGTGCCTCCTCGAGCCTGACGAATAACTGAACCCACAGGTAGGGAGAAGTGGCGCCCAACGTGGGGCTCGAGACACGGTGACCTAACGGACGGCGTGGAGAACAGGGGACCCTGACTATTCTGAAGTAGAGACGCCCACACTGCATCGCTCGTGCACCATGGGAGAGTCTTGAGGTAAGTTCTGCCGTCCCATCTACCATGGGCAAAGCATTATCAAAAGAGGTATTATTTATAAAAGAAATGAAAGGATCGCTCAGGAAGAGAGGAATAAGAGTTAAAAAGAAAGATTTGGTAAAATTCTTTTGTTTTGTTGAAGAAAAGTGTCCTTGGTTGGTCTTGCATGGGCCAGACATCCATCCCCTTACCTGGAATAAGGTAGGAAAAAATATCAGTGATTTACTCCGTAAGGGAGAGGAAGTCCCCGAGGCCTTCTTTAGCTTCTATGGGGTTGTTAGGGACATTTTAAAGGAAGCAGAGGAGGGAGGTGACAGTGCTCGCTTACTAGTTTTAACAGAGGATTACCTAACGGAGTCACGTTGCCCATCTCGCAAAAGCGAAAGCAACAATGAAAGACCTACGGTCACTGGCCTTCCACCTGGCTCATGCACCCCCTCTTTGATTGATGAGCCTGTGCCCCCAGGATGCTGCTTGGCACCACTTTTAGTCCCCCAAAAAGAGAAACAAGTCCAACCCCCTTTAGAAGACAGCACCAAGAACAATACTAAAAAGAAAAATATGCCACTAAAACCTTATAAAAATATTTATCCTATTATTCCTAAGACTTCTCCTGATAATGGCAGACTCGATCTCTCCTCTGAGGTGGAGCTAGAGGAGGAGGCAGTGCATTATGAGGAAGAAAGATATGGCCCTTTTCTCCTTCCCCAAGTTTTTGCAGCTACACAGACTCCGGAAACAAGGGCCCTTCACTGGCCCTCCCCTCCCCTTTACCCAGACCCCCCTCTCCCATCAGCCCCACCACAGGAAATGTTGAGATCATTTTCTGTTCCTCCAGAGGTGCAAGGACTTCTTAAATCCAAGGACTCTCTCTTAAAACAAGTGACAGAATTAAAAAACGTGCTTCATTTAAAAAGAGAGTTAAGGGACCTCACTTTGCAAATTCATGATTTACAGATGGATCTTGTTGGGGAAGCCATGACTACCCCCCCCCATGCCTCGGGTAACAAGCCTGCTAAAACACCCTCGGCCTCAAAGAGCCGCAATAATAGACTCAGATCCAGGGTGCAAACTGTTTCCCTCTCCTTCCCCGTAATTACTTGTTCTAGCTCCCAATTTCGGGAACAAGAAAGGGAGGAAGAAGAGAAGGCTGACACCACCAGAAGGCAGGAGGAAGGACAAAACCTAGATTCCTTTGCCTCCGAGGAGGAGGGGGGTGATCAGGAGGAGGCAAGGGGGGATTTTCAAATTACATATAAGAAATTAAAATTTAAACAGATTAAAGAACTACATTCAGCTGTTAAGAATTATGGAAATAATGCCCCTTTTACTTTAACAGTACTGGAGGGCCTCGGGGGTGAGGGACATTTATTGCTTCATGAGTGGCACAAGATTGTACAATCTGTTTTAATCAGGAGTCAATATCTAACCTGGAAAGCTGAATTTATAGACAAGGCAAAAATCAAACTATTACCAATAAAAAACATACACAAATGGCTTCATGGTCTTCTGATAAAATTTCAGGGAGGGGCAAATTTGCCTCGGAGGAAAAACAACAAAAACTCCCTGCAGGAATATTAATCCAGACTTCCCAGGCCACCCTGGCCGCCTGGAGAGCCGTGCCCGCTGCAGAAGCAGTTACTACCTCTCTTTCCAGGGTAGTACAAGGCAATAATGAACCATATTCTCAATTTGTTGCCAGACTGTTGGAAGCAGCCAAAAGAATATTAGATGAGGTAGATACAGATGATAATATAGTTAGACAGTTGGCCATAGAAAATGCTAATGCAGCCTGTAAAGCTGCTTTAAGAGGCAAAACGAAGACCCTAGATTTAAATGGTATGATTAAAATTTGCAATGATGTGGATTCCTTTGAACATTTTTGGAGCCATACTCCAAAACCAGACTCCACCTTCAGGAAAGCTAGGACAAATATCTAACCCTAAAAACTGTTTTAAATGTGGACAAATCAGACATTTTGCTAGAGAATGCCCTGGAACTATTAAACAACCCAACGTTCCTGGGGCGATTCCCCTCCCCCTTCCCCCTGGCCTTTGTCCTAAATGCAAAAGAGGCCGGCTAGAGAGTGCCGGTCCAAGACCGATATAAATGGCCAGCCTTTGTCTGCGGTCTCGGGAAATGGGCTACGGGCCCCAGTACAGGCCCTACCTACCCACCAGGACAACCAATGATCCTTCCCGCCCAAAATCTGCCTCTGATGCAAACATCGCTGACTCAGACTTGTTCCGAGCCACTGCAGGCAGGACTGGACCTCTGTTCCTCCACCACCAGGATTATAACTCCAGAAGAAGGAACAGTTGTTATAAACTCTGGAAGATTCGGGCCTCCCCCGCCAGGAATTTTTTTTCTTATTATAGGCCAAGCTTCAAGATCACTGGAAGGACACTCTGTCATCCCCTCGGTGGTTGACACCAATTATTCAGGCGAATTAAAAATTTTAGTTCATGCATCTCAAGACCCTCTTGCCATATCGGCAGGCCAACGCCTTGCACAAGCCCTCCCTCTGCCCGTAACAGGACAGTTCCCATATAAGCATCCCCAACGTGGCAATTTTACCCCAGGATCAACAGATATATTTTGGGTACATCAATTGACAGAATCTCGACCGACCTTAAAACTTTTTTTGGAAGGAAAATAATTCCTGGGTCTTTTAGATACAGGGGCTGATGCTACCATCATTGCAAAACAACGTTGGCCTATCTCTTGGCCTCTGGAACCCACCGCTACCATTTAAAAGGTATTGGCCAGACTCAAAATACACTCCAGAGTTCTAAAATATTAACATGGACAGACCCAGAAGGAAACATTGGGACAGTTAAACCTTTTGTGGTGGACGGACTCCCTGTAAATCTATGGGGAAGAGATATAATGACCCAAATGGGAGTTAACATGTTCAGTCCTAATGAGACTGTGACTAACATGATGCTCAAGTCTGGATATTTGCCAGGAAAATGGCTGGGAAAGCATGAGCAAGGAATTAGTCACCCAATTATACCCACCCCTAAATGGGATAGAAAAGGTCTTGGGACCGACCTTTTTTCCTAAAGACCACTGCTCCCCCTGCACTCCAAGCCGATAAAATAACTTGAAAATCTGACAATCCGGTTTGGACAGACCAGTGGTCCATGCCTCAAGAAAAGGTTCAGGCTGCTCTTCAGTTGGTGCAGGAACCATTAGAGCAGGGACATCTTGAATCTTCTACCTCTCCCTGGAATACTCCCATATTTGTTATAAAAAGGAAAAATGGGAGTTGGAGTTTACTGCAGGATCTACGGGAAATTAATAAAACCATGGCACCCATGGGAGCCCTACAACCTGGACTGCCCTCTCCCCCGGCTATCCCTAAAGGATTTTTTAAAATTGTGATAGATATAAAAGAGTGTTTTTTCTCCATTCCCCTCGATCCTGGAGATTGTAAAAGATTTGCCTTTTCCATACCCGTGATAAACCATAAAGGCCCTAACCCCCACTTTCAGTGGCGAGTGTTGCCACAGGGTATGGCTAATTCTCCCACTCTTTGTCAAAAATTTGTGGCCCAGTCCATAGACCCAATTCGTATCAAATATTCACATATGTATATTATACACTATATGGATGACCTGTTAATAGCCACTAGCCAAAAAGAAGAGGCACACCAAGTAACCCAAGAAATAGTTAAAGCTCTGAACAACCGAGGATTTTTTATATCCCCAGAAAAAATTCAAACCTGCTATCCCTTTTTATTTTTAGGATTTCAATTAGAGCCCAGTTTAATTTATTCACAAAAAAATAAAATTAAAAGGGATAAATTAGTCTGCCTAAATGATTTTCAAAAACTTCTAGGAGATATTAATTGGCTACGCCCTTATCTTAAATTAACAACAGGAGAATTAAAACCCTTGTTTAATATTTTGCAGGGAAATTCTGATCCCACTTCCCCTAGAAAAATTACTCCAGAGACTGAAAAGGCCTTGATAAAAATAGAAACAGCTATTACCCAACAAAATATAGGCTATTTTGACACCAGTTTGCCTCTTTATTTAATTATATTTGCCACCGAATTTACCCCCACTGGTTTACTGTGGCAGAGAGCAGTGCCCCTACTTTGGGTACATGCTTCTGCCTCTCAATCTAAAGTATTACCCCCCTATCCCCTTTTAATATCTCAACTTATCTTTATAGGATTAAAAACTTCAGTCAGGTATTTTGGAAAAGATCCCGATATCATAATTACCCCTTACTCTAAGGAGCAAATTAGTTGGCTACAACAAAGACAAGATGATTGGGCTGTTTTATGCGCTGGGTTCCAGGGTAGCTTTGATACTCACATGCCCAGCGAAAGACTTATTCAATTCCTTAATATCACTCCTTTCATTTTTCTAAAAAATACCTTGATAAAGCCCATCCCCAATGCTTTGAGCATCTTTATTGATGGTTCAAAAAATGGAAAAGCTTCATATGTTATTAATGTTTCCCACTTTGTAAATACTTCCTTTAAATCCGCTCAGTTAGTAGAATTATTTGCTGCACTTTGTGTTTTTCGGTTGTTAAAGACCCATCCTTTTAATTTGTTTTCGGATAGCCATTATGTTGTTAGAGCTTTACAAGTTTTGGAAATGGTTCCGGTTATTCAACCTACTACACCTACTTTTCAATTATTTTTTTGAATTGCAAAAGTTTATTAGACAACGTTCATACCCCTTTTTTTGTAGGACATATTCGTGCTCATTCTGGCCTACCTGGGCCGCTAATCCAGGGCAATGAATTAGCTGACTTGGCAACCCAAATAGTTACCTTATCTCAAACCATTGATCCGGTGATCCTTGCACAAGAGGCCCATGCTGTTCACCACCTTAATGCTCTTACCCTGTGCTTAAAATTTAAAATTACTAGAGAACAGGCAAGACAAATTGTTAAAAACTGCAAAAATTGCCTAACCCTGCTCCCTGAACCCCATGTAGTGGTGTAAACCCTAGAGGGCTCATACCTGGACAACTTTGGCAAATGGATGTTACTCATGTCCCCTCCTTTGGAAGGTTAAAATATGTACATGTTACCACTGATACCTTTAGTGGATTTATTTGTGCCTCCGCTCATTTAGGGGAGGTGACAAAAGATGTTATAAACCATCTCCTATATGTTTTTTTTGTCATGGGACAACCCCAAGCTATAAAGACGGACAATGGGCCCGGATATACCAGTCAAAAGTTCAAACAATTTTGCTCCCAAATAAGCATAAAACATATTACTGGAATCCCCTACAATCCCCAAAGACATGGAATAGTGGAAAGGGCTCATCAGACTTTAAAAAACATTAAGCTTGCTTCACAAGAAACATTATATTCCCTTAAAGGAAACTATAAGACTTTGCTATTACATGCTCTCTTTGTTTTAAACTTTTTAACTTTTGACGCTAATGGCAAATCTGACGCAGAACGCCTTTGGCATCCCACCACACAAATAGACTACGCCCAGGCCCTATGGAAAGACCCACTGATGGGAAAATGGAACGGCCCTGACCCAGTCATTATCTGGGGAAAAGGATCAGCTTGCATTTATAATTCTAAAGAAGGGGGAGCTAGATGGTTACCTGAAAGATTAATAAAACCATATAATAAACAATGAAGCCATATAATTAATTCCAGGGTGGCGCCTGAGAACAAAAATATTTCTCTTTTACAGGTCAACAACCATGATGATGAGGCCTTCCCCGTCATCACTCGGCATGATGCTATTGACAGTGATGCTGATCCTGGCAATCGAAGACGTCAAAACTACAAAACAAAAAACTCCCTATCAAATATATAACTATACATGGGTTATTATTAATCAAGCAGGGGATATAGCCAATGCTACCTCCTCCCTAAGCACCACCATCCCTTGGCCAGATTTATTTGTCGATTTATCCGCCCTAGCCTTAGGCACTGACCCCTCCTGGGGAACACCTAATAAATTTATGCCCCAAAAGGGACCTGTAGATGGACCTAATCCAGATTACAAAAGGTGAACCGCTGCATGTAATTCATTTATCTTCATGCGGCTTTGGCAGAAGCTTCCACTGGATTGTATGTTTGCCCAGGAGATGTTCATAGGGATAGATCCCTACAATACCAATGTGGTTTTCGAGATTCTTATTTTTGTTATAATTGGAAATGTGAAACCACTGGGGATGCCTATTGGAAGCCAACCTCATCCTGGGATCTCATAACAGTACGGAGACTATATCTCCCACAATATTTACAGAAAATATTGCAAATTACTACACAAACCCCAGAAAAGACATGTTGTGCCTGTGAGTGGTGCATCCCACTTCTTATCAGATTTACAGTTCCAGGAAAAAAGTTCACCTCGTGGGAAAAAGCACCAGAATGGGGAATGAGGCTGAGGACATGCGATGGCATAACTTGGGGATGCCAGGACCCCTCACCTTTAAAATCAAATTACTTAAAGAAATCCCCACCCAATATAAGGCATCTATAGGTCCCAATGCTCAGCTTCATCGCCCATCAAGCCCATTGAACCCCTTACCTTCTAAAAACAGTGCCTTAAATACCCCTATGCCTTCTATAGGTTTTAGCACAATTTTTCAGCCTACCATATCCCCTTGTCCTAAGTCTTCAGCTGAATTACTGTGGAGCATTCTTAATGCATCCACCTCTGCTCTTTTAATGGTTAAAAAGAAAAATAATGACATCAATGACTTGGAATGTTGGCTGTGTTTTTCTGCTAGTCCTCCTTTTTACGAAGGAAGAGCTCTTTTTGGCAACCCTATAATTCTTGCACAGCCACCCCAGGAACTAATCCAAGACTTACAGCTGACCCTCACGGAGGTTGTTGGTATTGGATCCTGCATATTGGGTCCACATATGATTCCTCCAGCTGAGCTTATATATATTTGTAATGATACCCTTATTATAAACTCCTCTACAACAGGATATTTGTTATCCCCTAATGATACGTATTTTGCCTTCTCTGAAGGACTTACTCATCTTATAGCTATAGAATATTTTAGAAAGAATAGAGATTACTGTGTAATAGTACAGTTACTCCCAAATTTCTCCATCTATTCACCCAACGAGCTTTTAAATTTTTGGGAAGAAAGATCAGACTCTCATCTCAGAAGTAAAAGAGAAACTATTACTTCCCTTACCCTGTCTGTGCTATTGGGACTCGGAGCTGTTGGGACAGGCACAGGGATAGCCTCTATAGTTGTTTTTAAAGAAAATACCCAACAGCTTCATGCCCTAAATGCAGCTATAAGTCAGGATTTGGAAGATTTAAAAACAGGAATGGAGCATTTAACAGAATCTTTGAGCTCTCTAGCAGAAGTTGTCCTCCAAAATCGACGAGGATTAGACTTACTTTTTCTACAGCCAGGAGGCTTATGCGTGGCTTTATTTTTTTATTTTTTTATTAATTTTTTTTGCCAGTCCTGGGCTTGGGCTCAGGGCCTGAGCACTGTCCTTGGACTTTCTCAAGGCTAGAGCTCTACCACTTGAGCCTCAGCACCACTTCCGGCTTTTTTTTTCTATGTATGTGGTACCAAGGAATCGAACCCGGGTCTTCATGCATGCTAGGCAAGCACTTTAACCACTAGGCCAAACTCCCGGCCCTTATGCACGGCTTTAAAGGAAAAATGCTGCGTATATGTAGATAGAACAGGACTTGTTAAGGATAGCTTAGAAAAAATTACAGCTAGCCTAGAAAAGAGAAAAAGAGAAAGGGAAAAACAAGAATCTTGGTATCAAAATTGGTTCTCCACATCTCCCTGGCTATCAACTCTTTTACCCTCCCTTTTGGGCCCCCTTGTGGGACTTCTAATTTCTTTTGGCCCTTGGGCTTTTCAGTGCCTTACGCGCTTTATAAAAGATCAAATTGATTCTGCCCTTTCAAAAAATTCAATCTTGGTGCATTATCATCGATTAGAGGCTCAGGATGACCCTGTAGGGTCCAAAACAAGCACTCCTAAAAGAGGGCTCCAGTTTCATACACTTCTTGGCCAATAAACCCCAAAGCGGCTAGAGAGCATCCAATGACGGGATTATTATGGAGCTCACCCTGGGTAGCACAACATACAGAGGCCGTAGAGGCCGGCTCAACAAGGCATGTTGCCAGGAGTAACGGTCCCTCTATATAGCCTAAGACAGGATGTTCTCTCCACCTATAGAGACTTTGTTCTTTAAAGGAAAGGGGGAATTATTGGAGGCCAAGGTAATGGAATGGAATGTTGCAACACCCTACAGCCTTGGGCAAATAACTCAGCCTTGAACAAAACAGCACCTGGCAGAAACCATTACTCAAAAGATTTCCCGGAATGACCACAAGATGCACTTTCGAGATTAGCACAAGCCCAAAAGAGCAGTCTGACCCAACCCTGGACTTTCCACCCTGCCCCTTCCTCCTATTTTCAGGGTATATAAACCCTTTCCTGCTTTCAATAAATGAGACTTTGACGCAACTCAGACTGATTCTGTCTTTCTTTATGCGCCTAGTCTCCTTCTTCTCTTTCCCCCATTGGTTTTCTTCTCTTAGGAGGTGCCTCCTCGAGCCTGACGAATAACTGAACCCGCGGGTCTGGAGAATATGGGACGTGCCAATTGCTAAGATGCTGCTAGGCCACTATGCCCAGGAGCTGGGGCCTGCAGCAGTTTCTAGGAGCTGGGAACTTAAGACCTGAGAGCACTACTGATGAGCCGGGCCTTGGAGGATGGTTTCAACCCAGGGCAAATTAGGCCCATCCTCAGAGACTGCTTTCTTAAGGTCTTTTAGGGCCAGTCTATTGCTCCCAGGGTTAGCATTTGCTGGGAAGTCTAAGCATGGTGGGGAGGAGAAAAATGGCGGCTTAACCCACACTTTCAGTTTGGGGGAGGAGCCGCTGCTATAACACGGGGTGGTGAAATGGGATATTAAAATGCAGAGGTTCCTCTGTACCCCAATTGTCTGCCGCAAATTAGATTTTAGGCAATTTTAAATAAGGCCTGAGCCATTGAATATCTAAAGGTATGGAGCAACACGAAATTGAATGTGAGGTGTTAAAACTAATTCCTGCTGTGATTTTAAACCTAAATAGGTAAAGGGGTCTTATAACTGGACTTTATCAGGAGTTATTTGTAAGCCAAGGGTAAGAAAGGCTTTAGAAAGTACCACAAAACAATTTTGTAGATCTGACTTGTCCTGAGCTGCCAAGGAAATATCATCAGGGTGTAGGGGAATTGTAAAAAGCAATCTTTAAGATCAATGATCATTTTATCCACATAAAAGCAATTCCTTGTCAAACACATTTGGTAAAGGTTATTTACAGTATACATGGCCAAGCATGCACTATTTATAATTTCAAGCAGAAAATGTTCCTTATTTGACCACAATTGCAATAACTACATGAAAATCCTTATAAAAACATGAATCTTCTTAATAAACAATCTCCAACTCTATGCAACTTAATCTCATTAATCGTTCCCTCCTTGTGGAACCAAAGACATAATTCTTCCACATGATCAAAAAATGACTTTAAATCTTTCCTTCTAACCCGAGTTCCTTGTGTCTTGAGGACCTCTTTTAAACCTGAGTTGAACAATTTCTGTGAAGATGATGCCTGTCCCATGGCCAGTCACTTACCTTCTGCTGTCTTCACTCCTCAGTGTTAATAAACTGTTGAAACTGATATCTCGGGTGGGTAGCTCTGAGCCAGTCACACAATCACTTGGATCCAAGTTTTCCTGGAAGACAGAGTTCCTCAGCCTCATGGGCTCCAGGGCCCCATGTTAGGCACCATTTATCCCATCTAGCAGAATGTCAAGTAGGGCCAAGAACCTAGAGGGAGGAATGAAAGGGACAGGAGACCTGAAGAAGGCAGCAACACAAGAGTTCTGATCATCTGCGAATTTTATTTTTCACACAGGGTTTTATATGCCTCTTCAGGAGAGGCAAGAAGGGGTTGGGTTACTGCTCAGGGTAGGAGGTCCAATGGTAGGATGTTTGCATATCAACAAAAGCAGGCATGTGTTGCTTAGTGACCTAATTACAAAATGTTGCCCTTAGGACAAGGAACTATGCAGGCACATTCTTACCCTAAGAATTCAGGGAGGAGGAGAATGTTCTGGACAGTTGTGGAAAATCTTTGAATTCAACTTTGGACATGTTTGCTGTATCTTAGGTCCTCCACTCAGGACCTACAATTTGAGTTGCGGAGCCCCTTCCAGTTTTGTGGTGTTTGATTGTTCTTTTCTGTCTGGGTGGCTTTAATCCATGATCCTCCTATTTCACTGCCATGAATAGTCTGGATTTCAGGAATGAGCAAATGTTTCTAACTTCATTGCAGTGATTTTTAAGTTGAAAATGTGAATGGACCAAGTATTATTGTACAGCATGGTCCATTAGAAAATGGGCTATTCAGAAAATGATTAAGAAATACAACATCATGAAATGAATTCTACATTCTTCAATAGTGAATCCTGCATTCATTTTTATGTAAGTGATTGATGAGATTTTTGAAATGACTTTATATTTCCAGTTAAAAATCATATACAATCTAAATATACACCTTCATTTTCTATTTCATGATATTGAATTATGAAAAATATGTATAAAAAGGAAAACAGAAAACATAAAGGTGGTGTGCAGCATTGGCAATATTATTGCATGTTTGCCAAGAAGATTTATATGTGTGCTTTTCAGTACTTGCATAAACCTGCCATACAATATGAAATATTTCATAGTTATTTTTACATTATAAAGTATTGAACAAATATTGGAAACTCATATTTGTAAATATAATAACTGATTAGGACTTATTGATCTCACTAGTGATTTTGCATGATATTCAGAATAATACAGATTCTGTTGATCACCAACTGAAATCCTAATCCTTTTACTTTTCATGGTATGTATTAGAAGTATTGATATTTTCAAATATATCTTCAAGGGTCAGCCCAGAAATCACCAGGACTGATGAACTCAGTTGTGAATTGTATTCAGGACAGTCATCATATTGGAGCCACATAATTTCTACTCTGGGAAAACACCTCTAAGTGATCTCAGGGAAAGTCTTTCCATTTTCTCATATCTGAGAAATGATACGTTTGTATACTGATGAACTGATAAGGAAAGCCAGACTCGGAGTAATGAAAATTTTCTTCCTACCATCAGATAACTAATTTTCAGGAAATGAATAGAAACCATACACTACACAATGAAACAGGTACCAACTTTGCAAGGAAACTTCCAAAATTTGTATTAGATGAACATAGCATGCTTAATTTTGAGGCCAGCAGAAATCCCACATTCCCTTACAAAGACCAGTACAAATAGAAATTTAGAATTTATTTTTGTTGGATGAAGGCAGTTTTCTTGGATAAAAATGAATTTTTCTCTAGATTTTTGACACAAGAGAATCAAGTTAAAGTTCAAAGCAGAAAGATTTTCTCTTAAAATCATCTCAAAATGGTCCTCCTCAGAGCTTAAAATACCCAGCTTTATCCTTGAAGATGTGACTCAATGGTTATTGGACCTCAAGTATGTATGAATCCCCTACATGCACTGTCACACAAAAATGATAACCAAGGAATGAAAAGAAACCAACTGCTTGTGGGAATGTGGGTGGAGGGGAATTTTACTACATTGCTGACCCAGTAATCCTACTCCTTTGCGTTTATACAAATGTCCAGAAACTAGCAGACACTACTGCCACTAGAAGAACAGTATTCATTGGCAGCTTTGTTTTACATAACTAAGATATGGTACCAGTCCAGATGCCCCTCAGTAGCTGAAGGTATCAAGAAGATGTGTTTCTCACACAAAATTAAGTTCCATGCTGCCATCACAATGGCATTTCCTCATTCCTAAGGAAATGGAAATATTTGGAAAATAATCATAGTAATTGAAGTAACTCAGACCCAAAGTAGCACAGACTCCATAGCTTCTCTCATTTGTAATAATTAGTACACATCTAGGATTAGTACACATCTAAGTGTATCACAGTAGCTCAAAAGTTATGGGCATATGGTCATACAGGATGACACTAAACTAATTGAACTCTAGGATATGGAAACAAGAGGTTTACCTTTGTAATTGTTCTTCATGTATTATGTGAAATTACTTCTTTTCTTTCTTTTCATTTATGGTTGATCTCATGCAATTTTTGTATCTGATCTTATTACCTGTATAACATATATGTATATTGTTTATTTGTAGTAGGGAAGGAAAGAGGGAAAAGATGAGATTGGGAGAATTTGAGTTGAGGGAAATGGGGACAAAAACCTGTGGAGTATCAAGGTTGGAGAAATATTTTATCCATTTCCTGATTATTGTAATTATAACCCCTCTATTAACCTGACAATAAAATACAAATATTAATCACATTTATCAAATAATCAAAGCTCTGCAAAATACCTTCATTATTCACAGCAACTTTCAAAGTTTTTCAAATGGTATTCCAAGCATGTTTATTTTCTTCATAAATCTACACAATTAAGAATTTGTTTTGAATATGATGATATCTTTACAAATATTAACAAGGCTGCATACTGATCAATAATAACTTTTGAATTCATTTTGTGCACTGAAGGAGTTGAGGTGTAATTGGAATTCTTTCTCATATATGTATTTGCACAGAATGAGTATTCAGGCTTTTGCCATAATGTGCACAGTGAATTGGGTATTATGCAGTGTAAAGCACTTATACTAGCATTTTATCTTCTTGGTGTTATTTGTAAATTGCATTTTACTTAACAATAACCTCATTGACATGGTGTTCTTCATATGTAAACTCTGAGTGCATTTAGCACATCTATTTAAGTTAAATCACCACAGTCATAATAGTCATATTCTCTGTGCAGTCCGTCACATGTTGAATCATGCTGACTCTGCGATAGAAACATAAAAAATTACTAAAGTGTCTATGAACTGAGGAGAAATCTTGTGAACATTTAGGGGACTACAATACTGAGTGATTGTTGTCCTTAATTTACTATGTTATCTCTCATCTCTTTTGCTTCCCCTTAGTTATCTCATATGGTTACAGTGTTTCACTTTGTTATCTGATATCTTGAATGTAAGCTTATTTGGTTACTTGAAGTCTGATAGGGAAGGGAGGAAAACAAGATGATGGGCAGGGGTTGAGGGAGCGAAATGGGGACCAAGACATGAGAAAGGATATCAATGTATGTGAAGTAATGCATCTTCTAACTGGTGATTATAATATAACCCTTCTATTAATCACTATATGTATATGTGTATATATATATATATATAGTTATATTCTCCTCCAGGTAGGTGAAAATCTTCTCAAACACTGACATTCCTTCTCATATTTTTCCATATTTTTCTCTCTCCATCCCCTCCCAATAATCTTGTTTTGGTCTATTCAATGTCTTTGTTTTTTGAATATATATAGATATATATAATATACCAGGTAACAAAGTCAGATATAGTGACATTAGGATATTAACCAAAGGGCAGAAAGAGAGAGGAGAAATAATGTAATGCCTTAAGAACAAAAAAATCACAAGAGATAAAGATACCCTTTCCATATTCTTGAGATCCTTTCATTTAGTCTCATCCTATATAACCTATGCACCTAGGTTTTGCACTATTGAAATCCTCCAATAGGAGAGTGTTGGATGTATAATAATTATTACAAGTGAGGGAAACCATTGAGCCTATGTTTCTTTGGGTCTGATTTTTTTTCCAAGTCTTTCCATTTCCTTACAAATGAGGCGATGTCATTTTTCTATGGAATTCTTTGGCAGCATATGTATAAGTACCATATCTTCTTGATCCAATCATCTGATGAGGAGCATCTTCCTCAGTTCTTCATTTCCAGTTTACCCTTCCTAGGGTACGTTATTTCATCTGTAATTTTTTTAAGGATTGTAATAGTAGTTAATTTCCTGGTTTCTCCTTCTCTTCTTCTTGTTCATATATGTAAAAGATTTGATTTTTGAGGAATAATTTTATATCCCATTATATTACTAACATTATATATCAGCTTGAATAATTTGGAGTAGAATCAGTAAGGCTCTTTTAGTACAGAATTCATTCCTTCACAAAAAGAGAACATTTCCCAATTTGCAATCACATTTTATTTGCTTCTAGCTCTATTGCTCTAGCTAGGAATTGTAATACTATATTGAAGATGTATAGAGAGAATGGACATCCTTGTTTCATTCCTGACTTTAGAAAGGTTTGACCTTTCATCATTAAGTACAATGGTAGCTCTAGGTTTGACATGTACAGCTATATTGTACTGAGTGGTGTTCCATAGATTCCTAAATTATCTGGAGCAACTATCATAAAGGCTTGTTGGATTTAATCAAATACTGTTGCATCAATTGAGATGACCATATGGTTCTTGTCTTCCCTTTTGGTGAAATCATTAATCATATTAATTGACATAAGCAAATTGAACCAGTGATGCATCTCAGCAATGTCACATTGGATAACAGTATGAATTGTTGATGTGTTGTAGATGTTGATTGGCCTGCATTTCAGTAAGAACTTTTGCATTTGTGTTCATTAAAGTAATGAATCTACACTTCTCTTTCTTTGATGAGTCTTTTTCTGGCTTTGGAGTGAGGATTATACTTCCTTCAGAGAAAGCAATTGATGGAAAATTTAAAGTTTCAAATTCATTGAATGGATTGGGGACTATTTGTGTGAGTTCTGTTTGACAGACTCTTACAATTAGGCTGGGAATTTATTAGATCCTGAGGTTACATGAAAGGTCTTTTACTAGCCTTTACATTTTATTACTTCAAAAGTGTCTGTTCACTTGGTGTAGATATTTCCATTTTAATTTTGGTATATCAATATTTGCTAGAAATTATTCCATTTTTCCAGTTTCTCAAATTTGTTGCTATAATCATTTGAAAAGTTATTCCTTATTATATTCTGGATCTTGATGGATTCTGTCCTAATAATTCCATTGGTTGTGTCCTAATAATTTCAATGGTTCTATTGATTGTATTAATTTTTGTGTGTTATATATATACATATACATATATATACATTATTAGCTTAGGTTTTGTCAATTTTATTACTTTTAGAAAGTGCCACTGCTTCTTTTGTTGATAATTTAATTTTGGGGGCTCTAATTCACTTAATTCAAATTTAGCTTCCATAATTTGTTTTCTTCTGCTGAATTAGGATTTGTGTTGGTCCTGTTTATCCAGGACCTAAAAGTACATCATTAAATTGTTGATTTGAGAATTCTCCAAGTTGTTGAGGTTGGCATACAGAGCAATACTTTTTCTTTGAGTAGTGTCTAACCTCTTTCCCAAATGAACTTGTGTATTAGTGGTCCTTTTTAAATGTATTAGTTTTTCTTGTTCAGTTTTTAATTACCAAACATTCTGAAATACAACCAGTCATAGAGGAGAGTAAGGAAAACATGGAACCAAAAGAACTTCAATGAGAACACAAAGATTACAGGATATTGCAAAGTTGCTGGGTGGAAGGGTTCTTTCCTGAGCTACAGATGGAATGGTGTGATGATTAAGTGAAACCTAGTCAAATGTAAAATTGCCCATTGTCAGTAATGGTTAAATTCTTGGCTTTCCCAGATCAAAATACCTGCATGTCTTCCACAACTTGCATGACCTTTTTCATCTTACCAAAGATCTCAGACTTGCCATCCAACCAATCAGTCTCCACAAAGAAGATAAAAACTGAGAGCCATTTGTCTTTGTCCCAGCATTCGCCACAGACAAGATGTCAGGGCTTGTAAACTTCAGCATGAAATGCTCATCTTCAATTTTCTCTCTGTGGGCTGCCTTGCCACCAATGTCTCAATGCCCAGTGAAGTCACCACCCTAGCACATGGATCCTGGGATAGTCCTGTGAAAGCAGGACCCCTTAAAACCCAAAGCTTTGTCTACAGTACTAAGCACATGAACATTTTCTGTTGTCTTTGGAACTTCATGAGGAAATAGCTCAAAGCACACATGTCCCAAAAGCGGACTATCAGTTGCATTGTAGAAGAGAACAGTAGGCTTGACCATGTCTGGTAGGTGGTCGTTACAGCGGCATCCACAAACCTACCTTTCTTTTAATAAAATACCATGAAGTTTGAATTTCTTTCTGCACTCCGTAATGATCCACTGGTGATTTCACAATGTTTTATTTAATCTCCAGGTGTTATAGGATTTTCTTTGTTGTTGTTTGGTATTGACTTCTAATTTTATACCACTGTTGTCTGAAAGAATGTAAGTAATAATGTATTTCTGAATTCACACAATTGTTATGTGCCCCAAAATGTGATCTATTTTAGAAAATGTTGTGCTCTTCAGAAGAATGAATATTTTGGTGGTGTTTAGTGAGTTGATCTGCAAATGTCTCTTAGGTCAAATTGTTGTAGGTAATTGTGCATTTCTGAATTTACTCTGTTGAGTTTGTGCTTATATTTCCACAGGTGACAGTGGTGTTTTAGTCACCCAAGATCACTATGTATGGATCTCTTTGTTTTTTATTCTTATTAATATGATTGATGAAGTTGGGTGTTCTGTTATTGTGTAGAGATGTTTAAAAAGTTACATCCTCTATTAGTATTAAAAAATCTTTCCATTTCTTTTCTCAATAATTTTCATTTTATGTCTATTTCATCTGATATGAGTATTGAATTTTTTCCTGTTTATTTGGGGTATTGTTTGATAAATTTTATCGTAGCCTTTCAAACTCAAGATTTTTTTTGCAGGACAAGGGGTCTTATGTGTGTTTTGTATACAGCGAATGATAGATCTTTGATTTTTGATTCAATTATCAGTCTATCATTTTATTGAAGTGTTAATTTCCTTAATATTGTGGATTAGAATTAAAAAGATGTTTAATAGTAACTGCTATTTATATTTATTTAGATATTTAGCTTATTGTACTTTTCATGAAGAATAAGCTGTACAGACCATCCTTTGCAAAGGAATATGAAAAAGTCACTCTCTCCACCAAGCCCTTGTTGAGGTATGGATAAAATAAAAGAATCGCTATTTGAGACACTTATTGGAATTTTATTTTCTCATTCCTAGGTTTTGAGTACTGTGTTGGGCACTGTGTATGAGCTTGACAACTCAAGCCCAGCCACAGAAAAGCTTCCAATTTTCTGACATTAAATTGAAGATAAGAATCTCAAAGACTTGGGTGGGTGCACTTCTCTGAAATCAGATCATCAGATCTTAGGCTCCTGCATAGGTAGTATTATGGTTGTGAGTCCCTGAAGCCCAGCCTGCATTTAGTATTGTGTGAGTCGTATATTTTCTAATGAAATTAGTGAGGATTGGTAGATATTTGAAATAAAACTCCATTCAACTCTTTCAGCTTCACTTTCTCACTTCCGGTACCACCAGCCCAGAAGTTTGGCAGACTCTTCCATAACTCCGTGGACAGACTCATTTCCACCGCAGAAGACAGGGTTCTTCTTCAATTGACTCTCTGTTCTTAGGAACAATTTAGTAGACAATGCCAGAATTCAGTGGTGGAATGCTGTGAACGGTTTTCATACAGTGTTCAACCACACTGTATCCCTAAACTACCCATTATTTCTAATTTCTGTTGCCCATATTTCTGTGCTTTCTTTGCACACACATGGTCAGTGATGCAATGCTTAGTTATAGTTTCTTCTTTTCAATGTTCAGCGCAGCATAACTAGGAAAACACAGAAATTCCATATTTGAAGATGTTTGTGTCAGTATCAATTTTACATCTGTTAGGTGCTCTAGACCATAAAAAGTACCTTCCTTCAGTAAGGAAGCTTTTTGTTTGAAGATAAACATTTCATATGAACACTGCAGTAAAATTTGTGTTTCTTTGATTGCATATTTCCCTCATATTTATACATATATTCCTTGAAAATATCTTGGAATCACCATCATGTAAAGTAATGAGCAAACAAATTAGGATTTTCCCACTGAATTTTGTCTGTTTCTAAAATAGTATGAGAAAGAGAAGCTCACACAATGATTAAATTCAGACAACTTCAAATGTATTAGTATCTGTAAAGAAAGGTATGTATATAAACATATCTATCTTTCTATATAGGTATATAAAATATTTATATAGATATATAGTTAAATATTTGCAGCCCATTTTAACCACAAATCACAATTGTCCTACTGGTGATGGAAAAACGTGTGGTGGGGTATCTTTTCAATTGTGGAAGATGATGTGAACAATGCAAATTGATTATTCAAAATATTCTCCAAACATGAGCACGTTGCTTAGAAATATGTACCAGGAGTTGCCCAGTATGTAATTTTTGTGGTGTTAATTATATTTTCTAAAATTATAAACCATCAAATCAAATAAAATCAATAAAATGAAACTATCAATAAAGTGAGATATTTCTTTCAATTTTTTTCACTAAATTAAAGGAAATGGGAATTGTGCAGTGCACCTCTAGGTTTTCATTCTAGATTTTGCCTGCTTTCCAATATTTTCTTTTATTCCAGTGTATAGATGGGTTACATGCCAGATCGAACGTACATTACTTTCACTCATTGATATCCATTATGTTTTTTTCCCCATTTTCCTCCTCCCACCCCCTCCCATCATTTTCTTCCCTCCTATTTTGAATAAACAAGTAAATATCTATTCACTATACCAGGTAAAAAAATTGGATACTGTAACAATATGAGATTAACCAAAGGGCAACACAGGAGAAGAGAGAAAAATATAAAACATAAACAATAATTAAGCTCTTATATTAAGCTCTTGTTTCCATGTCCAGGAGGTCCATTAATTTGGCCTCATTCTATATGGCCATACATATCTAGAGCTTGAGCTTTTGTAATCCTCTACTAGGAGAGTTCTAAATGTGTACTAATTATTACAGATGAGGGAAACGCATGGAGCCTATGTTTAGTTGGGTCTTTCTTACTTCCTTTAATAGGCTTTATTATAAGTCTTTTCATTTTCTTCAAATTGGTGCTTTGTCTTTCTTTCTGTTGGCATCATGGACTTTCATTGTATGTAAATACCACATGTTGTTGATCCAATCATCAACTGAGGGGGATCTGGGTTGGTTCCATATCTTGACTAGGGTAAATGAACATTGTTGTGCTAATGGATGTACTATGACCATGTTTTTGGACCAATATGTAGACGGCCACTTTTAATTCATGTATTTCCTGTATACAAACTGATCTGAAAGCTGTAGGAAAATGTATTTTTGGTACCCCAATAAGCAGAAAAAATAATTACGATTTTAACCTATCTGCTGGCTCATGTTTTTTGTGTGTTTAGTGAAGTATTAAACATTTCAGTAACAATATTTATAGTTGCAAAAATTATATTTTGAAGCACTTGTAACAAAATCTGTATTGGAATGAGCATTAAGGATACCAACCAGTGTCTATCAAATCAATAATCTGGACAAATCACTTAGACAAATACATTAGACATATGTATAAAAGAATGGAATAGCGGGTAAGAAAATGTTGGTTGTCTCAAGAAGGAAACAAGTAGAAGCAGCTTCTGAGACAGAATGATTACAACTTGTTTGTCTCTGTTTCACCTATGTTGATGCTTTCTTTGGTACACACATTGTCAGTGATTCAATGCTTAATCATATTTTCTTCTCTTCAGTTTTCAAACATGATATCTAGGAAAACATGGTAATTTGATGTGAGATTATTATGAGATTACAAGTAAAGCTCATTTCTTCTTCAGAGTATCAGGATTTCAGTGCATGCTTTGGTCGTTAAAATATATCCTTCTTAAATCTAATTGGAAGATGATGTCAACCTTCCTGATATGGTGCAATCTTCTATACTGGAATTCATAACATTATGCTACAATTCAAGAGATTTCCTTGGAAGAAATTTCTCTTTTCTGCAAGCTGGCAACTGACCTAACCAATAGCTCCCATTACTCTTGCTTAGGCATCAATAATTTCCTCTCTTCCATTGTTTTACAAACAGCTGTTACATGAGTTCCATTTAACTAGAACTTTGCATGGTAAAATATACACTATTTCAAAATTTATATTGGCCAGCATGAAATAGCTTGTCCTGATAGAGTAGGCTTAGTCTCATTTTAAATTGGTAAACAGTCAACATCAAAACTAAAGGAAATCATTGCAGACTATTTGACAGGAAAAAAATGATACTGATAGGTAGTCTCTTGAATCTGAATACTTGCCACTCATATTCTGCATTTCTTTTACATATTCTCTTCTTTTGGGGGGATAGGGATGAAGTTTCTTTTTTATTGTCATGATAATGTACAGAGAGGTTACAATTACATTCATCAGGTAGTGGGGATATTACTTCTTGATTACTGATAAAATTTCTTATTGTTTTCTCCCCAGATGCTTCACACAACACCTCCTAAGCATTTTGATCAATACTACACCAGCAAACAAAGTCAGATACATTAAGTACCTGAGATTAACCATATGGGGGAAAAAGAGAAAAGAAAATACTGCATATCATATATTGAGAAAAATGATAACATAGATAAACCTCTCATTTCCATATTCTAGAGTTCACTTCAATTAGTCTCAGCCTAAATGAATTTTGTACATTGGTTTGGTGCTATTGAATCCTTTGGTAGGAGAGTCATGGGTGTGTAGTAATGATTTCAAATGAGGTAAAGCATAGAGCCTATGTTCTGGGTCTGGCTTCATTCATTTAATATTTTTCCAACTATTTCCATTTCTCTAGATTTCCCTTGTGTATAAGTTCCATATCTTCTTGATCAATTCGTGTATTAAGGGGCATCTGGCTTTCTTCCATACCTGATCTATGGTAAATAATGTGGAAATGAACTTCATTTTGCTATTATATACATAGCATTCTTACAATTACTATCTCAAAAACTAAATAAAGCAATTTTTATGCAATTATCTACAGAAGTGGGTTTAATTCGTATAAATATGGTGAGTATCTCCAGACAATAAAGTACAACAAAAGGAAAAGGTCAGCAAAGGGTACACAGGATGAGGTAAGCAGCCAGGAGACAAAAGATTTGTCTGAAGAAAATTGGGAGACAAAGAATGAGGAGAGTGCAGTCTCTCAGGTAGCAGAGAAGAAGGAAGCCAAGTCTGTATATCCATACAACATGTTTTACCAGCCGCTCCATTCTTTCATCTTGTACAATCCAAAGAAATATTTTTATCAAGTATTTTGTAGATGCGAGCTTTTTACCTGCTCTAAAAACAATTTTTTTAAAGAAGGGAATGTAACCCCATGCCATTTTTTAGGTGCAAATAATTTTTTTAGAATTGAAATCATTTTCTGGTTGTTTATTTTTTGGTGCAACCAAAAAACACTGGGCTATTGAATTCTGGGAAGCCTCAGCCGTCTTCAGTGCCAGCTTAACATAACATTCAGGAGATTGGAAGTTTTCTATCATGTAATACAAATCATAGTAAAGGCCAATTTTGGAGTCATAGATAAGTGTTTTATATCTTGAATATTTGAAAATGTAGTCCTTTGTTATTTACTCATAGAACTCTTTTCCTAAAGCACACCACTCCTTGATCTTTCTGTGAGAACTGTGTGTGCTCTGTCACACCTCATTGGCAGTAATACAGTTTTCCCAATTGTGCTGTGCTGTGAATGATGTTGAAATGTGGGTGTATCCTGCACACACTTACATTGTGACATGGAAGTTATATAACCAAACCAACATTTGAAATATGGGTATTTTCTACCAAAGGAGAGTGTGTGTCCTGGAATGTCACTGGAATACTTTTTGAAACAGTTCATGGGTTTCAACATTTAGTATGTGAACTAAGAATTGTATAAAAGTTGAAATGTCTGTGTACTGATTCTTGAAACAACCCAAAAATATCAATTATGAAAAAAAAGAAGAACCCAGGTGCTTTGGCTCTCACCCGTATTCCTAACTCCTCAGGAGGCTGACATTTGAGGACTGTGCTTCAAAGCCAGGCCGGGCAATACAAAGTCAAGAGACTCTTATCTCCAATTAGCCTCTTGAAAATAGGAAGTGGGATTGGCTCAAGTGTAGGGTGGTAGCCTTGAGTTGAAGTGGTCAGGGACACCATGACCACCCTCCTCCCCTTCTTGCTCTGCAAAAAAACAAACAAAGAAAGAAAAAAATGAAAGAAAGAAACAAAGCAAGAAAGAGAAGAAAGAGAAAAAGAAAGAGAAAATGAAGAATAAAAATGTTGTTCATAATTTACTATGTCATTTTTCTTCTTTTGTTGCCCTTTGGTTAATGTCATATTATTTACAGTGTCTGACTTAGTAACCTCCCTTATTACATATGTGTTTATTTTCCTCTTTAAATTAGGAAAGGGAAGAGGGGCAAAATATAATTATAAGAACATGAGGTGAGGGAAATGAAGAAAACAACATGAGAACACCCACTATTTGGCCAATATTATTGCAACCCCTTATTCATTACAATAAAAAAGAGAAAGTGTCATACATAGGTGAATATTTTTTGTTTCTAACTATCCAAAACCAACTTTACTTCAGGTTTTTATACAAGGAAATTCTAATTCAATGATAAAAATGATACATCAATATACAGATATAATATACAGATATTTATATACATAAATATGGATACATTTATAGGCTTAAATTTAATGGACCTATGAAGCACAGATGCATGCATAAATCTGCTCAAGTAAATAAACACAGATGTAAAGGCATAGATAAATAGATTGATTGGTAGATCATTTCCACAGTCTATTCATTGACATGGATTTCTTTCAGGGTTCAAATGAATCCTTCAAATGTCTTTCTTCTGCTTCATTTTTTTCATCTCATTTTTCACTACCTTACCATGATCTCCTCTAGCTCTTTCCCTTTGTCTTTTTCTCTCTTCATGCATTTCTTTGATCAACTTAGAAATGACAAACTATTTGCACATGCCTCTGGTTTCAGCATTTGATGTCCTAAGTGAATTACAAGTGCGGAGAATTGAACTTCACAGGAAGTTCAAGTTACAAACAAAATATGTCTGAAGAATTCCTATTTGACATCTAAATGGATCCTCTATTTTCCTTCTTCAATCCCCAAATGTGCTTGGATTCTTCGCACACAATTATGTGGCTCTCCACTACATTCTACAACATCAGGAGTTTTCAAAGAACACCCTCATGTGCTCCTCAGCCATTCAAAAATACTCCATCTCATCTTTTAAATTTTAGTTCAAGAGTAGCCTTCCATGTGATTAAAAGTCTTTCTTAATTTTGCCAGAGAAGTTTGTACTTTCCACACATTTATAACTATGCACAGTAAACAGTAATGAGCTTCACATTTATTTGTAGTTTCAAATGATTGTAAAATTTTTTGAAATCTTTCATGTTTGTATCTTAAAGGCATTGAAATACCTGATAAAGCTTTGATAAACCAGAAAAATAAAAATAAATAAATGTGCATCATTATGGGCAAGGGGAGCTTAAGGATATTTTCCTTCTAGCAATACCAGCATGTTTATAATATTTACCCAAGTACTATCCATAAGGGTGAGTTTGTAGAGCAGAAGGTTCTATAACAAAAATATGACCAATGTGTCTGAAGAAAAATACAACTATTCTCCTTCCTGCAGAAAGCAGTGTGACAAAATCGTAATGACTATACTTGCTTCAAATTCTATGTTTGTAAGGATTAAGCAGTATCAGTTGCTGGGCTTGAAATCTGTGCCTGGATGGCGTCCCTGAACTCCTCATTTCAGGGCTAACGCTGTACCACTTGAGCCACTGCATCACTTCCGGTTTCAGGTGGGGAATTGGAGATTAGGGCCTCAGGACTTAAGTGCCTAGGCTGCCTTTGAAACTTGATCCTGAAATCCTGAGTAGATAGAATTATACGCACGATCCAACAGTACCCAGCAACAACTCACGATTTTAATCATTTTATCTTTTCAGTTTTAAAAATTCTATTTTGGGTAATTTATAGAAGAGCTAAGTTACATTCCAACATGTCCTCCTTATATCAGAGTTACATCACTTTGCCTTGTCTACTTTGGTTTTTCCTTTTCCACTCCTTATTCAATTAAACAAATAAATGTCTATACAATACTTCATTTACCAAAGTCAGATTCACAAACAATTAGGGAACCATGAAGCCTATGTTTTATTGGGTCTGGCTTACTTCACTTAATATGATTTTTCCAAGTCTATCCATATCTTTACAAATGGTTAGTTTATCATGTTATTTTTGTCGGGAGGCAGTGCTGAATTCCATTTCCTACAAATACCTCAAACTTCTTAATCTATTTATCTCTTGGAGGAATCCTATGTTGGATGTTTATCTTAGGTATGATAAATAAATGCAGTTAACATATTCATTCTTATAGCTTTAATATGTCTTTATTTATAGATATTTTGGAAAATATAGAAGAGTGAGATTACTGGGTTAAAGAGGACATTTATGTTTAGTCTTTGAAGAATCACCAAACTTCTTTCACAGTGTTTGAATGTGTTTCTCTTCCAAACAATAGTGTAACAGTGATTCCTTCTGGCCACATCCCTGCCAGCATCTATAGATATTAGATATTTTGATAGTGACCATTCGATCTGGAGTGAGATGAATTCTCAAAACTGTTTTAGTTTGAATTTCTTTTATATTGAAGAGCAATGTAGAGAGTTGAAATTCTTGTCTCACTCATGATTTTAAAGGAAATGTCTTGAAGTTTTCACCTTAAGTATAATGACACTTGTCAGTTTGATTTCTGTGTCATTGATTACACTGAGCCTTATTTCATGACCTCCTATTTCTCCAGAAGAGATATTAGTAAGCTCTGTGAAAAATTATAATTTTTTTTTGTCTCAACTAGGTGATGACCATGAGCTTCATCCTGGTTATGTGATTACTTTCATCAACTAATGTTAGCTACTTGAACGAGGGATATAATATGTTAAAATACTGTTGGTTTAAGATTTCTCCAATTTGTTGAAGTGGGCACTGAAAGCTATAAATTGTCCTCTGAATACTGTCTTTACTCTGTCCCAAAGAATCTTCTCTTTTGTATGCTCTTTTTCTTACCATAAACTTTGTAATTTCTGTTCTGATCTCTTCCATGGCTAACTGGTGATTCCATAATTTGTTCTTCAATCTCCATGATTTAGAGGATTTTTCTATGTTGCGATTTTTTTTCTTGATTTCCAACTTTATACCACTGTGGCCTAACAAATTGCAGGCAGTAATGTTAACTGTTGTGAATTTGCACAGAGTTGTTTTGTGCCTAAAATGTAATCTAGTTCTGAAAATTTTCCATGCACTGCTAAGAAGAAAATATATTTTGGTTGTTTTGTCTGGAATAATCTGAAGATAATTGTTGGTTCTGTACAATTTTTCATTTTTGAATTTACTCTTGAGTATTTTTCTTCATGTTATACATGGAGATGAGAGTGGTGTGTTAAAAATCACCAAATATCCCTCTGTTTGTATCTATGTGTGGTTGTATTACAAGAAAATTATCTGATGACTTTGGGATCTCTGGCTTTCTGTGTATAGAAATTTAGAACATCCTTCTGAAGATATCTGTTTACTCATATGTTTGAGGGGGGCATTTTAACTAATTGCAGTCTTTCAATTTCATGATTCATTAACTTAAGAATGGAGTGAACATATTCTTTCTGATGGCAGCATAGAATTGTATTGTACATAAGCACCACATCACCTTGATTCATTCATTTACCGAGGAATATCTGGGTTGTTTTCATATTTTACCAGTGGTGAATAGTGCTACAATGAATATCATGTTCTAGTAGTTGTTAATATGCCCTTTTTTCTAGATATTTGTTTAAATACTCACATTACTCACATAAGGTGAAAATTCTGCTTTCTAAAAGTATAAGAAGAATTCTGTGTACATGCACTTGCTCAAAATGTCTTCTAATGTATCCTGAAAGTATTTTGCCTGAACTATGATACAAATTGAACAAAAGATATTGTTTCCATCCTTATAAATAATTAAGCCTTTTAAAAAGATAGTAGAAAACCACTAATGGATGTATGGTTCCATATTCAATATTTCCTATATTTTTGACTATTGTTGAACCTATGAGTGCCTTAGAAACTATCAAAGTCTTTGTTTCTAATGACACTTGGATCAGAGAAAATTGAAGTTTAATGAACATTTGTACATTCAACAACTGGGTAATTGGTGAACCGGAAGTATTGTTCTGAAGGAAATTTATGTCAGGGCAAAGCACAGTGTGAAATTCATTGAGCTGTATTAAGTAGAGCCCAAAATTATCTCCTAAATTTCCTTACTATTTGTTCTGGGGAAATAATTCTTGAAGGCTGATAAAGTGTATTCTTTCTCAATTATGGAAGGGATTCAACATCAGTATCAGAAAAGTGAATTCCCATTCTTCAATTTATGTTCATGTCATGCCAACACCAAGCTTCTAAAAAAATAAAATACTTAGCCAAAAGAATCCAGAGTCAAATCACAAAAATTACACACTGTGATTAATGAGGCTTAATCCTAGATATGCAAAGTTGATTTAGAATTCCCAAACCAACTAATGTAACACCTCACATAACTAGAACTAAGTTTAAGAATTATATGATAGTTCCTCTGGATTTGCATTGAGAAAAGCATTTGACAAATGCAACATCCTTTAATTTTGAAAACACTACAGAAATTAGGAATAAGATACATGTTCTTTAATTAAAACCATATATGATAGACCAACATCAGGATCATACTAACTGGAAAAAAATCTAGAACCCATTACCTTAAAATTAGGAATGAGACAGCGATGTCCACTCTATCCACTTTTCTTTAGTATAGTGTTGGCAACCTTAGCCAGATAAGTAAGGAAAGAAAAAGACATCAAAGGGACCTGCATTGGGAAAGAATTAAGTAAACCATCCCTATTTGCTGTACCTGAACGACCCAGTATATTCCATTCCCACATTCTTAGAACTAATAAACCCCTTTGGCAAAATGGCAGGATACAAAAACAACCTACAAAATTCAGTAGCCTTTCTGCATGCCAACAATTCACAAACAGAAGGAGAAATCAAGAAAAGGATCCCATTTGCAATAGCCCACAAAGAATAAAATATTTAGGAATTAACTCAACCCAGGATGTAAAGGAGTTATTTAATGAAAAATGTAAAAGCCTAAATAAAAAATAAAGATATACAAATTAATTGAAATTCATTCTATGGTCAAGTATAGGGAGAATCAATACTGTGAAAGTGGCCACATGGACAAAATTTCAATGCAATCTCCAGCCAAATCCAAAGGAATTTCTTTAAATAACATAGCATATTCTGAAAGTTCATATGTAACAAGAAAACACTTAAAATAACAAAAGCAATTCCAGATGGAAAAGCAGTGAAGGTGGTATTACAAACCAGACTTCAAAGTCTATACAAAGCCATAATAAAAACAGAATTGTACTGACATTAAAATAGACTTGACCATGGAACAGAATGGAAGATGCAGAAATGAAACCGTACATATAGTCAACTTATGCTCAACAAAGGAGCTAGAGATATGCAATGGAATAAACACTGTAATAAACCCACAGACCTGTGGATATTTAATGTTTGATAAGGAGCCAAAACAATAGGATGAAATAAAGACAGCCTCTTTACAAAGGATGGTGAATGAAATAGTTTCTGGAGATTCAGGTAAATGGCCAGGAGTGGAACTGCCTGGTCAGAGGGGAGCACTAGTCTTCTGAGGAAACTTCTTATTGCACTTCAGAGTGATCGATCAATTTTCATTCCCTCCAAGAGTTCGGAAGCCATCCCATCTGACCTCATGGAAGCCAGCAGTAGTTGTTATTGGATTTCTTGATACTGCCCATTCTAACTGGGGTAAGGTGAAATCTCAAAGTTGTTTTAATTCCCATTCCTTTTATGGCAAGAGATATTGAGTGTTTCTTCATGGACAAAGGAACCAGAATCCACTACCTTTTCAAACGTCAGAAGGTACCAATTTCCATCCCCCATGATATGACAGTTATAATTCTCTCTGACTGAATTATGTGTGTCACTGCAAACACATTGCACTATATTCTGGTTCTAGTTCATAACCAAAACACACAGTATGGGAAAATTTTCTACCAACTGAATTAGAATATTGGTAACTTCCACATGAATATAAAGTATCCCTGAGCCTCTTTTAATGATGACAATTGAAGGAGTTATTCAATGAAATCATATTCTGAGATAAGTATCAAATTTGATGTAGAAATTATGTGAGATCTGTTTCAATTTTACTTCTGAATATTTAATATTCTAATGTAATCCCACTTTTCTTGAATAACACTGGAAATGTTACCTCAAATAATCTGCAAATGCTGTGGAGAAACCAGGTTTACTATATTTCTAATATTAAATCCTGTAATGGCTTTTGGTATACATGAAATGCATGCACACAGTACTGCTTCTATTGCTTGGAATAATGTAACCAGTAAAAGACAGAAGTGGTGCTTTGGTTCAAATCTCAGAACTCTAATCCTTTAAAAGGCTTAGTGCTGCAATTTCCAGAAGCTGAAATCAATCCCCAGGAGAGGGTGTCAAAAATGTGACTAAGTATGTACAATAAAATTCTTCAAGGTTAGATTAATCTGTTGGTTTTTTGATTACTACAGTGAAAATATGCCTAATATCTGGTTAGACATGGTTCTACTAAGAGAATTTTTCTCCCCACAAGTTTTGTGGAAAGCAACCTGCCTATCAGAATAAAAGAGGGTACATATAGTTCCCATATCCCTTATACAAAGCACTTCAGTTAGTATTATATATGTTCTTTTCCTTTTGCTGAAACATATAGTAAATACTGTCAAGCGCTCACAAAGTGTGTTTCATAGAAATAGCTTCCAAAAGTTTAAAGTTTTGGATAATGAATTTGAATTTCATATGTGAATTTTGAATGTGAAAAAGCAAGTAAACTGTGAGCCTTTGTGATATAATAACAAATAATTTCCAAAAATATTGAACAATGAACTCCCTAATAGAAGACGGCTTTTATCTCAGAAATGTAATTCTAGTACTATTGTTTATATTGCTCAATTCTGCTAGTGCTGTTCTTTGTCCTGGTTTAATTCTTGTCATTCTGGGGATTCTAATTTAAAGAAGTATTGTAAAATGTATTAATATTTAAAAGTTTGTATTGGCCCGAATATATTTACTACTCTATTACAGCACCTGAATATGGTGGTGTGTCACAATTTCTTACATGTCTGAGCAAGTGGTATATTGATTTTAATTAGTAGCAATTGTGAGTGAAATAATAGTGAAAATGTCTAGACAGAAAGAACAAGGAAATTTTTTTATTGCTTCTCTGACCTCAGCTGTCTGCATTGGATTCTGAGACAATTGAATTCCACTCTGTGTATAAATAGGGTGCTACACTGCAGAGCCTAAATAAGATGGGATTTTTTGGACAGTTATTTCTTTCAGTGAGGCCCATTCAAAGTATGATGGATTTATTTTTTGTACACTAATTGGCTTGTCTCTAAAAGAAAAGTAAAATAAACTTAAATTTAAAGTCACATGTTAGAACATCTACTGTGTTTTCTTATGACTGGTTATTGTAACAGAAGTGTTTCAACTCAGAAAATGGTCCCCAGGTGAGGACAAAAAGAGATCATATGTATCTCTTTTGTCTACTTAAGAGAGTGATTTAGTAGTAGCTATTTGTGTTTTCAAAAACTACATAGTATTTGAAGGTTGACAAAATTTTGGGACATAAATTCTCTTTCTCTTCAATTAACATTTCTATACTCAATCTCCTCTGTGCTTTTTATGGATGCCATGAATATGGGAGGTACAAACATTGGAGACTTTTCAAATATACTATATTCTCTAGGTGCAGGAAACATTCATCTGTGGTATATAATTAATTGGCATTTGAGTACAGAGTCAGTGAAAGAAGTGACCAAATCTAAAATAAATGCTGATGGTATTTGAAACTTTGTGACACATAATCATCCTGTTATTCAAGCCAAACTAGCTTTGTGTCCCTTCAGTGTTCCCTAACAATTTCCCTGAGATTAACTCAGCAACCATATTTCAACTAATAAGGAAAAAAATCATCTTCTGAAGATGACCTAGATAAGCTTGCTATCTAAAACATAGTTCAAATCAGTGTGGGCCATTGAAGCTTATAAACTTCATATTGATGTGATATACCTTGTTCCTAATAGCTAACATTACTTGGACAGAGAGATATGAAAGATCATCTAAAAATCAAGGGCAAATTCTTTCCCCCAAGGAAGATTGGGATAAAGGCAAGAAGTTGGCTCTATATTTCATTTTTGCCCTGCCATATTCCTAGTTTAACTAGGATTATAACACTGTATAATGTTCTAGAAAAGTAACATGTAAAATATTTGATAAGTATGAATTTCCCTGTGTAGCAATAGGGATATAAGCGCATTCATTATTAGATAGGAAGACGTGCAGTCTTAAATGTACTAAAAATCAAGTATTGTAAGACTGTGAATTTGGCCTAGTGGTAGAGTGGTTGCTTAGCTTGCATGAAGACCAAGATTTGCTTCCTTGGTACCACATACATAGAAAAAAGTCAGAAATGGTGCTGAGGCTTAACTGTTAAAGCTTCAGCCTTGAGAAAAAGAACCCAAGGATATGGTTCAGCCCCTGAATCCAAGTCCAGGATTGGAAAAAAAATCCAATATGTCTCTACCAATTATTAGTAAATAACAGAGCTCATTAGAGCCTATTGAACTTCTTAATTCTTAATAGTATTAATGAATTATATTAATTGATTTGTGTATGTTGAACCAGCTTTGCCTCCTTGTGATGAATCCTGTTTGATCATAGTGTATAATTTTTTTGATGAATTGTTGTAGATGGTTGGCCAGTATTTTTTGAGAAGTTTTGCATCAAGGTTCATCAAAGAAATAGGTCTGTAGTTCTCTTTCTTTGATGAATCTCTGTCTGGTTTGGGGATGAGGGTTATACTGGCTTCATAGAATGAGTCTGATAAAGAGCCTTCATTTTCAATTTCATTGAAGAGCTTGAGGACTATTAGTGTGAGCTCTGCTTTGAAGATCTTATAGAATTCAGCTATGAATCCACCTGGCCCTGGGCTTTTTCTTAGGTGCCATTTCTATTTCAATGCTTGAAATAGGCCTGTTTATTTGGGTTACTTCTTCTTGGCTCAGTGTGGGTAGGTTAATATTGGCTAGGAATTCATCCATTCATTCTAGATTTTTCAAATTTGTTGGCGTAAAGTTTGAAAAGTATTCTGTCATGATACTCAGGATCTTTGTAATTTCTGTCATGATATTACCATTTTTTGTCTGTGATTTTGTTTATTTCGGTATGCTCCCTTCTTTTTTTGGTAAGATTTGCTAACAGTCTGTCAATTTTGTTAATTCTTTCAAAGAATCAACTGCTTGTTTTGTTGATTCTATATTTTTTGGATTCTAATTCATTTAATTCAGCTTTGATTTTAATAATTTGCTTCTGTCTAGTGGGATTAGGGTTGGTTTGTTGCTCTTTTTCCAGGAGCTTAAGGTGACACATTAAATTGTTGGTTTGTGATTTTTCCAATTTGTTATTGTAGACACTCAGTATTCCTCTGAATACTGCTTTTTCCATGTGCCAAAAGAGCTGGTATTTTGTGTGCTACTTTTTGTTAAATTTTATAAACTGTCAGATTTCTGTTCTGATGACCCATTGGTGGTTCAACACGTGTTGTTCAATCTCCATGAGTTACAGGGTTTTCAGTTGGTGGAGATGGGTGTGCAGTTCCAATTTAATGCCCTAGTAGTCTGAGAGAGTGCAGGGAATAATTTCAGTGTTTCTGAATCTTCCCAGGTTTGTTTTATGGCCTAAAACGTGGTCTATTTTGGAAAGTGTTCCATGTGCTGCTCAAAAAAACATATGTTGTGTTATTGCTGGGTGGAAGAATCAGATGTCTGTTATATCTAGTTGGTCTATACAGTTTTTCAATTCTAAGTTTTCTCTGTTGAATTTTTGCCTGTTGATCTGTCCATAGGTGAGAGTGGTGTGTTAAAGTCACCAACAATCACTGTGTTTTGATCTAGGTATCGTTTCAGTAAAAGTAAAGTTTGCTTGATGAAGTTCGGAGCTCCGAAAGTAGATGTGTAGAAATTTGGGATAGTTATGTCCTCCTGGAGGAAATATCCCTTTAGTAGTATGTAGTAAACTTTCGTCTTTTCTCCCAAATTTTAGTTTGAAGTCTAAAGAAATGCAAATCAAAACAACTCTAAGATTCCACCTCACTCCTCTTAGAATGGCCAGGATCAAGAAAACTAATAACAACAGATGCTGGAGGGGATGTGGCCAGGAGGGATCACTACTACACTGTTGGTTAGAGTGCAAACTTGTTCAACCATTATGGAAAGCAGTATCGAAATTCCTCAAAAGACTAAATATAGAGCTCCCCTTTGACCCAGCAATTCCACTACGTGGCATTTACCCAGTCATTCAGAAACAAGGACATATTAAATTCATTAGCACAACAATGTTGATTGCAGCACTATTTACCATGGCAAAGATATGGAACCAACCTAGATGTCCCTCAGTTGATGATTGGATCAACAAGATGTGGTATTTGTACACAATGGAATTCTATGCTGCTGCCAGAAAGAATGACATCGCCCCATTTGTTAGGAAATGGAAAGACTTAGAAAAAATCTTATTAAGTGAAGTAAGCCAGACTCAAAGGAACATAGGCTATATGGTTCCCCTTATTTGTCATAATCAGTAGAAAACTTGGAGTCTCATGGCAGAGATTTGCAATAGAGCAAAACCTGGATACATAAGGCCATATAGTATGATGCTAAATGAAATGATCTTTAGGATATTGAAACAAAAGCCATATAATGAGTGATGTCCTTAATGTACTGTTATCTCTCATCTCTTTTGCTGTCCCTTGGTTGTCTTATATTGTTTCAGTATCTCACTTTTTTATCTGATATATTGGATATATTTGTATCTGGTTATTTGAGATTGGATAGGGAAGGGGGGAAACAAGATGAGGGGTGGGAATGGGTGTCAGGGAAATGGGGACCAATATATGTGAAAGAGTATCAATATATGTGAATCAATGCCCCTTTTATCTGGTCATGTAATCCTTCTATTAATTACAATAAAATATATGAGAAGAAAAAAATTAACAGATTGATGAATACTATTATGGAAAATAAGATATCCTCAAATATTTTTAAATAAAGAAAGTATTAGGGAATCTAACAATATGAAGTGTATTTTAAGTTCTTCAATAGTAAATTCTGTCTGAATTTTTATATAAGTGCTTCATGAGAGTCATTGGGTGACTTCAAGAAGTCATATACAAAGTAAATGCGTACATGAATTTCCTATTTCATGATACTTACTTCTGTGAAAATATGTATGATACATGGAACTACAAAACATAAAAGTAATGAATACAATTAGAAATTATATTGTATCAGTATATGACAGTAAATTTTATTAGTTTCTTTCTCAGTATATATGTGAACTTACTATAGAATAGAAAATTGTTCACAGGTATTTTCAGGTTATAAAATCATAACATGACATGCCATTCCCAATAGCAACATTAGCCAACATTACAGTTACAACTGTGTCATGATATGTTCTGCATTGTTTAGAGAACTTCAAATGTTAGTATTTATAATCATTTTTCTAGATGTTACATCAATTAATTTTAAGGGCTATAATCATGTTTACATTTATCACTACTTGGATTTTTTAGCACCAAGTAATATTCAAACTTCTTCATTTGAAATTTGAATCCCCTATGTTATTTGCCTGACATTAATCAGTGAGTATACATTATAGAACCTCATTTTAATGCTCCTAACTGAATAGAATTTCAGTTTTTCTCTGCATTAGGTTTTTATTTTTGAGTCCATCAGTGGAAAAGCAATTGCACATTCATTTATATGTATATACTTATATTACAGTTTATTTATTTATATATTTGTGTCATGGAAATTATTTCCACATAAGTGCACTTATTTCCTGAAAATCCCTTCCAAGTGTGATTGTCACTTCCTTAAACCCTTTGCGATTTTTCACACATACAAATGAAAAGTAAGTTGATTTATTTTATGTATGGACCTTAGCATTCATGGGAAATTTCTTGTATTTTCCCTAAATATTTTTGCATTCCTTTCTTTCTAATTGTCTGTACCTTTATTTTATTATTTTTTTTATTTTTATTGTATTTTATTGTTTGGGTGATATATAGATGGATTACAGTTATATTTTTAGTGGATATATTACTCCTTGAGCCTTGATACCACATTCCATATTTTTCTCCCACCTACTCTCCTCCCATTCAGTCTCAATCATCCTGTTTTTCCCCTTTCCTTCCTGAAATACTTTTGTATAATTTTCTAGAACAAATTATCTAGATCAAACACATTCAGCAACCCAGGATTGTATAAATTGAGGGCCCAAAGATGAGTATTTTAAGCCTAATTTTAAGTAAATTGTATGTTGGGCTTTTCTCTCATATAAGAATACAGAAAAAAATGGCAAAAGTATTGGTGTGAGCTCTGCTTTGAAGAAATAATATTATCTCATATTGTTACAGTATCCCACTTTGTTTCCTGATATATCGGATATATTTGTATTTGATTATTTAAAATTGGATAGGGAAGGGGGGAAAACAAGATGAGGGATGGGGGTGGGGGAGAGGGAAATGGGGATCAAGACATGTGAAAGAGTATCAATGTATGTGAATAAATGCACCTCCTATCTGGCAAATATAATGTAACCATTCTATTAATTACAATAAACATATTTAATAATGGGAAAAGTAAAAAATGGATACTCTGGGACAGAAAATGGCCCATCTTGCCAATAAATAACATAGAGCACTAAAAAGAAGGCTATTTCCATTCACTAATTCTTTAGCTATTGAATACCTAAAACATCACCTATGTACAAATATATTGCTTTTCGGGGAAAGCTGTAAGAGGAATTCATAAATACTAGACATTATCAATATACAATATAAGTACTAAGTAATAGTGGCACACTTGGACAAATTCTATGTGTCCCTAATGAGGTTAGTATGGAGTAAGACAGTGAAGTCGAAATCAGATAAGAAGCTAATACTTTTCAACCTATTACTAAAGCATGGAACTGACAGTAGGAATGCATTAGAGAAACTTCATCAAGATAGATTTAAAGAAAAAAATAGAAAGTCAGCTTTGTACACTTACGAACTGAATATTATAGTGGATCAAACTAAACATTCATATAAATTTTGTGATATTGCATTCAATTGTTATGGCTTTCAACAAGTTGGTTTGTAGACAATTAGAACATAGGAAATTTTATATATGCTAAATTTAGGAGTAATTTAGCATGATCAGTTATTTTAGAAAATAACCAAATACATTTAAGTGCAAGTGGCTAAATGTTCAAACAATATATCTTAAGCGCATATTTTTCTCATTTTTAAGACATGCATTCTTTTTCTTTTCATCTCTTTCACACGCAAGTGCAGCTATCCAATGGTCAGCACAGAAATAACAAAGATTTTCTTTCAAGTCATACATGTGATGCCTTCCTGATAGGAGTGGTTTTCTTTTATATTTTCTTCAATTCTTGAGGTCATAATCATTTAATTTCACAAAAGGATAGGAATGAATGTTAATTCTTTGTTGCCCCAAGTCCTAGGCTTGAGCTTAGTCCTGAGCTGGTTGCAAGGGTCTGCAAGCTCATATCATGTTATGGAACCAGGATATTTGTGCATGTCAGGCAAGCACACTACCACCAGGCAAACTTCTAGCCCATGATCATTTTTTCTTTTTTTTATTTTTTTCTTTTTATTGTAATTAGTAAAAGGGTTACATGATATTTGCCAGATAGAAGGTGCGTTAATTCACATACATTGATACCCTTTCACATGTCTTGGTACCCGTTTCCCTCCCCCCCACGCTCCCCACCCGCCATGGTTTTCCCCCTTCCCTATCAAATTTCATATGTCCAAATACAAATAAATTCAATATATCAGATAACAAAGTGAGATACTATACCAATATGAGATAACCAAGGGACAGCAAAGGAGATGAGAGACAACATAGTACATTAAGGACAACAATCATTCATTGTATGGCTTTTGTTTCACTATCCTGGAGGTCCTTTCAATTAGCTTCACATTATATGTCCTTATGTATCAAGATTTTACTCTATTGCAAATCTCTGCTAGTAGAGCCCAAGGTTTCCACTGATTATGACGAATGAGGGAAACCATTGAGCCTAAGTTCCTTTGAGTCTGGCTTACTTCACTTAATATGATTTTTTCTAAGTCTTTCCATTTCCTAACAAATGGGGTGATGACATTCTTTCTAACAGCAGCATAGAATTCCATTGTGTACAAAGACCACAACTTGTTGATCCACTCATCAACTGAGGGACATGTAGGTTGGTTCCATATCTTTGCTATGGTGAATAGTGCTGCAATGAACATTGTTGTGCTAGTGGGTTTATTATGTCCTTGTTTCTAGATGGTTGGGTAAATGCCAAGTAGTGGATTTGCTGGGTCATAGGGGAGTTCTATGTTTAGCCTTTTGAGGCACTGCCACACTGCTTTCCATAGTGGTTGGACGAGTTTGCACTCCCACCAACAGTGTAGTAGTGATCCCTCCTGGCCACATCCCCTCCAGCATCTGTTGTCATTCGTTTTTCTGATCCTGGCCATTCTAGCTGGAGTGAGGAGGAATCTTAGAGTTGTTTTGATTTGCATTTCTTTTATGAACAGAGATGTTGAGCATTTCTTCATGTGTCTATAGGCCATTTTTGTTTCTTCTTCAGAGAAGACTCTAAGTCTTTGTCCCATTTTTTAATGGGATGGTTGTTACTTTGGAGGTTAATTTTGGAGTGATTCAATTTTTTGAGTTGTTGATATATTTTAGATATGAGGCCTTTGTCCGTTGTTTGGTTGGTGAAGATCTTCTCCCACTCTGTAGGCTTCCTGATTAGTTTAGTTGCTATGTCCTTTGCCATGCAAAAGCTCTGCAGTTTTATGCAGTCCCACTTATCCAGCCTTTCTCTGATTTGTTGTGATTCTTGGTCCTTATTAAGAAAGTTTCGACCTGTGCCAAGGAGGCCTAGTGTATCTCCTATTCCTTCCTGTAGAGTTTTCAGTGTGTCAGCTTTTACCTCCAGGTCTTTGATCCATTTGGAGTTAATTCTAGTGCAAGGTGACAAAGAAGGATCCAGCTTTAGTTTTCTGCAGGTGCTTAACCAGTTCTGCCAGCACAACTTGTTGAAGAGGCTGTCTTTCTTCCATTCATTTTTTTTGACTCCCTTGTCAAAGATTAGGTGGCCATCGGTCTGTGGTTTAATATCTCGGTCCTTAGTTCTATTCCATTGGTCTTCATGCCTGTTCCTGTGCCAGTACCAAGCTGTTTTGAGAATTATAGCTCTGTAATCTAGTCTAAAGTTTGGAATTGAAATTCCTCCAGCGCTGTTTTTTCTGCTAAGAAGTGTATTCCATATGAAATTTTGGATTGCCTCTTCTATTTCTTTAAAGAATGACATTGGGATGTTGATGGGTATTGCATTGAATTTGTAGATAGCTCTTGGCAAGATTGTCATTTTCACAATGTTGATTCTTCCAATCCAGGAGCATGGGAGGTTTTTCCATTTCCTTAGTTCTGCTTTAATTTCCTTTTTTAGGGTTTTAAAGTTTTCATCAAAAAGGTCCTTTACATTCTTAGTTAAGCTAATTCCTAGGTACTTTATTTTCTTTGAGGCTATTGTGAAAGGAGTTTCTTTCCTGATTATTGCCTCGTTCCTCTCACTGTTGGCATAAAGGAACGCAGTTGATTTTTGAGGGTTGATTTTATAGCCTGCTACTCTTCCAAAGCTTTGGATCAGCTCAAGGAGCTTGGGAGTAGAGTCTATAGGATTCTTTAAATACAGAATCATGTCATCTGCAAAGAGGGATAGTTTTATTTCCTCTTTGCCTACTTGGATCCCCTTTATGCTTGCTTCTTGCCTTATTGCACTGGCTAGGAATTCTAGTACTATGTTAAAGAGTAGTGGAGAGAGTGGGCATCCTTGTCTCATTCCTGATTTTAGAGGGAATGGCTTTAGATTTTCACCATTAAGTGTAATACTAGCAGTGGGTTTCTCATACACAGCCTTTATTACATTGAGGAATGTTCCATGGATTCCTAGTTTCTCCAGAGCCTTTAAGATGAAGGGGTGTTGGATCTTGTCAAATGCCTTTTCCGCGTCTATTGAGAAAATCATGTGATTTTTGTCTTTGCTCCTGTTGATGTGTTGAATTATATTAATTGATTTGCGTATGTTGAACCAGCTTTGCCTCCCTGTGATGAATCCAGTTTGATCATAGTGTATAATTTTTTTGATGAGTTGTTGTAGACGGTTGACCAGTATTTTGTTGAGAAGTTTTGTATAGATGTTCATCAAAGATATAGGTGTATAGTTCTCTTTCTTTGATGAATCTCTATCTGATTTGGGGATGAGGGTTATACTGGCTTCATAGAATGAGTTTGGTAAGGAACCTTCATTTTCAATTTCATTGAAGAGCTTGAGGAGTATTGCTGTGAGCTCTGCTTTGAAGACCTTATAAAATTCAGCTGTGAATCCATCTGGCCCTGGGCTTTTCTTAGGTGGAAGTTCTCTAATTGCCATTTCTATTTCAGAGCTTGAAATAGGCCTGTTGAGTTGGCTTAGTTCTTCTTGGTTCAGTGTGGGTATGTTAATATTGGATAGGAATTCATCCATCTCATCTAGATTCTCAAATTTGTTGGCATAAAGGTTTGAGAAGTATTCCCTCATGATATTCTGGATCTTGGTAATTTCTGTCATGATATTACCATTTTCATCTGCGATTTTGTTTATTTCGATATGCTCTCTTCTTTTTTTGGTAAGATTTGCTAAGGGCTTGTCAATTTTGTTAATTCTTTCAAAGAACCAACTTCTTGTTTTGTTGATTCTTTCTATAGTTTTTTTGGATTCCAAATCATTTAATTCTGCTTTGATTTTAATTATTTGCTTTCTTCTACTGGGATTAGGGTTGGTTTGTTGCTCTTTTTCCAGGAGCTTAAGGTGGGACATTAACTTGTTGGTTTGCAATTTTGCCAACTTGTTGTAGGCACTCAGCGCTATAAATTTTCCTCTGAGTACTTCCTTTGCTGTGTCCCAAAGGAGTTGGTATTTTGTGTGCTCCTTACTGTTAAATTTCATAAACTGTTGGATTTCTGTTCTGATCTCTTCAATGACCCATTGGTGGTTCAACAATGTGTTGTTCAGTCTCCATGAGTTACAGGGTTTTCGTTGGTGGAGGTGTGTGTTCAGTTCCAGTTTGATGCCTTTGTGGTCTGAGAGTGTGCATGGAATAATTTCTGTGTTTCTGAATCTGTCCAGGTTTGTTTTATGGCCTAAGATGTGATCTATTTTGGAAAATGTTCCATGTGCTGCTGAGAAAAACGTATATTGTGTTGTTGCTGGGTGGAATATTCTGCAGATGTCTGTTAGATCTAGTTGGTCTATATAGTTGTTCAGTTCTAAGGTTTCTCTGTTGAGTTTTTGCCTTGTTGATCTGTCCATAGGTGAAAGTGGTGTGTTAAAGTCTCCGACAATCACTGTATTTCGATCTATGTATGGTTTCAGTGGAAGTAAAGTTTGCTTGATGAAGTTTGGAGCTCCGGGATTGGGTGTGTAAATATTTAGGATCGTTATGTCTTCCTGGAGGAAAGATCCCTTTAGTAGTATGTAGTAACCCTCTTTGTCTTTTCTTACTAATTTTGGTTTGAAGTCTATTTTATCTGATATGAGGATGGCAACTCCAGCCTGTTTATGGGGGCCATTAGCTTGATAGAGTTTATTTCAACCTCTCACTTTCAAAAGATGCTTGTTTTTTTGGGTAAGATGTGTCTCTTGAAGACAGCAGAACGATGGCTCTTGCTTTTTGATCCAACTAGACAGCCTATGCCGCTTAGTTGGAGAGTTGAGTCCATTGATATTGAGAGTTAGGATTGAGAGATATTTATTAGGTCCTACCATTTTTAAAAGCTTTTATTTGGGCCTGTGTCTTGACAGTTCTTGTGGTCCTTAGGGGGTATGCTGTTTAGGTGCCATTTCTTTCCCTATATTGCCTTTATTTTGGTTTTCTATGTATAGAACATCTTTCAGAATTCTCTGTAGTGTTGGTTTTGTTGCGACATATTGTTGCAGCTTTTCCCTGGAATGGAATGTTTTTATTGTTCCCTCAGTTATGAATGAGAGCTTAGCTGGGTACAGTATTCTTTGTTGGTAGTTATTTGACTTAAGGGCATGACATATATGCTTCCAGTCACTTCTTGCTTGCATAGTCTCTGCTGAGTAATCTGGGGTGATTCTGATTGGTTTTCCTTTATAGGTTACTGAACCCTTTTCCCTGGCTGCCTTTAGGATCCTTTTTTTGGTTTCTACTGATCCTGTTCGGATTACGATGTGGCGGTGAGATGTTCTTTTCTGGTCAGGTCTGTTTGGGGTTCTAAAAGCTTCTTGTATCTGGATGGGTCTGCCCTTCTGGATATTTGGGAAATTCTCTGAGATGATTCCTTGAAGTATATTTCCAATACCATTGACCTCTTTCTCCAGACCCTCCTCAATACCAATTAGCCTTAAATTAGGCTTCCTAATTGTATCTTGGACCTCCTGAAGCGCTCTCTCATTTTTCCTAGATTTGGATTGACTCATTTTCTGTTCTTTCTCTATAATAACTAAATTATCTTCAGCCCCGGAAATTCTCTCCTCTGCATTGTCTAACCTGCTATCAAAGCTATCTACTTTATTTTTCATCTCCCTTGCTACTAATTGGTCATTTTTGATGCCTTGCATCTCTTCTTTTAGATCATGTATGGATTTCTTTAGCTCCTTGATTTCCATTTGAGTGTTTAGCTCAGTAGCTTTATTTTCTTTGAACATTTGCTGGAGTTCTGTCACCTTTTTATTTGTGGATTCTATGAATTCATCCATCTTTCTTTGAACAGCCTTTATTATGGCTTCCTTTATGGCTCCTTCTTTTTCACTTATCACCTTGTTTATGGTTTCCTCTTGTTCAGCTATGGCTTCCTCCCTTATCTCTTTCTTTATATTTTCACATTTTTCATTAATGATGTTTATCAATTGCATTTCTACAGCACTTGGAAGACTCTCCTCTAGGCTTGCCAGTGACTGTTCCATTGGCTGTTTACATTTGGTGGAGGAGGTGGGGGATGTTGTTTCTTGATTTGACATTTTTCTTGAGTTTCTTGTTCTGCCCATTTGAAAATGGGAGCAAGATTAATACTAAACACGATTATAGTTTTTCAGATATAACCAACCTAGACCTCTGTAGCTGGCAGACTCTAGATGTTCACGAGTTTTGATTGGTGTTATCACTCTTTCTTTTTGTGCAGTTACCGACCAGTCTAATTTTTCACTGATAAGCAATTTATATTCAAAACAATAAGCCTCTCAATCCAATCTCTATTGTCTTTAAGTCCCTCTGAGCCTAGAGGATAATTAAACACCTAGATATACAATGTTGCTCAACAGCCATCAAGTGTAGATCCATGCAGTATAAGGGTTGAAAGAGGAGCAGAGGTCCAGAGATAGAAAAATAGAATGAGAGAGGTCAGGGGTACGTAGGTAGAGTATTTGGAAAGTATTAGAATAAAACTTATGTGTTGCTGTGCGACTAGCTCTTAACCCAACCAGTGGCCTCACTGTGGACCATGGGATGGATCTGAGCGCGGTTGGCGGACGTTTTCCTGTGCTGCTTCCAGGGGCGGCCCCAAGCCAAGGGTCTGGGGATTGAGAGTTTCAGGAGCTCTCAGCGGGACCAGCAGGAGACCCCTCTGTTCCCAGGGGCGGGGCCCAGCTGGGGACATGGGCTCCAAGGGCGGAGCCTCGCCTTTTTGGTTCTCAGAAGGGGAGCTTGGCTGCTGGTCAGCCCTTCAGATCCCTGCTCTGTTTCCACTGCTTTGTCAGAGTCTCTGACTGTGGGGGGGCCCTCGGTGGTGTCTTGCTCAGGATTCCCAGCTGGAGGATGCCCCGCTCAAGAATTGAGGGGGGGCAGATGCTGGCTCCTATTTACCTGCACCCCCTACCCACTTTTGTAAGGCAGGGTCCCAAAGTCCTCCACTCTCCAGATCCAGTGGCCTGGGTGAGGAGCCTGGTGGGTGGATGGGAGCTGGGACAGCTCCGCCTCCCCTGGTGGGGTGCTGAGTCTTAGGGTCCGCCCGCTTGTCAGTCTCCAGTCAGAGGGCTGGGGGTTGAGCTCGTTGGGCGGGTGGGAGTTGGGGCAGCCCCGCCTCCCTTGATGGGGTGCTGGGTCTTATGGGTAGCCCGCCTGTCAATCTCCAGACAATGGCCTGAGGGAGAGGGCTGTTGAGGGGAGGGACAGGATTCTAAATTCCTTGCCCCCTGCTCCCGCCAGTCTTTCTTGGGCGGGGTGTTGGGGTCTGAGTTAAGTTCTATTGCTTGGCACCTGCTCCGCTTTCCCGATGTGTTTGGGGATGCGCTGTATTACTCACGCCTCTGCATCTATCTGCAGGTGTTCCATGGTGGTGGGGAGTCTTTCACTCCCCTCGGGTCTCCACTGCCGCCTGTGTTCTGCGTCTGGATTCCGCTGCTTGCTGTCTGGTTCCGCGTCTGGTTTCCGCTGCTTCCGCCGTTCGCTGGCGCGGTTCTGTGCTGGTTTCTGCAGCCGTTGGGTTCCCAGCCTGGTGCCCTCCACTGCCGCCGCTTTTCGAGGGTTAGAGCCCGTGCCTGCCCCCGCTTTCCCCGCAGGGATCCGGTGCCGGCTCAAGCCGCTTTTCGCAGCTTGGTCTGGTGCGGCTTTCCGCGGCTTTTGGCGAGAGGTGGGGGAGGGGTCCTCGCATTCCGAATTCTTTGAGAAAGTTGGATGTGAGCTTTATCTGTATTTCTTTTCCGGTTTGAGTCCTTCTCCGTTGCTTTTTGAGTTTGTTGTTGTGGATTTCTTTAGAAAGTTGGCTCGTGGGACTCCCTGGTTCTCTCTTTTTGTCAGAGAAAGCTAAGCAGCGTCCCTATTGTCTCGGCGCCATCTTTCTCTTCCGATCATTTTTTTCTTGAGTTTAACTTTATACCATGTGATCTGACAAAATGCAGGCAGTAATGTCAACGGTTCTGAATTTGCGAAGAATTGTTCTGTGCCTAAATGTAATCTATTTTTGGAAATCTTCCATATGCTACTGAGAAGAACATATATTTTGGTTGTGGTGTCTGGAATAATCTGCACATATTGGTTAGCTCTATTGGTTCTGTGCAATTTTTTCTTTTTGAGGTTAATCATGTGTATTTACCTTCTTGAAATAGTGGAGGTATATCAAGAATATAATGGAGGTGATATTGGTATGTTAAAGTCACCAATAATCCCTCTGTTTGGATCTATGTATGGTTGTATTGTCAGAAAATTATCTGATGACATTGGGTGCTCTGGCATTCTGTGTATAGAAATTTAGAATATCCTTCTGAAGAAGAAATCACTTTATTCATATATATAATCTTTCCATGTCTTTTCTCATTAATTTAAATTTAAAGTCTTCTTTTCTTAATTTTTTTGCCAGTCCTGGGCTCATTTAGAGAATTTCAAGTGTTACCATCTACAATCATTTTCTAGATGTTACATCAATTAATTTTAAGTGCTATAATCATGTTTACATTTATCACTATTTGGATTTTTCAGCACCAAGTAATGTTCAACCTTCTTCTTCTGAAATTTGAATCCCCTATGTTATTTGCCTGACATTAATGGGTGAACATACATTATAGAACTTCACTGTGATGTTTGTAACTGAATAGAAATGCAGTTTTTCTCTGCATTAGGATTTTATTTAGAGTCAATCAGTGGAAAAACAATTGCACATTCATACAGATATGTGTATACTTATATTATACTTTAATTACTTATATATTCTGACATGGAAATTATTGTGGAATAAGTGTACTTATTTCCCTGAAATCCCTTCACACTGTGATTGACACTTCCTTATACTCTTTGTGATTTTCACACATACAAATGAAAAGTTGATGTTTTTTTAATGACCTGACAGTCATGAGAAATGTCTCATATTTTACCTAGACACATTTGCATTCTTTCCTCTCTAATTGCCTATACCTTTATTTAATTATTATTTTCTTTTTTATAGTATTTTATTGTTGTCATGATGTACAGATGGATTGCAGTTACTTTTGTCAGGTAGTGGATATATTACCCCTTGATCCTCTATAACGCATCACAGGTTTTTTTTCCCCCCACTTTCTCAATCATCCTGTTGTTCTCCTTCCCTTCCTAAAATACTTTTGTATAATTGTCTAGAACAATTATCAAGAACAAACATTCTGCAACCCCGCATTGTATAAACCGAGAACCCAAAGATGATTCGTTTTTTCTCATATATTTTTATTTTAATTAATAGAAGGTATACATTATATTCACCAGATAGAAGGTGCATTACTTCACAAACATTGATAATCTTTCTTATGTCTTGGTCCCCATTTACCTACCTCCACCCTCACCCCTCATTTTGTTCCCCCCTTCCCTGTTCTATTTCAAATAAACAAATAAACATATATACAATATATCAGATAACAAAGTAAAATACTGTAACAATATGAAATAACCAAGGGCAACAAAAGAGATGAGAGAACATAGTACATTAAGGACAACAATCATTCTTATATGGCTTTTGTTTCTATATCCTAAAATCTTTCATTTAGCATCATTCTATATCTAGGCTTTGTTCTATTTTAATCTCTGCCAGTAGAGCTCAAGGTTTCTACTGATTATGTCAAATAAGAGAAACCATTGAGTCTATGTTCCTTTGAGTCTGGCTTACTGAACTTAATATGATTTTTTCTAAGTCTTTCCATTTCCTTACAAATGGGGCAATGTCATTCTTCCTGACAGGATAGAATTCCATTGTGTATAAATACCACATCTTTTTGATCAACTCATCAACTGAGGGACATCTGGGTGAGTTCCATATCTTTGCTATGGTAAAAATAGTGCTGCAACGCACCATAGATGATTATTTTAAGCCTAATTTTAAATAAATTGTAACTTGGGTTGTTCTTTCATATAAGAATACAAAAAAAGACAAAGTGAAAATAGAAACTCTGGGAGAGATAATGGTCCCTCTTTCTAATAAAATATAGCACTAAAAAGAAGTCAATTTCTATTCACTAATTCTTTAGTTATTGAATACCTAAAACATATTACCCATGTACAAATATAAATATTTTGGGGGAAAACTGTAAGAGGAAATCATAAAATAAAATATTACATATTATCAATATAAGATATAAGTATTATGTCATAAAATAGTGGCAATCTTGAATAAATTCTATGTGTTCCTAATAAATTTACTATGGAGTAAGACAGTGAGATATAAATCAAATAAGAAGATAATACTTCTTAACACTCTACTAGAGCATGGAACTGACAGTAAGAATGTGTTAGAGAAAGTTTCATCAAGATAGATTTAAGGAAAGAAAACAGAAAGTTAGCTTTGTACACTCATGAATTGAATATTACTGTCTCAAAGTAGTCATTAATATAACTATAAATTTTGTGATATTGCATTCAATTGTTATGGTGTTCAACAAATTTATTTTTAGACAATTAGAACATACGGAATTTCATATATGTTAAATTTAGTAGTAATTTAGCATAATCAGTTATTTAAGTCTATGTGCAAGTGGCTAAAATGTGCAAATAATATCTTTTTTTTGCAATGACTTTTTTATTGTAATTAGTAAAAGGGTTACATGATATTTGCCAGATACAAGGTGCATTAATTCACATACATTGATACCCTTTCACATGTCTTGCTACCCGTTTCCCTCCCCCCCCACACCCCCCACCCGTCTTGGTTTTCCCCCCTTCCCTATCTAATTTCAAATATCCAAATACAAATAAATTCAATATATCAGATAACAAAGTGAGATACTATACCAATATGAGATAACCAAGGGACAGCAAAGGAGATGAGAGACAACATAGTACATTAAGGACAACAATCATTCATTATATGGCTTTTGTTTCACTATCCTGGAGGTCCTTTCAGATCTTAAGTGCACATTTTTCTCATTTTTATGACACATACATTTTTTCTTTTCATCTCTTTCACACAAAAATGCAACCATTCAATGGACAGCCCAAAAATAATAGATATTCTTTCAAGTCATACATATGATACCTCCTTTATATGAGTAGTTTTCTTTTATATTTTCTTCCATTGTCAAAGTCATAATCATTTAATTTTACAATGAGTGCTATTCTTTTTTCCCCCAAGTCCTGGGCTTGAGGTAAGGGCCTGAGCACTGTCCATGGACCTTCTCAAGGCTACACCCATTTTAGCCTCAGCATCAGTTCTGGCTTTTTTTCATATATGTGGTCTGAATAATTGAACTCAGGTCTTCATGGATGGTAGGCAATCACTCGGACAAATTCCCAGACCTGGAATGAATTTTTTTCTAAAATTTTAATCCTTTAAGGAGGATAAAACAAAGCATCTGCTGTATGTCTAGGACTGTATATATGCTAAAAAAGCTAAAAAATACTTTAACAATTTCTGGTATTTCAAGCAATCAGGATATACATTTAAAAATAGAGAATAAAAATACTACAGAAACACTTCCAGTAATCCAAGTAATAAGATAAGAAATCAATACTTCATCCTAATGAGAAGAAAAATCGCTAAAGAAACCAAGGATTAATTCTGATTTTATGTATTAGAAATATGAGATCATAGGTCATAGCACCAAAAACTAGAGGGTGATGGGTATCAAAAATCACATCTCATTCAGAGTATGAGAGAGCAGAAAGATACAAAGTTATTGTTTAACTTATAGGAGCGCTAGTAGTTCCATAAAGTTCCATTAAATTCATTTTAAAGGAATAGCTAAAAGAAGCTGTTACTAAGACATGAGTAATGATGAAAAAAGCTTATAAAAATTTGTAAAAACAACACATTTATTTTTTATTCTATTTTTATTATTGAGGTAATGCATGGAGTGATTCCAGTCATGATTACCAGATCATGAGTGCATTATTTCTCACTAGTCAGGAAAACCATAAGCCTATGTTCCTTTTGGTCTGCTTTATTTAGTATTATTTTTTCCAAGTCTTTCCATTTCCTTACTAATGGGGCAACATGTTTTCTGTCATTTGTATGGTTTCTCAAGCAGAATCTATTCTGCATACATTGAGAAACATTTTGAGTCACATCATGTACAGAGGATTTTTCTCATATATTTTAGGAAACAAATTTTCACTAATAAAATCTGATTACAAACTACTTTCTGTTTCAGACGTCTCATGTAAATGAAGATGCTCTGCACTTGCTTTGCTGTGCTTTAAAATATATTTTGTTGGAAAGGTTAATTCCAGTTGTGGAACAGATAATTCATTGGACATAATTGTGTTGGGAAATAGAGTTAATTACGTTCCATCACTGCAAAATGTATTACTATTCTCTAAATGTAGTATTGAAAGATGGGATGTAACCAGAAAACCAGTAAAATAATTAAAAACACGTAGACTACAAACTAGCATTTCCATTGAAAATATGCAATTTCTAACTGAAAGTTCCATGTTTGTATTGTCAAATGAGGAATCCACTTGGTTGCATAAACTAGATCCTTTTTTCAGATGTGATAAAGCTAGCCCCCAAATCCCAGACACACATACATACACCACACATACACACACACACCCACAACACCTTAATATTATTAATGACTACATACAATTTCCACTCTCCAACACTATATGTGACAGAATGCCTCATTTTTTTCTGTTGTTTCTCTCAATGGATTGACCTCATTCTCTTTTTGCTTGTTTTAATTGAAAATAAAATAGGAAATATGTGTAATAACTTCTATTCTGTGAAGGATCTTATGAAACATACAAGATCTTTTCATGGTAAAGGATCCAAATTTTGACAAAAAGAAGTTTCCTTTTGCCATTACCACGAATGTTAGAGCTCCTCTTTTCCCAGTACCATATGAAAAAGGCTCCTCACTGTCATGAGCCTCCCATGTGAAGATTCATTTTTTTTGGTCATTCATGGGACTAGAATTCTGGGTCTTGGAGCTGTTCCTGATCTCTTCAGCTGAAGGCTACAAGCCAACTGCTTCAGCCACAATAGCATTTACTGTGGTTTCAAGTTTTACTCAATGCATATTTTCCACAAATATATTTGAATTTGGCCACTGTTACTTTTTCCAAATTTAGGGAAAATCACTTACATTTTACTTCAGTTAATGGTACTTTGGTTTTGTTGTGAAAATTAACTCAATCCTATTTCTGTTTATAGAAGAATATATTTTTACAAAGGTAATTTACAGACTTGTTCCTAAATTATATCTTCTAGTTGAATAAGGAGTATGCCAAAATATTACTGCTTACAGTGTAGGGTTTTTGTAGTAAAAAGAAAAACATTGAAATATAGCTATGATGAACAGTAGAATAAAAGATGTTACCATGTTTACAGAACTCAGCAATGCATATATGGTAAAGGCTTTATGTGACACTCCGGAGAGCTCATAAATACAGGGAAAATAACCATTATAATTTGAAATATTGTGAAGTAGGCACTCAGAATTGATAACATTTCTTTCAATAAACATTGGCAGTGGTAATGAAACCTTTGATTTATAAATATTTATTGTTCAAATAATAGAAAAAAAATCCCCTTTCCTAGAATTTGAAAGAATGTCTTTGCCATGTAAGCCAAACTTGCTTGAGTTTTAGTCTAGCAAATTCTAATTTCACTGACATTTTTGATCTGCAATAATTTGACCAATTTGTTGGAATTTTAATTAAATTAAAAGAGGGAACACAGTTTTCTCTAGAAAACTTCACTAGCGTGTAAAATATGAATTCAGAAAAATGGATAAACTAATAAATACCTTTGGAATAAGCTTCAGTATTTTGGGGAAATTCAAGTTTGGATGATCAATGAGTCCTTATGTGTGTGTGTGTGTGTGTGTGTGTGTGTGTGTGTGTGTGTTGTTGTTGTTGTTGTTGTTGTTTTTGAGGTAATCACTAGTGACTAGGAAAAATGAGAACACTGCCATGCACTTTCTCCAAGCTGTTGATGTCAAAATAAGAAAGTTTCAGACAGGGGACATACTGCCTGGAATTCACTACTTTTTACATTGATTCTGCTCCAAAGCAGATTACAGGAGAATCTCAAAATGATTCCCCACACATATACTTTCACTGTCCTTCACTTAGAAACTACATTCCATGTGTAGTCTAACTGATTATAGAAATATAGACCTTGTAGAACCAACTAAGTTCCAGTCAGGTCTAAAATTTCGATGTAAAGTGACCAAACACATCATTTCAGACAATGAGACAATTTCTGTGATTGGAATATGCGGAAGTGTGATTAACTGAATTATCTTCCATGAACACCATTTATCTGTTCACAATTATAGCCAGAAAAATCACTCCAAGTACAGGCCAGAACTGTTTGTACAATAATGATCAATATATGAGTTTAGCATATAACATTCAACTTGCAATTCATGCAAAGCTACCAGTATGGTTTCTTAGGTTTCTGAATTCCTAAAATCTCAAAACAACATTGTACACTGCCAGAACTTGTCACATCTTCACTGCACATATTGGTAAGATCTTTTTTGTTATGCATCCCCCCCAGGGTAAATGGCAAAGAAAATTTTGTGGAGTAGGCAAAACCTTTGCCTTGGTAAAGCCCAGGAATTTCTTTAATCACATTGTGCTCCCTGGTCATCTTTTACATTGAAATCTGCACTAAGTAATTCACCACTTCACAAGACCATTTGTCAAGAAGTGCAGAGGCTTGAAATCATGTTCATATGGCTTAGGGTCCTTTTGAAATGATTCTACCTGTATTCCTGGCATTCATCTAAAATACTTCCCTCCTTTCATTGTTCAAGAAAGGAGATCTTGTTTACCATTCAGCAAATTGATTGTCATTGCAATACCTGGCATTTTGCTTGCATATGTCCAGACAATTTTCTTAGTTATTCAAGGCATGAAGACACCAAGGCATTTGTGTTTGCATATAATGCTCCTAAAGGCTACTAATATGCTCTAACCTTGCTGAGCATCTCGCTTCTACACATAATCAATTTTTCTTATATAGCCAGATTTAAATTTATCCCTTCCATGTAATACCAAGACAATAATTTGAATTAATAGAGCCCAATTTCCTAAAGGCCGACAGTAATTGTTTCCTCACTTTTTTGTAACGTCAGATATTGAATTCAAAAATGTTTTAATTGGCAAGATTTCCAATCTGAGACAGTATAAGTATAGTTCATTTTGACCTCAAATAAAATGTGTTGTCTTCATGCATAATGTAAGATGCTATTCATCAGTGTGAATATTTTAAATATTTTTAACTTAGTGTGTGATTCATAGTAAGCCTCATTGTGAATACCTACGCAAGTGGTTTTCACTCAATACATATTCCAAGCATTAATTTCCTCTAATTATTACAATAAGCAGTTAGTTTAGATAAAGCAGTATTATATGTATAGAATAATTTACTATTTGTTTCTTTACCTTTTCCTCAAATTATTTAGTTGTCATTTTTCGAATGAAAGTTCGAATACAGAAACTATTACTTTCCATTTCTCATGATTTCTATTGGTTATTTTCATCAGACTCTTGGAAGTCTGGAAAGTGTCTTCTACATGTGTCTGTTCCTCCCAAAATTTCTCTGTTGTTCTTAAAAATGAAAAGTTGATTAAAAGAAATTCATGGTAATATATGTAGTGGTTCTTTTATGCAGTAGAGCCTCATATTATAATAATCTTAATAGTCTTTACAATGTAATACCTTAGATTTATGAAAGGCATTGGTTTGTAGAGCAGGGTACAGAATCCAAACTACCACGCCATAGAGTCCAGTATTGGGACAGTTACAATAACCTGGATGTAATGAGTTTAATGAGCCTAAGTTACCAAATCTCATAAAAACATTTCCAAATTACTTTACCTGTTCACGAAATGGTGTGCCATTTCTTGTAGAAAGAATTCCATGACAATTCAAGGACAAATTCTAATATGTGACACTTCCCTGAATTTCTGGGGAGAGAAGATTTGATCCCCATCATGAGCATTCAATACTCTGCTTTTCAAGGAAAACAAAGCAAGTGAAATACATGGTAACTAGTAAGAAATACATATGCTCTAAAAAGAATAGCTCTTTTTTTTAAGCCAAGTAATTTTTTTATTGTAATTAGTAAAAGGGTTACATGATATTTGCCAGATAGAAGGTGCATTAATTCACATACATTGATACCCTTTCACATGTCTTGGTTTCCATTTCCCTCCCCCCCCCGCATTCCCCACCCATCTTGGTTTTCCCCCCTTCCCTATCTAATTTCAAATATCCAAATACAAATAAATTCAATATATCAGATAACAAAGTGAGATACTATACCAATATGAAATAACCAAGGGACAGCAAAGGAGATGAGAGACAACATAGTACATTAAGGACAACAATCATTCATTATATGGCTTTTGTTTCAATATCCTGGAGGTCCTTTCAATTAGCTTCACATTATATGGCTTAATGTATCAAGATTTTGCTCTATTGCAGATCTCTGCTAGTAGAGCCCAAGGTTTCTACTGATTATGACGAATGAGGGAAACCATTGAGCCTAAGTTCCTTTGAGTCTGGCTTATTTCACTTATGATTTTTTCTAAGTCTTTCCACTTCCTAACAAATGGGCGATGTCATTCCTTCTGACAGCAGCATAGAATTCCATTGTGTACAAATACCACAACTTATTGATACACTCATCAACTGAGGGACATCTAGGTTTTTGGTTCCATATCTTTGCTAAAAAAAGGATAGCTCTCAATAAGAATAGGAGTGATGCCAAGAATTGTAATGATTCTCTTGGTATGAATAACATATAGGAAATATTTTGGACATAATTTCATCTGCAATGTTTGAAGAACCTGAGTTTGGCCAAGAGAACCAACGTATCATTTTTAGCACATAATTTCATCTGCAATGTTTGAAGAACCTGAGTTTGGCCAAAAGAACCAACGTATCATTTTTAGCAGAGTATTTTAGAGTCATTGGTTCTTATTTGATTAAACACTAACTAGAGTTTCCAGACATATTAATATATTAAACAGCGAGTTCTCTATGAATCTAGGTTTTACCATATGAATCTAGGTTTCATCATATATGTCATATGAATAGTAAATGTCATATGAATATGAAAATGTAAGACAGATTTGAGCAATCAATTTTCCAAAGCATACAATCATTAGATCCCTTTGTATTTCTGTAGAGCTTTTGATATTTATATAAAAATTGGCATACATGTCTTTCTGTAATTAAAACATGTTTTACAGTTAATGTAGATACTTCCTATTATTGCTATTACTTATAGATTTTTCAAAAAATGGTATTTTAATAGAACATAGGAACATGCATAAAGATGTATTACTTATTCTTGTACCAGAAGTTTATATAATTGCATATTTGTGTTTCTCCTTTCCTTAGCCATTGTGGAATACTTCTACATGACTTGTATAATGTCAATAATTCTTATCTCTTTGTAGCTATTATTGCAGGCATTTTCAAAATATTTTCAAATGAATTCAGATTTGCCTAGGGTAAAATTCCACATGATCACCTAATTTGTTTGGCCATATTTGGGCCCTGAACTCAGGGTGTGAGCATTATCCTTGGGCTTTCTCAAGAATAGAGCTCTACCACTTGAGCCACATCACCAGTTGTGGCATTTTTTTCTACCTATGTGATACCACACAATGGAACCAGGGTCTTTGTGTATGTGAGGCAAGCACTCTACAACTAGGCCAAACTACTAGCCTTAAATCACCTAATTTTAATGTGCTTTCATAATGTTGAGAAGGTGTCCATTCCATAACAAATTTCCTTGGAATGGAAGTTCATATAGCATTGAATTTTTTTCTTTGAAAATGGGAATTTGCCTTTAACATTGTAGGGGTAGCTACAACAACTAAGGAATAGTTTATTAGGATAGGAACTACACAGAAATATTTGTAAATTTCTTTTCCATAGGAATGAATAATTGTGTTATTTCTTATCCCCTTGTAGAAATGATTCATTGGCAAAATCCAGAAGAACAAAACTTTCTTGCTATTTTTATGTCTTTTATGACATTGTATAGAGGGTGACATTTTCATATTCTTTTGCAAAAGATGCTCTGTACAGCATTATGTACACTAAAAGTTTTACTGGAAATTGACAATCAAATTGTAGTGCACCAAAGTTGTTTATTTCACAGCATAAGATTTGAACTAACATGCCAACTTTGGGTATTTTATTGCGATTCCACACACAGATGTACTTCATAAATGTGCCTGACATTTAAGTTTGATTTTTATAATATTTACTGTTATAAATTTTACAGGATTTTGACAAAAGCACTATGGCTGTGATAATAATACCTATATTTTTGCATGCTTTTCGGGCTTTCTATCATTCTAGAGAATTAGAAATCATATATATATATATATATATATATATATATATATATGCACTGAACCTAAAAGAGATGAATGGTGTTTTGTTTCCAATATATATGAATCCTCACTAATTTTACTGGGAAATAGATGGCTCAAAGAGAATCTATAATGGAAGCAGGTTTTCAGGGGCCCATAAGCATAATCCTAGCTATTCGAGAGACTGAAATATTATTATTGTATTTCAGAGTCAACTTGGGCATCCAAGTTTTTAAGACTCTTATTTGTAATTAACTGTCAGAAACTTGGAAGTTGCACTGTGGCTCCACTGATAGAGTGGAAGGTTTGAGTAGTCAAAATCATAGACAGTGAGTGCCCAAGCCCAGATTTCAAGCCCAAAGACTTAACAAAAACTTCAAGCGAACATCTTGAATATTAGTTTTTGATATGCTATTCATGGTGTTAACAAACACGTATGTATGTAAAATTAAACTGACATTGTGTAGAAGGTGACTTTTTCATATTCCTTTACAAAAGATACTCTGCACTGCATGGCGTACACTAAATATTTTACTGGAAATTGAAAACCAAATTGTAGTGCAGAAAAATTATGTATTTTACAATTAATTTTGAACTATTATGCCAACTTGAGAATTTTCACATCCCCAACACAAAGAGGTACTTCATAACTGTGCCTCACATTTAATTATGATTTTTATAACTATTCACTATTGCCATAAGGACTATGCTGTGGTAAGATCATGTTGAAGAATGTATACATTGATTGTTGTGTGCTTTCCCAGGCAACAAAATAGTATCCACGATGTAGTATCCAAGAGAGCCAGAATAGTATGGAAATTTTGGCCAGAGTGGAAAAAGTTAAGTAGTTTCTTTAAGAGAATAGTTTTCAGCACAGCCTGTAGGGAATGTGCCTAAAGTCCCAGCTGTGGGGATGGCAGCCATGCCCAGAACAGGGTCAGTGAGATAAATCTGCAGGATCTCCTATGCAAGGTTCTCATCTTTACCTACAAGCAGACAAGGTGACTACAATTAGAAATAACCATCTTGCTGCCTAGGATCAGACACACATTGTCGATAGTTCTGAATACCAAAGGAAAGTGAGTATTCCACAAAAGTCATTGTCACTTCTTCTCTAAGAAGAGTGAAACCTAGAAAAATTGGGAAATCTTGCCATATAAAGATGTCATTTCTTCGTGTGTGGCTGTGGATAGAGACATATACTAGTAAACCACTCACTCTGATGGAAAAATTATGTTGTGTGACGCTGAATAAAATCAAGAGGTAAAATATGTTCTTGAAACCAGCTGGGAGTTAGTCCACAACCCACTCCTGGATGCCAGGAGAGTGTGTGAATCTGTGTAAGAGCAGATGGAGGTTCCATGGATGATGACAACTAATCTGATGGAGGTGGGTGAGAGTGGGAAAAATGAGGAATAGAAAAGGAGAGAGCAGCAACAGGAGGAGCTGAGAGGGTGAAGCTGTGAAAAGTCCTACATGGTGGTGTGAAGACTGCAGAAAAGCCATCAGAGAGTGGACATGCAACAAGGAGAATAGAGCAGTAAAATATGAACAGCCTATGGTTACTTCATCCGGCGCACTATCTGTGTTATCACATGACATTTGGTATAGGTCAATGGGAAAACCCCCATGTGTGACTGCCTCAGCACTCAAGGAAGACTGCCGAGGGACATTTCATGGCCCTAAGATTCCCTGAGCATTTTATATTTCCTGAGGATCAAGTCATTTGGAAATCCTCTGAGGATGATTTTTGCAGGCCTGCATCTGGGGATCCTCATTATAAAGTTGTAAATAACACTATTACCTTGAAAAGTCATCTGGATCATGTGTAATGTGTGGGTTAAATATAAGTGGCTAATTGGCTGTTCATTTATAGGTCAATCTGTATTCTCCTATAATCAACTTACTACACATAACTTGGTGGGGAAGTGCAAAATATTCTTCCCTGGTGTTTCAGGATCACCAGGAAGAAGTTCTCCTGTTGCACACACTATATTTCTTTTTTTTTAATTTTTTTATTGTAATTAGTAAAAGGGTTACATGATATTTGCCAGATAGAAGGTGCATTAATTCACATACATTGATACCCTTTCACATGTCTTGGTACCCGTTTCCCTCCCCCCCACATCCCCCACCCGTCTTGGTTTTCCCCCCTTCCCTATCAAATTTCAAATATCCAAATACAAATAAATTCAATATATCAGATAACTATATTTCTATTCCATCAGTGCCTTAAATATTAAGATCCTCCTATACCAGAACTGGTTCATTCTACAAGTCCCAGGGGGTACAACTAATGCAGGTGCAAACACTTGGGATTTTGTGTGGCTTTGTCCTAAGTGTATCCTTTACATTTAGTGACCTCTATGTATAGGGGTTGTAATTTCCAAGGGGGAAACATTGCTCATTAGAAAGGAAAAAAACTAGAGGCAGAAAGGTGGAAATCAGAAAGGGAAAAATAGATGGAGATAGGAGCAATGACAGGAGCTGTGAGAGTGTATCTATGTTCTGCCCTGCAGAGCAGCTGGACTTGCCTGCATGAATTGAAGATTGCCAAGGAGAAGAAATCAGCACCTAATGACTTTCCTGTGATTATTACAGAAGAGCATCTGGAAGGTAGCCCAAACTCCATCATCTGAAAACAGTTCCATGTTGTTTACTGGCAAAGAATTAGTCACATAAGCTAGGAAATATTGCTAGTCTGGGAAATAGGTTATACAATCCCATTGCTCAATTGGGAAAAAGAAGCTAACTCTTGTCAACTCTGCCCTGGTGATGGGACTATGCCCTAAATGGAGACATTATCACCCAGGGCAAGACAGCTTTCCTCACTTGGTAAATATATCTAGAGGCCATCCCATCCATCAGATATTGTGAAATGAGTAGGTTCTGGGAAGCTGAAGAAAATAATTCCTACGATGTAATCCTCAGATTCAGTACAACAATTACCTACAAAGGAAAAGCAACCAGAAAAACCAGAGATCCCTCATCACAGACCAATCAAGCCAGAATTGCCTGGATTGAAAATATGCCATGCATAGACAAGTATCTACAAATCAAGAATACTGTACCTAGCTCATGGCTAAGCCTCAACTCATGACTGAGAGAAAAATGAAAACCATCCCAAAGTAGGAAAATTGCCCAAATCTGCATTCCATAAATTTCTCAAAGATATTTTTCACATTGAAAACCAACACAAACATGTCAATGAGAATAAAATTGTTTCTAAATAGTATATCAAATAATTAGAGCAAGAATTGAGAAGACACATAAAATGGTAGATGTTAACAAACACCTTCCAATTCAAACCCACAATATCAAGGAGCTTAATACTTCAATTAAATCACATCAAGTTACTAATTAAATCAAAGCTGATGATCCGTCATTATTCTGTCTTCAAAAGACACATATATTTTCATTCCCCACAAAGAATACTTGAAAATGAAAGGCTGAATAAAATCTATCAAGCAATAGCCCATAAACTAGAGAGACTCTTCAACAAGTGGTGCTGGCAGAGCTGGTTAAGCACCTGCAGAAAACTAGTTGGATCCTTCTTTGTCACCCTGCACTAGAATTAAGTCCAAATTGATCAAAGACCTTGAGGAAAAAGCCGAGACACCAAAAATTTACAAGAAGGAATAGGAGATACACTAGGCCTCCTTGGCACAGGTTGAAACTTTCTTAATAAGGACCAACAATCACAACAAATCAGAGAAAGGCTGGATAAGTGGGACTGCATTAAACTGCAGAGCTTTTGTATGGCAAAGGACATAGCTAGTAAATTAATTAGGAAGCCTACAGAATAGGAGAAGTTCTTCACAAACCATACAAAAGACAAAGGCCTTATCTCTAAAATATATCAACAGCTCAAAAAATTGAATCATTCTAAAACTAATCTCCAAAGAAACAACCATCCCATTAAAAGATGGGCCAAAGACTTAAAGAGAGTCTTCTCTGAAGAAGAAACAAAAATGGCCTATATCTCTGAACATAAAAGAAATGCAAATCAAAACAACTCTAAGATTTCACCTCACTCCAGTTAGAGTGGTCAGGATCAAGAAAACTAATAACAACTGATGCTGAAGGGGATGTGGCCAGGAAGGATCACTACTACACTGTTGGTGGGAGTGCAAGCTAGTTCACCACTATGGAAAGCAGTATGGCAGTTACTCAACTACCAAACTACACATAGAGCTCCCCTATGACCCAACAATTCCACTACTGCATTTACCCAATTGTCCAGAAGCAAGAACATACTAAATCCACTAGCACAACGATGTTCATTGCAGCACTATTTACCATAGAAAGATATGGAACCAACCTAGATGTCCCTCAGTTGATGAATGGATCAACAAGATACGGTATTTATACACAATGGAATTCTACTCTGCTGTCAGAAGGAATGACATCACCCCATTTGTTAGGAATTGGAAAGACTCAAAGGAATCTAGGCTCAATGGTTTCCCTCATTTGTCACATTTAGTAGAAAACTTGGGATCTCGTGGTAGAGATTTGCAATAGAGCAAAACCGAGATACATAAGGCTGTATAGTATGACATTAAATATAAGGACATCTAGGATATAGAAACAAAAGCCATATAATGAGTGATTGTTGTCCTTAATGCGCACTTTGTTAACTCTCATCTCTTTTGCTGTCCTTTGGCTATCTTATACTGTTTTAGTATCTCACTTTGTTATCTGATATATTGGATAAATGTATGTTTGGTTATTTGAAATTAGATAGGTACGCGGGGAAAATAAGATGAGGGTGGGCATGGGGGGAGGGAAATGGGGACCAAGACATATATCTGTCGAATATAATGTAACCCTTCTATTAATTACAATAAAAACATATGAAAAAAGGCACATATAATTTAAATCCCCAGAAAATAAATACTTGAAACTGAAAAGCTGGAATAAAATCCATCAAGCAATATACCATATGAATATTGTGAAACAGCCTTCCTTACAGCAGGTAAATAAAGACTTCAAAAGAAATTTGTGAGAAAAGACTAGGAAATGTTTTAAATATTAATAAATGAGGATATAATTACTTTAAACATCTATGCACAGAATGCCAGAGCAGCCAGCATCATCAAATATATTAATTAAACTATAAAACAAAATATTTATTCTGAGTGATCATTGGTGAGAAATCACTATCACCTCTGGATATATAGCAATATAAAACTTCAACAGAGTAAGCCTAGAAATGCACAACTGTAAAGAATAATTAGATCTGGGAAACATTTACAGATCAGTTTTCTAAGCAAAACCAAAACAATCATTTTTCTAAGCAATACATAGAACACTTTCTAAAAGAGAAAACATTTTAGAGCACAAAGAAATCTGTGTAAATTCACAAATATTGATTTTATCACCTGCATTCTCTCTGAACCCAGTGGTATAAAATTGGAAGCTAACATCAAATGACAACATTGAAAATCATGTCACTCATGGAGATTAAGCAAAATATTGTTGAATCACCAGTGGATCACTGAGGAGCTCAGAACAGAAATTAAAAACTTCATGCTATTTCAAAAAAAGAGATGAGCCTGTACAGTTCCTGCTGTCCCTTGTAGTTGCTACCTCCATGCCATGGTCAACCCCACCATACTCTCCAACATTTCAGCTCATGACATCCATGTGAATCTATTTGCACATGAATTTCCAAAGACTGCAGAGAATTTTCATGCTCTGAGCACTTAAGAAAAAGCATTTGTTTATAATGGGTAGTGCTTTCACAGGATTATCCCAGGATTTATGTGCCCAGGTGATGGCTTAGCATACTATAATAGCACTGGTGGCAATTCAAGATATGCAGAGAATGTTGAAGCTGAGAATTTTATCCTGACACTTACAACTCCTCATAACTTGTCCCCGGCTAATGCTGGGCCAATCACAAATGGCCCTCAGTTTTTAATCTGCATTGTTAAGACTGATTGGATGGATCCCAAGCATGTGGTCTTTGGCAGGGAAAAGAGGGCATGGTAGTTGTGGAAGCCATCCAGGCTTTGAATCCTGAAATGGCAAGACCAGCAAGAAAGACACCATTACCCAACTGCAGACAGCTATATTTTTTACTTTGTTTCTCTTAATCATCAGGACAAGGCTTCTGTAGCTCAGGAGAGCACCCTTCTAGCCAATCTGTTTTTAATATCCTATACTCCTTGTGCTCTCATGGAAGCTGATTAGCTTCCATGTTTTCCTTACTCCCCTCCAACTCCAGCTGGATTAGTGAGTGAAGTTTCTGATAAGGAATGAAAACTTTAAATCAACCCAACATTATTTTTTAAAGGAGCACATAATACAAAATTTCATGGGAGGCAGAGGTAATACAGTACATAGAGGAATATTTATGACTCTGAGAGCCAACCTCAACAAATTAGAGAAATCTGAAATCAAATAGTTAATGATGTACTTTAAGGTCCTGGAACAAGAGTATAACAAACAAAAGTATAATCCAGTAGAAAAAAACAATTAGGAAATTGAAATCAGAATTAAGTGAAATAGAGTCCAAAAATGCAGAAAGAATCAACAAAAGAAGGACTTGTTTCTTTGGAGAAATTAACAAATTGACAAATCTTTATCAAATATTATATATATATATGAAAAAAGAGAACACACCCAAAGTAACACTCATACAAAACTAAAGGAATTATCAAGGCACAAAGCAGCAGATCCAGAATATATTAAGTACTTTTCAAACCATTATGGCTAACCTAAGGCACCTTGGCCCCAAAAGTAACTCTTTTAGAAAAAGGGTCAGAAACAGAACAACTCAATGAAAGTTCGGACAAATGGTACTGCTTCCAACTGCAGAGCTTCTTCATGGCAGGAAACTAGCTAGCCTGATAAAGAGAAAGACCAGAGTCACAGAAAATTTCCCAGAACCATGTAACATACAGTGGCCTCCTATCTAAAATTTATCTGCACCTCAAGAAATTGTTTTTCAAAACAAATTGATAAACATCCCATGATGTTTGGCTGAAGACATAGAGTGGCCAGGAGTTAGGCCTAGTGGTACAATGCTTTATCTAGCATGCTGTAAGCCAATGATTCAATACCACTGTACCATATACATAGATAAAAATCCTTAAATGGCTCTGAGTAGTACTGGGTTGAAGTGGTTAAGCACAAGCTATCAGAAAGGCCAACGATGTTTCAAAGGCTAAGATGGGCAAAAACAAAGACTTAGAGACAGACTTCAATGAATATTATCTCAGAATGTCCATAGACACATGAAGAAATGTTCAACATCTGTGTACATGAACCCAATGAAAGTTGAAACAACATTTGGATTCCACCTCATTCCCATAAAAATGGTTATTATCAAGGTCGGTTTGCCAGATGGAGTCCAAGAGGAATTCCTTCTGTAGAATAAATCTCCTGAATTCAATCATAGTTGCTATGAATTCTATTATAGAAGGTTCATCATATTTTTGATGTTATCTTCCAATTTGGTTCCAACAAAATGCATTTTCATGACAAAAGAAGAAATGAGCTTCATTTGCAATCTCAAAATAAGATGAACACAGACAGAAAGGAAACAAAGAAGTCATGATCCTTCTTTCTGAGTAGCCGATTTTATGGACTCTGTTTTCTACTTAAGGGAGGGATACTTCTCTGTTGCATGGGTCTTCTTCAGATACCAAACATTCCCTTACCCACCTTTCCATTGTTATATATCCATATCTACTTTGTTTGTCTAAAGCTATGTCTAGATTTTCTCTTTGCTGCATACATGAGGGCATTCTTATTCCTCACTCACATATGGATTTGTTCAGAAGTGTTTCAAACTATATTTATTGCAACTATGAATATTGCTGATGACATGTCTCAATCCTTTAGTTAAAATGAAATAATTCAAAATTAAGGCAGCACAGCGGTTGAACTCAATTATTTTTTCCTTCTTCTTGGGATACCAAACACACATTTTTTGCACATCTTTCCAGGTTGATAGATATACAGGGACCATTTAAATGTAGACATTTGAAAGCAGGCAAGCCTTAGTATCAGTGCCCACTGGTACATAGCATAATTCCTCATATTTCCTTTTATTTAAAAATCATTTGAAGCTAACTCAACATTTTATTGATCTGATAAATTTTCATGTTGGAAAATGTAATTAGTACTAGAAAAATACCTTTTAAAGGGCAACTCCTGGCACATATTTCTAAGCAATTGTTTAATTTTTGGAGAAAGTTTGGAATAATCAATATGTGACTTTCAATTATTTCTTGCACAATTCAAGAATGAATGTATAAACTTTTCCATATCCTTTCACAATGATATCACAATGGTAATTTATGATATGAATATACATATACATGTGAATCTTTCTGTATTTAAACTTTGTGTGAGCTTCTCTTGTTCATACATGTTTTACACAAATATTCTGGAAATATTGTTTCAAACTAATCTCATTTTCTTTTTTTTAACTATACATGATGTTGATTCCAAGATTTGTTTTAATAAGGCATGTACACATATCAGAGGATAATGAAGCTAAGAAAATGCAACATTTCATTTTGGATTTAAAAGTGATACTTCTCTTCAAGTGGAGTATGATATTATCCTAACTATATCTTTATGGTAAGATTTATTTTGGTCTTGCATTATATCATTATTCTGTAGGCACTTTTCATGACCAAAGAAATTTCCTAAGGCACAATCAATTCAAACACAAACTTTCTCAAATAGCCAAATCTATAGTTTTCAGAAATATCTTCTTTTGAAAATTTAGGTGAAGAAATAGTGACTAAGCTCTAAATCACTGAACCATAGGAAACCTAGAGATACAGCCAGAAGCATTTAGAAATCAGGGGTAGTTTAGGGGTGTACTATAGTTTCATCTAATGTGAAAACTCTTCACAGCATTCCTCTACTGACGTGTTTCACCTATCTGCTAAACTTAGCACATGAATGGATAGTAAGGGTAAGAACAACTATCTAAAATGAGCCTGTCTGCAGACATTGGCTGAAGTGCAGCTGAACTTCCTAGTTTGTCACACTGGAATTGAGACTTATGAGGTACATCCTTGTATCTGTGACTCCATCTATGGGTCCACCACACGGAGAAGGAAAGTCTGCTAGGGAAAATCTTCCTAGTGGGTCTTTTTTCTTCACAGTGAAGAAGATACTTATTACTTAAGTTTCAGGCACCAACACCTGGCTTTCCCCTTCTATTTCTTCATCATCCATCTCCATGTGTGTATTCACTGCTTGGCACTTGGATATTAATGTGGACATTCCTTTTTAAATAAAAGCTTTTTCAGTTCTGTGTCTAAATTCTGAACAGGTAATACTCAAATTTTCTAAGACTAGACCCTATTCAATGAACAAAATAAACAATCTATTACTTCTCCAAAAACTGCAGAAAACAGGTTTCCATTTTCTCTGACATGACAACTATACCTCTGTCTGACATGTTGATCACAGCATGTGTAACTCCTTCTGATATAATGTTGAGGTATATATCAAATTTGATGTCGAAGATATGTGGGTTGTTTCTATTTTACTTCTAAATATATTTTATATGGAATATACTGAATGTAACACTACTTGCCTTGAATAAATGGTAAATTTCATTTAAACTGCAAAGGCTTTATTGAAATTAAATTTACTATATTTCTAATATTCACTTTGAAAAGCAGTATTATATATTTGAAATAGAGAAATGAGTGTTTTAAGGATTTGTAGCTTTGGCTAGGAGTGTGGCCTTGTAATTGAGTTATAGCAATGTATGCACAAGACGTTGGTTCTATGTTTTGGAACCATTTTTGGAATAATTTTTCAGAGAAAGCCAGAAGCAGCTCTTTGTTTCAAATCTGAGAAATCTGGCTCTGAGAAGGGTGAAAGACAATGTAGTAGAGTTGAAATCAATCCCTAGTGCTGTCAAAAAAAGTGACTGAATACTAAAAATAAAACTCCTTATGCACATAGATTCTTCATATCTGTATTTTCGATTATAACAATAAAAATGTTCCTAACATATGGTTTAAAAGTTAAAACATTGTTTTACTAAGATAATTTTCCTCCTCAAAGGATTTGTTGAAAATAATTTATGAGAATAGAAGAAGGTACAAATATTTCAAATTTTATTTATACAAAACACATCAGTTTTTATAGTTAATGTGTTGTTTTCCCTTTTACAGAAATATATAGTGTTTGTTGTCAAGAGTTTACAAAAGGAATTTTATTGTATGGTGACAGTGTGTGCAATTTTAAAACTTTCATAATGGATTTGAATTTAACATTTGATTTTAAAAGCTTAAGAATGAAGGAAAGCTGTGAGCATTTTCAGCTTTCTAGATTTAGTAAAGTAAATAAATATCCTAAAACTTTGGACTATAGATTAACTAATAGCAAATGATTTTCTGATATGAATTTCTCTAATAACATTCTTTGATCCAGTTTGATTCTCATCATTATAGGGATTCAAAAGAAATGTAGAAATTTAAAATGGAATAATAGTTAAAGTTTTGTATTTTCCCAAGTTTATGTACTATTTGGTTCAAGGCTTTTATTTTTAAGATGAATCTGTGGATCCAGAAATATGGTTCCATGGTAAAACTCTCTAGATAAGTTCTTGAAGATTCCCATACATTCAGGTGAAATGTAAACCAGATTGTGGTGCTATTTCACAATTATTTATGGATATGAAGGACAGGTCATAGCAAATATGAGTAAAATAATGATGAAAATGTCCAGGCAGAAATGGCAAAGGCACTGTTTCTTCATTTCTTCACTGTGTGTTCTCGAGCCTCAGTCAATTACAATCGACCCTGTGTATAAATAGAGCTCTGCCTTGCAGAGCATGGTAAGTTGTTTCATGTTGGACAATTATTAGAATCATGGAGTACTATATTTCAATGCACTAGTTGAGATTTACTTCTTTAACATTTCCTAATCTCCAAATGAAAGGTAGAATGATTCTTAAATTTAGAATAACTAATAAGTTTATTTCCTGGTTGTCACAGTATGCACGCGTGTTTGATCTATAGGAAAGTGACATTTGAGTAAATATTCTGTCAAACAATTCCCAAAATCTAAAATCAATGTAATAGCTAATGTGTATTTGAAAGACTGTTAGATAAAATGCAGATACTTCAGCCATACAAGCTACTTGTCCCTTCAAGGTTTGCCACCTATTTTCAAGGGATCATCTGAGAAACCATATTACAAGTTGTATGGAAAAATACATATTTTAAAGGCCATCTAGGTAAGCCTCAATCTAAAACACATTTCAGATCACTGTGAGCCACTTAAGCCCATAACCTGGTTTTGATGGGATATGTTTTGTTTTCTTTATTGACTATTACGTGAATGAGTAAAAAAGTCAAATTGTCTGAAGATACAGGGCAATTTCTCTCCTCTGAGGAATACTGGGATAAAGGATAGTAATTGGTTCCATTATTCATTTTTTGTTCCATCATTTTTTCTACTTTAACAAGATGCAAAGCATCATGTTCTCATGGAAATTAACATATAAATTAGAGTTTTTTGTTGTTTTTTATTTTATTTATTGTCAAAGAATGTATAGACAGTTTAGAGTTATGTTCTGTAGGCAGTAGTTGCACTACTTCACATACATTGATACCCCTTCTAATGTTTCTGTTCCTAATTCCCTTCCCCGTAACCCTTCCAATCATAATGCGATCTTTCCTTCCCTTCCCTATTTCAAATACATGTACATATTGTATACCCCGGTACTGTATACAATAACAGAATGAGATTAATCTTAAGGACATAAAAGGGAAAAGCAAGTATCTATGAACATCAATCATACAAAATAAAACTCCTGTTTCCATATCCTAGATTTCATTTCTTTTAGACCTATACTTTATGACATTATGAACATGAATACTCAAGAAGGGAATCTCAATATACAATCACTAGCAAATAGTTTTTAGGGCATAATCAAAATTAGGCAAAGGATTTGTATATCATATATACATATTAACCCATGTAATAAAACATTATAATCAATTTTATAAATAATCGTTATTATAAATAAAACATCATATGTCTATGTAGTTGTGTTTATATTTCCAATACCATATTCATAGCATTGGGCATGCAAATATTGAGTCCTCACTCTTGTACAGTGTGTATCTAATAGCCTCATATTAAGGATACCATGTGCCTTTTGTTCCTTTGGTCTGGCATTGATGACTGTTGTTGTAGATTCACTCTGTGGTTGGTAGGTTGCGGACTTTTGTTGGTTTGGGACTGGTGTTTCTGGGAATCTGTGTATACTTGTGGTTCTCAGCCAAATTGGTTCTGCCATGACTAGGTCAGAGTTTGTAGCTTTTACAGGTGTTCAGCCTGTTCCCAGAGGCAGTGTGCCTCTGCAAGGGTAGCTCTCAACCCAACCAGTGGCCCCATAGTGGGAGTAGGTTGGAGATGTGCACTTCAGTCTCATCTAGCGGGGCAGATGGCTAGTTTTCTTGCCCTGTTCCCAAGGGTGGAGCCCAGGCAAGGACCTGGGGTTTGGGGATTTCTGGGAGCTCTCAGCTTAACCCATCTGACTGGCTTCTGCCCCTTTTTCAGGGGCGGGTCCCAACCAAGGACATCACCTCCAAGACCCGCACAGTTCTTTTCTGGCTCCCAGAGGGTGAGCTTGGCCTCTGCTTGTCTGTCCTTCAGTTCCCTGCTGTGTTTCAGGCGCTTTTGCAAAAAGTCTTCCTGTGATTTCATGGTGGGGGGAAGGGGGCTTGGTGCTGTCTTGCTGGATACTCCCAGCAGGTTGGTGCCCCGCTTATGTTTGAGTCAGTCAGATGCTGGCTCCCAGACTCCCGCACACCCCCACCCACTATTGAAAGGCAGGTCTTCAGTGCCCCTCAGTCTGCAGTTTCCATGGGCTGGGAGTGTAGGCTCTTGGGCAAGTGGGAGCAGGGACACCCCCACCCCCATTGGTGAGTACTGGGTCTTAACTCCCACCCACCATTCAATCTCCAGTCAATGGCCTGGGGGAGGGAGCTATTGGGGGAAGAGACAGGATTCTGAATTTGTTGCCAGTCATTCTTGGGTGGGGTGGAGGGGTCTGGGTTAAGTTCTGCAGTCTGCCACAATCTCTGCTTTTCCGATGGGTTTGTGGGAACCTGCTGGTCTACTTACTGCTGGGGTTAGATGTGATCTGCTCTGCAGTGTTGGAGTGTCATTCACACCCCCTTTGGTAAAAGCAGCTGTCTACGCTGTCCATGCCCGGTATGTGTGGGTTCCTGTGTCTAGATTCCTTCTGCGGCTTACTGGCATTGCTGGAGTTCAGGGTTTCCTGGGCACCCTCTTCAATGGCTTTCACAACTTGGCTCCAGCAGTGACGGGTATGGAAGGGGTCCTCATATTTTGGATTCCTTGAGAATATAATATATAAGCTTTATCTGGATATCTTTTCCAGTTTGTGTACTTCTCTGTTGCTTCTTGTATTTGTGATTGTGGATTTCTTAAGGTAGTTGGCTCGTGAGATACCCTGATTGTCTCTTTTTGTGAGAGAGCTAGGCTGGATCCCCATTGTCTCAATGCCATCTTCTGACCTCTAGAATGAATCTTTCATAAACTAAAACAATGTCAAGGATCCATACTTTCCTCTCAATGGTTGAAAGCTTTTACTGTCTTTGATTCAATTTCCATCAAAGTTTCATTTAATGTCAGTGCCTTGAGGCAGTGGATATTACATTTCTGTGTTTATCTTAAATAGATAATGTTAAAGTCAATATTTTCTAGAACCTGAGGTAAATATATATTGTTTTCTTTGGTAGAATGGTTGAAACATCTTAGCCCACATTTCATTTTTACAACAACGAAATACTCAAAGAACAACAGGTAAAGTACCACTGACTTCTGAAACTATTTACTCCATCAAAAATGGAAGTAAACACACAAGACAAATGAACGTCAAACTATTTCCTAAACAAGGATCAAATTTGTACTTGAAAATCCTGGGATTTTCCTGCTCTCCCATTCTGTTGTTAATAATATGATCACTTATGGATTCAAAATGTCTACTAAGCAACAACATCATCAAAAATAGTGAAAAGTAGAATATCCAGGGCTAAAATGTCTTTATTTTCTAATGCTATATTGGATTTGAACAAATTGTTGGATAATGTCCATTCTTTCAAATATTCTAATCTTTCAGTTGTCATCCTTCCATAGTCCACATTGCATAGAAATCTTTGTTGTAGTTCATAGACTTGGCTGAAAAATTGGGGGATGGACAATGTTATCTGAGCTCCTCAGCACAAGGATGGTGCAGTACTGGTTTGGCCGCAAGAGTACCTTCTAGTTTTCAGGAGGGTAATTAGAGATAATATACTCATGGGCTTGCTTTGATCAATGAGCATCATATTTCAGTGTTCTGCATTGCTATAATATCAGTAGTGAGACACTATTGCCTAACTCATTGTATGACGTATTAAAGTGAAAATAAGAATGCCACCAAGGGTTGAGCTCAAGGCTTGAGCACTGCCCTAGGACTTTCTCAAGACTAGAGCTCTACCACTTGAGCCTTAGCACCATTTCTGGCATTTTCATGTGTATGTATGTAGTACTAAGGAATCAAACCCGGGTCTTTCTGCATGTTAGGCAAGAAGTCTACCACTTTGACAAATTCTGAGCCACTCATCAAGCATTATTAAACAATGTATCCCATTATAACCCATAGAACTACTCAATTTAGAAAATGACTTCTGAAATATGACAATATGAATTGAATTGTAAGTTCTTCACTACTAGATACTGTCTGCATTTTTATGCAAATTCCTTATGAGGGTTTTTGAGATGACTTTGTATTTCCACTGGAAGTAGAGCCATCTAAATAAAATACATACTTAAAATATTTTACCAGTAATCTTTTACATGCATTACCTATTTGGTGATATTGAATTAAATATGAAAATATTTATGGAAAGTAGAACACAAAAGTAGTGAGCAATATTGTGAATGTACAAGGAGAGTAGACAACACCAAAGGAATGGGGAGTATGGTGAATGTGTAGTAAGGTGAATTGGTAAGTAATGGACCTTGAGTGTGCATTAGTCCAACATATGCCCAGACTCAGAGAAAAGGAATGAAGAGAAAAGAAATACAATATTAACCTCATTGACCCAATCATCATAACTGTTTGAAAATATTTTAATGATTCACAACCTCAAAAGGTCTTTGAAATTCTCAAGGTCTATTCCAAATTTAAATACATTTTGTGCATGAAATCCACACAATTAACAAATTGTTCTTAATATGATAGCATATCAAAATAAACAGGTAACAGATCTGTCAATGAAAAAATTAAAGGAAAGTCCTTACGCTACCTGACCAGTGCAAGTGATAAACATGATCATTGATAAATAAGTTTTAAAGAATGAAGAAGATTATGTGTAATGGTAATGACACTAAACAAAGAGGAATGGTGGAATTTATTGTATTCACAAACAGAAAGCAGAAGGCATTCCTACAAAACTGCAACAAGAATACAGCCACCTAACTAAATGCCATCAAAGGGACTCTCAATTCTAAATCAAAACATGAAGAAGTCCTTGCAAGATCTAAAATAAGAGATGCAAGCCATCAAAAACGATCAAGTACAAGGTATTGAAAGGAAAAACAAAGTAGAAAACGTTGATAGCAGGTTAGAAGATACAAAAGAAATGACTTGAATTGAAGATAGATTGGAATTTATAGATAAAGACCAAAAATGATTCAAAACTACTAGAAGAATATGAAAGATTTTATCATGTGATCCAAGAAATAATTATGAAGCCTGATTTAAGACCCAAGAGGAGGTTAATGGAATTGGAAATATACTTAAGCAAATCATTTCAAATTCCAAAAATATCCCAAAGGTTAGGTCCTTCTAGATAAAAAAAACTTTAATAACCTCAGACAAGGCTGGGAGTTTGGCCTAGTGGTTAAAGTGCTTGCCTAGCATGCACAAAGACCTGGGTTCGATTCCTGGGTACCACATACATACAAAAAAGCTGGAAGTGGTGCTGAGGCTCAAGTGGTAGAGCTCTAGCCTTGAGAAAGTCCAAGGACAGTGCTCAGGACCTGAGCTAAAGCCCAGGACTGGCAAAAAAAATAACCTCAGACAGACAGGACATGCCACTGCTACACTGTAAGCTGTAAAGGACCACCAAGGAAAAGATGCTTAAAGTAGCCAAGGACAAAAGGAGAGTCACAAACAATGGAATCAATCAGAATATTGACAGATTTAACTGCAGAGACCATGTAACAAGAAGCATTGGAATGATGTATGTCTTGCTCTAATAAAAAAAATAACTTTGCAATTAGATTCTGTACACAGCTATCGTCTCATTTAGGAAAACACAATCTTCAAGATCAAAGAAAAATTAAAACAGTATATTGACCAAACCAGAAAATTCTCAAAGATGTTCTTGCCTTGAAAAGATTCTATTGACAGAGAACATGCTACAAAACATGGTATTGACAGAGAAATCATACTTAAAAGGAATACTAGGTAATTATAGCGAGAATTGACAGGTCACAGTCCCTCATAAAATAAAAAAATTGTAGAAACTAGAAAATGTTTTCCACACTAGACCCTCAATATCAATGGACTTAACTCTGCAATTAAATGACATAGACTGACTGTATCGTTGGGTTCAAAGCAAGATCATATTTCTGTAATTTTCAAGAGACACACCATTCCCCCTAAAAATAAATATTCTGAAAATGAGAGGATGGAGTAAAATGTACAAAGAAAGTGCTCCCCATAAACAGGCTAGAGTTGTGATCCTTACATCAAGTAAGGTGGACATCAACCTAAAATTACTGAGAAGACACAAAGAAGGTTGTAAAATATTACTCCAGGGATGCCTACTTCAGGTGATAACCATTCTAAATATTTACAGACAAAATGCTAGTGCTCTCAACTTCACCAAACTTTTTACACACTATCTATATGAACCCAAACACAGTGATTGTTGGTGACTATAACACACTACTCTCAATTCTGGATAGATTAACAAGGCACAAAATGAAGAGAGAAAGCTCATAATTGAGGTTCCATTCAGGAACACCAAGCATACATCTTTTTTCAACAGCAAATGCAAGATTTTTCTGAAATAGGTCACACTTTACAATGGAAAGCAAGTTGTGTGCAAATTCAGAAATACTAAAGTTGTAACCTATATTCTCTCAGCCAATGTGCTTTTTCATTGATGTTTTTATTTTTTTCCTTTTCTCCCATTCTTTTCTCCATTTTCCCCACCCCACTGATTTTCTTTGTGGATCTACTCAGTCCTAGAAACAATGTGAAACCATTTTGTAGATGTCCTCATGCATTGTGTGCTGACATGATACAGATATTTTTGTTGACTCAATGCAATGGTTTTCAATCTTGGTTTTTAATCTTAGTATTTCTTCTTTATCTATAGGGGCAGGATGGCAAGGGTTGGTGGTCAGGCCCTTATCTACAGGTGCCACAGCCATGGTGGGTGAGCCCACACCTTTATTTACAGGGGAAGCAGAGCATCTTCCAAGTGGGCCTCAGTCTCGGCAACCTGCGCCAGGGGCCAAGCTGGCTGAACCATGGAGGCAATTCAGAAAATCATCGATGGGCTTCTCTTTCTGACTCTGCAAGGCTACCCTTTTCTATGTGGACTCATCTCATATCCTGCCTTCAATCCCCCACAGGCAGAGAGACAGAACAGTTTCAGAAAAGTGCTCAAGCTTTCTATCATAAAAGTGAAGGTGCCTGCTCTCCAAGATCCCTTTCCACATAATTGATTGAAGAGGTTTACTTACTCACTAGTCATTCCCCACATTAGTGTGCCAGTTGTTGGGATCTTTCTCAGATGTTTAGGACAGGGGTGAGATGGTGACAGAAATCATGAATAATCCCTGGAACACAGACTCAGGAAACCAGACTCGATGTAGGTCTAACTTTATTTTAGAAAATGCACTCACTAAACACCGAGTGGTGGGAGTCAGGTCAGCAAATAGAGACTTCACTGCATTTGACCATTAGCCAACGGTGTCCTGAGACTCTCCCCGCTTGCCTTGAGTATCAGAGGGCCTGTTCTAGGTGGGAGGACTCTGGCCCCATCTGGCTCCTGACTGCTTGCATCACTGAGCGTGTACATGCTGTCGCACAGGTGGCAAGCAGCACCACACCACTAGCTAGAGTCCCCACCTAAACTGTTTAGTGGTTGCGCTGGATTTTTTTGTAAGCTCACAAAAGGTGAGTGCGAGGAAAAATACCTGTGTAAGATTGTAAACCTGTGTAATCTGGGCAGCTATAGAGCACTAGGTTGGTTCTTCTCCTTAAGTCAAAATCTTGTTTTGCATTAGTCTTGCTCCCATTTCCAAATGGGCAGAAGAAGAAGCTCAAGAAAAATGGCAAGTCAATGAATCTCATCTCCCACTCAAAATAAACAGGAAAAAGAACAGTCAATGGAAAAACCTAAATGAGAGTCCTCTAGCTACTCTACAAATGTTACTGGGAAATATGATCCCTAGACCATTTGAAAACATGAAAAAGCATAAAGATGAACCTGAATATGAACATAATTAGGACAATCAGAGAATAATGGAGGAAATCATAATCTGCACAAATAGAAAGCTCAGTAAATTCAAAGAAAAATGCAATGAGATTAAAGCTTCAAAACTAAAGGAGGCCAAAGAGATCACTTAAATTTAAATCAAGGAGTTAAAAAAATCCATACAAAACCTAGAACAATAGTGCCAACCCTCAAAAATGACTGACTTGAAGGAAGAAAGATGAAGAACAAAGTAGAAAGTATTTACACCAGATTAGATGATGCAATTGAATCTCCAAGTTAAAGAGACCATAACATATAATGAAAAACCAAAAAATGATTCAGGCCAAATGTAAGAAATATGACAGATTTATTTTAGGACTTCCAATGTGCAATTTCTAATTACCTAATTAATGATAATCTGTATTGAAAAGGACCTGAGTGCCCTAGTGGAATTGGAAATATACTCTATAGAGCCATATCAGACTAATTTCCAAATATCCAGAAGGACAGGGACATCCAGAATCAAGAAACTTGTAGAATCCCAAATAGACCTTAACAGAAAAGGACATCCCACTGCCACATTATATTCTGTACAGGATCAATAGAGACCAAAGAAATGAGCCTTAAAGTAGACAGGTAGAAGAAAACAATCATCAACAAGGAAAACAATTCAGAATAACCACAGATTTCTCAGTAGAGACCATGCAAACAAGAAGCCATGGAATGATGTATGTCATGCCCTAAAGTCAAATGTATGCCAACCAAGAATATCCTACCCAACTAAGTTTTCTTTCAAAGCAGGAAGAGAATAAAACCCTTCCATACCATGACAAAGTTGACAAAACCAGCATTATGGAAAATTCTCAAAGATGTTCTACACGTAGAAAATCAACACAAACCAGTTACTTACAGAGAAATGGCACCTAAAAATCATATCAGCTAATTACAGTAAGAATTGATAAGTTACAGGCTCTAATCAAATACAAAAAAGGTGGAATACCAATCAATATCCCAGTGTCATTCTTTAATGAAATACAGGAAGCAATGCAAACATTCATATGGAATTTAAAAAGGACTACTGTATAGGAAAAACAATCCTGGACAGAAAGTACAGCACTGGAGAATTAACAATACCAAACATCACTCAAGTAAATAACAATAGTAATCAAAAGGAGTTGGTATTGGTACAAGAATAGGCATGGAGACCAATGGAAGAATACTGTATACTTTGAAATCAAACCCACATTCCTATGACTACCTATTCTCTGATCAGGAAGCAAAAAATTAGGAGAATTGGCTTAAAAGAACTGTAGAAGAAAAAATAGTTGAAACTTTTTGTTCCAACCTACACCAGAATTAGATCCAAATGGATCAAAGACCTTGCAGTAAAAACAGATATCATTCAAACTTTATAAGAAGAAATAGGAGAAACACTAGGGCTACTTGTCACAGTTCCAAACTTTCTTAATAACAAACTAAATTCAATTTGAACAAATGAGTTTTCATTAAACCTCACAGCTTGTGTTTGGCAAAAGACAAAGATAAATAGAAAGCCCTTAGAGTGAGAAAATCTCTTCACTACTTATAGAAAGACAAGGGCATCATATATAATATTTCCCTATAGATCCAAATATTGACTCTCAAATTAAATACACAAAGAAATGACAATCTCATTAAATGGTAAGGTAGACTTAGAGATACTTCTCTGAAGAGAAAATATGAATTTCCAATAGACACAGGAAGAAATGCTCTATATCTTTGACCATAAAAGAAATGCAAATCAAAACAACTTTGAGGTACCACCTCCCTGCAGCTTGAATAGCCATTGTCAAGAACTTTAATAATAACAAATTCTGGTGGGATGGGTCCAGAAGGGAATGCTACTAAACATGTGGTGCATATGTGAACTAGTTCAATGACTCTGGAAAGCAGAATGGAAATTTCTCAAAAGACTAAACCTAGACCTTCACCAGGACCCAGAAATCTCACTACTGGGAATTTAGCCAAATGTCCAGAAACAAGCATATGTTAATCTTACTAACACAATATGTTCATGATCATAAATAAAATATGGAGTAGATAGAACAAGAAGATAGGACACAGTAGATAGAACAAGAAGATATAGTACTTATGCACAGAGGATTCTGTGCTGCAATCAGAAAGAAATACATTGCCAATTCATAAAATACAGAAAGACTTGGAAAATACCATATTAACTGAAATAAGCCAGACCAAAATTTTGGAACCCAGACTCCATGCATTCCCTCATTTGTAATAATTAGTATACATCTAGGACTCTCCTAGCAGAGGATCACAATACAACAATATATACATATCGCCATATGTGATGAGACTAAACAAAATGAATTCTAGGATGTGGAAACAAGAGATTTACTTTTGTGAGTGTTGTTATTAATCTACTATATTTTTTCTTTCCTCTTTTTTCCCCTTATGGATAATCTCATGTGTTTACTGTATCTGACTCTGTTACCTTTTATTGTAGGTTTATTTGTTAATTTTAAATATGGAAAAGAAGAGAGAGAAAAGATGATTGGAAGGGGGATTGTGGAGGGAAAAAGGGATAGAAAAAAAACATCAGAAAGGTATCAATGTCTGAGAAGTAATGTACCCACAGGCTGAGAAATGTACATGTAACCCCTCTGAACATTATCCTGACAATAAAATAAAAGCAAATCATATTAACAAATATTAGCCACACCGGTACCTCAACAACTGTGTGTGTATGGCTGTATAAGACTTGCCTAAGAGAAATGAACTCCAGAGAAAGGCAAACAGAAATTTATACATGTGTTTGTTCTATATGTGAAATTATTTCTTTCCTCATTAATATTGTATTCCTTTTTCTTTAATCCTTGTAGTGCTTTTCCTTGTTATTTTTGAATTTGAATTCATACTTTGTGAACTGTGAACACATGTATTTGTTTCCTCTAATGAGTAAAGGGAAAGGGAAAAACAAGTTGACATACAAAAGAATAAATGTAAGCCGCTTTAATTATGATATTCACTTGATAAAACGTAGGAAATGAACTTTGCAACTAGCCAAGAAGTGGAAGAAGGAACGTGGTAGAAAATCATAATGCATAACAATCTTCAAGAAGAAATTTACTATGTTATGAATGCAAGTCTAACTAATCTCTAAGTTACCAGGAAAATAAAATTTTAAAGAAAGGAAATATGAAATAATGAACAATATTCTTACAAAAAGAATTGAGATTTTGTTACACTCACTTCTGTCAAATGGATTACACTTTTATTTACCTTCAAACACTTCACTGATTTTTTTGAGAAAGAAAAATATTGTATGCAAACTTGCCTTCATGAAAAGTTCATGTTATAACCATTCTAGTATTGATAGAAAGAAAATGTCCATAAGCTCACCTTTTCAGACATTATTACATATGCCTATTTGCCTTGAGTGTTGTCACTATAAATTCCACCCGATTCAGTATCAATAAAGTGTGCTGACTGATTTTCATATTTCTCGACAATTACTAATCATATCAATTATATTTATTGCAGTGCCCCAAACCTTCATATATTATTTCTAGTTTTATTTGTAAAGAACTTGTGTGCTATCATAGTAACCTGTCATTAAGTAGGAATGCAAGATTGAAACAGATTTTTCTAGAGTTCTAATTTGTGTACAGAGTTAGAGATCAGGCATTTGTTGAATATTATTAATGTGCCCACATGATATATGTTCAAATAATACTGCATTGCTTGATGGGCAGAATATTGCACAAAATACTGACAAACTTACACTTACTATTATGGTCTAGACATATATAAAATTTTTTGGCACTGTTAGTCAAAGTGGACCACCTATTACAGAAAACAACTTGGACTTGAGATTCTCCTTTGAAGGTCAAACTCTTGTAACTAGGTATAAATATTTTTAATTCACTGAGAGGCTATCCATTCTTTCCTGAATTATTAGACAATTGAATTTCTAGTAGAAATCCAAATAATATTTGTGTGAGGAGGTAGTACTACTTTTCTTATGCATTCACTGGAACCACCAAAGAAATCTATTTCAATGAATAGACAGTGGAAATGATATAATGTTACCCAAATAATCCCTCATCTAAAATTTCACCTTGACTTTCTGTTGCAAAATCAGAGGAAGAAATGGAGTATATATGGTGATTGTAAAGTGAATTGTTAAGCAATTCTGCTTTCCAGCACTTCATAATTTTTATTTTTCTATTCATTTATTTATCTGTACATTTAATAACTGTATGTGTTATGTATTCTTAATATATATTCATTTAAATTTAAAGATACATATGTATAATAACCCTTGTAACTTTTGTATATATACATTAGTGTACCATTTGAGTCATTGAATTGGAATTGCTTGTTATGCCATTCCTGAAAGAAATCAGGCTCTTGCTTTCCTAGAAACAATGTGATACTCAAGTTTGCATGATATTTTCATCTTTTTTTCAATCATTGGCATTGAACTCTGGTCCTGGGTACTGTTCCTGAGTTCTTCTGCTCACAGAGATTTTCTGCCAAAATTGGAAATAAGAGTTTCACATTCTTTTGGTTTTAAACCACAATCCTCAAATCTTAGCCTACTGAGTTGCTAAGACTAGAGCCATTGGCCACCAGGGTCCATCGATATTTTCTTTCTTTTGATCTCAGAGCCTGGATTCTCGCTTTAAGGTTTAAACTCGGCAACTTCAGCCACATATACAATTAAGGCTCTTAATGTATGTGGTACTAAGGAATGGGAGCCTTGCCTTCACAAACGGTACATGAACACTGTACCAGGATTATATACTATAGGGACATGCTTCTTATTTTCCATATGAATTTGTAAAAACTCACATTTAATATATAAATCTGTAGTGTAGAAACCAAATCTTATCTTTTGGCATGAGGTTTTAGTTCCTTGAGTCTGGGAATTCATTTCAGTTGCAATGAAATACAATGATTAGAACACAGGATGCATATTTCTACACATCTTAAATATAATCCTAGTACGTCATAAGGTATTAATATGACCATAAATAACAATAGCAAATATATTTTAATGAAGAATTTAACATTGATTTCACATCATATTTCAAATGACATATTTAACCATCAAATATTCCAGAAGCAAATCTCTACATACAATCACTGGCATTTAGATTTTAGAACATAATTAAAATTAGGCTGAGGGTTTCTATGTCATAGGTACATATTAATGTATGTAGTAAAACCTAATGTTTATACAGTCATAAAGTTTTATGTCTATGTAGTTGTTTTTGTATTTCCAATACTATGTCCATAGCATTGGATTCAAAAATGTAAGTTGATTTCTCTCTTTTGTATTGTCCAATAGCAAACCTTTCTTAAAATTCAAACTGAGCTAATCAGGTAAAAACATATAGGCGAAAACATTTCTAAATAGAAAGAGATATTGAAATTACCAGAGTAACGACTCTCAGTGGAGTTAAAGTAATGTCTAAGAAGCCAATGCTGAGGGATTCTCAGAAACAATTTTCTCAAAAAAATTAGAAACTGCATAAGTCGCATCAGGGAATTTACTTCAGACAATATGGTGGGGTTTTGTTTTCTCTGAATATTCTCTTTTTTGTTTTTTATATTTATTATGCAAATATAAATCAAAGAAATGATGTGATATAATACATTATATATATGCTTATATAAAATATTACATAATATAGTTTAATAATAGGATTGAACATATATGCTATTAATGTCACTGCAAATATATTTAATATATCATACAATAGAATATTACACATATGAATAGTACATATGAGAAAAATATTATGTAATGCTATTTGTAACATATACTAATTTTATACAATATATTAAACTATAAGTATATGAATATATAAATGCACCTATTAAATATACATGGTATGTATCATATGTAAATGATGATATACAATGTATGCTATATATAAAAAGTAAGATTCTAATTGTGAATTGATCTTTTTTTCATTTGAGGTGTGAAATAAGTCATAGTATTGTTTTCCTACAAACCTTCTTTTCTTTCCATGTATTTTTATTGTACTTAAAAGAAGAGTTACATCATATTCATCAAATAGAAGATGAATTATTTCACAAACATTGATACCCTTTCTCATGCCTTGGTACCCATTTCTTCCCCCTACCCCTCATCTTTTTCTCTGAATACTATCAACCATTTATCACATTGTTTCTCTTGACATTTCATGCTGATTTGGACCCATTGAAAGGAATTATGGTGAACATATTTACTCTGATTAAAACCATTTGTAGTTGAGAGCACAAACCTTGTTGTTTTCAATTATAGACCTCTTCAGTGAAAGAATATGACAGCAAACATTTCATATCCAAGGGACTATGTGTCCTATAACTTTTAAGATAGTCTACATTCATTTCATGTATGTTTGATGTGGACTTTTTACTAGTTTCTTTACACTCTAGTCTGTGCTATATGGACAAGCTGGGAATATAACTTTTGAATTATCCTACATTTCCTCCATTGCCAAATATTGTTCACAAATGTAATTCATATATAGCACCTCTGGGAAAGACAATGAAAGAAAAGGAAACAATATTATCTAAATAATAGTAATAAGAACTATTGGTAAAGTCAGGTTGCAGGCTGCTGGAAAATAGGAATTCCTTCCAGGGAATAATCTCCTGAATTGTAGCTCAGTTGTTATGAATTCCAGTATAGAAGATTTTACCATATAAGTAAGTTTAATTTTACTTCTAATTTGAGTCCAGAATTTTGCATTTCAATGAACAAAAGCAAAAGCTGGCCTAAAATCCTTATATCCTGAATACAAAATGTGCTTACTTTGTCATCTCAAAATAACTTGAACACAGGCAGAAGAGGCAAAACAAGTCATTTTATGAGTAGCCAATTTTGTTGACTCCTTGGTTTCTCCTTAAAGAAAGCATACAGCTCTGCTTTGCTGTATTTGATTAATTTACTCAAATACCAAGAATATCCTTAACCTCTTTTCCATTTAAAAGGCATGTGGCCAGATGATCTCTTTGCAAGATACATGTTCATTTCCTAATTACTCATATTCATATTGATTTTGTTAGTAATGTTTCCCATTATAGTGACATACTGTTATTGATATGTTGCTACTGAACTATCTGAGGGCTACAGAAAACACAAAATACAGTGGAGATGCTGAAAATCACATATTCTCTATATAAATTTTTATTTTTATATTTATTTAGTTTTACTTTCCTGAGCTCAGGTCCTGAGCACTGTCCTTGGTTTTTTTTTTCTCAAGGCTAGTACCCTAGAATTGAACAGCTAATGGAACTGTTGATTGTTTTTTCTGTGTATGGACACTAGGAACCATGGCCAATTTCATGTAAAGACCTGGAGATCTTTCCATTCCACTGTCCCTAATTTCATCAACCTTTTGTTTCATTATGATTTAAACCAATTTGTAGGATATTTCTAGCTGAATTAGCCATCTTTCTGCATCCTTTATGCTTTCACTATCTTCAAATAGGAGTCCAAAATTGACCATACAAGTTTGAAAGTGAAGAAAATACATTCTGCATTCAGATGATAATATGATAGTGTCATATTTTTTATAAAGTATCTGATTCATTTCTTTTTTTGCCAATCCTGGGCTTGAGCTCAGGGCCTGAGCACTGTCCTTGGACTTTGTCAAGGCTAGAGCTCTATCACTTGAGCCTCAGCACCATTTCTGGCTTTTTTTCTATGTATGTGGGACTGAGGAATCGAACCTTGGTCTTCGTGCATGCTAGGAAAGCACTCTACCACTAGGCCAAACTCCCCACCCCTGATTCATTTCTTTGCTTGTTCTATTTTTCTAGGTAGAACAATTGCATTATTTTCCTTTCTGATAGGTTTGTGTTTGAACCTAAAATGGCATTTTATATTTTCATCTTGTAGTAAATGGCATAACAAACTCTTACACAAATTTCCTATAAATTCCTTGTTTGCAAAGTTTATAAATACCTAAAAAGCATATAGAAATTGCAAAATGGTCTCACTCTACAAGATTATGATTTGCATGAGTTGTCAATTCTCCCTCAAAAATCTGTTACTGTTTCTGAATAGTACTTACAGGGAAACACCGCACATTTTATGTATACACAATTTATCATCTAAAATTCATAAAGTGTGTGGAAATTTGAATTTCCTGATGTTTCATGTATTTGCAGACAGTCAGGTAAGTGAACAGCATTGATGGGACAAGGAAATGTTGAGTTGTTTAATAATACATAGGTATAGTTCTAAAATGTTTAAAGTAGTGTAGACTCTCTGTAACTCAGCAGTCTTTCATGAGTCTGCGTATGCTGACTTTACTTTTATTGTCAACTTTTCTGTGATTGGCCCACATATTTTATCTATACTTAGTGTGGGAGGATTTAGCATCCTCCTGTACTCATTTGTTAATGGTGGAAAAGGAATTTGATAAATTCATCTGTAATCATTGTTGGTGAATTATTGGAATTCAGATGAGAAATATAAATATATGAGAGTCCTTATCACATTCATTATTGTTGTTAAAATATAATTGTTGTTTGTATGATCCTATTTGGTCACAAAGATTTCTCGGTTTCTGTGACCACATACGTTTGTGATCTCTCAGAATGTCTGATCACCTGTTGTAGATTAAAGAATAGAAATGTGGTGCTTCACTGATGGCTTGGTACCAGTAGCCTGAAAATGAATCATCTGCCATTTCTGCTACTGTAGGGATATTCACTACAGAAGAGTCGTCATTCAGATGCCATAGAATAAATGTGGAAATAGAGAAAAGTGGAAAGTTTATATTTAAATTTGTTTGTCCTTTAAGCCAGTATCCAACTCAACATATGACCTATTGAATGTTGCATGTAATTAAGCTCTGCCACAACAGAATCCTCTGACCCTACTTCATGTTGAAGTGACATCTATATGAGTTGAAGAATTGGAATTCATTTTCTGAAACAGAATTGAGAAGGAATGCAGTTGCTCAATCTTCCTGAAAATATTTCTTCAGAACAAAATAATCAGGCAATTTGATAGTTAATCTTGGTTTCTACTTACTGTAGCTCAATTTTGGTCACACTCTGCTCTACCCTGATATAGTGTTCACTCAGACAATATGTACTCACTGTGTCTGAGCTGACACGCTTCCTTATATCTGTCAGTAGAAAAGTTCATTGAATTTTTCTGATTTGAGGGTGCTTAGAAGCATAGATTGCCATTATTTCTAAGACATTCTTGGGTTCAAACTTAAGCAAATATGTGAAAATTTATTTGAAGTGCAAACAGCTTCCTAAGATGTTCTGATAAGAAGACTGTTCAATGAAGATTGAAGCAATGTCTTTGTATGAAATCCCATATGTTGGTAGACATTCTGAGCACCATCACATACAGATTATTGCTTTTGTACTTTTAGGAAGTAAAATTTTCTGCAGTAAGTGTGGTCACAAGGAACTTTATATTTATGACAGATAACCCCATTTTTGACATGAAAATGAGGGTGCTCTGTTCTGGCTTTGCTATGGATTTAAACAAATTTTTCTGGAAAGGTTAATTCCCTGTTAAGAAGGAAAATTCACTAGGCATGAACTTGAGTGAGAAAATTTAGAGGGGTTAATTATATATGATCACTCCATAAAAATACCATTTAGGAAATAGAGCACTGAAATATGTTTGTCTGTGAGTGTTACTGAAAAATCAGTAAAACAAAACAAAACAAAAATCTGTAGAGAACTTTATAAAGAAATTATTTCCATTGAAAACACGCAGTTTCTAAATAACATTTCAATGTTTGTGTTTTCAAATCAGGAGTTCATATGATTGCATAAAGAACCAGAACATTATTTTCAGATGTGAGCATGGGAGGCCTCAATTGTACACAATCCAAAGACACAAAAACTCAACAAAATTAATCACACCATTTTTTCTAAGGAGTAACTAAGGAAATAAACCTCATCTCTGTCTCTGTGTGTGAATTGGCTTGTCCTCATTCTATTCTGGCCGAATGAAATTGCAGATATGTTAGAAAATATGCATAATACCTGATATTCTTGGATAGGAATTACATAAGGAGAGAATATTTATTTCCAACCCAGACATTAACCCACAGACCTATGGCCACCTAATCTTTGATTAGGGAGCCAAAAAACTAGAATGGGAAAAAAAACAGCCTCTTCAACAAGTGGTGCTAGAAGAACTGGTTGATCACCTCCAGAAAACAAAATTGGATCCTTCTTTGTCATCCTGCAACAGGATTAACTCAAATGACCTTGAAGTAAAATCAGATACATTCAAGGGAAACTGTACAACAAGGAATAGGAGATAAACTTGGTCTCCTTGACATAGGTCTAATTTTTCTTAATAAGGACCCAGAAACACAACAAATCAGAGAAAGTCTAGATAAGTGGCACTGCCTTATAATGTAGGGCTTCTGTATAGAAAAGACATAGCTAGAAAATACCAGAAAGCCTACAGAATGGGTGAAGATTTTCACTAACCATACAACACACAAAAGAGTCATATCTAAAATATATCAACAGCCAAAAATTTGAATCACTCCAAAATTGATCTCCTAAGAAACAACTATCCCATTAAAAGATGGGCAATGATGTTCATTGCAGCACTATTTTCCATTGCAAAGATATGAAACCAGCCCAGATGCCCCTCAGTTGATCAAGAAGATGTGCTATTTATACACAATGGGATTCTATGCTGCTCTCAGAAAGAATGACATCACCCCATTAGTAAGGAAATGATATTAGGTGAATCCAGACTCAAAGTAACATCAACTCTTTGTCATAATCAGTAGAAACCTTGGGCTCTCCTAGCAGAGATTTACAACAGAACAAAATCAAGATACATAAAGCCATATAGTATGATGCTAAATGAAAGGACCTCCAGGATATAGAAACAAAAGCCATACAATGAGTGATTGTTAGTATACTATGTTATCTCTCATCTCTTTTACTGTCCCTTGGTTATCTCATATTGTTATATTTCACCTAGTTATCTGATAGTGTGTGTGTGTGTGTGTGTGTGTGTGTGTGTATTAGGTTATTTTTGATGGGATAGGGAAGGGGGAAAACATAATGAGGTGTTGGGATGGGGGGAGGAAAATTGGGACCAAGACATGAGAAAGGGTATCAATGTATGTAAAGCAATTCACCATCTATTTGATGAATATAATGCAACCCTGCTATTTATTACAACAAAAAATATATGGAAAAAAGTAATATACCAACTCCCTGATGAATGTGACTTTAACCACTCTACACATTATCTCCACAATTAAATACAATAAAGAAAGAAATCTAATATCCATTATCAAGAAATCTAATAGCAACAGATGTTGGTGGAAATGTGGATAGGAGGGATCACTACTACACTGTTGTTGGGAGTATAACTTCGTTCAACCATGGAATGCAGTATGGGGATTCCTCAAAAGAGTAGACATAGAGCTCCCCCAACCCATAAATCCCATTCCTTGCCATTTTCTCAATCATACAGAAACAAGGACATTCTAAAACCACAAACACAGTGATGTTCACTGCAGCAGTATTTTCCATAGCAAAGATAAGGAACCAAGCCAGATGCCTCTCAGTAGATGATTGGATCAATGGAATATACACAATGGAATTCTATGCTGTCAGCAGAAAGAATGAGATTACCCCATTTGTAAAGAAATGGAAAGACTTGGAAAAATCATATTAAGTGAAGTTAGCCAGAACCAAAGGAACATAGGCTCAACGGTTTTTCTCATTTGTAATAATTTATTCACACCTAGGGCCCTCCTATCAGAAGATTACAATAACACAAAACCTAGATACATAAGGCCATATGTAATTAGACCAAATGGAAGGATTTCTAGGATAGGAAAACAAGAGCCTTATCTTGTGTTATTGTTTTTTCTTAATGTACTATGTTATTTCTCTTCTCTTTTGTTGTCTTTCAGTTTATCTCATATTGTATTGTTTCTGACTTTGTTACTTGGCATATCATTTATTTGTTTACTGGAAATAGGAAATGGAAGGGGGAAACAATATGCTTGGTTGAGATGGGGGTGGTAATTTGAGGGGAAAAAAACATGAAAAGACATATCAATCCGTGAGTAGTATTTCACCTACTATCTGGTGAACATAACGGTAACTCCTCTCCACATGAAGTCCAAAAGGTTATTCAAAAAAAGTTCAAGACATATGACAGCTCTCTCCCGGAGATCAAAAATAATTAAGAAACCTATATTACAGCTAGTCTGTATTTAGAGGGCTTGGAGAAAGAGGTTACTGTAATTGGCAATGTATTTAGGAAATCATTTCAGATGATTTCTTAAATATCCAGGACATCCCCATGCACATACAAGAACCTCATAAATCCCAAAGAGACTATAACAGGAAAGGACAAACTAACACAAAATTATAGATTGTGGGAGGAAGATGGAAGATGGCACTGAGACAATAGGGACTCTGCCTAGCTCTCTCCCACAAAAAAGAGAGAACCCGAGAGTCCCACGAGCCAACTACCTTAAGAAATCCACAACAACAAACTCAAGAAGTAACAGAGAAGGACTCAAACTGGAAATGAAATCCAGATAAAGCTTACAGCCAACTTTCTCAAAGAATTCGGAATGTGAGGACCCCTCCCCCACCCCTTGCTGCTAGCTACAAGCTGCGAAAAGCGGCAGCAGGTGGAGGGCACTGGGCCGGGGAGCCCCTACTGGCTCAGCAGCCAGTGGCAGAAGCCAGACACAGGAAACATGCAGACCAGAACAGCAAGCAGCAGAACCTATACATAGACCACCAGCAGCAACAGACATTCGAGGGGAGTGAACGATTCTACAACACTGGGGATCAGCCACAGCCAAACGCAAAGGAGTCAATAACCGTGTGGGTCCCCAAACCCATCAGAAAAGCAGAGCTGGTGGTGAGCTATAGAACTTAACTCAGAGCCCTCCACCCCACCCGAGAAAGACTGGCAAGAGCAAGGGGGCAAGGAATTTAGAATCCTGTCCCTTCCCTCAACAGCCCCCTTCCCCAGGCCACTGACTGGAGACTGACAGGCAGTCAGGCACTAAGAATCAACACCCCACCAAGGGAGGTGGAGCTGTCCCAGCCCCCACTCTCCCAACAGCCTCCTCACCAGACCTCAGACAGGAGGACTGGAGACTGACAGGTGGGCAGGCGCTAAGATGCAGCACCCCGCCAGGGGAGGCGGAGGTGTCCCGGCTCCCACCTGCACAACAGGTTCCACTCCCAGGCCTTTGATCAGACACTGACAGGCGGGCGGGTGCTAAGACAGCACCCCACCAAAGGGGGTGGAGGTGTCCCACCTCACCTGCCCAACAGGTTCCTTTTCCAGGCCACTGGGTCTGGAGAGTGGGGAGAGCTGAGACCCTGCTGTTCAACAACGGGTGGGGTGCGCGGGAGTCTGGGAACGAGCATCTGTCCCACTCAAATCTTGAGCTGTGCATCCTCCAGCTGGGAATCCCCAGCAAGACAGCACCAAGGGGCCCCCCACAGTCACAGACTCCTGGCCAAAATGGAGGAAACACAGCAGGAAACTGAAGGGCCTACCAGCAGCCAAGCTCCCCTCTGAGAACCAGAAAGGCGCAGCTCCGCCCTTGGAGCCCATGTCCTTGGCTGGGCCCCACCCCTGGGAACAGAGAGAACACCAGTTGGCCTACCTCAGAGTTCCTGGAACTCCCAAACTCCAGACCCTTGGCCCGGGGCCTCCCGGAAGAAGCATAGGAAAACCAACCATTTGCCCAGAGCGCTGAGACTGAAGCGCACAGACCCAACCCATGGCACACTGTGAGGCCACTGGTTGGTCTGAGAGCTAGTTGTGCAGTGGCACACAACCTCTGGGAACAGGCTGAACACCTGCAAAAACTGCAAACTGACCTAGTCAGCAGCAGGATCAACTTGGCTGAGAACCACCGATCCCAATCCAAGACCTCCACCTACTGACCAGAGAGTGAACTACAACAAGAGTTCTTGATGCATAGAAGAGCACAAAGACAAATTATGACATACATAAATACTCAAAGTCCCACACAAAGCCCAAAAGGAAACAAGAGGAAGGGACGAGAGAGATGTCAACATCCCAAGAAGTGACACCTGAAGAGACACGAAATATGACTCAAATCAAGGAGCAGATTTTGGAAATGAAGACTGAATTCCAAAAACAAAAGCAAGAAATTTCCAAGGAACTCTTTGAATTCAAAAGAGAAGTGGAAGAAAAGTTCAATACCCTGTTAGCAGACATGATCAGCTCAGTGTCCACACTTCAAGCAAAAATGGAGGCATTAAGCAGCAGATTGACTGAAATGGAGTATAGAACATCAGGAATGGATGATAAAACACAAGAGCTCGAACAGAGAATCGCCACCTTGGAAAAATCAGTCAGAATCCACCAGAGAGAACTCCAGGTACTGGCATATGCCGCAAAGATATCTAGTCTTCATATAATAGGGATTGAGGAAGGCGCAGAATTTTAGGACAAAGGAATGCAATCCCTAATCACCAAAATCATAGCAGAGAACTTCCCCAACCTTAAAAGAGAAAATGCTCACATTATTGAAGGTTTCAGGACTCCAAACAGGCAAGATCCTAGAAGAAACACATTTAGGCATATCAGAGCAAAGACACTAGACGCAAATACCAAGGAATTGATCTTAAATGCTGCAAAAGCAAAGAAAGAGCTATACTATAATGGGAAAAATTCGAATCACAGCAGATCTTTCCACACAAACTCTAAAGGCAAGAAAAGCTTGGAGAAACATCATTGATGTCCTGAAGACCAACAACTGCCAACCCAGACTGATTTATCCACAAAACTAGCATGTAAATTTGAGGGAAAAACAAGAATATTTCACTCCAAAGGAGAGCTTTATGAATACGTGCACACTAAACCAGCATTACAAAAAATATTAATTAATCGAGAACAAATTGTAGAATATCAAGAACCTCTATCAAGAAGCAAATATCTATAATTCACTAACCACAAAAGGGGGAAAAGAGAAAGCAAGTTAGAAGTAAAAATAAATAATGGCAGTGGACACTGACCACTTCTCCATAGTCTCCCTAAACATGAATGGGCTGAACAATCCAATCAAAAGACACAGAGCAGCAGACCGGATTAAGAAACACCACCCATCTGTATATTACCTCCAAGCCCACCTCACGGCTAATGACAGAAACAAATTCCAAGTGAAAGGATGGAAATGAATTTAAATGCACCAAGCAAAAAAGCAGGAGTAGCAATCTTAATCTCTGACAAAATTAACTTCCAGTAAAAGCAGTACATAAAGATAGAGATGGCATTATGTGTTAGTAAAAGGTACAAAAATTTATGCCCATAATATTTACTCTCCCAACATGGGAGCACTAAATTCATCAAACAAACTCTCTTAGAATTACAGAACAAGATAGACTCAAATACAATCACAGTGGGAGACCTCAATACACCACTCTCAACAAATGACAGGTCAATTAAACAAAAGTTAAGCAAAGATACCATCAACTTAAATGACATCATAGCCCAGCTGGGCTTAACAGATATACACAGAGTCTTCCAACCAATGGTGAAACTTTTTACATTTTTATCAGCAACCCATGGAATACACTCCAAAATAGATTATATAATAGTTCACACAGAAAACTTAAGCAGATACAAGAGGACTGTTATAATCCCATGCATTCTATCAGACCACAGTGGAGTCAGACTAATTCTAAACACTGCAGTCAAAGTCAAAAAACATTCAATCACTTGGAAAATGAACAACACATTTCTGAATAACTCCTGAATAACAGATCAGATCAGAAATGAAATGAAATTAAAAACTTCCTTGAATATAATGACAATCAAGAAACATCACAAAGGAACTTATGAGACACAGCAAAGGCAGTTCTAAGAAGCAAAATTATGTCAATAGGACCCCATATTAAAAAGACAGAAGAAGAGCACGTAAATAACCTAAAAGAAATCTGAAACAAGATTTCTAGAGAAGCAAGAAAAACTTAAATCTAAAACAACTAGAAGGACAGAAATAACAAAAATAAAATCAGAAATATCGGAGATTGAAATAAGATCTACTATACAAAAAACTGATAAATCAAAAAGTTGGTTCTTTGAAAGAGTCATTAAAATAGACAGACCCCTGGCAAGGTAAATCAAAAAAAGGAAAAGCGGAGACTCAAATAAACAAGATTAGAGACCGCACGGGAACTATTATAACTGATTCCCAAGAAATTCAGTCAATAAGGAATAGGTACTACCAGGACCTATATTCAAAGAAACAAGAAAATCTAGTAGAAATGGATGATTTCCTAAATAAATATAGGCTACCCACACTGAACAACGATGAGGTAAACAAACTGAACAAACCAATCTCTTACAATGAAATTGTAGAGGCAATCAGGGAAATGCCAACCAAAAAGAGCCCATGTCCAGATGGATTCACTGCGAAATTCTACAAGACATTTACAGATGAAATAACACTTGTACTCTTGAAACTCTTCTGAGAAATAAAAACAGAAGGAGCAATATCAAATCATTTTATGAAGCTAATATTACTCTCATCCCCAAACCAGGGAAATACCCAACAAAAAAAGAAAACTACAGACCTATCTCTCTAATGAACACAGATGCAAAACTCCTCAGTAAAGTTTTAGCCAACAGAATCCAGAAACAAATCATACACTATGATCAAGTAGGCTTCATCCCACAGATGAAAGGCTGGTTTAACATTCACAAATGTTTCAATGTAATATATCACATCAGTAAAGCTAAGGATAAGAATCATTTGATAATTTCTCTGGAACAGGAGAAGGTATTTGACAAAATACAACATCCATTCCTGTTGAAAGCACTAGTAAAATTAGGAATAGGAGGTACATATATGAAAAAACCTACAATCAGTATTATATAAAATGGTGAAAGACTGGAACCATTCACCTTACAATGAGAAACTAGACAGGGATGCCCACTCTCTCCACTTCTCTTCAATATAGTGCTGGAACCCTTAGCCAGAGCAATAAGGCAAGAAAAGGACATCAAAGGGGTCATCATAGGGAAAGAAGAAATTAAACTATCCCTATTTGCAGATGACATGATCCTCTACTTTTGTGACCCAACAAACTCCAGTCCCAAACTTCTAGAATTAATAAACTACTTTAGCAAACTGACAGGATACAAAATTAACCTTCAGAAGTCAGTAGCCTTCTTGTACACCAACAATACACAAACAGAAGTCCAAATCAAGAAAATGATTCCATTCGCAACAGCCCCCAAAAGAATAAAATACTTAGGAATATACTTAACCAAAGATGTAAAGGAATTATTCAATGAAAACTATAAAAGCCTAATGAAAGAAATTAAAGGGGACACTAGGAAATGGAAAGACATCCCACGCTCATGGCTAGGGAGAATCAACATATTGAAAATGGCTATACTGCCAAAATTGATATACATATTCAATGCAATCCCCATCAAAAATCCCAAAGACATTCTTTACTGAAATAGAAGATATAGTCCAAAGATTCATATGGAACAAGAAAAGACCTAGAATAGCCAAAACAATTTTAGGCAAAAAGTTCAATGCTGGAAGTATTACAATGCCAGACTTCAAACTCTACTATGGAGCCATAATAACAAAAACTGCTTGGTATTGGCCCCAAAATAGATCAGAAGATCAGTAGAACAGAATAGAAGACCCAGAAATAGAACCACATACCTATAGTCAACTTGTGTTTGACAAAGGAGCCAAAGATATACAGTGGAACAAACACAGCCTATTCAATTATTGGTGCTGGCAAAACTGGGCAGCCACATGCAGAAAACTAAAAATTGACCCTAAGTTTTCGCCATGCACAAGCATTAACTCAAAGTGGATCAAAGACCTCAACATCATACCGGAAACCGTGAAACTGCTAGTTGATAAAGTAGGAGAGACACTGGAACTCATAGGCATAGGCAAAAGATTCCTGAACAGAATCCCAGGGTTACAACAGATTGTAGAGAAACTCGATAAATGGGACTACCTAAAAATAAAATGCTTCTGTACAGATAAAAACAGTCAAAAAAGTAGAGAGAGCCAACCAACTGGGAAAAGATGTCCCAATAATTCATCTAAGAAATGCTTAATATGCAGTATCTACAGGGAACTCAAGAACTAATCTCCCCCGCCAACCCAATAAACCATTCACTAAATGGGCAAGGGAACTAAAGAGAGACTTACCAGAAGAAGAGATTAAAATGGCATAAAAGCATATGAGAAAATGTTCATCATCTATGGTCATAAAGGAAATGCAAATAAAAACAACCCTAAGATACCACCTTACCCCAACAAGAATGCCCAAGATTTGGAACTCAGATAACAACAGTTACTGGCAGAGTTGTGGAGAAAAAGGAACCCTACTACACTGCTGGTGGGAATGTAGACTAATTCAGCCACTCTGGAAAGTGTGGAGGTTTCTTAAAGAACTGAAAATAGACCTTCCCTACCATCCTGCCATGCCACTTCTGGGCATCTATCCTAAACATCATGACTCAAGATATTATAACAACACCTGCTCAGCTATGTTCATCTCTGCACTATTCACAATCGCCAGATGATGGAAACAAGCCAGATTCCCTACTGCAGATGAATGGATACAGAAAATGTGGTATATATATATATATATATATATACACATATATATATGTATATATATATGTATGTAGAATACAATAGTATTCTACATAGCCAGCAGACAAGATAAAATAATGGCATTCACAGGGAAATGGATGAATCTAGAGCGAATCATGTTGAACGAGACAAGTCAAGACCTAAGGAACAAAAGGTGCATGGTATCCTTAATATGTATCTATTAAATCCAAAGAGTACAAGAGCGAGGACTCAATAACTGCATACCCAAAGCTATGGACATGGTAATGGAAATATAAAAATAACTATATAGACATAAAAACCTATGACTCTATAGACATACTGTTTTATTTCTTAAATTAATATGTTTCTATGACATACAAACCCTTAGCCTAATTTTGATTAAGTTCTAAATACTAAGTCCCAGTAATTGTAGAGATTCCCTCGTTGAACACTTGTTTGTTAAACTTGTCATTTAAAATGTGATGTAAAAATCAACATTAAAAAATTCTTTAAAAAATTATACATTGTACAGGATCAATTGAGACCAAGTAAAGTTTCTTCAAAATGGACAGAGAGAAGAGAACAATCGGCTACAAAGTGAAACTGTTCAGAATAACCTCAGATTTCTCAGTAGGGATTAATAGAACTAATAAGAGCTTGGAATGACATATGCCAAGCCCCAATGAAAACCACCAACCAACAATACTGTACCAGATAAACTCTAATCATAGCTGATAGAAAAAGAAATGCTTTCCCCAGCATGGAAAATTAAAATAGAATATATTGACAAAATTCACACTATTAAAAATTCTCAAAGATGTTTTACACAATAAAAACAACTCAAACATGATATTGACAGAGAAATGGCACCTATACAGAATTCCAGGTAATTATACAATAAGAATTAAAAAGACATAGGCCCTAATGCAGTGGCCTCTTTGCTCTGTACTTAAGGATGGATAACTTACTTGCTGGGTGGATCTGTTTTTCTTCTTCAGTTACCGCAAATTCCCTTACTTTCTTTTCCATTTTTGTACACATGTGTGTCTAACTTTTTGTATATGGGATTTGGCCAGATTACTTACTAGACCCAGGCTGGGATCCTTAATCCTAACTCCTCTGTGGATTTTGTTAGGAGTACTTCAGAATATTTTTTTGCAACTATGAATATTGATACACAAATATTTCCATGCTTCAGTTAACAGAAAAATGCACAATTCAGCCAGCGAAGATGGCGAAATCCACATTAATTTGCTCTCTATTATGGAGGGACAAGAACCCATTTTCCCAGAACTTTCTGGGTTGGTTTGCTTAGAGTAAGCATTGAAATGTAGAAATAAATTGGAAAACAGCTAAACCCCATTACCAATACCCATAGTTTCATCTCAAAATTCCCATTTCTTTTTATTTAATTAAATAATTTCTAAGAAATGTATCATTTCATTTGATTATTTTATTGATTTTCTGATTATTTCAGAAAAATATCATTCACAATACAAAAGCAACTGATACCAGGCCAGTTCTGTTATGTATTTCTAAACAATTGTTTCATATTTGGCAGAATGTTTTGGTCATCATTCATCAGTGCAAAAATGTGGAGATTTCCAGACATTTAGTAATATAATTAGTTTTGCTTATTTGTACTGTGTGGTTCACCGTAAGGATTGTCATGAATGCCTACGCATTCCATGCATACATTTTCTCTAATTATTACAGTAAATGGATAGTTCAGATAAAGTAGTCTTAATGAGAATAATAATTTACCCGTTTGTCCTATGACTGTTTCTGAAATTTCACTTTACTTTTCAGTTTTCAAATGACAAAATGTTCAAATTCATAAACCATTTCTTTCTATTTCTGAAGCTATACATCAGTTATATCCGTTAAATTTGGGGGATCAGGAAATTGTTTTCTATCCATGTACATTCCTCTCAAAATTCCTCTGTGGTTCTCAAAAATGAAACATTCATAGAAACAATTCCATGGTAATGTAGGTAGTGCTTTTGGATGCAGTAGAGTCTCTTAATTACCTTTATGATATAATGATGTAGTGCCTTATAATTATGAATGGTATTTCTGTGGATAGCAGTGCATAGAATCCCAAATATCAGGCCATAGAATCCCGTAACCTGTATGTAATGATTTTAATAAACCTAGGTTTACAATTATTATGGAACTTCACAAGAACATTTCCAAATTACATGTTTATGAATGGGTGTGCAATTCATTGTACAAAGATTTCCATTACAATTCAGAAGTTAATATCTAACATGTAACACAACCACTTCATGGGAGAGAAGTTGCAATGTCAGGCATGAGTATTAAATGCTCTATATTTCAAGGAAAACAAAGCATGTTAATTGCATAGTCAATAATAAGAAATAAATACACTGTAAAAAAAAAGAACATTGTACCCATTGAAAAAAGAAGAAATGTCAAAATTGGAGTCTATGTTTCTCTTTGCAGGAATGAAATAATCATTACTGTGCATAATTTTATTCATGATTGTTGAAGACCCTAGGTTTGCCCAAGCATCAAGGTAACATGTTTATTACAGTGCTTTAGATTCATCTGTTCTTACTTGATTTTAGTAGTAACTACAGTTTCCAAGTAAGAAACTATTACAAACAGCAATTTCTCTGTGAAATCTAGGTGTCAATATTCATGTGTCATCAAACACACACACACACACACACACACACACACACACACACGCAGAGGAAATATTTTCTGTAAAACTTGGAAATAAAAGCAAAATCCTCAACTGTTGAAATCACAGAATTAAATTTGATTACTTATAAATAGGAACTCTAGATCACCAAATAGAGTATTACATTTGATTACCTCTTGCTAAATAAACTGAGACAAACAAAAATATTAATGTACCATATAAATTGGATTATAAATGAGAGACCGATTTCAGCAATCTATTTTCTGAAGATTTACAATCCTTGTATTTCTCTACAAGTTGTCAATAATTTATTTCCTGAATAACTATGTAAAGTCAGTCATTAATATAATTGTGTGCATGTGTGTGTGTCTGTGTGTGATTTGAGGGGTAGCTTGCACACATCTGACAATAAGGCTCCAGTTTAATTATGTAAACATGTTAACTCATTACAAACATGGAATTATGTAGAAATCATTTATTTAGAATGCAAACGTTAATCTTTTAAAGTGCTCTCTAGCTTTTTTCTTGTTCTGAGTGAAAATTTCTACAATATGAAAAAAGGCAGATATTTCATTTTCAGGCAACTGATAACAAGTCATCACTGAAGCATTAAGTTCCAATTCCTCAATTGAAAACAATTGAGATATTCTAATGGATGCTAAAGTGCTTGAAATCACAGAAACCTTGAAAACTGAAATGGGTGAATCATTATAAGGAAAAACATATCTATATTCCTTTAAGAATTCACTGTGAGCAATGTATTTTCTGATGTAATTAGTGAGGATTGATAGTGTAAAAAAATCTACACATTTCTTTGAGAGTCACAATATATTGATTACGTTAACTCATAACAAAAGCAGAAAAATGTTTTGCCTGGTGAATCATTGATTAAAAAGTAATATTTATTTGTATGAAAAGGAAAGTAATACATATAGGTTACTTCACAATTCTACTAAATAGCTTCATTAGCAGTTGTAGATACACTTTCAATTTTAAAATAGGACAATGGCAACTACTATTAGAAATAATATTATCTTGAACTTCCATTCCAAGGAACTTTGTTAACTGTGTGGACAGCTTCTCAGGAATAGTACTTGGATACTGTCACCCTGGAAATACTCAAAATAAGGTGAACATGTGAAATTTGACTGCAGTGAAAAGAATCCTTAATTTTAATAGTTACTGTTAAAATTCTTATGCAGTTAAACTCATAAGGCTCATAATCATACAGTTGATGTTTTTTGAAGTATCTTAGAAAATCTGCACTGCTGTGCAATGCATCACAGGAATAGCAAAGATATGAGACTAGGAATTTGTAATGAGTAGAATAAACATAATTGCCATACTGCTGTTCAGTTACATTCTAATAAGGTTCAATTATGTATCAACTCTTTAATTAATGACAGGCAAATTATACAGGAGGTTCAAATTCAGAGCAACAGAGTTGGTGTTGAAACTCAAAGTAATGAAACATGTAAATGTGATTACAGCACTTACTAGTATTTGGCACAACATCTAGAAAATGTTTGCTTATGCCACAGTTGAAATTCTCTAAAAAATGAGAAAAAATATGGTGACATGGTTGTAATTGTAATGCTGGCTATCACTCAATTATAAGTGACATTTTTTTGTGATTTCAAATTATTTATTGTAAGGCAAGAGCTGTAAATTTTGTCTGCAAATGGCATATGATATGAATTGAAAGTACCGCAGAGTTCCTATATATTTTTTGCCTTTACTTTTTAAACACCTCATTGAAGTATGAAGCCATTCTCAGCACACTGAGTATAAAATAAGAGACAAATTTTAAACAAATATTAATTCAGTATTCTCCTAAATGTTCACAGATGCTCTCCTCAGTTCATAGGCACTCCATTACCTTTTTCTGTTCATTCACAGGATAAGTATGATTCAAAATGTGATGGAAACAGAATACCGCAGAACACTTATGGACATTTTCTGGAGAAGAAATGTGGAAAAAATATGTTTGTCAGACCTGAATTCAATTTACAATTGAGTTAATCAGTCTTGGTGATTTCAGGGCTGACCCCAGAAGAAAATTTGTGGAAATATCAATAGATCTCGTATACATATTTGTCATGAGGAAGACTGAGTACTTCTGTGAGCAATCATTTTTTATTGTAGTGCAAGCTCATTTATTTACTGAAAAGCATACTCATAAGTTTTACTGTCATATAAAGATAAAATGCCATTTCTAATGCTATTAATTACTTTTGTGTTTTTATATTCTTCATACCATATATATTTTTCACACAACTCAATATCATGAAATAGGAAATGCATGTACATATTTAATTTATATAAGACTTCTTAAAGTCACCCCCACGACTCTTATGAAGCATTTACATAAAAATTCAGACAAGATCCCCTATTGAAGAACTTACAATATACTTCATATGGTTAAATTTATTTAAAAACTTATCATAATTGAGCCATCAGCCCTAATAGGCCATGTTATTTACTAGTACTTGGTGGCATTCCATGTTCACTTTAAAAACCATTGCAATAGGTTGGGCAATAGTGGCTCACTCCTGAAATCATAGCTATGAAGAGTGCTGAAAACTGAGGATTATGGGATAAAGCCAGCTTTGGTAGGAATAAGATTCACTGAACTCCTTTCTTCAAGTCAGCATAAGAAAACTAGAAAGGGCCCTGTGGCTCCAATGATATAGCCCTAGAGTTGGACTGAGTTCTTCAGGATCATGGACCATAACAAGAGCTGAAATCACCGAGGATGAAAAACAGGAAAAACTTCTGTGTACTCAGTAGATAAAAACTGAAAAAAAACCCATTATATCCAATAATATTCTCAAATCCAGTAGAGCAACAGACATAGCAAAGGACTTTGCCCTTCCTTTGATGATGGTGATTTTTAGTAGCCATTATGAATCCACAAGACTACCACTTTACTCATCACAATGTGATGGGTAAAAACTGGCATTTTTGAGAGGATATTTTATGGATATTTAGGAAAGGAAGTTCATGTGCATTTATCATCTTACTTTTACTAATTTCTTTGTTATTGTCAGGATAATATATAGGGAGTTACAGTTACATTAGCCAAGCTAAGTGTATTACTTCTCATACACTGATACATCTCATGTTTTTGTCCCTGTTTTCTTCCCTCATCTGATTTCAATCAGCTTTTTCCACATTTCTTTATTATTTCAAATGAATGAATATACATACAATACACCTGCTTTCAAAGTCAGATACAATAACCATAAGGGCATAAAAAAAGAGAAGAGAAATTACATAGTATAATAAACATAACAATAGCACTGGAGAAAGCTCTTGTTAACATGTCCTAGAGTTCCTTTCATTTAGTCTCATCCTATATGACCTTATATATGTAGGTTTTGAGCTATTGTAATCCTCTACTAGAAGGGTTGTAGATGTATACTAATTATTAGAGATGAGGGTAACCATGGAATGTATGTTCCCCTTGGGGGTCTTTCTTAAAATGTGACTGATGAAATCACATTCTTTACTTTTTTCATGGAGGAATGAAACTTGGACTTAGGATGTTCCAAGCATTCTACCGAAAAGAAATATATATATATATATATATATATATATATATATATATATATTTGAGGTTCAAGAAGAGATTAACTTCATGTATTTAAGAGAAAAACACACTCATAACATATACCACCTTAAGGCATTGACAGCAAAAGAAACTTTAAAAATGAACATAAAAAAGAACAGGCTGTCTGGAGTGGAGAGAAAAAATGGGATTTTTAACATGTATTTTTAGTTCATTATAAATTTCATATTTAATGATGAATAAAGTTACTTCCCCATTACTGAACAGGAGAAGTACTTATTAAAACATTTTTCATGTTATGTCTCTAGATAAAAATACAGTATTTTATTCCTAGTTAGACTAGGACTGTGGTAATTCAAAAAAGAAATTTATATCCAACTATTTAGCTGTATCCTTTTTTCTTCAAAGGAAACTGCTACATATTTTCAGATGACTCTCCAAGTCTTTCTGTCCATGTGATGTTTCCCAATAGAAACAACATATACCAAGAGTAGATTATAAGCCTCAATGTCCCACACTGATCTGAATTGTATGTTGGCAGGCTTACTTAGGTCATACAAGTTGTGATATTGTTTCTGAGTTGATCCCAAGGAGATACATAGTGAGCATTGAAGGACAAGTATTCAGTTTGGCTGCAATATCAGGGTGTTTCTGTGAAACAGAGTTTCAAATACACAAAATTATCATCAGCATTTATTTTACATTTGGGGAATAATTTGTACTCAAATCCCAATTATTAATGTATTGTAGATGGAAGTCTACTGAACCTAGAGAAAATAGAGTATGTGAAAAGGCTCCCATGGATATGACTTCCCATATTTATGTCTTCCTTAAAAATGCAAAGGAGATTATGTCTGTCCCAGAAATTCTGGAGTTGACTACAGGAATGTTAGAAGATGAGAAAGAGAAGTTAAGTCCCCAGATTCTGGAAACTTTCAAGTATTATGTAATTTTTGATGAAACAAAAGTACCTACTATAAATCACTCTCAAGTGTAGAAAGGAGATCTATGTGATCTCCCCCTTTTCCTCATTATGTATCCATTTTCTGAAATGGAAACATTTCTGTTACAATAACCAGTCATAAAAAAATCTAGTAGATGTCCTTATTACTTTAAATATAAGATTAATTTTGTCTTTCTTTTAAAGTCTAGCCAAATAGAGAAAAAAAACATAATACTTGGAATTATGGGTCCTCTGATAGAAATCACTGTCCAAAACAAATCTTATTTGGGCTCTGTAATGCTGATATCTATTTATGCACTGTAATCGTCTAAGAATCCAATATACAAAGCTGAGAATAACTTAAAAATCTCTCAATTGCCCTTTCTACCTGGACATACTCCCCACTAGTTTACTCATGTATTCTAATACTTAAAAACAATATACAAGTTGCTTCATACAATTAAGAAATTGTGATACACCACCATTTTCAGGCAACATATTACCTTTTTGCATTTCACCAGATGATATGGAAAGCTGGATGAGCTGATCTTTTGAGTTTTATCATGTGGGCACTGCAAAAACCTTGCAGGATACACAGAATCTTCTAAAACATAAAAGGTTCTAATGAAATAGTAAATATATTTTGGCAAAAACAAACATTTAACTACTATTGCATGTTAAACTTCTGCCTTACTTGAAAATCCAAGCATCAAACAAGGACCAAGAATACCACTAGACAATTTCAACAGGATAAAAAATAGTAGACCAATTCATTTCTGTGGTACATTCATCTCCTATTAGGTAATTCACAATTCAATATTGAAATTTATGTCATCAAGTTCCACAATTTACTTGCTTATTCACTTTCCATGAACACATTCTAAATTAAAATTCATTACAGAAATTTTAAATTTGAGAGGCTATTTCTATGAAACATACTTTCTTTTGCGAGCTCTTGACAATATACATTATACATTTCAGCAAAAGCAAAAGAAAAAAATAAATATACATACTAAAGTGGTTTGTTTAAGTACAGTTGGAAACATGAACCTTCTTGAATTTTTTTCAGGCATATTAGTTTCCATAAGTTCTATGGGGAAAATTATCTTAGTAGAATTATGACTAACTACTTCAATGTTAGGTCCATTTTAATTTCAGTAATCAGAAAACCAGATAGGACTGAATAACTTTCTCAAGTGATAGGTTTCATATATACTCATGTTTTTGGCCACGTAAGGTATGGATTTGAGCTCCTGGACATTACAATTCAGAACTTTTCAAGGACAAGAGTTCTGAAGTTTGAACCAAAGCACTTCTGAGTTTCTCTAGGTATATGAATTCAATCAATTGAAGCTGGGCTCTGTGCATGCATTGCTATCACACTATGATAAGGCCACACACCTGGCCCTAAAATACTTTTATTTCACTATTTAATATATGCTAGAGTCCTTTTCAGGAGGTAATAATAGAAATATAGTATATCTAAGTTCTGCACAGCCTTCACAGGTATAATAAGATGACCTTACCTGTGTTATTCATGGAAAAAGGGATTACCTTAGAATATTAAATATATAGAACTAAAATTGAAACATGTCCCACATGATTTTCTACAACAAATTTGATGTTTATCTCAAAACATGGCTTTACTTGACAAGTTCCTTCAATTGTCATCATTAAAAGAGATTCAGGATCACTTTATATTCATGTTGATTTCACCGTTATTCTAACTCAGTTAGCAGAAAATTTCAGCATAATGTGTCTTTTGCTTATGAACCAGAACCAGAATATAGTAGGATGGTTTGCTTTGACCCAATAATCAGGTGAGAGAGAATTAAAATGGATGGAAATTGGTACTTTTTGAAGTTTGAAGAAGTAATAGATTCTGGTTCATTTGTCCATTGTACACGAGTGACTACTCCCAGAAAATTATGGGTACTACCTGGTGGGACTTTAGGGATGGAAGTGGAAAAGCCAAGCTCAGGAGAGAAATACCAAGGAATATCCATGTGCCAAGAAGTTATACACAGCGTGGAGAAGGAAGAGGCAAAGAAGGAAAGAGCCTGTTAGAGGTTTCTGAGAGCCCACTGAACTCACCAAGGAAGTTGAGGCCTCATCTTCACCGCTAAGGCAGAAGACACAGAAGTAGACTTTACCGTAGCAACCTGTCCTTCTCTGTCCTGCCGCCTCTGCTTGGGGCCACTGTAATTGTGACGCAGCTCATCATCCTCGCTTCTAGTGTTCCCAGCTCGGAACTGTGTAACTCCGTGGAAAGACTCATTTCTACTGAGAAGAGGGAAGACAAGGTCCTTCTTCATTTGACTCTCCATTCTTGGGAACAATTTAGTAGACACGTACCAGAATTCAGTGGAGGAACGCTGTGAAAGGTTTTCACATAATGTGCAACTCCACTGCGTCCATTGTTTCTTTTTTTTGCTTTTTCAATCAACTTTATTAACATATAAGCTCTTTGCAGTCCTCCAAATAAATATCAGTTCATAAAAATAGGCCATTTTATTTATTTATTTATTTTTTGCAAATTATTGACCAATTTTCTTGATTTCAGATAAGTAAGGCTCTTTGATAGTACTCAGAAACAACACAGTGATGGTAGTTTTCCTGATTGGTGGGTAGTCTTTTAAAATTGTAAGGAGTTACTTGTACAAAATGTGTGTCAAACAAATAAGCCTGCCCTTATACATGCATCATTTCAGGATTGTTGGTAACCTGGACATATTTACTCCAAATCACCTTGCCTACTTATGTCGCTAAGACCAGCTCACTCACAATCACTTCAGTGACTGTCCATTTTGGGAATGACACCCAAAGCTGTAAAAAGTGGAGATGAGGGGTTCTTTTTTACACCAAGTGTCGGCAGGCAAAAGGTGGCTTTCAGTTCAGGATGTGCTACTTGGGCTTTCTTGAAACGTAAGCCCATTGGTCTGATGAACCTCTCATATTTAAGAGGGTTTCTTGTAAAGCTATCTCCAACAAAGCAAACTTCAGTAAACATCTTCTTCCCTGTCTTCTTTTTTCTCTTCCCAGTACTAATAACTTTTAATACTTCTGTTTCTCCCTGGGCACCAACTTTGGGCAGAGGGACTTCCCTCCTTCTCTTTCCCCTTCTCTATACGTTTTTGTTAAATAATGTCCTATGGCACTTTTCCTCGTGATTGTCCTGCTCTTTCCAACAGATAGGCAGGTTCTGCTCCGTGAGGAGTCTTCTCATCACCTTTTTGTTTGGTTCTCTTTTCCTGCATCTTGATGGTTTTTTTTATTTGCAGTGTGGTAGAGCTTAGTCTTTGTTTTTTGGGGTTTTTTTTTGGCCTTCTTTGATGGTTCATGATCCTCTGTTTCTCTTTTTCTCATTGTAATCCAAACGATATCCATAGTGTTTACAGTGTAATTCATATTCATTTTGTGGCATGGAGAAAGCTGCAGATGCCACCTCGGGAGAGAAAAGACTCTGTCAAGTCAGGGTCTCGGATACCCATAAGCAGCCCCTGCTCAATCCAAGACCGGAATGAGCGACCTTCTATGTGCATCCATCACTTCTAACTACATCCATCCATTATTTCTAATTGCTTCGGCCCATACCTCTCTCTGCTTTCTTTACACACACAAGATTAGTGATTCAATGCTTAGCCATATTTTCTTCTCTTTTTAAAAGCAGGATATATAGGAAAACATGGAAATTAGATATTTGAGGAAAGTTGTGTGTGAATCCATTGTATACTAGTAAAAACTGTAGATCTTGGGCCGGGTTGGCCTAGTGGTTAAAGTGCTTGCCTAGCATGCACGAAGACCCGGGTTCGATTTCTCGGTACCACATACATGGAAAAAAGCCGAAGTGGTGCTGCAGCTCAAGTGGTAGAGCTCTAGCCTTGAGAAAGTCCAAGGACAGTGCTTAGACCCTGAGCTCAAGCCCAGGACAGGCAAAAAAAAAACTGTAGATCTTGAGAAAGGGAAGATCACACAATGATTAAATTCAGACAATTTCACATGTATTGACATATATATATTTTCATAGCTCATTTTAAGAATTAATAACCATTGTGTTACTGATAATGGAAAAGTGTATGGTGAGGTATCATTTCAATTGTGGAAAATGATGTGAACGATGAAAATTGATTATTCAAAATATTCTCCAAACATGAAACAATTACTTAGAAATGTGTAGCAATAGTTGCCCTGTATGTTATTTTTGTAGTGTTAATTATATTTTCTAAGTCAAATAAAATAAAATCAGTAAAATGATAACATCCAATAAGATGAGAAACTTCTTTCAAATTAATTTAGTTAAATGAAAGAAATGGGAATTGTGCAATGCATCTATAGGTATTGGGTCTAAGTTTGAATTTCCACTTTTAATTTCTACATTTATGTGTTTCCTTTATGCAAACTAATCCAGAAAGCTGTGGGAAGAATGTATAATTGGCACTCCAATAAGCAGAAAAATCATGAGGATTTCAACATCTCTGCTGGCTAAATTTTGTGTTCTTTGTATTAACTGATGCATTGAAACATTTCAGAAACAATATTTATAGTTGCAAAGAATATATTTTGAAGTATTTCTAACAAAATTGTATTGGAATGAGGATTAAGGATGTATAGGAATTTGATAATCTGGCCAAATCACTAAGTCCAAGAAATTAGACACATATGTGTGCGTAAGGAGATGTTGGTTGTCTCAAGAGGAAAAGCAGGGCCACATGAGAAAAGAAGTAAACTTTCCTTCACTAGAAATCATCTTATGTGAAAGAATGATCATGACTTATTTGTGTCTGTTCTGCTTGTATTCATGCTTTCATTGGCAAACATCTGGTCAGTGATTCAATGCTTAGTCATCTTTTCTTCTCTTCAATTTTCAAAGTACCATCTCTAGGAAAACATAGAAATTTCATGAGATTACTGTGAGATTACAAATAAAGCTCATTTCTTCTTCAGAGTATCATGATTTCAGGGCATTCTTTGCTTTGGTCATTAAAATGAATCCTTCTTGAATCTAATTGTAAGATAAAGTCAGACTAATATGATGCAATCTTCTTTAGTGAAATCCATAACACTACTACAATTCAGGAGATTTCTTCTTTGGAAGGAATTTCTCTTTTCCATCAGCTGCCAACCTGACCCAACCTATAGCTCCCATTACTCTTGCTTAGGCATCAGTGATTCGCTTTCTTCTATTGTCTTACAACAGCTGTTATATGAGTTCCATTTGTAACCAGCACTTGACATGGTAAGAAATACAGTCTATTTTAAAAGTTATATTGGTTATCATGAAATAGCTAGTTCTGATGGAGTGGACTTAGTATCATTTTAAATTGGTAAACAGTCAACATCAATGAAATCGATGTAGAGTATTTGACAGGGAAAATGATACTGACATCTAGTCTCTTGATTCTGAATGCTTGCTACTCATTATATTCTGTGTTGCGTTTTTCCTTTGCATATTTCATTCTTTTGGGGGGATGGGGATAAAGTATCTTTTTTATTGTCAGGATAATGTACATAGAGGTTACAATTACATTCATCAGGTAGTGGGTGTATTACTTCTTCAACATGCATACCCTTCTCATTGTTTTCTCCCCAGATCCTTCACATAACACCTTCTAAGCATCTTGATTACATTTTTCCCTTCCCTAATTCAAATAAACAAAGAAATTTATAAACACTACAGCAGGTACCAAAGTTTGATATATTAACCACCTGAGATTAATCATGTGGAGGAAAAAGAGAAAAGAAAAAACGGCACAAGTAAATTGAGAAAAATGACCGCAAAGATAAACATCTCATTTCAATATTCTTGAGTTCAATTTCAGCCTATATGAATTTTGTACATAGGTTTTGAGCTACTGTAATCTTTTGGTAAGATAGTCCTAGATATATACTAATTATTTCAAATGAAGTAAAGCATACAGCGTATGTTCCTTTGCTTATGGCTTCATTCACTTAATTTTTGTCCAAGTCATTCCATTTCCATAGGTTTCCATTGTGTATCTTCTTGATCAGTTCATGTACTAAGAGGCAACTGGGTTCCTTCCGTACCTGAGCTATGGTAAATAATGATGCAATGAACTTCATTTGGCTAGTATATGCATAGCACTCTTACAATTAAGAACTCAAAAATAAATAAAGCGCTTTTCAACCCTTCTTCTACAAAAGTGGGCTTAATTAGTAGAAATATGCTCAAAATAAGGCCTCTCACTGGGTCCAAATTCACATAAATTAAAAGTCACAAAATGGAAAGAATGCAGGAAAATACTTTGAGTTCACTGTCCATGATATATTCCCTGAAGTGAATTCTCTGATGAGATTCATGCAGTTAGTAAAATTGAAAAGGGAACTGTGCTTCAGAATCACAGAATATTTGGTTCTTAGAACTAACTTGAATTACATACATGTGGTTACTCAAAATTCTCATTCTACTAGGAATTTTTGGTCCTCATACATTGGCAACTCAATTAAATTTGAAGTTTAAGAAGTGTAACATTGTTACTTAATATGATCACATTGAAACATTTGCTAGATATGTACTTAAGGTCGGCTGAAATATATATCCTGTACTCTATTTTCTTTGGTATTTGAATTTTAGAGGGTATTCGTCATCCACCATGTGGAGGCCAAATAAAGCTTCAGTTTCTTCTCTAACATGGACCCACATTCCTCAAGCATCAGAACAGATTATATTCCCTCATTTGAGATTTTACAGACAGGGATAACTAATCATCACATGCTATATCTTATGATCTTTTCCCTATAATTTCCTTTGAATGTTCTGAATCAAATTCCCAAGACATAGTGCCAGAATGAAATATTTGATATGCAGAATAAACCTTCATATATTACATGTGATTTGTTTATAAATGAAGTAGGGAAATTTTTTTCCTTTTAGTATGTCCTACTGATAACAGTGTTTGCTTGATGTAGCAGATATGGAAAGACATAGAAGCAATACTGTGACTCAAGTAGAAGTGTACTAGTCATGAGAGCACTCAGAGGCTCTGTCCAAGCTCTGATTTATAGTCCAGTAAATAAATAAATAAATAAATAAAAGGCGAGAGGTACATTGGCCTAGAGGTGTCAGTCTGGAAAGGTTCTCTTGTGCTTAAGGCTGCAGGGAAGCCATGTGCCCCCACACTGCCAAGATGCCCAAAAAGCAGGTCAGCTCAGCTGAAGAGGCAGTGAAGGACAAGCCCAAGAGGCGGTAGGTCAGGCTATTGGCGAAGCCTGTTCCAGCCAAAGTGGACTGTTGGGGACTGACTGTGGGGTCAGTGACAGTGACTGTGGGGTCAGTGACCTTGCACCCCACAATTGTTTACACAAGGAAGTAGCTCTTTTGATTTGGGGCTGTGTCAATAGCTTCTCATTTCACCTGTTTGGGACTTGATAGCTTCTTATTTAACCTCTTTGGGACTTAATAGCTTCTCATTTATCCTATTTGGGACTTGATCGCTTGTCATTTAACTTATTTGTGACTTGATACTGTTTGTACAAATTGACCCCTGGCAGTTCCCAAGTGTAAAGAAGTGTATTTAAGGTCAGAACTTGAAATAAACTGGGCTGCAGTCTTTACCTGGGCTGCAGACCTCCCAGACCCCTTCTGTTTATCTCTCTTCTATTTTTTTCTAGACCCTGCCCCCTATTTCAGGAATCCCAATTTGCACACCCTGCTTTGCTGCTGGCTGGCTCCGGCAGAACCCAAACCCAAAAGCCCATGGGAAAGGACTAATGTTCCAAGAAAAAAGTGCAAACAAAAGAAAAAAAGGCAGAAACCAGAGGGCAGCATACAGGAGACAAAAGAGTTGCCTGCAGAAAATGGGGAAATGTAGACCAAGGAGAGTGCAATTTCTGAGGAAGCAGAGGAAAAGTAAGCCAAGTCTGACTAAACATATATGTCTTACTGACCGTCCCTTACTCCAGTCTTGTACAATCCAAAGGAATATTTTAATCAACTATTTTTCATATATTTTTATTTTAATTAATAGACGGGTTACATTATATTCACCAGGTAGAAGGTGTATTACTTCACATACATGCATATGCTTTCTCATGTCCTGGACCCGATATCTCTCTCTCCAGCCCTACCCCTCATATTGTTTTTCCCCCTTCCCTATCTGATTCCAAATAACCAAATATACATATATGCAATATATTAGATAACAAGTTGAAATACTGTAACAATATGAGATAGCAAAGAGAGAGCTGAAGAGATAACAAAACTTCCTTTAATCCACTATTTTGAAAATGCGAGTTTTTGTGTTTTTCAGTAGCTCTAGGATCATTTTTTAAAGGAAGAAATCCCAACTCATCTCCTTTTTTAAGTGTGAATGGTATTTTTAAGAAGTAAAATTATTTTCTGCTTGTTAATTTTTTGATACAATCAGAACAGTGGGCTACTGACTTAACATTCCATAATTATGCATTTACTATTATGTAATACAAATTGTAGTAAAGGGAAATTTTGGAGTCACAGTTGAGCATTTTATATCTTGAATATTTGAAATTCTACTCCCATGTTGTTTGCTTGTACAAATGTTTTCCTAAAATAAACTACTCCTTGATCTTTCTGTGAGAAACTGTGTGCTCTGTCACACCTCCACTGGTAGAAGTTCTATTTTCCTAATTATTGCTGTGCTGTAAATGATGTTGAAATATGGGTGTGCCCTGCATACACTGACTCTGTGACATGGAAGTTATATAACTGGACCAACATTTGGAATATGGGTTGTTTCATCTTAAGGAAATTTTGTGTCCAGGTCTAAAGCTGGAATATTACTGGGATACTTTTCAAAGCAGTTCAAAGTTTTCAAAGTTTGATATACATGCTAAGAAGTTTGTTCAAGTTGAAATGTTTGTGTTCTGATCCTTGACATAACCAATAAAATATCAGTTATGAAAAAAAGGAATTCGCTTGTATACCTAGCTACTCAGGAGGCTGATACTGAGGATTGTGGTTCAAAGCCAGCCCAGGCAATACAAAGCCAAAAGACTCTTATTTCCAGTTAACCTCTAAAAAATTAGAAGTGGGAGTGGCTCAAGGGTAGAGTGGTAACCTTGAGCTGAAGAGTTTAGGGACAACACCCAGGCCAGAATTCAAGCCCCATGATCACCCTCCCTAAAAATAAAAAAAGAAGAAAAAAAGAAAATGAAAAAGAAAATGAAGTAAGAATGACAATGTTGTTCTTAATGCACTATGTTATTTGTCTTCTGTTTTGTTGCCCTATGGTTAATCTCATATTGTTACAGTATCTGACTGTGTTACCTGGCACATAACATATGTGTGTGTGTGTGTGTGTGTGTGTGTGTGTGTGTGTATCTCAATTTGAAATAGGAAAGAGAAGGGGGAAAGCAAGATAATTGGGAGGAAATGAGGGCAAAAAAATGAGGAGGTGTATCAATGTGTGAGAAGTCATGTGCCTACCATCTGGCCAATATTATTGTAATGCTTTTTACATTACAATAAAAAGAAAAAAACATACACAGGTGAATGTTTTTTATTTCTAATTGTCCCCAAACCGCTCTAATTCATGTTTTCCTAGAAAGAAATTCCAGTTCAATGATGAAAATTGTACATCAATATACATATACAATATACAGATATTTTCATTTATATCTTTATTTTAAACTTAAAGACATACATTTAAAGGACATATGACACACAGACACATGAATAAATCTCATATAAAGGCATAGAAATAAGTGTATCTAATATGGTTGAACACCTGGTCTAATAAGGATCAAGAAAAAGTACCAGCATTCACTAATTCAGGAGCCAATGTGGAGCTCGATAGTGAACCAAAACAATTTATACAGAGTAAAAGGATTTGACCTATAAAAGAAAATGTCAATTGTAAGTTTATCCTCAAATGTGAGATCCAGTTCTATTAAGAGTGGCACAATATTTTGTACATCTCTAAGCCATAATAGTAAGGATAAATTTTCAGGTGTTCTGTGCAGGCACAAGGAATGCTCTGTTCTAATAGAAGACATAGTAACCTTGGAGTACTTTCACAATAAACAACAAATGCCTTCTATCTCACTCTGAGCAGAGTAGGTGGAATAGGTGGACTTTATAGTGACATCACTCAGATAAAATGTGCATATAACATCATTATGTACAATGGGATCTTAAGAACATTTTCCTTCTAGCAATACCAGCATAGTTATGATATTTAACTCAAGTATTTTCCATAAGGGAGAGGTTGCCCATCTGAAGGTTCTGTGACAAAATATGACCAAACATTTTGAAGAAAAAACTGTTCACCTACTTGCAGAAAAGAGTGTGGCTAAATCTCAATGACAATACTTGCTTTAAATTCTGTGTTTGTAAGGATTAAACAGTGTCAGTTGCTGGGTTTATAATCTGGGCCTGGGTGGTGCCCCTGAACTCCTCAATTCAAGGCTAACACTCTACCACTAGAGTCACAGCATCACTTCTGGTTTCAGGTAGGGATTGAGAGATGAGTCTCACGGCTTTCTAAAAATATGACTAGTCTGTGTACATGCAGTTGCTCAAAATGTCTTCTAATATATGCTGAATGTATTTTGCCTACAATATGATACAAATTGCAAAAAAGACATTGTTTCCATCATCATAATTAATTAGGCTTCTTAGCAAATGGTATTAGGAAATCACTAATGTATACATGGTTTCCTAGTCAATATTTCTTATATTTTTGAATATTTTTGAAACTATGAGTGCTTTAGAAATGATGGACGTTTTTGTTTCTAAAGACAGGTGGATCAGAAAAGTTCAAAGTTCAATGAACATTGGTACATTCAACAACTGGTTATCATGTGAACCTAGAGTACTTATTGTTCAGCAGACTATCTGCGCCCTGCAAAGCACAATGTAAAAGACATTGAGATGCATTAAGTATACCCCAAAATTTTCAGCTAAGATTCTTTGCTATTTGTTCTGGAGAAATATTTTCTTGAAGGTTGATAAACCATATTCTTTCTCAGTTATTGGAGTGATTCAACATAGGTTTCAAAAAAGTTAATTCCCATACTTCAACTCACAAGGATGTCATGCAAACACGAAGCAGGCTCCAGAGAATGCTGCTGTTGGTACAATTCCATGAATAACATGTTTCCTTTCGTTTTCCAACATAATTATATTTTTAGTTAATAGATTGAGGAAAATGAAACTTGAATGAGGATTAACTGAGTTATTTCCACCTTGATTCTCTTCCAGATGAATGGTAATTTTTCTGTGTGTATACTCCTACAGTAACAGGAAAGGCAAGCATTTCCTTCGTAGGGTCTTAATACCAAGCTCTCACTATAGTATTATAGGTTTTATTCTTGTATCTAAAACAAGTTATTGGACATTCTGAGGTATTCCACAGATACTGCTAATCACAGAACCTAAGAAATGTTGGTGACTAGATAGGACTGTACACAGATATAATCATGTTTTGCCAATTTATTCAATGTGAGAAGGAATCTGATTTATCTTCCTCCTTAAACTCCAGTAAATACCAATGCTTATTAAAAGTGGATTTATCACATGAAAAACTTATCAATTTTTGACATATTCAAAATTCTTAAAACACAATGAAAGGGGACAATGAACTGTGGCCTAGTGATAGAGTGCTTGCCTAACTATGCTTCACTATGATTCACATTCGATTCTTCATACCACATGTACAGAAAAAAAAGGCAGAAGTAGTGCTGTAGCTCAAGAGGTAGACTTCTAGCCTTGAGAAAGTCCAAGGACAGTGCTCAGGCCCTGAGTTAAAGCTCCAGGAATGGCAAAAAACTCATAAAAATTGATTGAAAGGATAGACCTTTGAACAGGGAGAACATTGGGTAAAAGTATTCCAAATCAGCTAAGTATTGAAAAAATATAAGTGACAATTTACCCACAAGTTGGAAATGAAACTGTAGTCAGCATATAAATGATGATAAAAGATAAAAGTAGGTTCACTCTAGTTTGAACACTTTAGAAATATACTTATAAATTATCCAACAAATCATCTTTGATATTCCCTTCAATGCTGTCAACTTTTCAGATTTGCAGCATAATTCTAACCTATTCAGAAAGTTCAAGTTTCCACACACCAAAGAAATTTTGGATTCTATTTTGTATAAAATGAAAGGTCTTGTATTTTTCTTAAACTAATATGCAGAAGCCGTCATATCTGGGAATAACTGATTACTTCAACAAATCCTAGAAATTGTTCAGAATCTTGTAGATTGATGAAATTATGCAAGAACTCTGGTTGACTGATACTTGTAAGCTTTCCAAAGAAGGAACTGATAAGAAAATTGTGTAGTAGTTATCATCATGTTTTATTAAAGAAATTAGTACACAAAAATGATGAGGGCCACTTAAAAAAGGAATCAATTAGTAACTATGATACCACAAATACTCTTTAGACATTGGTGCACATAAATACATGAGGCAAACTCTCATAGAGGTACAGGGCAAGTTAGACTCACTCACAATTGATGTGGGAGATTTTAATATGCTACTCATACCAAAGGACAGATCAACTAAGCAAAATATTACAGAGAAACCTGTAAGTTAAATGACACCATTACCCAACTAACCTTAACAGACTTCTGCAAAGTTTGCCACCCAATAGAAAGCACTGTACTTTGTTCTCTGATGCCTATCGGCCTCCAAAATAGGTCATATAATAGTCTACACAAAAAATCAAAGCAGACACAAGAGGACTGACATAATCTTCATTCTATCTGACCATGGTGGAATCAGACTAGTTCTGATTAATATAGCTCAGTGTAAAACCACTCAAAAAAATGGAGCTGAATAACACTGCTAAGTAACACTTGGCTTGCAGAACAAACCAAAGAAGAATTGAAAAATTCCGACAATACAATGAAAATACATCACAAAGGAACTAATAGAAAACAGCAGAAGCATTCCTAATTCTAGTAACCCCTATTAAAAAGACAGAATTATTTAAATAAGTAATCTAATGATGCAATAAAAACAACTGGAAGTGCCTGGAAAAATTAATTCAAAGACAACTATAAGGACAAAAATAACAAAAATAAATTATGAAACTTATGTGATTGAAATGATTTATTACACTTAAGTATTTTTAAAAAGCTGGTTGTTTGGAACAGTCAATAAAATTGACTGACCCTTTTCCAAGTTAATAAAAGAAAATTAAAAAGAAGAGGAGACTCAAATAAAGAAGATTAAAAATGCCCCGGGAGCAATCACAACCTAAATACAAAATATCCAGACAATCTGGATTAAGTAATTCCATGGCTTATAGTCAATGAAACAGGAAATTAATTCTTTGAAAATAAATATAAGCTGCCTCAATTGAACCAAGAAGAGATGTTAAGTAAACCAATTTCACACTATTGTACAGAGGAAGTATTCAGAGGCCAGCCAATTTGGTAAAGCCCAGCCCAGATGCCTGTATTGCCGAATTCAATAAGACTTTTATAGATGAATTAATACCTATACTCTTGAAGCTCTTCTGAGAAATAGAATCAGAGTGAGCCATCCCAAAATCATTTTATGAAACCTATATTACTCTTATTCCCAAATGGGGAAAGGACAGAACCAAAAGAGTGAATTAAGGAAAATCTCTCTGATGAATAGACACAAAGCTCCTCAACAAAACACGTAGCCAACAGAATCCAGTTAGAAATTACAAAAATGACACACTATGATTAATTAGGCTTCATCCCACAAATGCAAGGTTGATTTATCTTTCCCAAATTAATTAATGTAACACATCACATTAGTAGAGCTAAGTTTAACAATCATGTGACAGTTTCTCTGGAATCTGAGGAAGCATTTGACAAAGGCAGAGTCTATTAAAATTGGAAATTTTAGATAAATTAGGAATAAGATGTATACTCTTTAAAATAATTAAAACTGTATATGACAGACCAGAGCCTATCTCACTATCCAGTGATAGTATCACACTAACTGGTCAAAATCTAGAACACTTCACCTTAAAATCAGAAATGAGACCAGGATGCCCACATTTCTCTTCAACATAGTGTTGGGAACCTGAGCCAGATCTGTAAGAGAAGAGGACATTAAAGGGACCCGCATTGGGAAAGGGTTAAAGGATCCCTATTTGTTGATGACATCATCTGTTAACTGAATAACCCAATATTATATTCCAATTCCAAAGACCTTTGGCAAAATGGCAGCATACAAAAACAACCTACCAATGTCAGTAGCCATTCTGTATATTAACAATACACAAAGAGAAGGAGAAATCAAGAAAATGATTCCAGTTGCAATAGCCTGCAAGGAATAAAATATTTAGGAATTAACCTAATGAAGGATGAAAAGGAATTAATGAAAAATATAAAATCCTACATAAAAAATCGAAGATGATACTAGGAAATTGAGAGATGTCTCATGCTCAAGGATAGAGAGAATCAGTATTGTGAGAATGGCCACATGGACAAAATTTTAATGCAATCACCATCCAAATCCCAAGGACCTGCTTCACTGGCATAGAAATTCATATGGAACAAGAAAACACCATAAATACTGAAAGGAATTCTCAACTTATGCTCAACAAATAAGCTAGAGATATACAGTGGAATTTTTGGTGATGTGAAAGTCAGCAACCAGATGTAGAACACTAAAAGTATACCCCCAGTTTGTCACCATACATCAACCTTTACTCAAAATAGATCAGAGATCTCAATATCAGTCCCAAAAGACTGAAACTTCTTCAATACAAAGTAGAGAAACACTGGAATGCATAAGCACAAGCAGAAATTTCCTGATTAAAGTTTCTTGGTCATACCAGATTGGAGAGACTTGACAAATGGAATTATTTAAAAATAGAAAATTTTGGCACGGGTAAAGAGATAGCTACTAAAACAGAAAGACAGCTAGCCAACTGAGGAAACATATTTACTACAATACATCAGACAAAGGCTTACTATCCTATATTTACAAGAATGTTAAGAAACTAATTCCCAAAACACGGCAAACCAATCACTAAATCAACAAGGGAACTAAAGCAAGACATATCAAAGAAAGAGATTTAAAAATGGCAAAGAATCATGTCAGAAAATGTTCATCATCAGTGGTCACTAACCTGCAGCACAGATCTCACAGAACAGTATTGGAAAGGTAGCCCCTCCCCAACCAGCCAAGAAGAGTGCCATCTTGGCTACTGGCAAAGACCCTACCAGACTAATTAGCAGATAACTGGAGTTTGAGAATTTGTGTCAGCAGCTCCATTTTTCAAAAAGGCAAAGGGTCAGATTAGGATCAGCTTAGCTTGGCAATTGGTCTCCTGCCCTGAAGGGAGCAAACGAAGTAAGAGACAGCCTCACACTTAGGCCAGTAGCAGCTAAACAATATTGGCTCCATGATGGGACTGAGGGAGTTCTGAAGATCCCCATTGATTCCAGCTCAAATACAAGACACTGAAAGCAGCCAAGAATCTCCTGCAGGACACATAAAGCTCATTTCCCAGCCAGTAAATTAGCTTGAGTGGGTAGTCACAAAGATCTGTAAGTCAGAATGTTTTCTGTCCACTCAAAAAAACTGATACAAGCCAAGTCCAGTGGCTTATGTCTTTACTTAGGATTCTGAGATCTGAGAATTTCAGTTCAAGGCCAATCCAGGCATTAAAGAACTTGAGACTCTCATCTCCAGTTAACCATCAGAAAATAGGAAGTAGGCCTGTGGCTCAAGGTGATAGCCTGGAACAGAAGACCTCATGGACAATGCCCAGGCCCAGAGAACAGCCCATGACCCATAAACTCTCACACACAAAGTGACAGGAAAATCAACTAAGACAAAGGAAAACAATCACAAGGAAATAGGAGACTTCAAAATGAGAATCCTGAATTCACTGGAGACCCAAGTTTCCTCAAGAAATGAAACAATTTTTTCCATAAAATTTTGATTGTAATTAGTAAAAGGGTTACATGCATTAGTTCACAAACATTGATAACCTTTCTCATGGTTTGGTTCCCATTTCCCACTCCCCACCCCCGCTGCTCATCTTGTTTCCCCCCCCTTCCCTATCCTTTTTCAAATAAAAAAACATATATATATACATATATATATATAACCAATATATCAGATAACAAGGTAAAATACTGTAACAATATAATATAATCAAGAGACAAATAAGAGATGAGAGATAACAGTATGCAGTACAAACAACAATCATATATTGTATGGCTTTTGTTTCTATATCCTTGAGGTCCTTTAAGTTAGTGTCTTCCTTTAGGCCTTATGTATCTAGGTTTTACTCTATTGTAAATCTCTGCTAGAAGAGCCAAGGTTTGTACTGATTATGACAAATGAGGGAAACCATTGAGCCTATGTTCCTTTGAGTCTGGCTTACTTCACTTAATATGATTTTTTTATAATTCCTATCATTTCCTTACAAAGGGGGCAATGTCATTCTTTCTGACAGCAGCATAGAATTCCATTGTGCACAATAATTTGTATCTTGTCTATACAATGTGCTGTCATTATATTTCTAGGAATGTCCACAATAACAGAAGGAAAGAGAAAAAGAAAATGCATGACATTAAAGAAAAAAAAGAGGGGAAATTAGAGGATGGCTGTAAAATTGCAAAACAATAGGAACACATAAAAATGCAAATTAAAAAAGAAGTAAAATTTGAAAAGTTATGCTTAGGAAAAAAACACGGAGTATATTGAACTTGTTTGTTTTGTGGGGAAGGGGATGGCAAACTTGTGTCTCCAGTAGATTCGGTATCCAAACACTTTAAGAAGCATTTTTCTCTTGTGATTTGGCTTTGTGTTTTTTTCTGATTAGTTTGCTTGATTAACAGAAGTGTGGCTCTCCCCAGGAGGAGGAACATCTGTCAGAAGTAGATGACTTGGGGAATACCTTTGCCCTTTTGAAAGATGATATGGCCAGAATCTGTTGGTATGGCAGTGTCTTTGCAAGCAGTCAAGATGGTGTTGCTGTTGGCTGGAGGGGTCAGGGCCTTCTTCCCAGTGCCATTCTGGGAGCAGAAGTAGAAATGTTTCAAGCAGGTACGCACCATGGGGATGGCTCCAGCTCAGTCAGGCTCTTTCAAGCTCTGTGTGTAGCTGCAATTGTGTGCTGCTGAGAAACACTGTTCAATCAGGTTCCAGAGGGAGGTTTTGTCTCTGCAGCAGCTCCTGGAAGGTGGTGCTGCTCCACACTGCCTCCTTGAGTAGGCTGCCTGATTATTTACCTCTCTGATTGAGACTATATTGCCTTCTGAATCTATGTTTTGTTCTATTGCAAATGAGAACCCGAGGTTTCTACTGATTATGTTAAATGATGGCAACCATTGAGCTTATGTTCCTTTGAGTTTGGCTTATTTTTATTTATATGATTTTTTTCTAAGTCTTTCCTTACAAATGGGGTGATGTTATTCTTTACATTGTGTATAAATACCACATCTTTCTGATCCACTCATCAACTGAGGGGCATCTGAGTTGTTTCCATATCTTTGCTATGCCAAACAGTGCTGCAATGAAAATCATTGTGCTAGTGGGTTTAGAATGTCCTTTTTTCTGATTGATTGCGTAAATGCCCAGTAATGGAATTGCTGGGTCATAGGGGAGCCCTGTATTTAGTCTTTTGAGGAACTGCCATACTGCTTTCCATAGTGGTTGAACAAGTTTACACTTTCATCAACTGTGTAGTAGTGATCCCTCCTTTCCATTTCCCTCACAGCATCTGTTGTTAATAGATTTCTTTATCATGGCCATTCTAACTGGAGGGAGGTGGAATCTCAGATTTATTTTGATTTGTTGCAAAACTTCTCAACAAAAAACTGGATAACCATTTTCAATAACTCATAACAAGAGCACATGGCTGTCTCAATTGATGCAGAAAAAGAGTTTAACAAGATCCAAAACCCCTTTAAGCTAAAAGTTCTGGAAATACTAGGAATCCAGGGATTGTTCCTCATTTTAATAAAGGTTCTGTATGGTCTAGTCAATATTGACATAACCAAATTAAACTAAGAAGATCTAGACCATGTGATGACACCTATTTAGAGTAATGAATTAGAAATGTCGGTAAGAGACCTCTCATCCCTGAAGAGCCCAGGATTCACTTCAGAGCATAATCTATCCTCAATCACTTCAATGAAACTGAAAGTGAATACTATTTATCATACTCATTACATGAAGCCATCATGAACCGCATCATCAAACAAGATAGGAACTCATCCAAAAAGAGAACTATAGACCCATTTCTTTGATAAATATTAATTCAAATCTTCTAAACAAGAACTTATCAGAATCTTTTAAACAAGAACTTATCAGAAAAATTATATAATATAATCAAACAGGATTCATCACAGGGATATAGAGCTCATTCAGTATGTGAAATCCAAATCTTCATGTGGAGTATTAAAAGACACCTCCTAGAAAAACAAACATGGGCATTAAGAACAGCTCTGAAGGAATATCAATACCAAATCACAGACTCTATGATATAACCGTAGTTGTCAGTACATGTTAGAACTGGAATAAGGGAAGGCACTAGAATGAATGGAATAAATCAGATGACCCACAGACCTGTGGATATTTAATGTTTTTAAGGGGCCAAAAAATAGGATGGAAAAAACACAGCAAATTTTACAAAGGATGTTGACTGAAATAGTTTCTGGAGATTTGGGAAAATGGCCAGGAGTGGGACTGACTGGTTAGACGGGAGATCTAGGTCTAGTCTTCTGTGGAAGCTTCTTACTGCTCTCCAGAGTGGTTGATCAATTTTCATTCACATCATAATTTCAATAGCCATTTCTTCTGACCTAATCCAAGCCAGCAGTGGTTGTTATTGGATTTCTTGATAGTATCCATTCTAACTAGGATGAGGCAAAATCTCAAAGTTGTTTTAATCTGCATTTATTTCTGGCAAGTGATATTGAGTATTTCTTCATGTGTTTATAGGATATTTTTATTTCCTCCTCAGAGAAGTTTCTCTTTGAGTTTTTAGCCCAACTTTAAATGGGACGATTGCTTCTTTCAGAGTTTTTTTTTTTCTGATTGAGATAGTTTCTTAAGCTGTACTTATATTTAGCTATAAGGCCTTTGTCTATTGTATGACAAGTGAATATCTTCTCCAAATCTAGGACATTTGTTGTCATCCTCATTCCTCACTGCATTATGGATTTTGATAGATGTGTTTCAAAATATATTTTTGTAATTATGAATATTGTTACAGAAATGACTTCATGCTGCAGCAAATACCAAAAATACAAAATTCAGTCTGGGGTGATATTGAAATCCTCATCATTTTCTCATTATTATGGGATAAGAACACATTTTCTGAGAGGTCTCCTGGCTGGAGTGTATACAAGAAACATATACTAGGGCAAACCCCAGTGCCAGTACCCCAAAGTACATCTCAAGATTCCCAACTAAAATAATTTTATTCAACTAAAATAATTCATCTTAAAGTAATCCTAATTACTTTTTATCACTTTATTTAGTTCTGTCATTTCACTTATATTGTTTGATTTGATGGATTGACATTATAGAAAATGTAATTAACACTATGAAAATAACTTACACAGTGCAACTCCTGGGAAATATTCCTTGATGTTTGGAGAATATTGTCAATATTTGAATTGTTCACTTCTTACCTACACAGTTCAAAATATACTGTATATAGTGTGAAAATCATTCACAGCATTCCTCCACTGAATTCTGGACAAGTCTACCAAATTGTTCTCAAGATAAGAGAGCCAAATGCAGAAGGATCTTGTCTTCCCCCTTCGCAGTGGAAATGAGTCAGTCCAAGGAATTATGCCAGAGTAGGCTGAACTTTCTGTCTGGGCTCACCGGAAGAGAGGATGGTGAGCTCTGTCACAATCACGGTGACCCCAAGAAGAGGCGGCAGGACAGAGAATGTAAGGTTGCTAGGTAAGGTCTCTGTGTCTTCTGCCTTAGCGGGAAAGAAGGGTCCTCTACTTCCTTGAATGTGTCAGTGAGCTCTCAGAAACCTCTAATAGCCTCTTCCCTTCTTTGCCCTTTTCCCTCTCCATGATAGGTATGAAAACTGCTGGGCACATTGATATTACTTGATATTTCTCTCCTGATCATGGCTTTTCCAGTTCTGTCACTAGCATTCCACCAGGTAGTACCTAGAGTTTTCCAAAAGCAGTCATCATGTACAATGTACAAATGAACCAGAATCCACTACTTCTTTAAACTTCAGAAAGTACCAATTTCCAACCAACCTGAAATGACATATGTATTTTTTTCTAATTTGATTTTGTGAGTTACAGCAAATATACTGGTATTATGAATGGGTCTGGTTTATGGTCAAAAGATATATTATGCTGAAATTTTTTACCAACTGAGTTAGAAAACCTGTTAAATTCCAGGAGAATACGAAGTATGAATGAATCCTCATCTAATGATGAGTATCAAGAAAATATTAAAATCAAGTATTGTTTTGAGATAAGAAGCAAATTTGATGTAGAAATTATGCATATACGTTTTGGTTTTACTTCTCAATATATTTTATTTTGGGTATTGTAAAGTAATCCTACTTTCCTTGAATAACTTGGGACATGTTACCTCATATAATCTATGAAGGCTGTGGAGAAACCAGATGTACTATACTTCTAATATGTATCCTGAAAAGGATTCTTGTACATATGAAATAGAGAAATGAAAGTATTTTCAGAATGTGTAGATTGGGCTAGCAGTAAGGCTTTGTGATAGAGCGATAGCAAAGCATGTACACACCCCTGTTTCTATTTCTTTTTTTTCATATATTTTTATTGTATTTAATACAAGGGTTACATGATATTTGCCAGATAAATGGTGAATTAATTCCCATACATTGATACACTTTCACATGTCTAGGTCCCCATTTCCCTCACCCCACCACCACCCCTCATCTTATTTTCCCCCCTTCCCTATCCAATTTCAAATAACCAAATACAAATATATCCGATATATCAAGTAACGAAGTGAGACAATGTAAAAATATGAGATAACCAAGGGACAGCAAAAGAGATGAGAGAAAACAGAGTACCTTAAGAACAACAACATTCATTATATGGCTTATGTTTCTATATCCTAGAGATCCTTTCATTTAGCGTCAAACTATATGGCCTTTTGTATAAAGGTTTTGCTGTATTGCAAATCTCTGCTAAGAGAGCCCTAGTTTCTACTGATTATGACAAATGAGGGAAACCATTGAGCCTATGTTCCTTTGAGTCTGGCTTACTTCACTTAATATGATTTTTTCCTAACAAATGGGGCAATGTCATTCTTTCTGACAGCAGCATAGAATTCCATTGTGTACAAATACCACATCCTGTTGATCCATTCATCAACTGAGGGACTCTAGGTTGCTTCCATATCTTTGCTATGGTAAATAGTGCTGCAATGAACATCACTGTGCTAGTGGATTTAGTATGCCCTCGTTTCTGGATAATTGGGTAAATGCCAAGAAGTGGAATTGCTGGGTCATAGGGGAGGTCTATGTTGAGTCTTTTGAAGAACTGCCATACTGCTTTCCATAGTGGTTGTACGAGTTTGCACTCCCACCAACAGTGCAGTAGTGATCCCTCCTGGCCACATCCATCAAGCATCTGTTGTTATTAGTTTTCCTGAACATTCTAACTGGAGTGAGGTGGAATCTTAGCATTGTTTTGATTTGAATTTCTTTTATGACCAGAGATGTTGAGCATTTTTGTTTCTTCTTCAGAGAAGACTCTCTTTAAATCTTTGACCCATCTTTTAATGTGATGGTTGTTACTTTGGAGATTAGTTTTGGATTGATTCAATTTTTTGAACTGTTGATATATTTTAGAGATGAGGCCTTTGTCCGTTGTATGGTTGGTGAAGATCTTCTCCCTTTCTGTAGGCTTCCTGATTAGTTTACTACCTATGTCCTTTGCCATACAAAAGCTCTGCCATTTAATGCAGTCCCATTTATCCAGCCTTTCTCTGATTTCTTGTGATTCTTGGTCTTTATTAAGAAAGTTTTGACCTGTGCCAAGGAGGGCTAGTGTATCTCCTATTCCTTCTTGTAAAGTTTTCAGTGTGTCGCGTTTTACCTCCAGGTCTTTGATCAATTTGGAGTTAATTCTAAGGCAGGGTGACAAAGAAGGATCCAACTTTACTTTCCAGCAGGTGCTTAACCAGTTCTGCCAGTACAACTTGTTGAAGAGGCTATCTTTCTTCCATTCTATATTTTGGCTCCCTTGTCAAAGATTAGGTGGCCATAGGTCTGCGGTTTAATATCTGGGTCTTCAGTTCTATTTCATTGGTCTTCAGGCATATCCTTGTGCCCATACCAATCTTTTTGGATAATTATAGCTCTGTAATAGAGTCTAAAGTTTGGTATTGAAATTCCTCCTGCACTCTTCTTTCTGCTAAGAAGTGTTTTTGCTATACAGGGTCTTTAATTATTCCATATGAAATTTTGGATTGCCTATTCTATTTCTTTAAAGAATGACATTGGAATATTGATGAGTATTGCATTGAATTTATAGATAGCCCTTGGCAAGATTGTCATTTTCACTATTTTGATTCTTCCAATCCAGGAGCATGGAAGTTTTTCCATTTCCTCAGTTCTGCTTTAATTTCCTTTTTCAATATTTTAAAGTTTTCATCAAAAAAGTGCCTTTACATTCTTTGTTAAGGTAATTCCTAGATACTTTATTTTTTTGAGGCTATTGCAAAACGAGTTGCTTTCCTCACTGTTGCCTCAGTCCTCTCACTGTTGGCGTAGAGAAAGGCAGTTAATTTTTGAGAGTTAATTTTATACCCTGCTACCCTTTCAAAGTTTTGAATCATCTCAAGGAGCTTGGGAGTAGAGTCTATAGGATTCTATAAATACAGGATCATGTCATCTGCAAAGAAGGAAGGTTTTACTTCTTCTTTGCCTACTTGGATCCCCTTTATGCTTGCTTCTTTCCTTATTGCACTGTCTAGGAATTCTAATACTATGTTAAAGAGGAGTGGAGAGAGTGGGCATCCTTGTCTTGTTCCTGATTATAGAGGGAATGGCTTTAGCTTTTCTTCATTAAGTATAATACTAGCTGGAGTTTGTCATACACAGCCTTTATTATATTGAGGAATGTTCCATGGATTCCTAGTTTCTCCAGAGCTTTTAACATAAAGGAGTGTTGGATCTTGTCAAATGCCTTTCTGCATCTATTGACACAATCATGTGATTGTTGTCTTTGCTCCTGTTGATGTGTTGAATTATAATTGATTTGCATATGTTGAACCAGCTTTGCCTCCCTGTGATGCAACCTGTTTGATCATAGTGCATAATTTTTTTGATGAGTTGTTGTAGACGGTTGGCCAGTATTTTGTTGAGAAGTATTGCATCAATGTTCATCAAAGAAATAGGTCTATAGTTCTCTTTCTTTGATGAATCTCTGTCTGGTTTGGGGATGAGGGTTATACTGTTTTCATAGAAAGAGTTTGGTAAAGAACCTTCATTTTCAATTTCGTTGAAGAGCTTGAGGACTATTGGTGTGAGCTTTGCTTTGAAGACCTTATAGAATTCAGCTGTGAATCCATCTGACCCTTGGTTTTTCTTGGGTGGAATGTCTCTTATTGCCTTTTCTATTTCAGTGCTTGAAATAGGCTTGTTTATTTGGGTTAGTTCTTCTTGGTTAAGTGTGGGTATGTTAATATTGGCTAGGAATTCATCCATTTCTTCTAGATTCTCAAATTTGTTGGCATAAAGGTTTGAGAAGTATTCCATTATGATACTGTGGATCTTGGTATTTTCTGTCGTGATATTACCATTTTTGTCTGCGATTGTGTTTATTTTGGTATGCTCTCTTCTTTTTTTGGTAAGATTTGCTAAGGGTTTGTCAATTTTGTTAATTCTTTCAAAGAACCAACTCCTTGTTTTTTTGGTTCTTTCTGTAGGATTTTTGGATTGTAATTCATTTATTTCAGCTTTGATTTAATAATTTGCTTCCTTCTAGTGGGATTAGGGGTTGTTTGTTGCTCTTTTTCGGGAACTTAATGTGACACATTAAATTTTTGGTTTGCGATTTTTCCCATTTGTTATTGTAGGCACTCAGAACTATAAATATTCCTCTGAGTACTGCCTTTCCCATATCCCAAAGAGCTGTTATTTTGTGTGCTCCTTTGTGTTAAATTTGTGTTGATTTCTGTTCTTATGTCTTCAATGACCTATTGGTGATTCAACAATGTGTTGTTCAATCTCCATGAGTTATAAGGTTTTCATTGGTAGAGATGTGCTTTCAGTTCCAATTTGATGCCCTTGTGGTCTGAGAGAGTGCAGGGAATAATTTCAGTATTTCTGAATCTGTCCAGGTTTTTTTATGGCCTAAAATGTCTATTTTGGAAAATGTTCCATGTACTGCTGAGAAAAACATTTATCGTATTGTTGCTGGGTGGAATAATCTGCAAATGTCTGTTAGATCAGGTTGGTATATGTAGTTGTTCACTTTTAAGTTTTCTCTGTAGAGTTTTTGCCTTGTTGATTTGTCCAAAAGTGAGAGTGATGTGTTAAAGTCACCAACAATCACTGTATTCGATCTATGTTTGGTTTCAGTAAAAGTAAAGTTTGGCTGATGAAGTTCGGAGCCCCAGGATTAGGTCTGTAGATATTTAGGATAGTTATGTCCTCCTGGAAGAAAGATCCCTTTAGCAGTATGTAGTAACTGCTTTGTCTTTTCTCACTAAGTTTTGTTTGAAGTCTATTTTATCTGATATGAGGATGGCAACTCCAGCCTCTTTATGGGAGCTGTTAGCTTGATAGTTTATTCCAACCTCTCATTTTCAAAAGGTGTTTGGTTTTTTGGGTAAGATGTGTCTCTTGAAGACAAATAATAGATCTTGTTTTTTGATCCAACTAGATAATGTATGTCATTTAATTGGAGAGTTAAGTCCATTGATATTGAGAGTCAGTATTGAAAAATATTTATTAGTTCCTGCCATTTTTACAAGCTTTCATTAGGGCATGTGTCTTGACAGTTTTTGTGGTATTAAATGTTATGAGTTTTAGGTGCCTTTTCTTTCTCTGTATTACATTTGTGTTGGTTTTCTATGTGTAAAACATCTTTGAGAATTTTCTGTAATGTTTGTTTTGTTGCCACATAATGTTGAAGCTTTTCCCTGGAATGGAATGTTTTTATTGTTCCCTCTGTTATGAATGAGAGCTTAGCTGGGTATAGTATTCTTGGTTGGTAGTTATTTGACTTCAGGGCATGGCATATATCCTTCCAATCTCTTCTTGCTTGCATGGTCTCTGCTGAGAAATCTGGGGTTATTCTGATTGGTTTGCCTTTATAGGTGATTGTTCTCTTCTACCTGGATGATTTTAGGATCCTATCTTTGGCCTCTATTGATTCAGTTAGGATTATAATGTGGCAATGGGATGTCCTTTTCTGGTCAGGTCTATTTGGGGTTCTGAAAGCTTCTTGTATCTGAATGGGCCTGCCCTTCTAAATATTTGTGAAGTTCTCTGAGATGATTCTCCGAAGTACATTTCCAATACCATTGACCTCTTTCTCCAAACCCTTTTCAATACCAATTAGCCTTAAATTAGGCTTCCTAATTGAATCTTGGACCTCCTGTATAATTTTCTCATATTTCTGAGATCTGAATTGACTCATTTTCTGTTCTTTTTCTATAACAACTAAATTATCTTCAACCCCAGAAATTCTCTCTTCTGTATTGTCTAACCTGTTATCAAAGCTATCTACTCTATTCTTCATCTCCTTTGCTTCTAATTGCTCATTTTTGATGCCTTGCATCTTTTTTTTTTGAGATCATGTATGGATTTCTTTAGCTCCTTGATTTCCATTTAAGTGGTTAGCTCAGCAGCTTTATTCTCTTTGGACATTTGTTGGAGTTCAGTCACCTTTTTGTTTGTGGATTCTATGAATTCATCCATTTTTCTTTGAAAAAACTTTATTATGGCCTCCTTTATGGCTTACCCTTTTTCACATATCACCTTGTTTATGATTTCCTCTTGTTTAGGTATGGCTTCCTCCCTTATCTCTTTCTTTATGTTTTCACATTTTTCATTAATGATGTTTATCAATTGCATTTGTATTGCACTTGGAAGGCTCTCCTCTAGAATTTGCCACTGACTGCTCCATTGCCAAGTTATGCTGGGTGGGAGATGGTATTCCTTGATTTGACATTTTTCTTGAGTTTCTTGTTCTGTCCATTTGAGGATGGGAGCAAGATTATTGCTAAACAAGATCATAATTTTTCAAATATAACCAACCTAGACCTTTTTAGGTGGCTTACAATACATATTAGCTCTTTTAGATTGGTAATATCACTCTTTCTTTTTGTGCACTTACATACAAATCTATTATACAATCACAGATGACCAATTTATGACCAAAACAATAAGCCCCTCAATCAAATCTCTATTTTATTTAAGTCCCTCTGGACCTAGTGTATAATTGAACACCTAGATACACAGCATTGCTCAACAGCCATCAAACGTAGATCCATACATTGTAAGAGTTGAAGGATGAACAGAGGACCAGAGATAGAAAAATAATATGAAAGATGACAAAGGAGGTTGGAAAAGAGAAATACAGGAGTATAAGAATATTATAGTAATGAAGAAAGGGTTTCATGTAAGGATAACTGACCTAAGAGGATAGACAGGTAGAGTATTTGTGTAGAAATTTTAGATGAACTTAGAGAAAACTTATCAACATAAGAAGAGTAATAAGAAGAATATATAGTGAAAAGAGGGAGGTTGATATAGGGGATTTCAATGATACCAATTTCAGAAAAAAATAAAAATAAATAAAAATAAAACGTCAACAAAATAAAAGAAAACAGAACACGAACACACACACACACACACACACACACACACACACACACACACACACAAAGAGAAAAGAAAATGTAGGGGGAGATTCCTACTGTTCTGAGTTCTTACCCAAGAGATACTAGGGTTGAGAACCATTAGTTTATAAAGCAGGTGACTGTATCAATTTGGATATTGTTTTCATTCAGACTGTACCCAGAGCTGTCACTGTGTTTCTAGGAATGACCATAGTGACAGCCGGATTGCAGAAAAAGAGAGGAGAAAAAAAGAAGAAAAAAGGAATGAGTCATAGCATTAGAAAAAGGTGTAGGTTAAATGGCAAAGAGAAAAATAAGAAAATTCATTTAAAAATGCAAATGAAATGCAATAAAAAATGATAAAGAAAGGGTATTCTTCATTGTTTTTTTTTGGTGGAGGGGTAGGATAGGAAACTTGTGTCTCCACTAAATTCGGGATCTAAATACTTCACAAAGTCTTTTTCTCTTGTGATTTGGTTTTGCGGTTTTTTTGGATGAGATTGCTAGTTTGTTAAAAACAAAGCTGAAAGATCCGCGGGTGGCTTTGTTTGCCAGGTCGGCGGAGGGTGCAGGGGATGGACTTCAGCAGCACTGGGGCCGGATTTCTGTCTAAGGGATCTCTGGGAAATCCTTTGCCAGTTAGAAAGATGGCGCTGTCAGCAACACCTATCAGGCTCCAATTACCTTGGCCTGTGTTCTTACCAGCAGTCAAGATGGCCCTGCTCTCAGCAGAAGGGGGAGGGGCTCCCTCCCAGTGCCGTTGTGGGAGCGGAAGTGGAAACTTCTCCTCGGAGGTACTCAAAATTGCTGGGTTCTCCGGTTCTGTGAAGCCGGGAGGTCCATGCACAGCCAGGTGTCGGCTCTGGGCTTGCACAGGCTCTGTGTGGCTCTGTCTGCAGCTGGTGGGTCTGCACTGCTATGGAATGCTTTCTCTGCTCTGATTCAGAAGAGCCTTTGTCTCCCTTGCCTCTCCATGGCAGAGCTCCATGCTCTCTTTTTGTGCAGGTATTCTTCCTTTTTTCCCTTTTTTTCCTCTCTGCCTGAGTTCTCTGTGGTCCTGAAGCTTACTTAGGATCAATTTCTTTTAGAGGACTCTCTCCTGCACTGCCAGTACATGAATCTTGGTGGGAGCTCAATATGTCTCATCCTGACCAGCTGCCATTTTCCCTTATTCTCCCCTGCTTTCTTGAAACCATATACCCAGTGAAAGCCAGAAGCAATGCTTTGGTTCAGATTTCAGAGCTCTGATCCTCGAAAAGGCTCAGAGTTGAAATCTCCAGAAGCTGAAATCAGTCCCTAGGGGGCTCAAAAATATGACTAAGGATGAAAAATAAAATTGGTTAAGGTTAATTATATTTATTGGTTTTTGAATTATTACAGTGAAAAGGTGTCTTATATCTGGTAAGTCATGGTTCTACTAAGAGAATTTTTCTCCCCACAGGATTTGTGGAAACTAACCTGTCTGTCAGAATGGAAGAAGGTATATGGGGTTCCCATATCACTTATATAAAGTATTTTTTCAGTTAGTATTATAAATGTTATTTTTCTTTTCCTTTTGATGAAACATATATTGTATATTGTCAACAGCTCACAAAGTTTGTTTCATACAAATAGCATCTGAAATTGTAAAGTTTTTCATAATGAATTTGAATTTATATGTGAATTTTGATAGTGAAAAAAGCAAATAAACCATGAGCCTTTATGAAATAGCAAGTTAAATGAGTGAAGAAATTTCCAAAAATATTGAACAATGACCTCCCTAATAGAGAGGGATATAACTCAGAAATGATTTTCTCTAGTACTATTGCTTGTTCTGCCTAATTCCACTAGTGCTGTTCTTTGTCCTGGTTTAATTCTTGTCATTCTAGATATTCTAAAGTAATGCAGAATTGTAAAATGTAATAATAATTAAATGTTTGTATTTGCCCAAATGTATTTGGTATTTCTTGGAAACTGTTCTATATTCAGAGATCCTGAAAGGTTATTGCATTGTCCTTATAATAAAACAAGATAAACTGATGAAATCAGAAAGGTAATTCAACACCTGAAAAGGCTGGTGTGTCACAATTTCTTAAGTGTCTCAAGAAATTTCTTAAGTGACTGGCATATTGTTTCAATTAGTAGCAAACTTGAGTGAAATAAAGGTGAAAATTTCCAGATAGAAAGAGCAAAGTAATTTTTTTACTGTTTCTCTGACCTCAGCTATCTCTATTGGATTTTGAGACTATTGCATTCCACTCTGTGTATAGAATGCTACACTGCAGAGCATAAATAAGACGTTTTTTGTAGGACAGTTATTTCTTTCAAGGAGACTCATATTTCAAAATATTATTCCTGTGTTTGTTCCACTGTATATCTTTGACTCCTTTGTCAAATACATGTTGACTATAGGTATGTGGTTCTATTTCTGGGTCTTCTATTCTGTTCTACTGATCTTCTGATCTATTTTGGGGCCAATACCAAGCAGTTTTTGTTATTATGGCTCCATAGTAGAGTTTGAAGTCTGGCATTGTAATACTTCCAGCATTGAACTTTTTGCCTAAAATTGTTTTGGCTATTCTAGGTCTTTTCTTGTTCCATATGAATCTTTGGACTATATCTTCTATTTCAGTAAAGAATGTCTTTGGGATTTTGATGGGGATTGCATTGAATTTGTATATCAATTTTGGCAGTATAGCCATTTTCAATATGTTGATTCTCCCTAGCCACGAGCATAGGATCTTTCCATTTCCTAGTGTCCCCTTTAATTTCTTTCATTAGGCTTTTATAGTTTTCATTGAATAATTCCTTTACATCTTTGGTTAAGTATATTCCTAAGTATTTTATTCTTTTGGGGGCTATTGCGAATGGGATAATTTTCTTGATTTGGACTTCTGTTTGTGTATTGTTGCTGTACAAGAAGGCTACTGACTTCTGAGGTTAATTTTGTATCCTACCACTTTGCTAAAGTATTTTATTAATTCTAGAAGTTTGGGAGTGGAGTTTGTTGGGTCACTCAAGTAGAGGATCATGTCATCTGCAAATAGGGATAGTTTAATTTCTTCTTTCCCTATGATGACCCCTTTGATGTTCTTTTCTTGCCTTATTGCTCTGGCTAAGGGTTCCAGTTTTTCATATATGGCTTTCCCTATTTTGAGGAATGTACCTCTTATTCCTATTTTTTATAGTGCTTTCAACAGGAATGGATGTTGTATTTTGTCAAAAGCCTTATCTGCATCCAGAGAAATTATCATAACATATGATTCTTATCCTTAGCTCTATTGATGTGATGTAATACATCACATCAATTTGTGATTGTTAAACCAGCCTTGCATCTGTGGTGAAGCCTACTTGATCATAATGTATGATTTTTTAATTTGTTTCTGGATTTTGTTGGCTAATACTTTACTGAGGATTTTCGCATCTGTGTTCATTATACAAAGAGGTCTGTAGTATTCTATTTTTGTTGGGTCTTTCCCTGGTTTGGGGTTGAGAGTAGTATTAGGTTCATAAAATGAGTTTGGAATTGCTCCTTCTGTTTCTATTTCTCCCATGAGTTTCAAGAGTATAGGTGTTATTTCGCCTTTAAATATCTTGTACAAATAAAAACATAGTCAAAAAAGTAGAGAGACAGTCAACCAACAGGGAAAAGATATTCACCAACAATACATCTGACCAATGCTTAATATTCAGTATCTACAGGGAACTTAAGAAACTAATCACCCCAAACCCAATAAACCATTCACTAAATGGGCAAGGGAACTAAAGTGAGACTTATCAGAAGAGATTAAAATGGCAGGAAGTCATATGAGAAAATGTTCATCATCTCTGGTCATAAAGGAAATGCAAATAAATCAGCCTTAAGATACCACCTTACCCCAACAAGAATGGCCAATATTTTGAATTCAGACAATGACAGTTGCTGGCAGGGTTGTGGAGAAAAAGGAACCCTACTACACTGTGGTTGGGAATGTAGACTAGTTCAGCCACTCTGGAAAGCAGTGTGGAGTTTTCTTGAAGAAATGAAAATAGACCTTCCCTACGATCCCCCCATGCCACTTCTGGCATCTATCCTGAACATCATGACCAAAGATATTATAACAACACCTGCTCAGCTATGTTCATCTCTGCACTATTCACAATAGCCAGGCGATGGAAACAAGCCAGATGCCCTACTGCAGATGAATGGATACAGAAAATGTGGTGTATATACACAATGGAATTCTACATAGCCAGCAGGCAAGATAAAATAATGGCATTAACAAGGAAGTGGATGACTCTAGAGCAAGTCATGTTTTGTGAGACAACTCAAGACAGAAGGAACAAAAGGCACATGGTATCCTTAATATGTTGCTATTAAATCCAAAGAATACAAGAGTGAGGACTCAGTAACTGCATACCCAAAGCTATGGGCATGGTAATGGAAAGAGAAACATAACTACATAGACATAAAACCTATGAGTCTATAGACATATTTTATTTAATAAATTAATACAAACCCTTAGCCTAATTTTTATTAAATTCTAAATACTAAGTCCCAGTGATTGTAAATGGAGAATCCCTTGTTGAACACTTGTTTGTAAAACTTATCATTTAAAACATGATGTAAAAAGCAACGTTAATAACTTCTGTAATTGAAAAAATACTTTCATCATTAAATCTCAAAAAATATTATTCCTGTTTTTTTGTCTTCAGTGAAGACAAACTAAAATAATCTTAAAATAATCTTAAAATTAATGTAATATGTTAGGCCAACTACTGTGTTTTTTTATGACTGGTTGTTGTATTAGCAGTGTTTCAATTCAGAAAATGGTCCCAAAGTGAGGTCATAAGTGAGATCACATATCTCTTTTGTGTCCTTATGAGAGTGATTTGGTAGTAGTTATTTGTTTTTCTTCAAATTCTGCTTAGTATTTTAAGGTTGACAGGTATTTGGGACTAAAATTCTTTTTCTCTTCAATTAACATCTCTATAGTCAGTCTCCTTTGTGCTTTTTATTGTTGACATAAATATGGAAGACACAACCATTGATGCCTTTTGTAATATTCTATTTTCTCTAGGTGCAGTAGACATTTATTTATGGTATATAATTAATTGGCATTTGAGAACATGGTCAGTGAAACAATCTGCCAAATCTAAATTAAATGCTGATGGTAGTTTTGTGTATTTGAAACTTTGTGACACATAATCATTCTGTTATTGTGTCCAAACTGGCTACTTCTCCCTCCAGTGCTTGCTAACTATTTCCCTGAGATTAATTCAGCAACCATATTGAAACTTGTATAGACAAGCCATCTGGTGAAGATGATCTAAGTAAGTTTGATACCTAAAACACAATTCATAGCAGTGTGGGCCTTTGAAGACTACAACTTCATTTTTATATGAAATATCTTGTATCTAATAGCAAACATCACTTGGATGGATTCTTGGATGGAGAGATATGAAAGATCATCTAAAAATAAAGGGCAAATGTTGCTCTCTAGCAACATATGTATGAGAGGGACACCTAGGGCCAGCCTGAAGTCCCACGGAGCTGAGTGAGATGGCAAGTATCCAGAACCCAGCCCTCCTCCAAGTACCGGAGAAAAGACAATACTGAGCCAGAAGCTGTGTCAGCCATGAAAGTGCAGCAGATGTCAGGTTTATTGGGTTGGGCACATAGTTATATACTGTGGGGGAAAAAAGAGGTGGGAAGTGGGAAATGAACCAACAGAAAAAAATGGCTAAGGCTATCACTAAGGGTCAGGGCAAACTTTCAGATACTTGGTGGGGCCAGTGCAGGAAAGTGTTAGCTGGCTGAGGACATTTGCTGGGGGATTCAGTTGAGTCATGTACATGGAAATACCTCAAGAGGGATAAGTGAGGAATTCGAATACCTCAAGAGAGGTATGTGAGCAGTGCCTAGCCAAAACTCTTTAATTGCCCCTGAGCCAGAATAGTGAACAAGCCCCAGAGATGGTGATCAGGCCCCAACAGGCAAATTCTTTCCTTTGGAGGAAGATTGGGATAAAGGTAGGATGTTGGCTCTTTAGCTCATCTTTGCCCTGCCATAGTCCTAGTTTAACCAGGATTATAACACCGTATTATTACCTTGAGAAGTAACATGTAAAATATTTTGATAAGTATGAATTTTCCTGGGTGATAATAGTGATAGAAGGGTATTCATCATTAGATATGAAGACTTGCAGTCTTAAATGTATTAAAAGTACATGTCAAAAATCCAATATTGCAGTGCTGGGAGTTTGGCCTAGTGGTAGAGTGTATGCATGAAGACCTAGGTTCCCTTCCTTGGTACTACATATATGGAAAAAAAAACAGAAATGGTGCTGAGGCTCAAGTGGCTGGCTCAGCTCCAGGCTTGAGATAAAGAACCCGGGGACATTACTCCGGTCCTGAGTCCAGGCCAAGATTGGGGGGAAAATAATCCAATATTTCTCTTTCACTGCTAGAGAATATTTTCTATGATATGTCCATTTTTCAAAGTTTCATTTGCTGTCAGTGCATTAAGGTAGTGAATGTTACATGTGTGTTTTTATTAAATAAATATATAATGTAAAAGTCAATTTCTTCTAGAACCTTAACTAAATGTACTCTGCACTTTGGTAGAATGCTTAGAACATCCTAGCCCTAGTTTCATTTGGGATACAGTGAAATCCTCCAATGAAAATAGGTAAAGAATCACTAACTTTACCTGACATTTTTTTGTCACAAAAAGTAAACAAGGGGCCAAAAGTATGATGCACTTCCTTATATAAATAATGAGAAAATTTCCTCACAAAAATGTCATGTTTTCTGGCTTTCTGGCACTGAGATAAGATAAGTGATATACTTGTGGATTCAGACCACCATAATCAAAAGAAGTAAAAACCAGAGTAGGCAGAGCCAAAGTCCTTTCTAGTGTATACTGCTCAAGTGGAGTTGAAATAATTATTGCATAATGTGCATTTCTTCAAATATACCGCTTGATTTTTCAGTTTCTAGTCAATGATGACATAGAATTTTTCCCTGTTTTTTTCTATCTGTTTAGCTTTAACACTTGCATGGCCCAGATACCTGACCTCTTTACATCACATCCAAGTCTGTACCATTGAGCCAAAAGCCCCTTCCAGTTTTCTTTTGCTAAAATGAAAATGAGAGTCTAGTGGACCTTCCTATCCAGGCTGGCTTTGATACCTAATCCTCATTGTTCAGCATCCTGCATAACTAGAATTTCTAGAGTGAAACAATATTTTCCAGTTTATGATGAATATTTTTTAACTGAACATGAAATTGCCACTATTAGTAAACCACAAAGTGCATTAGAGCCTATTGAATTCTCAATTCTTTAAAGTATTAATGAAATCTAACAATATGAAATGTATTGTAAATTCTTCAACAGTAGATTCTTTCTGAATTTTTATGCAAGTGTTTCATATTTGGGATGAATTCAAGAAGTCATATACAAAGTAAATACATACATGCTTTTCCTATTTTATGATACTGAGTTAAGTGTGAAAATGACGTTCATCGCAACATTATTTACCATAGCAAAGATATGCAACCAATCCTGATGCCCCTCTGTTGAGGAGTGAATCAACAAGATGTGGTAATTTTACACAATGGAATTCTATGCTGCCATCAGAAAGAATAATATTGCCCATTTATAAGAAAATGGAAATACTTACAATAAATCCTATTAAGTGAAGTAAGCCATTCTCAAAGGAACACAGGCTTAATGGTTTCACTCATTAGTTATAATCAGTAGAAACCTCAGGATCTCTCCTAGCAGAGATTTACAATAGGAAAAAAACTAGATACATAAGGCTATATAGTATGATGCTAAAGGAAAGTTATCCAGGATATAGAAACAAAGCCATATAATGAGTGATTGTTTTCCTTAATGTACTATATTATCTCCCATCTCTTTTGCTGTCCCTTGGCTATATAATATTGTTACAGTATTTTACCTTGTTATCTGATATATTGTATATGCATAATTGGTAATTTAAAATAGGATAGGGTAGGGGAAAAAAGACAAGGGGTCAGGGGGGTGGGAAATGGGGCCCAAGACATGGGAGAGAGTATTAATGTTTGTGAAGTAATGAACCTTCTATCTGGTGAATATAATGTAACCCTGCTATTAATTACAATAAAAATATATGGAAAAAATATAGAGTTAGAGGAAAGAAAACAGACAGTTAGCTCTGTATATTCATGAATATTACACTAGATCGAACTATTCATAAAGTTTTTGATATTGCATTCAACTGTTATGGGCTTTCAACAAATTTGGTTTTAGACAAATGGACCATGTGGAATTTCATATGTGCTAAATTTAGCAGTGATTTAGCATAATTACTTATTTTAGAAAATGACCAAATATATTTTAAGTGGCTCTTCAAGTGGCTAAAATGTGCAAGCAGTATTTCTTAAGTGCACAATGTTCTGATTTTTATGACATATGCATTCATCTCTTTAACTCACAAGTGCAGCTATTCAGTGGGCAGCACAGAAATAATAAAGATTTTGTTTGAAGTCATAAATGTGATGCCTTCTTGATATGACTTTTTTCTCTTTTTTCCAGTCTCAAGGTCACAATCATTAAACATGATCTCTTCCTTTTACACATTTCTAATATTTCAAATGATCAAGATATACATTTAAAAACAGAGAATAAAAATAGTACAGGAATATTTCCAGTAATCCAACTATTAAGATTACAAACCAGTCTTCCATCTTTTTTTAAATTTTCCATTTATTTATTTATTTATTTATTTATTTATTTATTGTAATGTATAGAGGGGTTACATTTACATTCACCAGATAGTACATACACTACTTTTCCACACATTGATAGCCCTTCTCATGTTTTTGTCCCCATTTCCCTCTCCCAACCCCCTCCCAACCATCTTGTTTTCCAACACCTTCCCTTTCCTATTTCAAATAATCAAATAAACATATATAGAATATACCAGGTAACAAAGTCAGATATATTAATAATAGGAGATTAACCAAATGGCAACAAGAGAAGAGAGATAACATAGTACATTAAGGACAACAATCACTCATTATATGGCTTTTGTTTCTATATCCTGGAGATCCTTTCAATTAGCCTCATCCTATAAGACTTTATGTATCTAGGTTTCACAGTAACCATGATTTTTTTTAACTCTGTCTGATATTTTCCTCTACATTATTGTAGTATCATGTAGTTAGAGGTACTGCTGATTGATTTCTTTGCATTTTTATTGTAAAGGAGAAGTACAGAGTGTTTACAGTTCAATAAGTCAGGTATTGAATACATCTTTATGAGAAAGAAAATAGGTGGAAAAACAAGGATCTACTCTGATTTTATCTACTAGAAATATGGGGTCATAGGGCATAACACCAAAAACTAGAGGATGATAGATATCAAAAATCCCATCTCATTCAGAGTATGGGAGAGGGAGGAAAGAGAGAAAGTCCAACTTATAGGAGCACTAGTATTTCCTTAAATTTCCATTACATCCATTTTAAAAGAATAGCTAAAAGTAATGACAAATGAAGAAATCTTATAATAAAACTGTGTAAATACAATACATTTATTTTTTATTCTATTTTTTATTATTGAGGTAATGTATGGATGGATTACAGTCATGATCACCAGATCATGAGTGTATTATTTCTCATTAATTAGGGAAACCATGAGCCTATGTTCCTTTTGGTCTGCTTTATTATATTATTTTATTTTTATTGTCGAGGTGCTGTAGAGAGGGGTTAAAGTTATGTTTGCCAGATAGAGAATGCCTTACTTCTCACACATACCCCTTCTTATGATTTTGTCCTCCTTTCCCTTCCCCAGCCCCTCCTGATCATCTTGTTCCCCCCTTCCATTTCCTATTTCAAATAAACACAAAAACATATATACAAAAACATATATAACAAGGTCAGAAACTGGGAAAAATGAGATTAACAAAGGACAACAATGGAAAAGAGAAATAACAATCACCCAAAATAAAGCTCCTGTTTACATATCCTGAAGACCCTTGCATTTATTCTCATTCTATATGAGATATGTGTCTTGGTTTTGCATATTGTAATCCTCTGCTAGGTGTATACTAATTATTGCAAATAAGGGAAACTAGGAGCCTGTGTTCCTGTGGGTCTGGATTATTTAATAGGATTTTTTCCAAGTCTTTCCACTTCCTTTCAAATGGGGCAACATGTCTTATGTAATTTGTATTGTTTCTCAAGCAGAATCAATTGAGCATACTTTAGGAGAGATTTTGAGTCACATCATGTACAGAAAACTCTTCTCATAATTTTAGGAAACACAATTCTTCACTGATGTGAGTAGTGTTTATAAAACCTGGTCACAAACTATTTTCTGTTTCAGACATCTCATATAAATGAAGGTGCTGTGTCATTGCTTTGCTGTCCTTTAAAATATATTTTGCTGGAAAATTTAATTCCCTAGATGGGACAGATAATTCATTGGGTGGAATTAAAATGTATGCTTGTGTTGGGAAATAGAGTTAATTAGGTTTGATCACTCTATAAATTATTAACATTGTCTAAACTGAGAAATGAAAGTTAGGTTGTAACTATTAGTGTTCCAGAAAACCAGTAAAAAAATTAAAATGCATAGACTATACTTTATAAAACTAGTATTTCCATTGAAAACATACAATTTGTAAATGACAGTTCCATATTTGTGTTGTCAAATGCGGAGTCCACATGGTTGCATAAAAGAATTAGATCCTTATTTTCAGATGTGAGCAAGTTAGCCCTCATATAACAAATAACACACACAATACACACACACACACACACACACACACACACACACACACCTGAATGTTATTAATGACTTGATTTTCAACAAGTAGTATTTAAGGAAATAAACCTCTCACCATATTGTGTGTGGCGGAGTTCCTCTCTCTTGCCGTTGTTTCTCTCAATGGGTTGATCTCATAATCTTTTTGCATGATTGAATTGAAAACATAATATGAAATATGCATGATGCCTTCCATTCTTTGATGAACCTTACAGAAACATACAAGATTTCTTTCCATGGTAAAATTCAAATTTTGACACATATACACAAAAAAAGTGTTTGCCTTTTTGCCTTTACAGTGAATATCAGAACTCCTCTTTCCAGTACCATGTGAAAAAGAATCCACACTGTCATGAGCCTCCTATGTGAAGATTCATTTTTTTTGTCATTCATGGGACTTGAACTCTGGGCCTTGACGCTGCTCATGATCTCTTAAGCTGAAGCCTATTGCCCAACCACTTGAGCCGCAGTAATGACGATTTGTTTTATTCAATGCATATTTTCCAAGAATGTATTTGAATTTGGCCACTGTCATTTTTTTCCAAATATAGGGGAAAACACTTACATTTTACATTCATTAATCTTACTTTGGTTGTGTCATGAATATTAATTCAATCTGATTTTTGGATACAGAAGAACATAGATCTACAAAGGTAATTTCCAGATTTGTTTCTAAATTCTATCTTCTAGTTGAATAAGGAGTATGCCAGCATATTACTGCCAGAAGTTTAGGGTTTCTTAGGAAACACAAAAAATTTAAATGTAGCTTTTGAAGGACAGTAGAATACCATATGTCACCCATGTTCACAGAACTCAGCAATGCATATATGGTAAAGACATTTGTAATGCTCTGGAGGGATCATAAATACAAGGAAAATATCTATGATAATTTGAAATAATCTGAAGTAAGCACTCAGAAATGCTAACATTTCCTTTAGTAAATATTGGCCATAGCAAAGTGATCTTCATCCTAAAAGTATTTATTGTTCAAATCATAGAAAAAATCTACTATCCTGGAATTTGAAAGAAAATCTTTGTCATGTAAGCCCAACTTTCTTGAATTCTAACCTAGAATATTCAAATTTCACTGACATTTGCTGGTCTGCAATATTTGACCAACTTGTTGTGATTTTAATTAAATTAAAAGAGGGAACACAATGATTGCAACAAAAAAAATTCACTAGCTACAGCATACGAATCCAGAAAATGGAGTAACTGATAAATACTTTTGGAGTAAGCTTCTGTATTTGGGGGGAACTTTTAAGTTTGAGTGAATAATAGGTCCTTCTCTGTGTGTGTGTGTGTGTGTGTGTGTGTGTGTGTGTGTGTGTGTGTGTGTGTGTGTTGTTTGGAATAAGTCACTAGTGACTGGGAAAGATAAGAACACTGTCATGTACCCGCTCAAAGTTGTTGATGTCAAATTACAAAAGTTGCAGGCAGGGAATATATTGCCGAGAACACACTAAATTTTACATTGATGCTGCTCCAAAGTAATTTACAAGTGAAACTGTGGACCAAACTAGTTTAGTGTGACTAAACTATCTTGCATCGACACCATAGCCAGAATAAGCATTTCAAGGACAGGCCAGAGCTGTTTTTACAATCAAATATGAAATAAGCCTATTAAACTTGCAGTTCTTGCTAAGCTACCCCCATTATGCTTTCTCAGGTTTCTGAATTCCTAAAATCTCAAAATCGTTGAATTTGCAAGAGTTTCAACTTGTGCACTATACATATTGATAATATCTTTTGTTCTTCATACCCTGAGAGTAAATGGGGGAAAAAAGCCTTTTGTTTTCTAGTAACCTTTATCTTGATAAAGTACTGGAATTCGCCACCACTGCACAGGACCATTTATCAAGAAGCGCAGATATTTGAGACCACTTTCATATGGCTGAGGTTCTTTTTGAAATGATTTTTCCTGCATTCCTGGCACTTACTTCAAAACATTTTCTCTTTTCATTGTACAAGTGAGCAGTGAAATTTGCTTACTATTCTGAAAGTTGATTCTCATTGCCCAACATACCTGGCATTTTATTTGCATGTATCCAGACAGTTTTTCTTAATTATTCAAGGCTAAAAGACACCAAAGTATTTGTGTTTGCTCAGAATGGTCTGAAAAGGCAGTTAATAGGCTCTAACTTTGACAAGTATCTTGCTTCTATACATTGCCAATTCTTGAAATTCTGTCTTGCTTAAATAGCCTGACTTAAATTTTAACCCTCCTGACAATAACTTTGAATTAATAGAGCCCAATTTCCTAAAGGCCTACAATAATTGCTTCCTCACTTTTTTGTAGCATCAGATACTGAATTAAGAAATGTTATAATTGGCTGGATTTTCAAGCTGAGACAGTAGAGGAATAGTTCATTTTGACATCAAATAAAATGTGTTGTTTTCATGCTCAATGTAAGATGCTATTCATCAGTGTGAATTTTTTGAGATTTCTATACATTTAGTAATATTATTATGTTTGCTTTACTGTTTTGTATGATTCACAGTAAGGCTTATCATGAATGCCTACACAAGTGGTTTTCACTCAATATATTTCAGGCATAAATTTCCCCTATTACAATAAGCAGTTAGTTTAGATTAAACCAGTCCTATATGTGTAGAATAATTTACAAGGTGTGTCTTTAACTTTTCCTCAAATTATACTCTTCAAATGAAAAAAAAAGTTCTAATACAGAAACTATTATCTTCCATTTCTCACGACTTATATTGGTTAGTTTCATCACATGCTTGGAAGACAGGTAAGTGTCTTCTACCCATGGCTATTCCTCCCAAAATTTCTGTTGTTCTTAAAAATTTAAAGTTGATTAAAATAATTCTATGGTAATATAAATAGTGCATTTTTAATGAATTATAGCTCTTCTTTATCTTTATAATATAATGATGTGATGTAATGCCTTAGGTTTATGAAAGGTGTTTGTTTGTAGAATAGGATACTGAATCCAAACTACCATGCCATAGAACCCAGTATTTTGACAGTTCCAATGAACCTGGTTATAATGAGATTAATGAGCCTAGGTTACCCAGTATTATTAAATCTTATAAAACCCTTTCCCAATTACTTTATCTGTTTATGAAAGGGTGTGCCATTTCTCATAAAAAGAATTCCATTACAATTCAGAGGCAAATATCAAACATCATCCCTGCATTTCTGGGGAGAAATTTGATCCTTATCATGAGCATTGAATGCTCTTAATTTCAACAAAAACAAAGAAAATGATCTGCATAGTAATTAGTAGAAAATAATCTGTAAAGGAGAGATGCCAAGACTTTCAATCTCTGATTCTCCTGGAAGAAATAACATAAAGGAACAATAGTCGACATAATTTCATCTGTAAATATTGAAGAATCTGAGTTTGGCTAAAAGCACCAAGGTATCATTTTTTAGCACAGTGCTGTAGATTCATTGGTTGTTATTTGATTTTAGTACTAACTAGAGTTTCCAATTATGTGAATATTATAAATAGCCCTTTCTCTATGAGCTCTAGTTTTCATCAATATTGATGTGTCATATGGATAGTAAATGTCATATGAAAATGGTAATGTAAGGCCAAATTGAGAAATCAATTTCTGAAGAGCAGAATCATTAGGTCCTTCTGTATTTCTGTAGAAGTTTACAATATTTATATAAAAATGTGTCATGAATATTTTAATGGCACATAGGTAAACACTAAATGATTCATTAGTGTTCTTGTACCAGAAGTGCATGTAATTGCATATTTTGTATTTCTCCTTTCCTTACCCATTCTAGAATTCTACTAAATGGCTCATGACAATAATTCTTTTCTCTTTGTAACTATTGGTGCAGCCATTTTCATTTCAGGAAAGGTTTCTAAAAAGGTAAAACAATATTAATTCGCTGGTGGGATGTGTCAATTTTTTTTATTCAATCTATAATTCATGACACTTTTCTGGTGAGTATTTAGTGATATTTCAGAAAGTGTTTCAATGTTAAATAGGGTCCGGTGGCCAGGAAGTAATAAGGCAGCTCTAAAAAGTGGACTAAAATAACTGATGTACTGATAGCATTTCACATATACAATTCAGTTTAAATATTTTCAAATGAAGTCATATTTGCCTAGGGTAAAATTTCACATAATCACCTAATTGTTTTTTGCCATGCTTGGTCCTGGAACTCAGGGGATAGGTACTATCCTTGGGCTTTCCCAAGGCTAGAGCACTACCAATTAGCCACAGCTCCATTTCTGGCTGCTTTTTTCTATCCAGATGGTACTGAACAATCAAACCTGATTCTTCATTCATGCTAGGCAAACACTGTACCAGTCGAGCAAACCCAGCCCCTGATCATTTAGATTTTAATGTACCCACACAGTGTTGAAATTTAATTGCAGAGAAACTATCCATTCCATAACAAATTTCCTTGGAAGGGAAGTTCATAAAGCATTGAATTTTTTCATGGTAAATGGCAATGTGCTATTTCAATATTGTACGTATATCTACAACAACTTATGAAGTTGTTTGTTTGGCTAAACAATACATAGAGATATATGTAAATTTCTTTTGCACAGGAATGATTAGTAGTGTTACTTCTTATCCCCTTGAAGAAATGATTCATCAGACAAAACCCTGCTCTTTTTGTCTTTTTATGACATTGGAGAAGGTGACTTTTTCATATTCCTTTAAAAAATATGCTCTGTACAGCATTATGTACACTAAAGGTTTTACTGGAAATTGAAAACCAAATTGTAGTGCAGAAAAATTATATATTTTACAGCATAAGGTTTGTATTATTAGGCCAACTGTGGGTATTTTCATATGCCTTGACACAAAGATGTACTTCAAAAGTATGCCTCACATTTAAGTATGATTTTTATAATTATTCACGATTATACACATAAATTTTACAGATTTCATCATACATTATGGCTGTGATAAGACCTATATTCAGAGAATTGGAAGTCATATGTATATGACTATATATATTAATATGTAGAGAGATAGAACCTAAAATAAATGAAAGGTGTTTTATTTCAATATATATCACTTCACTAATTTCACTGGGAAATATAAGGCTCACTGCAAATCCTTAATGGAATCAAGGATTCAGGGGATCACAACTATAATCCTAGCTATTCCGGAAGCTGAAATCTAATGATTGCATTTCATAGTCAGTGGGGGCACCCAAGTCTTTGAAACTCTTAACTCCAATTGACTGTTAGAAACTTGGAAGTGGCCCTATGGCTCCACTGATAGAGTGCTAGATTTTAGTAGTCAAGGTTATGGACAGCACACAGGACCAGATTTTAAGCCCCAGTACCTAATAAAAAATTCAAGTGAACATAGTGTATGCTATTTCTTGATATGTTATCCATGCTTTGAACAAACACCCAAGGATGTAAAACTTACCAACACTGTGTGGAGGGGACCTTTTCATATTCCTTTGCAAAAGACACTCTGTACAGCATGGCATACACTAAATGTTTTACTGGAAATTGAAAACCAAATGTAGTGCAGAAAAATTACATATTTTACAATAAGTTTGGAACTAATATGCCTACTTTGGGTATTTTAATATCCCCCAACACAAAGATGTACTTCATAAGTGTGCCTCCTGTTTAAGTCTGATTTTCATAACTATGCTCTGTTATCCTTATAAGTTTTACTTGTTTTGCCATGGGAACTATGGCTGTACTAATAAGATCTACAATGAGAGAATTTGGAAGTGGACAGCTTTTATGTTGCAGAATGTTCACATTGATTGTTGTGTCCTTTCGCTGGTAACAGAGATGTCCTTGATGTTGTATAAATAAGTCAGCAAGAATAATATAGAAATTTCGGCCAGAGTGGAGAAAGTTCAGCAGTTTCTTTAAGATGACAGTTTTGAGCACAGACTGTATTGCAGCTGCCTCCAGTCCCAGCTGTGGGGCTGACAACCATCACCATAGCAGGGTCATTGGAACAAATGCACAGGATCTCCAATGCAAGGCACTCATCTATGACTACAAGGCATACAGGCTGTCTAAAGGTAGAAATTCCCATCTTGTTGTCTAGGGTCAGACACAAATTTTAGGCAGGTCTGAGTATTGCACAAAAGTCATTTTCATTCCTTCTCCAAGAAGTGTGATACCTAGAAGAATTGGAAAATCATGCCCTACAAAGATATCATTGCCTGGAGAGTGGCTCAGCAAAGTAACATACAAAGTTAAACCACTCAAATGGAAAAGTTAGGTTGTGTGCAGCTGAATATAACCAAGAGGTAAGAAATGTTTCTAAAAAACAACTGGGAATTAATCCACAACCAACAAGGGTGAATTCTTGGATGCCAGGGGTGAGGGTGAACCTGTATAGATGGAGGTTACAGGGGCAATAGCAACTGAGCTGGTGGAAGTGGGTGAGTATGGAAAAAGCTAAATGAGAAACAGAAATGGAGAAAGAAGCATCAGTAGAAGCTCAGGAGGTAAAGCTGGGAAGAGTCCTACATAGAGGTATGAGGACTTCAAAGAAGCCATCAGAAAATAGACAAGCACCAAGAAGAGAAAGTACAACTTCCTTGGGGCATCTTTCTATGTGGGCACGTAACATCTGGTCCAGGTCAATGGGAAAACTCTCACGTATGAGTGCCACAGCACTCAGGGGAAGGCTGATGAGAGATATTTCAGAGGCTTGATATTCAGTGAGCATTGTATATTTCCTGAGGATCAATGAGTATCAAGTTATTTGGAAAGCCTCTGGGCATGATTTGTGTAGACCTGTAGGTCTGCTTCTGGGGATCCTCCAAAAGTTGGACATAACACTAATACCTTGAAAAGTCATCTGGGTCATGTATGTGGGTTAAGTATCATTGGGTAACTGGCTCTTTCTAGATCCTCTGTGTTCTCCATTCTCACCTTGGTACACTTTATCAGAATGGGGAAGTGGTGTTCTAATGTTCTTGTAAACAAAACTAAGTGAAAAATCTTCCCTGTGTTTCAGGAACCCAGAAGGAGTCCTCCAGCTGCACACAATGTATTTCTGTGACATCAGTGCCTTCAATATTAAGCTCCTCCTATACCAGAAGTGGTTCCTTGAACAATTCTGAGAGGGTACAACTAATGCAAGTGCCAACACTTGGGATAATTGTGGCTATATCCTAAATGAATCCTTTACATTTAGTATGTATAGGGCTGTAATTTCCAGGGGGGAAAGACTGCTGGCTCGAAGGGAAAAAACTGGAGGCAGAGGTGTGGTGGTGGAAGCAGAAAGGGAAAAATAGATGGAGATAGGAGCAATGTCAGGAGCTGTGAGAGTGTATCTATGTACAGGCCTGCAGAGCAGCTGAACTTGCCAGCATGAATTGAAGGCGGCCAAGGAAAAGAAATCAGTACCTGATGAGTGTCCTGTGCTTATTACAGAAGAGCATGGGGAAGATAGCCCATATTCCATCAGCTGGGAACAGTGCTATGTTGTGTACTCGCAGAGAACTAGTCACACAAGCTAGGAAATAGTTTCAGCCTAGGAAACAGGTTACACAGTCCCATTGTTCAATGGAGCAAAAAAATGACTCATATCAACTTTGTCCTTGGAATGGGACTATGCCCTGGAGAAAGACATATCACCCAGGGCAAGACAGCTTTCCTCACTCAGTAAATATATCCATAGGCCATCCCATCTCTCAGACATTCTCAGATAAGTAGGTTCTGGGAATCAGAAGAAAATTATTGTTCTAGTCTAAGCCTTAGATTCAGTAATTTTCTCACTGGGAAAAATGCTGATTCCAAATAGTTTATAATACTACCCTCATTATAGCCTTGAACGGATGCCACACTATCCTATGGACCACACATATTGTGACCTGGGAAGAGAATTACAAATACCTCATCTGAAAGGAAGAAATTTTTATGCTGCTCAATCTTAGTGAAAAATCATATAATCTCAAGGAAAAATGATTGTCACAGGATATTGAAGTACAAGTTTTAAATATTTACTAGCTTTTGATGATTTCCATCATTTCCATTTCCTTTTTGGCCTCTTTTTTTGTTTCTTCATTTTTTTCTTTTATGACTTCATCATAGATTTGTTAATCCTAGAATCAGGGATTAGAAGGCATTCTCTATGGGTACACATTTAACTCAGGCCAATCTTTTTTACCCTTCCATTGTGTTGGTCTCTTCATTTCTATTCTTAATGTATTTTAGGTGTTACTCATATTCCTTTTACTACTTGTCTCTGTACAATCTTCTTATCTTTTTTTTTATTTCCCCTGTACCTCTTTTTTTCTTACATTCCATTACACCTATTTCTGTCACTGCCAATTTTTTATTACCTAGCATGGTAATCCTCAAATATTGTTTTCACTAAGGGAACTCTCTGAAAGCTTTCAAATGCTCTTGGTAAGGATGTTGAAACAAAATCTGGATGCATGACAAAGGCTACATGAGAGCCAACTCAAACATTAATGTAGGAATTCAATGGCAACATATACACACAAATAAAACATGTGAGAGAGAGCACTCAAAATCAAATCAAGGAGGCAAACAAGTCCACGCAGGTATAAAAGAAGAAATGCACTCCATGGCATATTAGCCACTACAACAAAGGGGGACATACAATAAAGAAAGTCTGGTAAATTATTGGAAACACATCTAAGACAAATGGCAGATCTCCAGTGCTCTAAGATCAAACCATTAGTCCTAATTTTAAAGATTAATCTGTTAAAAGGTGTCACTGCAGAGAAATTCTGAAATACAAAAAAGGACAGGCCCATCCAGATACAAGATGACCAAACAGACCATTACAGAAGAGGACATTCCACAGCCCATGAGAATCCATACAGGATCAATATAGATCAAGGAAAAGATCTTTGTAGCTACCAGGGAGAATAATCACTTACAAAGGTAAAGAAACCAGAATAACCACAGACTCTTCATCAGACAACACAAGCCAGAAATGGCTGGATTGAAATATTCCATGCTGTACAGACAAATATCTATCAACCTAGCTCATGGCTAACCCTCAGCTCATGACTGGGAGATAAAGAACCTTCCAAAGCAACAAAAATTGAAACAGAACATATAGAACAAACCTGCATTCCAGAAATTTTTGAAAGATATTCTATATATTGAAAATCAGCACAAACATGATACTGAGAAAGAAAAGGTTCCAGATAGTATACCAAATAATTAGAGCAAGAATTGAAAAGACACACTTCCTAATGAAACAGATAAAATGGCAGATACTATCAAAAACTTTCCAATTCAAACCCACAGTATCAAGGGGATTAACATTTCAATCAAATCAAATAGACTTGAGTAGTTGAATCAAAACTGATCATCTGTCATTCTACTGTATTCAAGAGAAACATATGCCTTCCTCCTCCACAAAAAAAATCATTAAATTGAAAGGCTTGAATAAAATCTAGCAAGCAATAGCTCATATGAATATTGTGGAACAGCCATCCTTACAGCAGATAAAATGGACTTCAAAAGAAAATTAATGAGAAAATAGTAGGAAGTATGTTAAATACTAATAAAGAAGACATAATTATTTTAAACATCTATGTAAAGAATGTCAGAGAAGCCAGTACCCTCATATCATCAAACAAATATTAATAACAGTAAACAAAATATTGATTCAAACAGAGTGATCATTGGTGACTTTAACACACCAGTATCATCTCTGGACATATAATATTGCAAGACCTCAACAGAATAAATTTAGAAATGCAAATTGCATAGAATAGACCTAAGAAACATTTACAGATCAGTTTACTGAACAAAATCAAAATATTCCTTTTTCTCATCCACATGTAGAATATATTATAAAACATAATATAGAGCACAAAGCAAATCTGTAAATTCAGAAATACTGAATACCTGCAATCTTTCAGAACACAATGGTATAAAATAGGAAGTCAGCGTCAAAGGACAACATAGAAAATCCTGTAACTCATGGAGATTGAACAAAATATTGTTGATGGATTATTGATGAACTCAGAACAGAAATTCAAAACTTCATGCTATTTCAAAAAAAAGCAAGGCTGTGCAGTTCCTGCTATCATGCAGTTCCTGCTGTTATTTCCATGCCATAGTCAACTCGACCATACTCCCCTACATTGCTGCCAACCCGGAAGCATGGGACGACCTCTCGTGGAGCAAATCTCACATGAATTTCCAAAGATGACAGAGAATTTTCGTGCTCTGGGAACTGGAGAGAAATAATTTGTTTATAATGGGTCCCCCTAACACAGTATTATCCCAGGATTCATGTTCCTGTTTGATGGCTTTACATACCATAATGACTTTGGTGAAAAGTCCATATATGGAGAGAAAATTGAAGATGAGAATTTCATCCTGAAGCATAAAACTCTTTATATCTTCTCCCCGGCCAATGCTGGGCCAGTCATAAATGGCCCTAAGTTTTTCATCTGCACTGTCAAAACAAGTTGTATAGCAAGCATATGTTCTGGTCTTGGGAAGGTGAAAGAGGGCATGAAAGTTGTCAGTGATGCAGGGATATGGATCTGGAAATGGCAAGAAAAGCAAGAAGGTCACCATTACCTACTGCGGACAATTCAAATACATTTGACTTTGTTTCACATAACCATTAGAACATTGCTTCCATAGCTCAGGAGAGCACCCTTATACCCAATCTGCTTGCGATATCCAGTAATCCTTGTGCTCTCACTGCAGCGGATTGGCTTCCATGTTTTCCTTAACCCCCTCCAACTCTAGCTGGATTGCAAAGAGAAGCTTCTCATTATGAACGAAAACAAAAAATAAACATAAAATTAACTTTAAAAAAGGAGTACAAAATATGCAAATTAATTTGGGATAGAGGAAAGACAATATTCAGAGGAAAATTTATCACTATGAATATCAACCTCAAAAAAGTAGAGAAATTTAATGATGTACTTTAAGGTCTTGGAAAAAGAGTATAACAAGCCAATCCTAATCCAGTAGAAGAAAACAATGTTGAAAACATTGGCAGTAAATGGAATTTTGCTTCAAGTGGTTAAGCTCTAGCTTTGAGAATGTCCAAGCATCATACTCAGGCCATGAGTTCAAAGCATAAGACTGGCAAAAATGTTAGAGGTAGACTTCAGAGAATACGAACTCAGAATGGCCAAAGACATATGAAGAACTGCTCACAACTGTATAGTTGAAAGAAATGAAAATCCAAACAACATTGATATTCCACCTCACTCCCATTACAATGGCCATTATCAAGGTCAGATTGCCAGATGGACTCCAAGAGGAATTCCTTCTATGGAATAAATCTCATTCTATCACAGTTGCTATGAATTCTATGATACACAGTTCATCATATCAGGATGTTTTACTTCTCTTCGCATTTAATTCCCACTGAATGCATTTTAATGAAAAAAGAATAAATGAGCTTCATTTGCCATCTCACAATAAGATGAACACAGGCAAAAGGGACAAAAAATCATGATCCTTCTCTCTGAGTAGCCAATATTGTGGAATCTGCTTTCTATTAATGGAGGGATACTTCTCTCTTTCATAGGTCTGCTTTTCTTCTTTAGATAGCGACATTCCCTTCCCCTCTTTTCCACTTTTATATATGTGTATCTAATTTGTTTGTCTAAGGGATGTGTCCAGATTTTCTCTTGCTGCATACATGAAGACATCCTAATTTCTCACTCTTACATGGATTTGTTACAAGTGTTTCTATATATATTTTTTTTAACCAGGCTTGGGCTTAAGCTCAGGGCCTTAGGACTGTCCTTGGATTTTTCTCAAGGCCAAAACTATACCACTTGAGCCTCAGCATTACTTCTGACTTTTTCTAAGTATGTGGTACTAACGAGTTTGCACTCCCACCAACAGTGTAGTAGTGATCCCTCCTGGCCACATCCCCTCCAGCATCTGTTGTTATTTGTTTTCCTGATCCTGGCCATTCTAACTGGAGTGAGGTGGAATCTTAGAGTTGTTTTGATTTGCATTTCTTTTATGTGTCCTTCAATTATTTCTTAGACAATTTAAAAATAATTTTATAACCTTACTCTTATCCTTTTCAATGGACAATACCACAACGGTAATTTATGGTTTTTTAACCATAAATACATATATGAATATACATATACAGGTGAATCTGTCTGTATTTATTCTTTGGGTGAGCTTCTCTTATTCATACACTTTTTATACAAAGCATCTGACAAGATTTGTTTCTATATGAATCTTTTAAATTTTTTTTAAAATTTACATGATATTGATTCCAAGATTTGTTTTGGCAACTTGTGTACCCATACCAGGGGAAAATGATGCTAAAGACATGCAATGTTACATTTTGGATTTAAATGTGATAGTTCTCTTCAAGTGAGTACAACATTATCCTCACTAAATCTTTCTTGTTAAGATTTGTTTTGATATTGTTATTCTGTAGGCACTTTTCATGTACAAGAGAAATTTCCTAATGCACTATTGATTCACACACAAACTTTCTCAAATAGCCAAATTTAATGTTTTAAAAAACATCTTGCTTTAAAAATTGAGGTGAATAAATAAGGACCAAGCACTGAAATCACAGACCATGCATGCACCCTAGGAAACATAGTAAGGTATAACCAGAGCGTTTAGAAATAATCACTAGTTTAGGGATGCACTGTAGTTTCATCTAGTGTCAAAACTCTTCACAGCCTTCCTCGACTAAATTTTCTCACATTTCCACAAAACTGTAGCACAAGAATGGATAGTAAGGGTAAGAAGGATGTTGCTTTACATTTCAATTTCAGAAATGAACCTGTCCATGGACATAGGCTGAAGTGGTTGGTCATAGTGGAAGTGAGAATTATGAGGGACATCCTTGTAACTCTGACCCCACATATGGGTCCACCCTACAGAGAAGGAAAGTTTGCTAGGGAAAATCCTCCTAATGGGTCTTCTTTCTTTGCAGTGAAGAAGTACTTCACATTCAGAGAGCAGCACCTGGCTTTCCTCTCCTATTCCTTCATTGTCCATCTCCACACGTGTAGTAACTACTTGGCACTTAGATATTGATATTCACATTTCTCTTTAAACAGAAGATTTTTCTGTTCTGTGTCTAAATTCTGAACAGGTAGTACTTAGATTTTTCTGAATCTAAACAGTAGAGTACAATTGACAAAATAAAGAGAACCCATTATTTCTCCAGATTTCAGAAAAAAACGATTTCTATCCTCCCTGATGTAATAACTATAACTGTGTCTGACCTGATCTTGTCACAGCAAACTATTTTTCCTGGGTTCGGGATGTGGTTCATGCACAGAAGACACATTATGCTGAAATTTACTGCTGATTTAGATTGATAAACTAGCCAAAAACGTGACCGAGAACTAAAAACTCCATAAAACACATAGATTCTTCTTTTTTGGAGTTTTGATAATGACAATGAAAATATTTAAAACGTCTAGTTATATAGTAGTTGAATCATTGTTTTATTAAGATAATTTTCCTACTTACAGTACTAGTTGCAAATAATCTGCCTGTCAGAATTGAAGGCACAAATATTTCCAATTTCACTTATACAAAACACTTCAGTTTTTATAATTAACGTCTTGTTTTCCCTTTTGTGGAAACAAATAGTGTTTATTACCAAGAGATTACAAAGGAAATTATATTGTAGGATGTTAGTATGTGCAATTTTAAAACTTTGGTAATGAATTTGAATTCAATATGTAATTTAGAAAACTTAAGAAGGCGAGAATACTGTGATCATGTACAGCTTCACTAAGCTTAATAGAGTGAATAAATATCCTAAAACTTTGGACTATGAATTACCTAATAGCAAGTGAGTTTCTGAAATGAATTTCTCTAGTACTTTTCTTTTTCCTGTTTGATTCTCATCATTATAGGGATTCAAAAGTAATGCAGAAATTTACAATGGAACAGTAAACTTTTGTATTTTCCCAAACTCATGAAAAGTTGACAGCATTGAAGGGAATATCAAAGATGAGTGGTTTGATCATTTATAACTATAATTCTAAAGTGTTCAAACTAGAGTGAACCTATTTTAACTCAGAACTCTTTGATCATTATTTATATGCTGATTGCGGTTTCATTTCCTGTCGGGGTTTTTAGCACTCTTTGCCTCCTGACCAGCAGGAAGGGCAAAGAGACAGGCCCGACTAAAACGAGACTGAGAAAGGTTAGGGCCGGCTGGCCGCCTTCACCCAGCCCTCCCTCTCCAGAGGGAAGACACAGACAAGCCAGGGAGAATGTCACAGCAGACTCGTTTAATGGGAAGATACCAGGGGCTAAAGTAAGAAGCAGGAATCTATGAGCATAGAAGTAGGCAGGACAGGGGGAGGTAGGTGCGGTCAGAGAGGGTGGCGGGGCCAATACATGGGTTGGAGGTAATCTTATTTTACATCACAAACCATAGCCAAACCTCGCAACCAGGAGACAGGCAGGTTGGATCCCCAAAACCAGGAAGTGAGCACTGGGCCACAAGGTAGGCCTTTTACCCTTGATGTGACGTGCCCCACAATTTCCAACTTGTGTGTAAATTGTCCCATATATTTTTACAATACTTAGCTGATTTGGGATACTTTTACCCAGTGTTCTCCCTGTTCAAATGTTTATCCTTTCAATATATTTTTATAAAATTTTGGCCATTTCTAGAGCTTGAACTCAAGGCCTCAGCACTGTCCTTTGACCTTATCATGGCTAGAAGTCTACTTCTTCTGGCTTTTTTTTCTATGTATGTGGGATGGAGGAATCAAATCTGAATCTTTGTGCATGTTAGGCAAGCACTCTACCACTAGTTAGTGCCACATTTCACAGTCTCCTTTCATTGTGTTTTAAGAAGTTCGAATATGTCAAAAATTGATAAATTTTCAAGTGATAAATCCACTTTTAATAAGTATTGGTGAATTACTGGAGTTTAAGGAGGAGGATAAATGAATCAGATTCCTTCTCACACTGAATATAGTGGCTAAAACATGATTGTGTCTGTGTACAGTCCTATCTAGTCACCAACATTTCTTAGGTTCTGTGATTAGCAGTATCTGTGGAATACTTCAGAATATCTGATAACCTGTTTTAGATACAAGAATAAAACCTATAATACTACAGTGAGAGCTTGGTACCAAGACCCTACAAGTGAAATACTTGCCTTTTCTGTTATTGTAGGAGTATTCACACGTAACAATTACCACTCATCTGGCAGAGAATCAAGGTGGAAATTTTGTGGAATTGAAGACCTTATATTTAACAAGTCTGTTTGCCCATTATGCTAGAATGTAACTCAGTTAATCCTCATGCAAGTTTCATTTTCCTCAATCTATTAACTAAAAATATAATTATGTTGGAAAATGAAAGGAAACAAGTCATTTATGGAATTGTACCAACAACAGCATTCTCTGGAGCCTGCTTCATGTTGGCATGACAAGAATGTGATTTGAAGCATGGGAATTCACTTTTTCTGAAACCAATGTTGAATTCCTCCCATAACTGAGAAAGAATATGGTTTATCAACCTTCAAGAAAATATTTATCCAAATAGTGAAGAAACTTAGCAGATAATTATGGGGTGTACTTAAGGCAGCTCAATGTCTTTCGCACTGTGCTTTGCATGATGCTTATAGTCTTCTGAACAATATTTACTCTAGTTTCACATGTTAACCAGTTGTTGAATGTACAAATGTTCATTGAACTTTGAATTTTTCTGATCCATCTGTCCTTAGAAACAAAAACCTCCATAAGGCACTCATAGTTTCAAACATAGTCAAAAATATAAGAAAATTGAATATGTAAACATGCACACATTAGTGATTTCCTAATACCATTTGGTAAGCGGCCTAATTATGATGATGGAAATAATATCTTTTGTGCAATTTGTATCATAGTGCAGGCAAAATACATTCAGCATATATTAGAAGACATTTTGAGCAACTGCATGTACAGAGACTAGTTCTCATATTTTTAGGAAGCAGAATTTTCAACATATATGTGTAACCTGGATAACAGAAATAGTCAGAGAAAAGTGCATATTAGCAATACTAGCACAATACACATTGAAGCACTATTTACCACTGGTATGATATGTAACCAATCCAGATACTCCTCAGTAAATGAATGGATCAAGATTATGTGGTGTTTATTTACAAGAGAATTCTATGCTGCCATCAGAGAATGCCATCACAGTGTGACTTTGACACACTACTATGTCTACTTCCATATATATCAAGAAGGCAAATACTCAAGAATATTCTCAGAAATGAAAAACTGCACAGAACAAATAGACCTAACAAAGATCTGAAGATTATTCCAGACAACACAAAAATATAGGTTCTTTTCAGCAGGGCATGGAAGATTTTCCAAAATAGATCACAATTTAGGCAAAAAACAACTCTTCAAAAATTCAGAACTGTTGGGATTACTTCCTGTATTTTGTCAGACCACAATGGTATAAAGTTGGAAAGCAATAAACAAATGGCAAAATAGAAAATGTTGTAAATTGTGGAGATTGAATACATATTGGGAAATCCCCAGGGAGTGGGTCATGGAAGAGATCAGAACAGAAATTACAAAGTTTATTGCATTTAATAAAAGGAACATACGAAAGATAAAATTCTTTGGAACACAGTAAAGGCAATATTTAGAGAAAAATTTATAACTTTCATTGCCCACTTCAACAAATTGGAGAAATCTTAAACCAACGATGTTTTAAGATTTTATTTTTTTAACTTTCCAAATTTATTTTAATGTTGGGATTATGTACAGAGGGGTTGCAGTTACATACACTAAATAGAAGTATTTTATTTATTGGATATTGGTACCCATTCTTATATTTTTCCCTCACTTTCTATCGCCCACCCTTTCCACTTGTCTTGCTTTTCCCTTACATTGCCATTTTAGAATGCACATCTTACACGAACATACCGACATAGCTTTTGTGCTACTATAACCCTGTGTTACAAAAATTCTAAATCTATGCTAATTGTTGCAAGTAAGGGAAACCATATAGCATTAGTTTGTTTGGGTCTCGCTTACTTCACCTAATATTTTTGTTTTTCCAAGCATTCACATTTCCTTACCATGGGATAATGATATTTTTTCTGACAGCAGCATGAATTCCATGTAAGTACCACATCTTCTTAATACATTCATCTACTGAGGGCCATCTGGGTTGATTCCATAGCTTAGCTATGGTAAATAACGATGCAAGGAACATTGTTGTGCCTGTGGCTTTGGTATGCCCTTGTTACTGGACATTTGGGTAGATGCCCAGAAGTTGGATTGCTGTGTCATAGGGAAGCTCTATGTTTAGTATTCTGAAGGAAACTTCATAATGCTTTCCAGAATAGTTGATATATTTTCATTTCCTCCAGAAATGTAGTAGCAATACCTTCATGCAACATCCAAGCCATGAGCATGTTATTGGGTTCCTTGAAAATGGCCATTCTAACTGTAGTGAGATGAAATCACAAAGCAGTTTAATCTGCATTTCCTTCATATCCAGACATATTGAATATTTCTTCATATATCAGTAGGCCATTTTTATTTCCTCTTCAAAGAAGTCTCTCTTTAAGTCTTCAGTCTAACTTTTAATGGGATATTTCTTTCCTTAGGGATTTTTTTAAGTTTAATTTCTTGAGGTGAAGTTATATTTTAGATCTAAGACCTTTGTTATATTGCAAGTTAAGATCTTCTCCCACTCTGTAGACTTCCTATTCATCTTGTTCACTATGTTCTTTGATATACAGAAGCTCTGCAGTTTCATGCAGTCAGTCTTGGTCAAACTTTGATTTGTCAAACCAACAACTCAATGTTGTATTTTAAGTTCCCAGAAAAGAGTAACAAACCAACCCAAAACATAATTTATGAAAATTAAATCAGAATGAAATGAATTACAGTCTGAAACAAACCTTAGAAAGAATTAAAGAATTGGGTTTGTGAAAAGAATTATAAAATTTGATAGAGCCTTAGAAAAACATTTTAAAATAAAAAGAGAGCATATCAAGTTAACAGCATCAGAAACAACCAAGGAAAATGTGAGTACAGAGACCATTGCAATCAAGATATATATAATAAATGTGTTCATATTTTTATGCCTACACATTTCAGAATCTGAAAGAAATTAAATAATTTATACCAAATATTCATATACCCAAACTTAACCTAGAAGATATAAAGCAACTATCTAACTCTTTTGAATTATTAAAATAAAAGACTGTCCACCTCAGGAAAGGTTCTGGATCTACTGAATTGTTTAGGTCCTTCAGAGCAGAAGTTACACCAATACTCCTCAGTCTTTTCAATGAATTTGAAAGTGACAGTTTTCTGCCATACTCTTTCTCTGAAGACAACATAGCTCTCATTTCATTCTTGAGAAAGAACTATCAAAGAAAGAGAAATATAGATCTATTTTTGTTATTAATGGAAAAATCATATTTATTCTTTTTTGTCATGGGGCTTGACCTCTGGACCTGAGGGTTTCAGCTCAAGGTTAATACTCTTTGAGCCACAGCACCACTTTGAGGTTTTTGGTGGTTAATGGAAGACAAGAGTCTCAGGAGAAGGGAGGTAGCTTAGAATTGTTGCCTAGCATGCTGAAACCCCAGGACTGGAAGAAAAATAAAAGTCTCATGGACTTTTCATGCCAGGCTGGCTCTGAACTGTGATCTTCAGATCTCAGCCTCCTGAATAGCTAGGATGACAGCTATGACCCACCAGTGCCTGGATCCTACAAACATTTATTGTATAACTGCACAAAAAACATTTTCCTCCTACTACATTTGAAGTAACTGCACTTAATACTCCTTATACCTTTGGCCTAGACTATTTATTCTTTAATTATGTGTAGTAATCTTTCTTTTTCTGACAATGGTAACTGCCTAGAAACAGACCTTATGTTTTCATGTAGTGCCATTTAAAAAGTATGTCCTCCTTGCCTTCTGTACACCCTCTGATTAAGACAAAGCAGGAATTCCAATCACTTTGTATTAAACAGCTAAGTGCTTTGCCTTAGAGTGGGACTTATCACTTTCATATTCCTGGGTCTAATCTTCAGTCTACAGCTTTGGCTGACACTCATATCTACTCATTTCATATCTACTCATTTCATTTTGTTGGCAGGTCTGCATGGTAATGCAAGAGCTGTGAAGTTGTGAAAGTTTGTTTACTTTTGTTTGTGGTGATACTTGGGCTTGAACACAGGACCTAAGCACAGTCCTTTAGGTTGTTTGCTCAAAGCAACAAAACTACAACTTGAGCCAGAAGTCCACTTTCCAGCTTTTTGATGGCTAATTAGGAATAAGAAATTCATAGACTTTCTGAACATGACTTTCAGATTTCAGTTTCTTGAGTAGCTAGACTTATGGGCGTGAGCCAGTGGCACAGGACTGATACAAGAGTTTTGTGTTGACTCAGGCACGCTTGCAATCCTAGATACTCAGGAGACTGAGATCTGAAGATTACGGTTCAAAGACAGCCTAGTAGAAAAATCTGAAAGTCCATCTGTGAGACTCACCTCCAATTAACTACAAGAAAACCAGAAGTGGCACTGTTGCTCATGATAGAGCACTAGTCTTGAGCTGAAGAACTCAGTCAGAGACAGTGCCCAGGCCCACATTTCAAGCCCCACAAGTCACAAAGAAAAGAGCAGTGGATGAAGAGAAGCGACCTCCTCAGGTTACTCCTGTATCTTCACTCCTCTACATCTCTCTTGGGGAGTCTTTCCTGAATACAGCACTGGGACTTCTAGTCTCTCTTATCCATTTCTCTTATTCAAGATGTTCAAGATAATTTTATTCTTTCTCAACAATATCCAATTAGAATACAATAAAGACTTTGGTGTTCAGCAGCAAAAGCAATAAGAAAATGGGGAGATAGGATAGTGGAGGAGATTAGGAGATATCCTTCGGTGAGAGACAAAGGTCCCAAACTGCTGCCAGAAATGGATCGCCAGCAACACCAGCTTCCCTGATAAGGCGGCTGGTGCTCCAGAAAATCTGTAGTTACAAATGTCTTTCTGGCAGCACCTTTACTGGAGCTCAAGCTCTCCTGGTCATTTTTAAATGAATTCGAAATTACAATACATCATTGCCCAACACTGGTGATGGATCCGGGACCAGAATTGCGCAGGGAGACATGCATCGAGGTTAGATGCACAGATCGAGTTGGATCTGCAGTCTGTAAATGGGTTAATACAGTGGGAACAGATGAGTCTGGGAGGGCCACCAGGATAAGCAGGAACCCGAGTAGCCTGAATCCTCCGGTACTTCTCATTGTGTCTGTCACAGAGTCTGCACCGAACAACTCACACCTCGCACCTGAACCATTTTTTTGATGAACCAAAATCCAGGCTGATCAATATCTACAACATCAAAAAGTAATGTATTATTTTCAAATAGGACTCATTATTACAATGTATCGTGGTTCAAGTTGCCAAAGTCAGTTAATGAAAGGATGAAGGACAAGAAGATGATGATCATCTTAGTTGATACCAAAAAAAACGTTTTTGATAATATCCGATAGAGCTTTCTAATATTGGATCGGGAGAATCTAGGAATTCATGGACTAAGGTTCAGAATGATAAAAGACACAGAACTCAAACTAAACTACCATTATACTTAAAGGTGAAAAGTTCAAGCCATTTCTTCTAAAATCATAAGCGAGACAGGAATTTCAACTCTCTACACTCTGATTCAATATAAAAGAAATGCAAACTGAAACATTTTGAGAATTCATCACACTCCAGATTGAATGGCCACTATCAAAATATCTAATGTCTATACATTCTGGCAGGGATGTGGGGAGAAGGAATCACTGTTACATTGTTGGTAGGAAAGGAAACACAATCAAACACTGGGAAAACATTTTGGTGATTTTTCAAAGGCTAAATGTAAAGCTCCACTTTGACCCAGCAATTTCACTCTTTCATATTTTCCCAAATATCCATAAATAAAGTCTTATGAAAGCTCTCAGCACAACCAGGTTCAGTGCATTTATTTATCATACCTAAGACATACAACTAACCTAGGATTCCTTCAATAGATAAATTGATCAAGAGGATGAGGTATTTATAGGAAGTGGACTTCACCATTGTCACCAGATAAAATAAGATCATAATCTAACCATTTTTAAAGATATGGAGAGACTTGGAAAAATCATATTAAGTGAAGTAAGCCAGACCCAAAGAAAAAAGGCTCCATGGTTCCCCATGTTTGTGAATCTGACTTTGGCAAATGGTGTGTTGTATAGACATCTATTTGTTTATTTGAATCAGGAATGGAAAGGAAAAAACAGACACTATGACAAAGTAGACAGGGCAAAGCAAGGTAACTGTGATATACTCAGGATAACATGTAGGAATGGAACTTTAGCCCTTCTATACATTAAACCAAAAATAGGATTTTTAAAAATTGAAAGCTGAAATGATTAAAAATGTTCATTGTTGCTGCATGCTGTTGACTCACATCTGTAATCCTCGTTATTCAGGAGATCTCAAGATCACATTTCAAAGCCAGCATGGGCACAAAAGCCCTGAGACTCTTATTTCTTATTCCCTACCTGAAACCAGAAATGATGCTGTGGCTCAAGTGATGGAGTGTTAGCTTTGAGAGGAGGAGCTCAGCAATACCACCCAGGCCCAGATTTCAAGCCCAGCAACTGACACTGTTTAATCCTTACAATCACAGAATTTAAAGCAAGTATAGTCACTGGGATTTAGCCATAATCTTTTATGCAATTATGTGAACAGTTTTTTCTTCAAAATCTTTGGTCATATTTTGTCACAGAAACTTCAGTCCACCTATTCCACCTACTCTGCTCAGAGTGAAATAGAAGGCATTTGTTGTTAATCATGAAATTACTCCAAGGTTACTATGTCTTCTAGTAGCACAGAGCATTCCTTTTGCCTGCACAGAACACCAAAAAATTTATCCTTATTATTATGGCTTAAATATGTCTAAAATATTGTGCCAGTCTTAGTTGAACTGGATCTCATATTTGAGGAGAAACTTGCAATTGACAGTCTCTTTTATACTCTGTATAAATTGTTTTAGTTCACTGGCAAGCTCCATATTGGCTCCTGAATTAGTGAATGCTGGTATTTTTTCTTCATCCTTATTAGAGCAGTTGTTCAAAAATATTAGATGCATTTATTTCTGTACCATTATATGAGATTTATGCATGCATCTGTGTGTCATATGACCATGAAATGTATGTATTTAAGTTTAAAATAAAGATATAAATGTAAATATCTGTATATTGTATATGTGTATTGATGTACAATTTTCATCATTGAACTGGAAATTCTTTCTAGGAAAACATGAATTAGAGCTGTTTTTGGACAATTAGAAATAAAAAACATTCACCTGTATATTTTTTTCTTTTTTCATTGTAATTTAAAAGGCATTACAGTAATATTGGCCAGATAGTATGCACATGATTTCTCACACATTGATACACATTGATATACCTCTTCATTTTTTGTCCTCATTTCCTCCCAATTATCTTGCTTTCCCCCTTCCCTTTCCTATTTCAAATTGATATATATATATATATATTATATGCCAGGTAACACAGTCAGATACTGTAACAATATGAGATTAACCATAGGACAACAAAGCAGAAGAAAAATAACATAGTACATTAAGTACATTAAGAAAAATACATAGTACATTCTCATTCTTATTTCATTTTCTTTTTCTTTTCTTCTTTTTTATTTTTTGGGGCGGGTGGTCATGGGGTTTGAACTCTGGCCTGGGTGCTATCCCAAAATTCTTCAGCTCAAGGCTACCACTCTACCCTTGAGCCAATCCCACTTCCAATTTTTCTAGAGGTTAACTGGAAATAAGAGTCTCTTGGCTTTGTATTGCCTGGGCTGGCTTTGAACCACAATCCTCAGTATTAGCCTCCTGAGTAGCTAGGAATATAGGCGAAATCCATAGAACCTGGCTTTTTTCTTCCTTTTTTTCATAACTGATATTTAGTTGGTTATGTCAAGGATCAGAACACAGACATTTCATTTTGAACAAAATTCTTAGCACACATATTAAACTTTGAAACCCATGAACTGTTTTGAAAAGTATCACAGTAATATGCCAGCTTTAGACCTGGACACAAATTTTACTTAAGAGGAAACAACCCATATTCCAAATGTTGGTCCAGTTATATAACTTCCATGTCACAAAGTCAGTGTATGCAAGACACACCCACATTTCAGCATCATTAATAGCACAGCAACGATTCAGAAAATCGGACTTCTGCAAGTGGAGGTGTGACAGAGCACACACAGTTCTCACAGAAAGATCAAGGAGTGGTTTTCTTTAGGGAAACAGTTCTTTACTACAATATTTATTACACGATAGTAAACATCTAATCTATGGAATGTTAATTCAATAGCCCCTCTTTTCTGATTGTACCAAAAAATTAACAACTTTACTTCTTAAAAATATCATTTACACTTAAAAAAGGAGATGAGTTGGGATTTCTTCCTTTAAAAAATGATTCTAGAGCTATTAAATAACTCAAAACTCGCATTTACTAAATAGTTGATTAAAGGCAGTTTTGTTATCTCTTTTCTTTGGCTCTCTCTTAGCTATCTCATATTGTTACAGTATTTCACCTTGTTATCTAGTATATTACATAGATGTGTATTTGGTTATTTGAAATCAGCTAGGGAAGGGGGAAAACCAAGATGAGGAGTAGGGCTGGAGGGAGGGAAATGGGGTCCAAGACATGAGAAAACATATGAATGTATGTGAAGTAATGCACCTTCTATCTGGTGAATATAATGTAACCCTTCTATTAGTTACAATAAAAATATATGAAGAAATAGTTGATTAAAATATTCCTTTGGATTGTACAAGACGGGAGTCAGGGACGTTCAGAAGACATGTATGATTAGTCAGAATGGGCTTCCTTTTCCTCTGCTTTCTCAGAGATTGCACTCTCCTTGGTCTACATTTCTCCATTTTCTGCAGGCAAATCTTTTGTCTCCATGTATCTGAAGATCTCAGTCCAAGCCTACGACTGTATCATTGGAGCCACAGAGCCATTTCTAGTTTCCTTTTGCTAAATTGAAGAAAGGGGTCCAGTGAATGTTATTCCTACCAAGGCTGGCTTTAATCCATAATCCTCAGTTTTCAGCAGTCTTCATAGCAAGGATTGCAGGAGTGAGCCACTATTTCCCAACCAATTGCAATGGTTTTTAAAGCGAACATGGGATGTCACCAACTACTAGTAATTAAAATGGCTCGTTAGAGCCAATGGCTCAATTATGAGAAGTATTAAAATAAATTTAACTATATGAAGTATATTGTAAGTTCCTCAATAGTGGATCTTGTCTAAATTTTTATCTAAGTCCTTCATGAGAGTCTTGGAATGACTTTAAGAAGTCATGCATTTTTCTATTTCATGATATTGACTTGTGTGAAAAATATATATGATATGAAGAATATAAAAAACACAGAGCCGGGAGTTTGGCCTAATTGTGGAGTGCTTGTCTAGCATGTATGAAGGCCAATGTTCAATTCCACGGTACCACATACATAGAAAAAGCCGGAAGTGGTGCTGAGGCTCAAGTGGTAGAGCTCTAGCCTTGAGAAAGTCCAAGGATGGTGCTTAGACCCTGAGCTCAAACCCAGGACTGGCAAAAAAAAACCCACAAAAGTAATTAGTAGCATTAGAAATGGCATTTTATCTTTATATGACAGTAAAACTTATGAGTATGCTTTTCAATAAATAAATGAGCTTGCACTACAATAAAAAAAATGACTGCTCACAGAAGTACTCAGCCTTCCTCATGACAAATATGTATATGAGATCTATTGATATTTCCACATATTTTCTTCTGAAGTCAGCCCTGAAATCACCAAGACTGATTAACTCAATTGTAAATTGAATTCAGGACAGACAACATCATATTTTTTCCACATTTCTTCTCCAGAAAAACTCCATAAGTATTCTGGGGTATTCTGTTTCCATCACATTTTGAATCATACTTATCCTGTGAATGAACAGAAAAAGGTAATGGAGTGCCTATGAACTGAGGAGAACACCTGTGAACATTTAGGAGAATACTGAATTAATATTTTTTTAAAAACATGTCTCATTTTTATGGTAAATGTGCTGAGAATGGGCTTCATACTTCAATGAGGTGTTTAAAAAACAAAGGCAAAAAATATATAGGAACTCTGTGATACTTTCAATTGATGCCATATGCCATTTGCAGACAAATTTTTCATCTCTTGCCTTATAATAAATAATATGTCATCACAAAAAATTGTCACTTATAATTGAGTGGTAGCCAGCATTACAATTACAACAGTGTCACCATATTTTTTTCTCATTTTTAGAGAATTTCAACTGGTAGCATAAGCAATCATTTTCTAGATGTTGTGCCAACTAGTAGTAAGCGCTGTAATCACATTTACATGTTTCATTACTTTGAGTTTCAACACCAACTCTGTTGCTCTGAATTTGAACCTCCTATATAATTTGCCTGTCATTAATCAAAGCGTTTATACAAAATTGAATCTTACTAGAATGTAACTGAATAGCAGTATGGCAATTATGTTTATTCTACTCAAAGTCCTAGTCTCATATCTTTACTATTCCTGTGATGCATTGTACATCAGTGAAGATTTTCTAAGATAACTACAAAAAATGTCAACTGTATAATGATGAGCCTTATGAGTTTAACTGCATAAACTTTGAAGAATTTTAAGAGCAACTATTAAAATTAAGGATTCTTTTCACTACACTCAAATTTCACATGTTCACCTTAATTTGAGTATTTCCACTGTAACAGTACCCAAGTACAATTCCTGAGAAGCTGTCCACACAGTTAAGAAAGTTACTTGGAATGGTAGTTCAGGATAATATTAATTATTTCTAATAGTAGTTGTCATTATCCTATTTTAAAATTGAAAGTTTATCTACAATAGCTAATGAAGCTATTTAATTATACTACTAAATAACTGGAAAACTCCACATTTTTGCACTGATGAATAGAATCTTACATGAAGAATGATGACCAAAATATTCTGCCAAATATGAAACAATGGCTAAGAAATATATAACAGAACTGGCCTTATATCAATAAAATCAATAAAAAATCAAATGAAATGATAAATTTCTTTGAAATTATTTAATTAAATAAAAAGAAATGGGAATTGTGAGATGAACCTATGAGTATTGGCAATAGGTTTTGCTTGTTTTCCAGTTTATTTTAGAGAGCAAAGTATTGTGAATTTCACCATCTCTGTTGGCTGAATTGTGCATTTTTCTGTTAACTGAAGCATGGAGATATTTGAGTATCAATGTTCATAGTAGCAAAAAAATATTCTGAAGTACTCCTGGCAAAATCCATAGAAGAGTTAGGATTAAGGATGCAAACCTGGGTCTACTAAATAATCTGCCGAAGTCCCTTATACAAAAAGTTAGACACACGTGTGCACAAGAATGGAAAAGAGAATAATGGAATTTGCGGTAACTGAAGAATAAAAATGGAGCCACTCAAGCAGAGAAGTAATCCTTCCTTAAGTACAGAGCAAAGAGGTCACTGCATTAGGGGCTATGTCTTGTTAATTCTTAATGTATAATTACCTGGGATTCTTCTAAGGTGCCATTTCTCTGTCAATATCATGTTTAAGTTGTTTATTTCATATATTTTTATTGTAATTAGTAGAAGTGTTACATGATATTTGCCAGTTAGGAGGTGTCTTAATTCACATACACCGATACCCTTTCACATGTCTTAATCCCCATTTCTCTCTCCCCTCACCCCCACCACTCATCTTGTTTTCCCCCCTTCATTATCCAATTTCAAATAACCAAATTCAAATATATCCGATATAGCAGGTTAAAAAAGTGGAATAATGTAAGAATATGAGATAACCAAGGGAAAGCAAAAGAGATGAGAGATAACATACTACAACAATCATTCATTATATGGATTTTGTTTCTTTATCCTGGAGGTCCTTTCATTTAGCATCATACTGTATGGCCTTATGTATCAAGGTTTTGCTCTATTGCAAATCTCTGCTAGGAGAGCCCAAGGTTTCTACTGATTATGACAAATGAGGGAAACCATTGAGCCTAAGTTCCTCTGAGTCTGGCTTATTTCACTTAATATGATTTTTTCTAAGTCTTTCCATTTCCTAACAAATGGGGCGATGTCATTCTTTCTCACAGCAGCATAGAATTCCATTGTGTACAAATATCACATCTTGTAGATCCATTCATCAACTAAGGGACATCTAGATTGGTTCCATATCTTTGCCATGGTAAATAGTGCTGCAATGAACATCATTGTGCTAGTGGATTTAATATGTCCTTGTTTCTGCATGATTACATAAATCCCAAGAATTGGAATTGCTGGATCATAGGGGAGCTCCATGTTCAGTCTTTTGAGGAACTGCCATATTGCTATCCATAGTGGTTGAATGAGTTTGCACTCCCACAGTGTAGTAGTGATCCCTCCTGGCCACATCCCCTCCAGCATCTGTTGTTGTTAGTTTTCTTGATCCTGGCCATTCTCACTGGAGTGAGGTGGAATCTTAGAGTTGTTTTCATTTTCATTTGTTTTATGACCAGAGATATTGAGCATTTCTTCATGTGTCTCTGGGCCATTTTTGTTTCTTCTTCAGAGAAGACTCTCTTTAAGTCTTTGGCCTATCTTTTAATGATATGGTTGTTACTTTGGAGATTAGCTTTGGAGTGATTCAATTTTTGGAGATGTTGATATATTTTCGATATGAGGCTTTTATCCATTGTATGGTAGGTGAAGAGCTTCTCCCACTCTGTAGGCTTCCTAACTAATTTACTAGCTATGTCCTCTGCCATACAAAAGCTCTGCAGTTTAATGCAGTCCCACTTATCCAGCCTTTCTCTGATTTGCTGTGATTCTTGGTCCTTATTAAGAAAGTTTCAACCTGTGCCAAGGAGGCCTAGTGTATCTCCTATTCCTTCTTGTAAAGTTTTCAGTTTGTAGGCTTTTACCTCCAGGTTTTTGATCCATTTGGAGTTAATTCTAGTGCAAGGTGACAAAGAAGGATCCAACTTAATTTTCTGTAGGTGCTTAACCAGTTCTGCCAACACCACCTCATGAAGAGGCTATCTTTCTTCCATTCTATTTTTTGCCTTCCTTGTCAAAGATTAGTTAGCCATAGGTTGTGGTTTAATATCTATGTCCTCAGTTCTATTCCATTGGTCGTGAGGCCTGTTCTTTTGCCAGTACCAAGATGTTTTGATAATTATAGCTCTGTAATCGAGTCTAAAGTTTGGTATTGAAATTTCTCCTGCACTATTCTTTCTGCTTGGAAGTGTTTTTGCTATATGGGGTCTTTTATTATTACATATAAATTTTTGGATTGCCTCTTCTATTTCCTTAAAGAATGACATTGGAATATTGATGGATATTGCATTGAATTTGGAGATAGCCCTTCAAACTTTGTCATTTTCATGATATTGATTTTTCCAATCCAATAGCATGGGAGGTTTTTCCATTTCCTCAGTTCTGCTTTAATTTCCTTTTTCAGGGTTTTAAAATTTCATCAAAAAGTTCCTTTGCATTCTTAGTTAAGGTAATGCATAGGTACTTTATTTTCTTTGAGGCTATTGCAAAAGGAGTTTTTTTCCTGATTGTTCCTTCGTTCCTCTCACTGTTGGCATAGAGGAAGGCAGTTGGTTATTGAGGGTTAATTTTATACCCTGCCCACCCTTCCAAAGCTTTGAATCAGCTCAAGGAGCTTGGGAGTAGAATCTATAGGATTCTTTAAATAAAGAATCATATCATATACAAAGAGGGAAAGTTTTATTTCCTCTTTCTCTATTTGGATCCCCTTTATGCTTGCTTCTTGCCTTATTGCACTGGCTAGGAATTTTAATACTATGTTAAAGAGGAGTGCAGAGAATGGGCATCCTTGTCTCATTCCTGATTTTAGAGGGAATGGCTTTAGCTTTTCGCCAGTAAGTATAATACTATCTGTGGTTTTGTCATACACAGACTTTATTATATTGAGGAATGTTTAATGGATTCCTAGTTTTCCAGAAATTTTAACCTAAAGGGTGTTGGATCTTCTTTAATCCCCTCTCTGCATCTGTTGAGACAATCATGTGATTTTTGTCCTTGCTCCTGTTGATGTGTTGAATTATATTAATTGATTTGCGTATGTTGAACCAGCTTTGCCTTCCTGTGACGAATCCTGTTTGATCATAGTGTATTATTTTTTCAGTGAGTTGTTGTAGACGGTTGACCATTGTTTTGTTGAGAAGTTTTGCATTGATGTTCATCAAAGAAATAGGTCTATAGTTCTCTTTCTTTGATGAATCTCTGTCTGGTTTGGGGATGAGGGTTATACTGGCTTCATAGAATGAGTTCAGTAAAGAGCCTTCATTTGTTGGTGTAAAGGTTTGAGAAGTGTTACCTCATGATACTCTGGGTCTTGGTCATTTCTGTCATGATATTACCATTTTCATCTGTGATTTTGTTTATTTCGGTATGCTCCCTTCTTTTTTTGGTAAGATTTGCTAAGGGTTTGTCAATTTTGTTAATTCGGTCAAAGAACCAACTCCATGTTTTGTTGATTCTTTCTATACTTTTTTTGGATTCCAAATCATCTAATTCTGCTTTGATTTTAATAATTTACTTCCTTCCAGTAGGATTAGGGTTGGTTTTTTTCTCTTTTTCCAGGAGCTTAAAGTGACACATTAAATAGTTGGTTTGTGATTTTTCAAATTTGTTATTGTAGGCACTCAGTACTTTAAATTTTCCTTTGAGTACTGCCTTTGTCATGTACTAAAGGAGCTGGTATTTTGTGTGCTCCTTTTTGTTAAATTTCATAAACTGTTGGATTCCTGTTCTGATCTCTTCTATGACCCATTGGTGATTCAGAAATGAGTTATAGGGTTTTCTTTGGTGAAGATGGGTGTTCAAATGCAATTTGATGCCCTTGTGGTCTGAGAGAGGGCAGGGAATAATTTCAGTGTTTCTGAATCTGTCCAGGTCTGTTTTATAGCCTAAAATGTGGTCTATTTTGGGAAATGTCCCATGTGCCGCTAAAAAAATATATATTGTGTGGTTGCTGGGTGGAATATTCTGCAGATGTCTGTTAGATCTATTTGGTCTATACAATTGTCAATTCTAAGGTTTCTCTGTTGAGTTTTTGCCTCGTTGATCTGTCCATAGATTAGAGTGGTGTGTTAAAGTAATCAACAATCACTGTGTTTTGATTTATGTATGGTTTCAGTGGAAGTAAAGCTTGTTTGATGATGTTCAGAGCTCCGGGATAAGGTGTGTAGATGGTTATTTCTCCTGGAGGAAAGATCCCTTTAGCAGTATGTAGTAACCTTCATTTTCTTTTCTCACTAATTTATGTTTGACATCTGATATGAGGATGGCAACTCCAGCTTCTTTATGGGGGCCATTGCTTGATAGAGTTTATTCCAACCTCTCACTTTCATAAGGTGTTTGTTTTTTTGGGTAAGTGTGTGTCTTGAAGACAGCAGAATGATGGATGCTGTTTTTTGATCCAACTAGATAATCTATGTCATTTAATTGGAGAACTTAACGTTCATTGATATTGAGAGTCAGGATTGAGAAATATTTATTAATTCTCGCCATTTTTACAAGATTTCATTATGGCCTGTGTCTTGATAGTTTTTGTGGTGCTTAGATATTATGCATTTTAGGTGCCATGTCTTTCTCTGTATTACATTTGTGTCGGTTTTCTACGTGTAGAACATATTTGAGAATTTTCTGTAGTGTTAGTTATGTTGAAGCTTTTCCTTGGAATGGAATGTTTTTATTGTTTCCTCAGTAATCAATGAGAGCTCATCTGGGTACAATATTCTTGGTTCCTAGTTCTTTGACTTCTGGACATGACATATAGCCTTCTACTGTCTTCTTGCTTGCATGGTTTCTGTTGAGAGATCTGGGGTTATTCTGATTGGTTTGCCTTTATGGGTGATTTTTCTCTTCTACCTGGATGATTTTAGGATCCTATCTTTGGTCTCTATTGATCGGATTATAATTTGGCAGTGGGATGTCCTTTTCTGGTCAGGTCTGTTTGGGGTTCTAAAAGCTTCTTGTATCTGGATGGGCCTGCCGTTCTGGATATTTGGGACATTCTCTGAGATGATTCCCTGAAGTATATTTCCAATACCATTAAACTCTTTCTCCAGACCATCCTCAATATCAATTAGCCTTAAATTAGGCTTTCTAATTGTATGTTGGACCTCCTGTAGCGTTTTCTCATATTTCCTTGGTTTGAATTGACTCATTTTCTGTTCTTTCTCTATAACAATTAAATTATCTTCAACCCCGGAAATTCTCTCTTCTGCATTGTCTAACCTGCTATCAAAGCTGTCTACTTTATTCTTCATCTTCCTTGCCTTCCACGTCTTGTTTTAGATCATATTTGGATTTCTTTAGCTCTTTGATTTCCATTCAAGTAGTTAGCTCAGAAGCTTTATTCTCTTTGGACATCTGTTGGAGTTCAGTCACCTTTTTGTTTGTGGATTCTATGAATTTGTCCATTTTTTCTTTGTAAAACCTTTATTATGGCCTCCTTTATGGCTTCCCTTTTTTACATATCACCTTGTTTATGTTTTCCTCTTGTTTAGCTGTGGCTTCCTCCCTTATCTCTTTCTTTATGTTTTCACACTTTTCATTAATGATGTTTATCAATTCCATTTGAATAGCACTTGGAAGGCTCTCCTCTAGATTTGCCATTGCTTGTTTATGTTGGGTAGGAGATGCTATTCTTTCATTTGAAATTTTTCTTGAGTTTCCTGTTCTGCCCATTTGAAAATGGGGGTAGGATTAATACTAAACAAGATGGTAAGTTTTCAGTTATAACCAACCTAGACCTTTTTAGTTGGCTGACAATAGATGTTCACTCTTTTAGATTGGTAATATTACTCTCTCTTTCTTTTTGTGCACTTACATACAAATCTGATACAATCACTGATGACCAATTTATGAACAAAACAATAAGCCCCTCAATCCAAACTCTATTGTATTTAAGTCCCTCTGCACCTAGGGTATAAGAACACCTAGATACACAGCATTGCTCAATAACCATCAAATGTAGATCCATGCATTATAAGAGCTGAAGTATGTACAGAGAACCAGAGATATAAAAATAATATAAAAGATGACAAGGTAGGTAGGAAAAGAATAATATATGAATGTAAGATTATTATAGTAATGAAGAAAAGTTATCGTGTAAGGATAAGTGACCTAAAGTGATAGACAGGTGTGATATTTGAGTAGAAATTTAGATGAACTTCGATAAAACTTATGAAAGTAAGAAGAGTAATAAGAAGAATATATAGAGAAAGGAGGGAGGTAGATATAGGAGATTTTAATGATTCAAATTTTAAAAAGAAAAAAGAAACTAAACAACAACAAAATAAAAGAAAACAGAACGCACAAAAAAAACAAAAATAGAAACAGAAACAAAAAAACAACAAAATGAAACAAAAACAAAACAAAAAAATGACAAGTGGGGCGGTATTCCTCACTGTTCTGAGTTTTTACCCAAGAGATACTAGGGTTGAGAACCAGGAGTTTAAAAAGCCGGTGACTGTATCAATCTGCATATCGCTTTTTTTGAGACTATACCCAGAGCTGTCAGTTTGTTTCTAGGAATGACCACAGTGACAATAGGATTGCGGGAAAAGAGAGGAGAAAAATTAAAAAGGAATTAATCATAACATTAGAAAAAAAGGAGTAGGTTAAGTGGCAAAGAGAAAAATATGAACACCAAAAAATGCAAATGAAATGGAGTAGAAGAAAAAAAAGGGGCGTATTCTTCAGTTGATTTGTGTGTGTGTGTGTGTGTGTGTGTGTGTGTGCCTGGGGGATGATAGGAAACTTATGTCTCCACTGAATTCGGGATGTAAACACTTCACAAAGTCTTTTTCTCTTGTGATTTGGCTTTGCGGTTTTTCAGATCAGATTGCTTGTTTGGTAAAACAAAGCTGAAAGATCTGTGGGCAGCTTTGTTTACCAGATCTGTGGCTGGCACAGGGGACGGACTTCAACAGCACTGGGGCCATATTTCCAGCTAGGTGATCTCTGGAAAATCCTTGCCAGGCTCCAATTGCTTTGGCCGTGTCTTTGCCAACAGTCAAGATGGCCCAGCTCTCAGCTGGAGGGGGAGGGGCTCCCTACCAATGCCATTCCGTGAGCAGAAGTAGAAACTTCTCCTCGGAGGTACTCACAAATTGTTGGATTGTCCGTGAAGCTGGCAGGTTGGTGCACTGCTGGGTGTTGGCCCTGGGTTCGCACAGGCTCTGTGTGGCTTTGTCTGTAGCTGGCATGTCTGCGCTGTTGAGAGTGCTCTCTCCGCTCTGATTCAGAGGAGTGTTTGTCTCCCTGGCTAGGATCTGCACTGCCAGAAGATGAATCTTGGCAAGAGCTCAGTATGTCTCACACTGAACTTCTGCCAGCTTCTGCTGATCTCCGATTCTTGAGTTGTTTTTGATTGTGTAAATGTCTGAGAATTTTCAGTAATGTGATATTTGTATTTTAATTTTCCATGCCTGGGAAAGCATTTATTTTTCCATCAGCTATGATTAGAACTTATCTGGTACAGTATCGTTGGATGGTTGTTTTCTTTAGGGCTTGGCATATGTCATTCCAAACTCTTTATTAGTTATATTAAATCCCATTGTGAAATCTGTGGATATTCTGAAGTTTTACTTTGTAGCCAATTGTTCTCTCTGTCCATATTGAGGATCCTTTACTTGGTCTCAATTGATCCTGTACAAACTATAATTTTGTGTTTGTTTGTCCTTTCTTACTATAGTCTCTTGTATGTGCATGAGTACTTGTATATGCATGGGGATGTCCTGGATATTTAAAAAATCATCTGAAATGATTTCCTAAGTAAATTGCCAATTACAGTAACCTCTTTTGCCAAGCCCTACTCAATACAGATTAGCTATAATTTAGGTTTCTTAATTGTTTATTTTGATCTCCAGGGGAGAGCTGTCATATTTCTTGAACTTGTTTGAATAACATTTGGACTTCATAAATTCTAGACTATCTTTAATTTGAGAAATTCTTTTCATCATCTAACCTGGTGTTCATATTTTCTTTTTCTATGTTGTAATGTGTAGAGGAGTTACAGTTATGTTCAGTAGATAGTAGGTGAATTACTACTAACACATTGATACATATTTTCATGTTTTTTTCCTCAAATTACCTCCCCCCTCTCAACCAATTATATTGTTTCCTCCTTCCATTTCCTATTTCAAGTAAACAAATAAACATATATACAATATGCCAAGTAACAAAGTCAGAAACAATACAATATGAGATTAATTGAAGGGCGACAAAAGAGAAGAGAAATAACATAATACACTAATAAAAATAATAACACAAGATAAAGCTCTTGTTTTCGTATCCTAGAAATCCTTCCATTTGGTCAAATTATACATGGCTATATATCTTGGTTTTGTCCTATTGTAATCCTCTGATAGGAGAGCCCAAGGTGTGTACAAATAATTACAAATGAGGAAAACCATTGAGCGTATATTCCTTTGGATATGGCTAACTTCACTTAATATGATTTTTGCAAGTCTTTCCTCTTCTTTACAAATGGGGTTATCTCATTCTTTCTGCTGACAGCATAGAATTCCATTGTGTATATTCCATTGATCCAACCCTTTACTGTGGGGCATCTGGCTTGGTTCCATATCTTTGCTACAGAAAATATTGCTGCAGTGAACCTCATTGTGTTAGTGGCTTTATAATGTCCTTGTTTCTGTATGATTAAGAAAATGGCAAGGAATGGGATTGCTGTTTTAGAGGAGCTCTATGTCTACTCTTTTGAGGAATCACCATACTACATTCCATGGTTGAACAAAGTTATAATCGCAACAACAGTGTAGTAGTGATCCCTCCTAGTCACATTCCCACCAATATATGTTGCTATTAGATTTCTTGATAATAGATATTAGATATGTTTCTTTTATTGTATTTAATTGTTGGGATAATGTGTAGAGTGGTTAAAGTTACATTCATCAGGGAGTTGGTATATTATTTTTTTCCATATATTTTTGTTGTAATAAATAGCAGGGTTACATTATATTCATCAAATAGAAGGTGCATTGCTTCACATATATTGATACCCTTTCTCATGTCTTTGTCTCCATTTCCTTCCCCTCATCTGAACACATCATCATGTTTTCCCCCCTCTGTATCCCATTGCAAAAAAACAAATACACACACACAAACACATATAATCTCAGATAACTAGGTGAAATATTATAACAATATGAGATAACCAAGGGACAGTAAGAGATGAGAGATAACATAGTATACTAAGGACAACAATCACTCATTGTATGGCTTTTGTTTCTATATCCTGGAGGTCCTTTCACTTAGCATCATACTATATGGCTTTATGTATCTCGATTTTGTTCTATTGTAAATCCCTGCTAGGAGAGCCCAAGGTTTCCACTGATTATGACAAAGAGAGAAACCATTGAGTCAATGTTCCTTTGAGTCTGGCTTACTTCACTTAATATGACTTTTTCTAAGTCTTACAATTTCTTTACAAATGGGGTGATGTCATTCTTTCTGACAACAGCATAAAATTCCATTGTTTATAAATAGCACATCTTCTTGATCAACTGAGGGGCATCAGGAATGGAAAATAGTGCTATAATGAACATCATTGTGTATGTCTTTGTTTCTGGATAATTGGGTAAATGACATGTAGTGGAATTTCTGGGTGACAGGAAAGTTCTATGTTTAGTTTTTGAGGGACTGCCATACTGTTTTCCATAGTGGCTGAATGAGTTTGGACTCCCACCAACAGTGTAATAGTGATCCCTCGTGGGCACATCCCCTCCAGCATTTGTTCTTATCAGATTTCTTGATCATGCCATTCTAACTGGAATGAGGTGGAATCTTAGAGTTCTTTTGATTTGCATTTCTTTTATGGCAAGATATGTCCAGCAATTCTTCATGTGTCCATAGGCCATTCTTGTTTCTTCTTCAGAGAAGATTCTCTTTAAGCCTTTGGCCCATCTTTTAATGGGATAGTTGTTTCTTTGGAGATCAGTTTTTGAGTGATTCAATTTTTTGGCTGTTGATATATTTTAGATATGACACCTTTGTCTGTTGTACGGTTAGTGAAGATCTTCACCTATTCTGTAGGCTTTCTGATATTTGCTAGCTATGTCCTTTCCGTTTATAAGCTCTACATTGTAAGGCAGCCCCACTTATTTAGACTCTCTGATTTGTTGTGTTTCTTGGTCCTTATTAAGAAAAATTCAACCAATGCCAAGGAGACTAAGTATATCTCCTATTCCTTCTTGTTCAGTTTTCAGTATATCTGGTTTTACCTCAAGGTTTTTTTTGACACATTTGAGTTAATCCCATTGCAGGGTGACAAAGAAGGGGCCAAGTTTTGCTTTCTGGAGGTGATCAACCAGTTCTGCCAGCACCGCTTATTGAACAGGCTGTTGTTTTTTTTTTCATTTTAGTTTTTTGGCTCCCTTATCAAAGATTAGGTAGCCATAGGTCTGTGGGTTAATATCTGGGTTGGAAACAAGTATTCTCTCCTTATGTAATTTCTATCCAAGAATATCAGGTATTATGCACATTTTCTATCATACCTGCAATTTCATTAGGCCCGAATAGAATGAGATCAATCCCATCCACATAGAGAGACAGTGATGAGGTTTATTTCCTTAGTTAATCCTTAGAAAAATTTGTGTGATTAATACTGTTGAGTTTTTATGTGTCTTTGGATTGTGTATAATTGAGGCTTCACTTGTTCACATCTAAAAATAATGTTCTGGTTTATTTATGCTGTAATGTGAACTCCTCATTTGAAAACACACACATGGAAATGTTATTTAGAAACTGTGTTTTCAACAGAAATAATTTCTTTATAGTGTTCTCTACAGATTTTTGTTTGTTTTGTTTTACTGATTTTCAGGAACACTCACAGACAATCATATTTCAGTGCTCTATTTCCTAAATGGTATTTTTATGGAATGATCATATATAATTAACCCCTCTAAATTTCCTCATTCAAGTTTATGCCTAGTTAATTTTCCTTCTTAAAAGGGAATTAACCATTCCAGGAAAATTTGTTTAAAGCAAAAGCAAAGCCAGAACAGAGCACCTTCATTTTCATGTCAACAATGGGGTTATCTGTCATAAATATAAAGTTCCTTATGACCATACTTACTGCAGAAAATTCTACTTCCTGAAAGTACAAAAACAATAATCTGTATGTGATGGTGTTCAAAATGCCTACCAATGTATGATGAATGTAATCTGCTGGAGATTTCATAGAATTATACAAAAAACATTCTTTCACTCTTCATTGATTAGTAGGGTCAGAGGATTCTGTTGTGGAAACAGCTAAATTAATCACATGCAGCATTCAATAGTTTGGGTGAAATGATAGGTAAGTGAGTTGGATACTGGCTTAAAGGACAAACAAATTTAAATATAAACTTTTCTATTTTTCTATATTTCCACATTGATTCTATGCCAGATGAATGGTGATTGTTCCATACAGAATATTCCTACATGAATAGAAATGACAGATGATTCATTTTCAGGCTACTGGTACCAAGCCAACATTGAAGTACCACATTTCTATTCTTTAATCTACAACAGGTGATAAGACATTCTGAGAGATTGCAAAAGTATGTGAAGTCACAGAAACCAAGAAATCCTTCTGACCAAATAGGATCATACAAAGAAACAATTATATTTTAACAACGAAAATGCATACACCAATAATGATTACAGATGAATTTCTCAAATTTAAGATTTGTCAATTTTCTGTCATTTTTGAACTTCCTAAAATATATTGCAAGCCTATCCTCTTATAGCAGTAACAAGTGAGTGACTAAGTATAGATAAGTGGGCCAATCATAGAAAAGTTGACAATAAAAGTAATCAGCCTACAAAGATTCATGAAAAACTGCTGAGTTACACAGAGTCTACTCTGCCTTAAACATTTTAGAACTATGCCTATGAATTATCAAACAACTCAACATTTCCTTGTCCCATCAATGCTGTTCACTTATCATACTGTGAGCAAATAAATGAAACATCAGGAAATTCACATTTCCACACAGTATGAATTTTAGATGATATTTTGTGTATGCATAAAATGTGTGGTTTTCCCTGTAACTATATTCAGAAACAGTAACAGATTTTTGAGGGAGAATAAACAAGTCATGCAAATCATAATATTGTGGTCTCACTAGACCATTTTGCAATTTCTATATGGTTTTTAGATAATTATAAATTTTCCAAAGAAGGAATTTATAGGAAATTTGTGTAAGAGTTTATTATGCCATTTGCTACAAGATGAAAAATTAAGATACCATTTTAGGTTCAAACACAAACCTATCAGAAAGGAAAATAATGCAATTGTTCATTCTCCACCTAGAAAAGTAGGACAAGTAAAGAAATGAATCAAGCACTTTATAAAAAATATGACACTATCATATTATCATCTGAATGCAAAATGTGTTTTCTTCACTTTCTAACATCTATGATCAATTTTGGACTCCTATTTGAAGGCACGGAAAGCATAAAGGATGCAGAAAGATGGCTGATTCAGCTAGAAATATCCTACAAATTGTTTTAAATCATAATGAAACGAAAGGTTGATGAAATTAGGGACAGTGGAATGGAAAGACCTGCAAGTCTTTGAATGAAATTGGCCATGGTTCCTAATGTCCATACATAGAATGAAAAATGAACTGTTCCATTAGCTGTTCAATGCTAGGGTACTAGCCTTGAGAAAAAAAATCCAAGGACAGTGTTCAGGACCTGAGCTCAGGATAGTAAAACTAAGTAAATATAAAAATAAAAAAATTACATAGAGAAATATGACTTTCAGCATCTCCACTGTATTTTCTGTATTCTGAAGCCCTCAGTTCACTAGCAACATATCAATAATAGTATGTCACTATAGTTGGAAACATAACTAACAAAGTCAATATGAATATAAGGAATTAGGAGATGAACATGTATCTTGCAAAGAGTTCATCTGGCCACATCCCTTTTAAAACAGAAAAGAGGTTGCAGATATTCTTGGTATTTGAGTAAGTTAATCAAATACAGCAAAGCAGAGCTTTATGCCTTCTTTAAGAAGAAACCAAGGAGTCAACAAAATTGGCTACTCATAAAATGACTTGTTTTTCCTCTTCTGCCTGTGTTCATGTTTTTTTGAGATGACAAAGTAAGCACATTTTGTATTCAGGATATGAGGATTTTAGGCCAGCTTTTGCTTTTGTTCATTGAAATGTGCAATTCTGAACTCAAATTTGAAGTAAAGTTAAACTTACTTATATGATGAAATCTTCTATACTGAAATTCATAACAACTGAGCTACAATTCAGGAGATTATGCCCTGGAAGGAGTTCCTATTTTCTACCAGCCTGCAACCTGACCTTACCAATAGTTCTTATTACTATTACTTAGGAAGCATTGTTTCCTTTACTTTCATTGTGTTTCCCACAGGTGCTACATATGAATTACATTTGTGAACAATATTTGGCAGTGGAGGAAAGGTAGGAAAATTCAAAAGTCATATTTGCCAGCTTGTCCATATAGCACAGACTAGAGTGTAAAGAAACTAGTAAAAAGTCCACATCAAACATACATGAAATCAATGTATAATATCTGAAAGGAAAAGTTATAGGACACATAGTACCTTGGATATGAAAGTTTTCCTGTCATATTTTTTTCACTAAAGAGGTCCATAATTGAAAACAACAAGGTTTGTGCTCTCAACTAAAATGGTTTTAATCAGAGTAAATATGTTCACCATAATTCCTTACAATGGGTCAAATCAGCATGAAATGTCAAGAGACACAATGTGATAAATGGTTGATAATATTAAGAGAAAAAGATGAGGGGTAAGGAGAGGGAAATGGGGATGAAAGCATGAGAAAGGGTATCAATATTTGTGAAGTAATTCACCTTCTATCTGGTGAATATGATGTAACTCTTCTATTAGGTAAATAAAAAATACATGAAAAGAAAAGAATGTTTGTAGGAAAACAAGACTATGACTTATTTCACACCTCAAACGAAAAAAAGATCAATTCACAATTAGAATCTTACCTTTTATATATAGCATACATAATATTATCATTTACATATAATATATATCATGTATATTTTATAGGTGCATTTATATTTCATATAATTATAGTTTAATATATTGTATAATATTAGTATATGTAAAACTGTTATGTTACAAATAGTATTACATAATATTTTTCTATTATGTAGTATTCATATGTGTAAGATGCTATTGTATGAGAGATTAAATATATATTTGCAGTGACATTAATAACATATAATATATGTTCAATCCTATTATTTATACATAATGTAATATATGTTATATAAGCATATACAATTTATTATATTACATCATTTATTTGATTTATATTTGAATAATAAATATAAAAAACAAAAAAGAGAATATTCAGAGAAAACAAAACCCCACCATATTGTCTGAAGTAAATTCCCTGATACGACTTATGCAGTTTCTATTTGTGTTGAGAATATTGTTTCTGGGAATCCCTCATCATTGGCTTCTTAGAGTTATTTTAATTCCACTGAGTGTCATTACTCTGGTAATGTCAACATCTCTTTCTATTTATAAATGTTTTCCCCTACATATTTTTACCTGATTAACTCAGTCTGAATTTAAAAAATGTTTGCTATTGAACAATACAAGAGAGAGGAATCAACTTATATTTTTGAACCCAATGCTATGGACATGGTATTGGAAATATAAACACAACTATGTAGATATAAAAAATTCTGACTGTATAGACATAATGTTTTACTACATAGATTATATTTATCTATGACATACAAACCCTCAGCCTAATTTTAATTATGTTCTAAAATCTAAGTGCCAGTGATTGTATATAGAGATTTGCTTTTTGAATACTTGTTTGTTTAATATGTCATTTGAAATGTTATGTGAAATCAATCTTAAATTCTTTTTTTTCCCTTGGCACAGGTTGAAACTTTTTTTCCATATACTTTTTAGTGTAATTAATAGAAGGGTTATATGATACTTGCCAGATAGGAGGTGCATTAATTCACATACATTGATACTCCTTCACAAGTCTTGAGCCCATTTCCCACCCCCCCAAAACCCACTCTTCGTCTTGTTTCCCCCACTTTCCTACCAATTTCAATTAACCAAATACAAATATACCTGATATATCAGGTAACAAAGTGGGATACTGTAACAATATGAGATAACCAAGGGACAGCAAAAGAAATGAGAGATAACATACTACATTAAGGACAACAATCATTCATTATATGGCTTTTTTAATGTATGTTCTTTTTTCATATATTTTTTATTGTAATTAAGAGAAGGGTTACATGATATTTGTCAGATAGGAAGTGCATTAAGTCACATACATTGATACCCTTTCACATTTCTTGAGCCCCATTTCCCTCCCCCCCATCCCACCCCTCATCTTGTTTTCCCCTCTTCCCTATCCAATTTCAAATAACAAAATACAAATACAAGCCTGGGGCATCCTAATCTGAAGTCAAATGTAGTAGATACCAAAACACATTAGGTACTCTGTGTCTCTTGTCTGAGGTGTTTGGAACCAGAAAGATTTTGGATTTCAAGTTCAGATTTTGAAATGTTTGTATATGTATAATGAGACATATCTTGTGGGGGGTGTGGTAAGGAGCAGGCATTTAAACATGACATCTATTTGTGTTTTACCTATTTTCTTGTACACACAAACTGAAGATAAATTTATGTCCCATCGGTAAAAAAAATGTATCCAATATATAAGATAACAAAGTGAGATACTGTAACACTATAAGATAACCAAAGGACAGCAAAAGAGATAGAGATAACATAGTACATTAAGGACAACAATCACTCATTATATGACTTTCGTTTCTATATCCTAGAGGTCCATTCATTTAGCGTCATATTGTATGGCCTTATGTATCAAGGTTTTGCTCTATTGCAAATCTCTGCTAGTAGAGTCCAAGGTTTCTACTGATCATGACAAATGAGGGAAATCATTGATCCTAAGTTCCTTTGATTTCTGGCTTACTTCACTTAATATGATTTTTTTCTAAGTCTTTCCATTTCCTAACAAATGGGGGGATGTCGTTCTTTCTGACAGCAGCATAGAATTCAATTCTGTACGAATACCACATCTTGTTGATACATTCATCAACTGAGGGACATCTAGATTGGTTCCATATCTTTGCTATGGTAAATAGTGCTGCAATGCACATCGTTGTGCTAGTGGATTTAGTATGTCCTTTGATTCTATATCCTAGAGGTCCTTTTATTTAGCTTCATACTATATGGCCTTATGTATCAAGGTTTTGCTCTATAAATTCTTTAATAAAATATATCTGCTATTGTTATTTATGATCATATTAATACCTTTTGACATGTACTAGGATTATATTTAAGATCTATAGAAATATGCATCCTGTGTTCTAATCATTTTACTTCATTGCAATGGAAATGAATGCCCAGACTAAAGTACCTAAAATCATGCCAAAAGATAAGATTTGATTTGCACACTACACATTTATATATTAAATGTGACTTTTTACAAATTGAGATGGTAAATAAGAGGCATGTCCGTGTAGTATATAATCCTGGTACAGTGTTTACCTACTTTTTGTGAAGGCGAGGCTCCCATTCCTTATTAACACATACAATAATGTGGCTCAAGTTGTAGAGTTTAAACCTCAAATCGAGGACCCAGGCTCTGAGATCAAAAGAATTGAAACCCACTGGACACTGGGCAAATGGCTCTGGTCCTGGCTACTCAGTAGGCTAAGATTTCAGGATTGTGGTTCATAGCCAAAGAATGTGAAATTCTTATTTCCAATTTTGCCAGAAAACTGGAGGTGGTGCTGTGGCTAAAATAGTAGAGTGCTAGGCTTGAGTAGAAGAACTCAGGAACAGTACTCAGACCCAGAGTTCAAGGCAAGTTATTGAAGAAAAAATATCATGCAACTGTATCACATTGTTTCTAGGCATGCAAAACTCTGATTTCTTTCAGGAATGGCCTAAAAAGCAATTCCAAGTTAATGACTTAAATGGGACACTAATGTATATGCACAATATTTACAATGTTATTATACATATGTATCTTTAAATTTAAATGAATATATATTAGGAATACATAACACATATAGTTATTAAATATACAGATACATAAGTGATTAGAAAAAGAAAAATGATGAAGTCCTGGAAAGCAAATTGCTTAACAATTCAATTTACAATCACCATATACTCCATTTCTTCCCTTGATTTTGCAACAGAAAATCAAGGTGAAATTTTAGATGAGGGATTATTTGGGATACATTATATCATTTTCACTGTCTACTCATTGAAATAGATTTTTTGGTGGTTCCAGTGAATTCATAAGAAAAGTAGTACTACCTGCTCTCACAAACATTATTGGGATTTCTACTAGAAATTCCAATTTCCAATAATTCAGGAAAGAATGGATAGCCCCTCAGTGAATTAAAAATATTTATACCTAGTTACAAGGGTTGGACCTTCAAAGGAGAATCTCAAGTCCAAGTTCTTTTCTCTAATAGGAGGTCCACTTCGACTAACAGTGGCAAAAAATTTTATATATGTCTAGACCATAATAGTAAGTGTAAGTTTGTCAGTATTTCTGTGCAATATTTTGCCCATCAAGCAATGCAGTATTATTTGAACATATATCATGCAGGCACATTAATAATATTTAACAAATGCCTGATATCTAACTCTGTACACAAAGTTAGATCTCTTGAAAATCTGTTTCAATCTTGCATTCTTACTTAATGACAGGTTACTATGATAGCACACAAGTTCTTTACAAATCAAAGTAGAAATACTACATCAAGGTTTGGGCACTGCAGTAAATATAATTAATATGATATAATAATTGTGGAGAAAAGATGAAAATCAGTCAGTGCACTTCATTGATATTGAATCAGGTGGAATTTCTAATGACAACACTCAAGACAAATAGGCATTTGGAATAATGTCTGAAAAAGTGAGCTTATGGACATTTTCTTTCTATCAATACCAGAATGGTTATAACATAAACTTTCCATGAAGAGAACTTTGCATACAATAATTTTCTTTCTCAAAAAATCAATGAAATGTTTGAAGGTAAATAAAAGTGTGATCCATTTGAGAGGAGTGTAACAAAATCCCAATAATTATATTTGCTTTAAATTCTTTTTGTAAGAATATTGTTAATTATTTCATATTTCCTTTCTTCAAAATTTTATTTTCATGGTAACTTACAGATTGGTTAGACTTGCATTCATTACACTTGAAGATTGTTATGCATTATGATTTTCTCCCACTTTTCCTCCTTCCACTTCTTGGCCTGTTGTAAAGTTCATTTCCTACATTTTATACTGTGAATATCATAATTCAAGTGGCTTAATTTATTCTTTTATATATCAACTTGTTTTTCCTTTTCCTTTCCCTCATTCAAGGAAACAAATACATGTGTACACAGTTCCCAAAGTATTAATTCAAATTCAAAAATAACTAGGAAAAGCATTAAGAGGATTAAAGAAAAAGAAAAACAGTATTAATCAGGAAAGAAATAATTTCACATGTATAAATTTCTTTTTTCCTTTCCCTGGAGTTCATTTCACTTAGGCAAGTCTTATAAGCCATACACACATAGTTGTTGAGTTACTGGTGTGGCTAATATTTGTTAATATGATTTACTTTTAATTTTATTGTCAGGAGACTGCACCTAGGCGTTAAATGTACATTTCTCAACCTGTGGGTGCATAACTTCTCAGACATTGATACCCCTTCTGATGTATATTTTTGGTCCCTCTTTCCATCCATAATCCTTCTTCCAATCATCTGTTCTCTCTCTTCTTTTCCCTATTTCAAATTAGCAATAAATCTACTCGATATACAAGGTAACAGAGTCATATACAGAAAACACATGAGATTATTAATAAGGGAAAAAAGAGAAAAAGAAAAAATATAGTAGATTAAGAACAACACTCACAAAAGTTAATTTCTTGTTTCCATATCCTAGAGTTCATTTTGTTTAGTCTAGTATTGTGGTATTTTGATCCTCTGCTAGGAGAGTTCTAGATGTATGCTAATTATTACAAATGAGGAAATGCATGGAGTCTGGGTTCCAAAATTTTAGTCTGGCTTATTTCAGTTAATATGGCATTTTCCAAGTCTTTCTGTATTTTATGAAATGGGCAATGTATTTCTGATTGAAGCACAGAATTCCTTTGTGCATAAGTACTAGATCTACTTGTTCTATCTACTGTGTTAATTCCATATCTTATTTATGATCATGAACATCATTGTGCTAGTAAGATTAACATATCTTTGTTTTGGGAAGTTTGGCTAAATTCCCACTAGTGAGATTGCGAGATTCCTGGGTCATAGTGAAGGTCTAGGTTTAGTCTTTTGAGAAATCTCCATACTGCTTTTCAGAGTCATTGAACCAGTTCACATTCCCACCACGTGTTCAGTAGAATTGCCTTTTGGACACATCCCGCCAGAATTCATTGCTATTAAAATTCTTGACAATGGCTATTCAAGCTGCAGGGAGGTGGTATCTCAAAGTTGTTTTGATTTGCATTTCTTTTATGGCCAAAGATATAGAGCATTTCTTCCTGTGTCTATTGAAAATTCTTATTTTCTCTTCAGAGAAGTATCTCTGTAAGTCTACACCACCATTTAATGAGATTGTCATTTCTTTGTGTATTTACTTTTGAGAGACTCAATATTTGGATCTATAGGTAAATATTATATATGATGCCCTTGTCTTTGTATAAGTAGTGAAGAGATTTTCTCACTCTATGGGATTTCTATTTAACTTCTAGGTATGTCTTTTGCCAAATACAAGTTGTGAGGTTTAATGAAGACTCATTTGTTCAAATTGTCTTTACTTTTTTATGTTTGGGTTGTTATTAAGAAAATTTGGAACTGTAACAAATAGTTGTAGTGTTTCTCCTATTTCTTCTTGTAAAGTTTGAATGATATCTGTTTCTACTGCGAGGTCTTTGATCCATTTGAAACTAATTCTGGTGTAGGATGGCCCAAAAAGATTCAACTATTTTTTCTTCTACAGTTTTTTAAACCAGTTCTCCTAATTTTTGGCTTCCTGATCAGAGATTAGGTTGTCATAGGAATGTGAGTATGATTTCAAAGTCCACAGTATTCTTCCATTGGTCCCCACACCTATTCTTATACCAACACAGACTTTTGATTACTATAGATATCAGTGCTGTTCTTTCTGTCCAGGATTGTTTTTCCTATACAGTTGTCTTTTTTTTTTGCTTCAGGACATCTTAATTAGGAAATACTTTGCAGTCATTAAAAAAAATCTGTTTCTGGATAGGAATGTGACTTATCCATGGGTTTGATTCCTGTACCACATAAACAGAAAAAACTGAAAGTGGAGCTATGGCTAAAGTGGTGTAGTTCCAGCCTTGAGCAAATGAAGCTTAGGGTTAGTGACCAGGGCCTGAGTTTAAGCCCCAGGAGATGAGAAAATCAATGCACAACTAAAAAGCAATGTCAAATAATAGATATTAGTAGCAGACTGAAAATGTCCCATTGATAGGTTTTAAGTAAAGAACATAATATGAAAGATCTAAAAACATTTGGCTCCACATGTGCTTACAACACATCACATGCAAAATTAGAAAAAGACTACAAAATAATGGTACATTTTTATAATTTTTATTGTGATTAATAGAAGGGTTACATTATATTCACCAGATAGAAGGTGCATAACTTCACAAACATTGTTACTCTTTCTCATGACATGGTCCCCATTTCCCTCCCACTTCCCTTGTATTTTTTTAAATTCCATATAAATGTTTGCATTGCTTCCTGTATTTCATTAAAGAATGACACTGGGATATTGATTGGTATTTCATTGATCTTGCAGACAGTCTTTGGCATGATTGCCATTTTCACAATGTTAATTCTTCCTATCAAGGGTCATGGTAGCTATTTCCACTCCTTAGGTTTTATTTCCTTTATTTAGGTTTTTAAAGTTTTCTACATAAAAGTCCTTTACATCCTCAATTATTTAAGTATTTAATTTTCTTTGTGCCTATTGAAAAATGAGTTAGTTTTCCTGATTGCTGCATAGATCTACTCCTTGATGGCATACAGGAAAGGTTTAATTTTATGCACTGCTACTTTCCCAAAGTTTTGAATCAGTTCAAGTAATTTGTGAGTGGAGTCTATTGAGTTCTTTTTTTATACTGAATCATGGCATCTTCAAAGAGAGAAAGTTTCACTTCCTCTTTGGATCCCCTTTATGTTCATCTCTTGCCTTATTTCTCTGGGTATAAATTCTAATACTACCTATTAAAGAGGACAGGTGAAAGTGGGCATCTTTCCCTCATTCCTGATTTTAGAGGAAATAGTTGTAGCTTTTCACCATTAAGTATAATGAGAGCTGTAGGTTTGTCATACATAGATTTTATTATGCTGGGGAATGCTCCATGGATTCCTAGTTTTTCCAGAGATTTTATCAAAAAAGGGTGTTCTATCAGTTCAAAACTTCTTTCTGCATCTATTGAGATGATCATGCTATTCTTGTCCTTGCTCCTATTGATGTAATGAATTATATTAATTGACTTGTGTATATTAAACTTGTTTGCATCCCTGTGGTGAATTTTGTTTGATCATAATGTATATTTTTTGTTTAGTTATCGAAAATGTTTGGTCTCTATTTAGGGGAGATGCCTTGGTTCCATGTTCATCAAAGAAATGGGTTTGTGTTCTCTTTTATGAATCATCTGTTTGGTTTTGGTAAGCAAATTATACTGGATTAATAGAATGACTATGATAAACAGCCTACTCTTTAAATTATTTCGAAAAGTTTGAGGAGTATTGGTATGAGTTCTGCTTTGAAGACCTTTTGGTATTTAGCTCTGAATCCATCAGATCCTGGGCTTTTTCTGGCTTTTACTTGAAATTGGTCTGATCTCCTTGGTACCATTTGGGATTTTTAATATTGGCTAAAATTTTGTTCATCTATTCTAGATTTGAAAAGTATTCCATTATGATGCTCTGGTTGTTGAAAATTTCTGTCATGATATTTCTATTCTCATACATGATTGTATTTGATTGTGCTCCCATTTTCTCTTTTTCTCTCTTCTTTCTTTCCATCTTTTTTTTTGCTCACATAAGTTAGGAGCCATTATTTTAAAAATATTTTATAGATCCATCTCATTTTGTAGTTTATTTCAATGGATTCTTGTCTCTCATTCATTTAATTCTACTTTAATTTTAATTGTTTCCTACGATATTTAGAACTGGTTTGTTGCTCTTTCTCATGGAGCTTAAAGATGCATCATTCAATTGTTGTTGGAGATTTTTTGTTTTTCTTAATGTAAATAGTCAATGATATAAATTTTCCATTGAATATTGTCCTTTCTGTATCAGCAGCTGACATTTTGTATGCTCCTTTTTTGTTAAATACCAGAAATTTCCCTTCTAATCTTTTCAACGAACTGATGGTGATTCAACAATCTGTTATATTATCTCCATAAATTACAGGGTTTTCCTTGGTTTAGACTTATAATGAATTCGAATTTTATGACAAAGTGGTCTGAGAGAATGCAGGGAATAATTTCAGTGTTTCTAAATTACACAGGTTTGTTTCATGGCCTCAAATACTGTCTCTTTTTGGGGATTTTCATGGGCTTGTAAAAAAAATGTCTATTTTTTTGTTTTTGGGTAGAATACTTTGCAGAAATCTGTTAGGTCTAGTTAGTCTTGCTTTCTCCGCTGTTGATATATCCAGAGGTGACAATGATGTGTTAAAATCACTCTGTTTCAATCTATGCATTTTTAGTGTAATTAAAGTTTGAAGATGTTAGGTGTACCCTCCAGTATGTAGTTATTTAAGATGGTTAACTCCCCCAAAGGAAAAACATCTTCAGTAGTATGTAATAACCTTTTTTGTTTCTTCTAATTTTAGTGTGAAGTCTAATTTATCTGGTATATGAATAGTCCAGCCAATTTATGGGGACCACTGGCTTCATAGATTTTATTCCAGCCTTTCGCTCTCACAATGTTTGTTTTGGGAAGCAAGATGTATCTTTTGAAAACATCAGAAAGATGGGTCTTGCTTTTTGCTCCAAGCATACAGTCTATGTCCTTTAATTGCAGAATTAAGTACATTGATATTGAGGGTCTGATTTGGAAAATATTTACTAGCACCTGCCATTTTTTCCTATGCCATTAGACCTGTGACTCATCCATTATTGTTGTAATTACCTGGCATGCATTTAAGGTGTTATTTTTCTCTCAATATCATGTTCGCATTCATTTTCCAAGTATAGTACATCTTTAAGACTTTTCTGTAGGCTGATTTAGTCAATATACACTTTCAATTTTTCCTTGCTGTTATTTTTACTCACTATTAATTAGATCTTTGCTTGTACAGTATTCATGATTCATAGTTATTTGTCTTTAGAGCATGACATGCATCATTCCAAGCTCTTCTTGCTTGCATGGTCTCTGTGCAGAAATCTGTGCAAAAACTTCTTGATTTTCCTTTGTAAATGATCTCTTCTCCCTTGCCACTTGAAAGATCTTTCTTGGGTGTCTATTGTTCCAGAACAGATTATAATCATTATTCCCCATTTTTTCTGTATTTGGTTAGAGCCTGTAACTTGTAAATTCTTATTATAATTAGCTGATATGATTTTTAGGTGCATTTCTCTGTAAGTAACATGTTTGTGTTGATTTTCAATGTGTAGAACATCTTTGAGAATTTTCCATAATGCTGGTTTGGTCACTACATAATGTTTCAACTTTCTCATGAGATAGAAAGTTTTTATTCTTTTTTCCTGTTTTTTATGACAGCTTAGTTTGGTACAGTATTACTGATTGGTAGCCATTTGACTTTAGGGCATGACATACCTCATTCCAAGGGCTCCTTTTTGAATGATCTCTACTGAGAAATCGGTGGTTATTCTGTTTGGTTTTTCTTATAGATGATTGTTCTCTTCTCCCTGTCTATTTTAAGATCTCTATTGATCCTTTACAGAATATAATGTGGCAGTGAGATGTCCTTTTCTATTAATGTCTGTTTGGGATTCTTCAAACTTATTGTTTCTGGATGGCCCTGACCTTCTGGATATTTAGGAATTTGTCTGCTATTGCTCTCTATAGTATATTTCCAATTCCACTAGGGCCTTCCTCCAGGTCCTTTTCAATACAGATTAGCATTAATTAGGAAATTAGAAATTGCACTTTGGAAGTACTAAACTAAATCTGTTATATTTCTTTCATTTGGCCTGAATCATTTTCTGGTTTTTCCTTATATGTTATAGACTCTTCAGCTCTGGATCTTCTATTGTATCATCCTAATCTGCTGTAAATACTTTCTAATTTGTTTTTCATCTTCCTTCCTTCAAGTCAGTCATTTTGGAGGGTTGGCACCCTTGTTATAGACGTTGTATGGAATTTTTTACCTCCTTGATTTAAATTTAAGCTTTCTCTTTGGACTCCTTTAGCATAGAAGTTTTAATCACATTGTATTTTTGTTGGAATTCATTGAGCTTTTTGTTTGTGCAGACTATGAATTCCTCCATTATTCTTTGATTACCCTAATCATGTTCAATATATTCAGGTTTACCTTTATCCTTCCTTGTGCTTTCAAAGATTCTAGTGATCATGTTTACCAGTGGCATTTTTAGAGTAGTTAGAGGACTCTCATGTAGGTTTTTTTCATTGAGTGCACTTTTTCCTGTTTATTTTGAGTTGGAAATGAGATTCATTGACTTGCCATTTTTATTGAGCTTCTTCTTCTGACCATTTGGAAATGGGAGCAAGACTAGTGCAAAACAAGATTGTGACTTAAGGAGAAGAACCAACCTAGTGCTCTATAGCTGCCCAGATTATATAGGTTTATAATCTTACACAGGTATACTTTTCATCGCGCTCACCTTTTGTGAGCTTAAAAAAAAATCCAACACAACCATGGAACTTTTTATGTGGGGACTCCTAGATAGTGGTGTGGTGCTGCTTCTACCTCTGCGTCAGCATGTACACACTCAGTGATGCAAGCAGTCAGGAGCCAGATGGTGCCAGGGTTCTCCTACCTAGAGAAGGCCCCTGGATACTCCAGGCAATTGGGGAGGGTCTCAGGACACCATTGGCTGATAGTGGAATGCAGTGAAGTCCCTATTTGCTGACCTGGTGCCCATCACTCGACCTATGTTTAGCAAGGGTATTTTCTAAAATAAAGTTAGATCTGCACCAAGAGTCTGGTTTCCTGAGTATGTGTTCCAGAGCATATTTGTGGTTTCCAATGCCATCTTACCCCACTCCTGGTCATCCAAGATGGACTTCAACAACTGGAGCCTAGATGTGAGGCATGATGAGCGAATAAGTTGACCCTTCAAGCAATTATGTGGAAAAGTATCTTGGAGAGCAGGTACCTTCACTATTCTGATAGAAAGCTTGAACAATTTTCTTTCTTTCTGCCTGCAGGGGATTGAAGGCAGGATACAGGATGAGTCCACATAGAAAAGGGTAGCCCAGCAGGGACAGAAAGAGAAGGACATTAATGATTTTCTGAGTTGCCTCCGTGCTTCAGCCACCTTGGCTCCAGTGCAGATCACCAAGACTGAGCCCCATTGCAAGAATGCTCTGCTGCCCCTGTAAATACAGCTGTGAGCTCACCTGTGATGTCTGTGGTATCTGTAGATAAGGGACTGACCAGCAACCATGGCCAACCTGCCCCTGTAAATAAAGGTACAGGCCAGCAAATGTATCCATCTCTGATCTCAAGATCAAAAATGAAAGCAAATCTCCCCCACATCCTGGAGGATCCTTCATGGAGGTTCCCTTTTGTCCCTCCACCTCCCCAGGAATCCCCTGGGGTTGTGAACCCTTCCCTCAGTAATCCTCTTCCATGCTTCCTTTACTTGAGGCCAAGTTGAACTCTCAACATGGCCTTCTGGAAGTGTTCCCAGTAATAATTACTCCACAGGTTTCCTTTACACTGTCAGACAGCAATCAAAAGTGGTGGATCTGGGAACCACACAGCCTAGAACTGCTTCAATATCAGAAGGCAGTTTACTTTCAGGGATACATATCTTATGATATAAATCCACCTTTTATGATGAAGCTGAGATCAGGGACAACACGAATGCCTTGCATGGAATTCAGATCTCCTCCCAAGCCTTATTAGATACTTGAGCTAAAAGAACTTGCCTTAGGAAGTAGGAAGTTCCTGCCTCCTAAAAAACTCCACCAGAGGCCTGGCTCCAGGGTTTAGATGGCCTAACAGCATCTCTACAATTGCACACCCTCTATTCTGGCAAAAGCCATTTAGCCATTGATTTTGGAGGACTGAGAAAATTGGAATAAACTGCCCATTCCTGATTCTAGGGTCCAGAGTCTCCCATGATTTCCATTTCCCCCTATAGTTAACTTGGTCCCAATACTACATTCTATTATAAGTGTCCATGAATAAAGAAAAAGAGGGAAATGTGGGGATCCTAGCTAGTGGTATGGGAGCCCCTGCTGCTTGCCATCTGTGCTTCAGCACATACACATTCAATGATGCAAGCATTCAGGAGCCAGAAGGCTCCAGGCCCCTCCCACCGGGAGCAGGCCCCCAGAAACTCCAGGCAAGCAGGGTGTGTCTCAGGGCACCATTGGTAAACGGTCGCATGCAGGTAGGTCCCTATTTGCTGATGTGGCACCCATCACTCAATCTGTATTTAGCAAGCACATTTTCTAAAATAAAGTTAGATCTGCACTGAGGTCTGGTTTCCAGAGTCCGTGTTCCAGGGATTATTCATGGGATCCATCGCTAACTAACCCCCATCTTAGACGTCTGAGAAAAACCCCAACAAGTTTTAAGGCAAAAAGTGAAACAATGCAATGCTATGGGATTCTAATCACTGTGAACCTACAATGTAACAATGAATACACATAAAGTGTTTCAACAACAGTCAACTGTTGTCCCACGAACCGAGAATATCCAAGAAGGAGGAAATAAAAGACAAGTGGTAAAAAGTGAAAATCAAGAGGGGGAAATAAGAGAAATGTAATGTAGATAATTAAAGTAATAGAGTGAAGATAGTTAACTTAAATGGAGAGAAAGGAACAGAAATCATTTTAAAAAGAAATAATAAAAATAATAATAAAGAAATAATAAAAAGATTGAAAATCATTGCATTGAGTCAACAAAAATATAATGTGTATCATGTCAGCATATAATGAATGAAGATATCTACGAAATGCTTGCACATTGTTTTTAAGACTAAGTACTGGCTGGGGAAAATGGAGAATAGAATGGGTCAAAAAGGAAAAAATAAAAATGATATCAATGAAAAAGTTCTTTGGCTGACAGAATATAGGTTATAACTTCAGTGTTTCTGAATTTGCACAAAACTTGCTTTCCATTGTAAAGTGTGTGACCTATTTCAGAAAAACCTTCCATTTGCTATTGTAAAAGGATGTATGCTTCGTGTTCCTGAATGGAATAGTTAGCAGATGATGTCTGTTAGGTCTAGTTGATGTATACAATTGTTCAATTATGAGGTTTCTCTGTTCAGTTTGTGCCTTGTTGATCCATCCAGAAGTCAGAGTAGTGTGATAAAGTCACCAACAATCACTGTGTATGGGTTCATATAGATAGTGTGTGAAAAGTTTGGTGAAGTGGAGAGCTCTAGCATTTTGTCTGTAAATATTTAAAATGGTTATTCCCTCAGTAGCCATATCTGAAATAGTATGTTATAACCTTCTTTGTGTCTTCTCTATAATTTTAGGTTGAAGTCCACCTTATTTGATGTAAGCATCACAACTCCAATCTGTTTATGGGGAGAACTTTCTTTAATAAAGTCAACAAAATAGACAGACCCCTGGCAAGATTTATCAAAAAAAAAGGAGAGGGGAGACTCAAATATTGCCATTTCTATTTCAGTGCTTGAAATAGGCCTGTTTAGTTGGGTTAGTTTTCTTGGTTGAGTGGGGTATGTTAATATTGGCCAGAAATTCATCCATTTCTTCTAGATTCTCAAATTTGTTGGGATAAAGATTTGAGAAGTATTCCCTCATGATATTCTGGATATTGGAAATTTCTGTTGTGATATTAGCATTTTTGTCTGTGATTTTGTTTATTTTGGTACGCTCCATTCTTTTTTTGGTAAGATTTGCTAAGGGCTGGTCAATTTTGTTAATTCTTTCAAAGAACCAACTCCTTGATTGTTGATTCTTTCTATAGTTTTTTTGGATTCCAATTCATTTAATTCTGCTTTGATTTTTAATAATTTGCTGCCTTCTAGTGGGATTAGGGTTTGTTTGTTGCTCTTTTTCCAGGAGCTTAAGGTGACACATTAAATGGTTGGTTTGTGATTTTTCCAATTTGTTATTCTAGGCACTAAGAGCTACAAATTTTCCTCTAATTACTGCGGTTGCTGTGTCCCAAATGAGACTGGTATTTTGTGTGCTCCTTTTGTTAACTTTCATGAACTGTTGGATTTCTGTTCTGATCTCTTTGATGACCCATTGGTGATTCAAAAATGTGTTGTTCAATCTTCATGAGTTACAGGGTTTTCGTTGGTGGATATGGGTGTTCAGTTCTGATTTGATGCCCTTCTGGTCTGAGAGAGTGCAGGGAATAATTTCAATGTTTCTGAATCTGTCCAGGTTTGTTTTATGGCCTAAAATGTGGTCTATTAGTCAATTAATTAGGAGCAAGAAGATCTTCACCAACCATAGAATCAACCATATCAACAACTCAAAAAATTGAATCAATCCAAAACTAATCTCCAAAATAACACCCATCCCTTTAAAAGATTGGCCAAAGACTTAAAGAGAGTCTTCTCTGAAGAAGAAACAAAAATGGCCTATAGACACATGAAGAAATGCTCAACAACTCTAGTCATAAAACAAATGCAAATCAAAAGAACTCTAAGATTCTACCTCACTCCAGTTAGAATGGCCAGGATCAGGAAAACTAATAACAACAGATGCTGGAGGGGATGTGGCCAGGATTGATCACTACTACACTGTTGGTGGAAGTGCAAACTCGTTCAACCACTATAGATAGCAGTATGGCAGTTCCTCAAAAAACTAAACATAGAGCTCCCCTCTGACCCAGCAATTCCACTAGTTGGCATTTACCCAATCATCCAGAAGCAAGAGCATACTAAATCCACCAGCACAACAATGTTCATTGCAGCACTGTTTACCATAGCAAAGATATGGAACCAACCTAGATGTCCCTCAGTTGATGAGTGGATCAACAAGATGTGGTATTTTTTATACAATGGAATTCTATGCTGCTGTCAGAAAGAATGACATTGCCGCATTTGTCAGGAATGAAATGTCTTAGAAAAAATCATATTAAATGAAGTAAGCCAGACTCAAAGTAACTTAGGCTCAAAGATTTCCCTCATTTGTCATAATCAGTAGAAACCTTGGGCTCTCCTAGCAGAGATTTGCAATAGACCAAAACCTTGATACATAAGGCAATATTATAGGATGCTAAATGAAAGGATCTCTAGGATATAGAAACATAAGCCATATAATGAATGATTGTTGTTCTTAAGGTACTATGTCATCTCTCATCTCTTTTGCTGTCCCTTGGTTATCTCACATTGCTATAGTATGTCACTTTGCTACCTGATATATCAGATATATTTGTATTTGGTTATTTGAAATTAGATAGGGAAGGGGGGAAAACAAGATGAGGTGGAGGTATGGGGGACCAAGACAGGTGGAAGGGTATCAATATATGTGAATTAATGCACCTTCTGTCTGGCAAATATCATATAATCCTTCTATTAATTACAATCAAAAAATATGAAAGAAAAGATTCTCAGCCATATGAAAGTGATCTCAAACCTCTGCATTTCTTGACAAATGTTCTTGTGCAGGTGTGGTGAATTGCTTAGATTTCAAGGTAAATTTGCCCAGAACACATAATGTGATTAAGAAATTCCTATGCTTTACCAAGGCAAAGGTTTTGCATGATCCACTTTTCTCATTTACTAGAAAACAAAAGTTTCTTTTGCTATTTACCCTGGGGTGATGAACAACAAAAGAAGCTTATCGATATGTATAGAGCACACGATGAAACTCTTGCAAATGAGACAAGTTCTGACACTGGACAATATTGTTCTGAGATTTTAGGAATGCAGAAACCTGAGAAACCTTAGTGGTGATAGCTTAGCATGAATTGCAGGTTCAATGTGATATGCTTATTTCATATATTGATCATTATTGCCCAAACAGTTCTACCCTGTCCTTGGTGTGTTTGTCCTGGCTATAATAGTGAGAAGAGAAATGGGTCCTTGAAAGATAATTCAGTTAATCACACTTCTGCATATTCCAACCACAAAAGTTTTCTCTTCCTCTGAAATGATGTGTTTGTTCACTTCACATCAAAATTTTAGACCTGACAAAAACTCCATTTGATTGGTCATATATAGGGTTCTACAAGTTCTATTTTCCTATAACCTGGTGGGCCACACATGGGATCTAGTTTCTGAGTGAAGGTGGACAGTGAATATATATGTGTGAGGAATCATTCCAGAGTTTCACTTGTGAACTGCTTTGGAGAAGAATCAATGTAAACTCTATTGAGTTCTAGACAATATCTTCCTTCTCTTCAACTTTATTAATTTGACATCAACAACTTTGAAAGGGTACATGGTAGTGTTCTTATTTTTCCCAGTCACTAGTGACTTATTCCAAAACAAAACACACACACATATACACACGCACATGTGCACATAGAAAGACCCATTAATCACCCAAACTTGAAAGTTCCCCCAAATATTGAACCTTATCCAAAAGGTATTTATTAATTACTCAATTTTCTGGATTCATTTGTTATGTGGCAATGAAGTTTTCATGATATCATGTTCCCTCTTTTAGTTTAATTAATATCACAACAAATTGGTCAAATTATTGCAGATCAACATATGTCAATGAAATTAGAATTTGGTAGGCTAGAACTCAAGAAAATTTCAGCTTCCATGGCAACAACATTCTTTCAAATTCCAGGAAAGTATATATTTTTTCTATGGGTTGAACAATAAATATTTATAAGTTGCAGATCATATTGCCATGACCAGTATTTCCTGAAAGAAATGGAAGCATTTCTTAGTGCTTACTTCACAATATTTCAAATTATCATAGATATTTTCTTTGTATTTATGAGCCCTCCAAAGTATTACAAAATCCTTTACCATATATGCATTGCTGAGTTTTGTTATCATAGGTAACATATTTTATAGCTCCATTGTTATATTTTGTGTTTCCCACAAAAACCCTAAACTATAAGCAGTAATATGCTGGTAAACTCCTTATTCAAATAGAAGACGGAATTTAGAAACAAATCTGGAAAATATCTTTATAAATATATATCCTGTGCATCCAAAAATCAGATTGAATTAATATTCACAGCAAAGCCAAAGTCCCAGTCACTGAAGTAAAATGTAAGTTATTGATTTCCCCTAAATTTGGGAAAAGTTACAGTGGCCAAATTCAAACATATTCTTGAAAATACGTTTTGAATAAAAGTTGAATCATCAGGAAATATCGCTCTGGCTCAACGTGTTGGGCTGTAGCTTTCAGCTGAATGATCAGGAACAGAGCCACGAACCAGAGGTCAATTCCCATGACTTTAAAAAAAATTGAATCTTCACATAGGAGGCTCAAGACAGTAAGCAGCCTTTTCCACATGGAACTGAAAAGAGAGGAGCTCTAACAGTCACTGTAATGGCAAAAAGGGAAACTCTTGTTTTTAGCAAAAATTGGGATCCTTTACCATGCAAATAAATCATATCTGTTTCTGTAAAGTTCATCAAAGGTATTATTGAAGGTATTATGAATATGTTCTATTGTATTTTCAATGTGGTCAAGCAAAAAGAATGTCAATCCATTGAGTGAAGCAACAGAAAGAGAGAGTCACTCCACCACACACACAGAGATGGCGAGAGGTCATTGTATGTGGTTTATTCCCTTAACTGCTACCTGGAGAAAAATCACATCATTAATAACATTGAAGTGTGTGTGTGTGTGTGTGTGTGTGTGTGTGTGTGTGTGTGTGTGTGGATGTGGTGTATGTGTGTTTGTGTCCGTGATTTGAGGGCTAGCTTGCTCACATCTGAAAATAAGGACCTAGTTTATTTATGCAACCACGTGAACCCCTTATTTGACAACACATATATGTAGTCTAAGTGTTTTAATTTTTTTGCTGGTTTTCTGGAACACTCATAGTTAAAACCCATCTTTCAATACTCTGTTTAGAGAATGGAAGTAAGTTATAGAGTGATCAAATCTAATTAACCCTCATTATTTCCCAACACATATTTACATTTCAATGACACCCAATGATTTATCTGTCCCATCAAGGGAATTAAATTTTCCAGCAAAATACGTTTTAAAGTACAGCAAAGAAAGTATAGAGCACCTTCATTTACATGAGATTTCTGAAAGAGAAGCTAGTTTGTGACCAGATTTTGTAAATGCTACTCATGTCAGTAAAAAATTATTTTCCAGGGCTGGGAGTTTGACCTAGTGGTAGAGTGCTTGGCTAGCATGCATGAAGACCCGGGTTTGATTTCTTGGCACCACATACTTAGAAAAAGCCAGAAGTGGTGCTGAGGGTCAAGTCGTAGAGTTGTAGCTTTGATAAAAATCCAAGGACAGTTCTCAGGCTCTGAGCTTAAGCCCAGGACTGGCAAAAAAAATATTTTCTGGCCGGGAGTTTGGCCTAGTGGTAGAGTGCTTGCCTAGCATGCACGAAGACCTGGGTTCGTATCCCTCGGTACCACATACATAGAAAAAAGCCAGAAATGGTGCTGAGGCTCAAGTGGTAGAGCTCTAGCCTTGAGAAAGTCCAAGTCCTGAGCTTTGCAAATCTTGTTTTAGATAGTGTATGGAATTATTTAATTCCTCGAATTTCATTTGAGTAGTTAGCTCAGCAGCTTTACGCTCATTGGACAATTGTTGGAGTTTGGTCATCTTCTTTGGTGGATTCTATGATTTCATCCATTTCCTTTGTAAATCCTCTATTTTACCCTCCTTTATGGCTTCATCATGTTCACGTATCACCTTTTTATGGTCAAATATCATTAAGATATTCCTCATCTATCTCTTTCCGTATGTTTTCAAACTTTTCATCAATCATGTTTGTCAATTGCATTTTATATCATTCCTCTAGTTTTGCCATTGACTGCTCCACTGCCTGTTTGTATTGGGTGGGAGGTGTTAATCCTTGATTTGCCATTTTTTTGAGTTTCTTGTTTTGCTCAGTTTAAAATAGGAGCAAAATTAACACTGCAGAAGATTGCAATATTTAAGATATAGCCAACCTAGAGCTCTTTAACTGGCTAGACCATAAATGTTCACAATTTTAGATTGGTATTATCACTCTCTCTCTCTCTTTGTGCACTTTCAGACAAATCTTATACCAACACCAATCACCATTTTATAATCAAGAAAAAACCCACAATCCAATCTCTATTGTATTTAAGTCTCTCTTGACCTACAGTATAATTGAACACCTAGATACGCAATATTGCTCAACATTCATCAACTGTAGGCCCATGCATTATAAAAGTTGAAGGATAAACAGAGAACTAGTATGAACTAGTATGAAAGAAAAGAGGGGAGGTAAGAAAAAAGTAAAGTAGGATTGTAAGATTAATATACTAATAAAGAAAAGGGATAGCATAAGAAAAACTGACCTAAGGTGGTAGAAAGGTAAAATAGTTGAGTACAAAATTTAGAAAAATAAGATAAAATTTATGAAAATATGAGTAATAAGAATATATAAAAAAGGGGAGGGTATATATAGGAGAGTTCATTGGTGAAAAAAATTTTTAAAAGAAAAAAGGTTGGGGGAGATACCACACAATCATGAGTTCTTGGACAAGCAATAGTAGGGTAAAGAACCAACTGATTAAAAAGCAGGTGACTGTATCAATAAAAATATCACTTGTATCCATTCTGTACCCAGTGCTGTCAGTATATTTCTAGGAATGACCACAATGACGAAGGGAAGCGGGGGAGAAAAGAAAAGAACAAAAAATTAAAAAATGATAACGCTAAAAAAAAGGTGGACTCAAAATGGCGAAAAACAAAATAAGAACACATAAAAATGCAAATGAAAAGAGGTAGAAAGAAAAAAGGAAAGAAAAAGATATTCTTTGTTTTTTTTCCTTTTATGGGTGGTGGGATGGGATAGGAAACTTGAATCTCCACTAAATTCAGGATCCAAACACTTCAAAAAGTGTTTTCCTCTTGCAATGTGGCTTTGTGGTTTTTCTGATCTGTTTGCTTAATTGAGTAGAAAAAGAGCTGTGAGCGGATTTGTTTACCAGGAGTGCAGTCCCACCCAGGGGGAGGGTCTTCTCCTAGTCCCGGGAGCAGACATCCATCTTAGCTGCCCCTAGGAGAACTTTTGCCCTTTTTAATAATGGCACTGCTAGCATCACTTTTCAGGCTCTAGTTGGTTTTGCACTGCCTTTGCCAGCAGTCAAGATGGCACTGCTTTTGAGTGGATTTCTTCCCAACGCCATTCTCCACAAGCAGAAGTGGAGTATTCCACAGAGGTACTCATAAATTTTCAGGTTCTGTAAAGCTGGCAGGTCCGTGTCAAGCCTGGGTGACAACTCTGGGCTCGTGCAGGCTCTGTCAGTACCCAGCAGGTCTGTGCTGCCGAGAAGCTCTGTCTGCTCAGAGAAAGTCTTTTCTTATTTTAGTGCTGCCCATTGAAGAGCTGCCCATCTGTGTGAAAGAGATGAAAAAAATGCATGTCGTAAAAATTAGAACAATGTGTACTTCAGATATATTGTTTGTAAAATTTAGCTACTTGCACATTGACTTAACATATATTTGATGTGTAGTTATTTAGGATGGTTATGATCTCCTGGAGGAGAGATCCCTTTATTGAATCACATTCTTTGATGTTTCTCACTGATTTTAGTTTGAAGTATCTTTTTTCTGATATGAAGATGGCAACCCCAGTCTGTTCATGGGGACATTAGCCGGATAAACTTTATTCCAACCTCTCAGTTTCAAATAATATTAGTTTTCTTGGGCAAGACCTGTGCCTTAAATCAGGAGAATGATGAATATTGCTTTTTGATCCAAATAGACAGTATATGCCATTTAAGTGGATGGTTGAGTCCATTGATAATGAGAGTTAGGATTGAAAATTATTTACTAGTTCCTGCCACTTTTCAAAGCTTTAATTATGGCCTATGGCTTGATAGTTCTTGTGGTACTTAGCTGCCATGATTTTTAGATGCCATTCCTTTGTCAGTATTATATTTGTGTTGATATTCAATGTGTAGATCATCTTTGAGAATTTTCTGTAACCCTGGTTTGGTTGCTATGTAATTTTTCCACTCTTCCTTGGAATGGAAGGTTTTTATTGTTCCCTGAGTTACTAATGAGAGCTTAACTCAGTACAGTATTCTTGGTTGGTAGTTATTTGTCTTAAGGGCATGACATATATCCTTCCAGTCTCTTCTTGCTTGCATGGTCTCTGCTGAGAAATCTGTGGTTATTCTGATTGATTTTTCCTTTGTAGGTGATTGTTCTCTTCTCCCTGGCTGTTTTTAGGTTCCTATCATTGGTCTTTACTGATCCTGTAGATAATATAATGTGATGGGATATGTTTTCGGGTCAGGTCTGTTTTGGGTTCTAAAAGCTTCTTTTATCTGGATGGGCCTGCCCTTCTGGATATTTGGGAAATTCTCTGACGTGATTCCTTGAAGTACATTTCCAATACCATTGACGTCTTTCTCCAGGCTTCCTCAATACCAATTAGCTTTAAACTAGGCTTCCCAATTTTATCTTGGACTTCCTGAAGCATTCTCTCATATGTCATCGATTTGGTTTGACTCATTTTTCTGTTCTTTCTCTGTAACAACTAGATTATCTTTAACTCTGGAGATTCTTTCTTCTGCATTGACAAACCGGCATTGCATTTCTTGTATTAGATCGTGAATGGAATTGTTTTAACTCCTCAATTTCCATATGAGTGGTTAGCTCAGCAGGTTTACTCTCACTGGACATTTGTTGTAGGTTAGTCAGCTTTTTGTTTGTGGATTCTATGAATTCGTCCATTTTCTTTTGTAAATCCTTTATTATGGACTCTTTTATGGCTTCCTTATATTTACGTATGACCTTCTTTATAGTTTCATGTCACTTAGTTATGGCTTCCTCACCTATCTATTTCTGTGTGTTTTCAAATTTTTCATTAATCATGTTTATCAATTGCATTTGTATACAATTTAGAGGACTCTCCTCTAGTTTTGCCATTGACTGCTCCATTACCTGTTTATACTAGGTGGGAGATGATATTTTTGATTTGCCATTTTTCCCAAGTTTTTTGTTCTGGCCATTTGAAAATGGGAGCAAGATTAATATTGCATAAGATTACATTTTTAAAGATATAACCAACCTAGGGCTCTTTATCTGGCCAGACAATAGAGGTTCATAATTTTAGATTGGTATTATCAGTCTCTCTGTCTCTTTTTGTGCAGTTACAGACAAATCTGATACCACCAAAGGTCACCATTTTATAACTGGGAAAACCAACAATTCATTCTAAATTGTATTTAAGAGGTGAGGTATGAAAAGAGTAATGCAGGAGTGTAAGATTAATATAGTAATGAAGAAAAGGGATAGCTTAAGGATAACTGACCTAAGGTGGTAGAAAGGTAAATTACTTGAGTACAAAATTTAGAAAAAATATGGTATGACTTATGAAAATAAGAAGAGTAATGAGAAGAATATATAAAGAAAAGAGGGCAGTATATATATGAGAGTTCAATGATAAAATTTTTTAAAGTAAAAATAAACAAACAAAAAAGAAAAACAAGGAAAAAGGTGGGGGATATCCCACAAATTTTGAGTTCTTAGACAAGAAATGCTAAAGATGAGAAACCTTAAGATTATAAAGCAGGTGACTGTATCAATAAAAATATCATTTCTAACCAATCTGTGTCCAGTGCTGTCTCTATGTTTCTCGGAATGATTACAAAGACAGAAGAAAAGTGGGAATGGGGGGAAGTAAGGAAAGAATCATAACATAAAAAAAGTGGAATTAAAATGGCAAAAAATAAATAAAAAGGTAAAAATGCAAATGAAAGAAGGTAAAAAAAGGATTTGAAAAAATGGGGTATTCTTCAATTTGTTTTTTGTTTGGGGTGATGGGATAGGAAACTTGTTTCTCCATTAAATTCGAAATCTAAACACTTCAAAAAGCCGTTTTCTATAAGACCGAGCTCACTGCTTTGGTCAACAGAATGAGATCCGGGTGATAGACTCTGGATGGTTAACAGTGTGGAGAGGAAGATTCTTGAAGCTGCTAAATATAAGCTGGACATATATCAGATAGTTATCCAGGCAGGCATGCTTGACTAGAACTCTTCAAGCCAAGAGTGGAGGGCATTCCTGCAGGCTTCAATGGAGGAAAACGAGGAAGAAGATAAAGTTCAGACGATGAGATTCTGAACCAAATGAGAGGAAGAATTTGACCTTTTTATGGGCATGAACATGGACCAGCAAAAAGAAGATGCTCCAAATCCAAAGCAGAAGCCACGCCTTCTAGAGGAAGATGAGCTGCCCTCCTGGATCATTAAGGATGATGCTGCAGTAGAAAGACTCACATGTGAAGAAGAAGAGAAAATATTTGGCAGAGGACTACAGCGATTCCCACACAGAGAAGCAGTAGGTCAGGACCATCGAAGAAGGCACTTTGGAAGACATGGAAGAGGAACAATGGTTTATGAAACAAAAAATGCAAAGAAATGTGGATAAAGACTCTGTGAAGGAAGATGTGAAAAAGCTAAGAGAGGAGGCTGCCCTCCAGCTGAGAAACTCTCACCAAATCCACCCGAATTTACAAAACAGATGAACAGTCCAGAACCTGAGGGCCCTGGCTGCTTCTGCCTCCAGCAGGAACTCCAGAAAACCACTGGTAAGTGGGACATGTCTCAGAACACCATTGGCTGATGCTTGCATCAGAAAGGTCCCTATTTGTTCCATGAGATGGCAGCCATTGTTAATCTGTTTTTAAGCACACATTTAAAAACAAACATTAGATCTGCATCTGGAGTCTGGTCTCTGGAGTCTGAAAAGTAGGCATCATAGACATGATAAGGAAAAATGTGCTGGTGGATCATTTACAGGTATAGTCTATAATATTGAAGCCAAGGGACTCATTGTAACTCAGGTCTACCTTATGAATCTTTATATGCTGACATTAATTGCATTTTCAAATTGTGTGTGAATTGCCTTAAATGTTTACCTTATACTTAGCTGACTGGGCAACTTTTTAGACCCCATCCTTACTTCTAAAAGGAATAGCCTTGGGCAGGGAGTTTAGCTGAGTGGAGGAGTGCTTGCCTAGACCCTGGTTCAGTTCTTCAGAAACACAAAATCATAGAAAAAAACAAAAACAATGTTGTGGCTCAGGTGGTAGAGCTCTTGCCTTTGAGAAAACCCAAGAATAATGCACAGGCTCTGAATTCAAGGCCAGGACTGGCAAAGATATCTGAATAAAACATATCACCTTTCAATCTGTTTAAGAAAGTACAAGCTGGCAAAAATGGATAATTTTTAAATGTGATAAATTCACCTATAACCTTCATAGATGAATGATTACAGTTCAGAAAAGGAAGATAAATATATATGACTCCTGCTTCCAGTTAGTGCTATTAAAATGCAATTGTTTCTGTAAATGATCTTGTGCAATTACCACGATTTCTTGCATTCTCTGTTTACAAGTAATTGTGGGATGCCTCAGAATGTCTGATCATCTATTGCAGATTAAGGAATTCAAACAAAATTATTGAATAATGGCCTAAAACCAGAAGCCTGCACAAGAAATTACCTGTCTTTTCTGTTGTTACAAGTATTCAATCACCACCCTTTGATTCTGATACAGAATCAAAGTTGAAAATTGGGGTTATTGAAAACTTTATATTTAGTAGCTCTGTTGCCAGTTATGCCAGAATCCAATGAAATACACAACAAATGCAAAACATCTTACACAACATCTACTGAATACTCCTTGTTATTAAACTGTTAACAAAAAACAAATCATTTGATCCTGCCTCATGCTGTCATGATATCAGTTTCAGAAATTTGAAGTCACTTTACTGAAACAGAAGTTCAATCCCTCCCACAGCTGAACAGCAATTTTCTCATCCTTCATAAAAATATTTCATCCGAACAAAATTATCTGACAATTTTACTAAATTATTTTGGAATCTACTTAAGGTAGCTCTGCATCGATGTTCTCTAGGACAATGTGTATTTGCTTAGTATGTCTGGGTTCACATGGGCTCCTATAATTGTCAGTGCAAAGTTCATTGAAGTTTGAATTTTTCTGATTCAGGTGTCAGTGCATGATTCATGCACTGAACCATAATTGAAATACTAAAAAATACGTACTCTACGTTCATCAAAGCATTGATTAGTGATTTCTTAAGACCTTATAAGAAGCCTCTTTCATTATTAAGGTGCAAGAATGAATTTTTTTGTAATGTGCATGATATCTTAAACAGTTTTCATTAAGCGTACATTAGGATACATTCTGAGCAACAGCATCCTATATGATTAATCTTGTATTTTTGGCTCTATTTTTTAATTTTTATTGTCAGAGTAATTAGAGAGGAGTTCAGTTACATTCACCAGGTAGTAGGTGCATTACTTCTTACATATAGTTACTTTTTCTCTTGCCTTTCTCCATATTTCCCTCTCCCCATCCCCTCCCAATAATTTTGTTTTGGGCCATTCACTTTCCTATTTTAAATAAACAGATAAACATATATAATGTACCAGGTAACAAAGTCAGATACATTACCAATAGGAGATTTACCAAATGGTAAAAAGAGAGCAAAAAAAAATAACATAGTAACAGGTAGAGATCTTATTTCCATATTCCAGAGATCCTTTCAATTAGCCTCATCCTATATAACCTATGTACCTAGGTTTTCACTATTGAAATCCTCTGCTAGGAGAGTCCTAGATGTGTAATAACTATTACAAATGAGAGAAACATTGAGCCTCTGTTCCTTTGAGTCTGGCTTACTTCAGTTAATATGATTTTTCCAAGTCTTTCCATTTTGTTACAAATGGGGCAATTTCATGCTTTCTAGGAGTTCTATGGCAACATTTGTATAAGTACCATACCTTCTTGATCTACTCATCTAATGAAGGGCATCTGGATTGGTTGTGTATCTTTGCTATGGTAACTAGTGCTGCAAAAAACATGGTTGTGATAGTTGCATTAGTATATCCTTGCTTCTGTAGATTTCAGTAAATAAAAGCAGTGAAATTGCTATATCATGGGGGAACTATATGATTATTCTTTTTTTCATTTTTAATAAAAGAATTTATTAACATTGATTTTTTACATCATACTTCAAATGAAATATTTAACAAGTATTCAATAAGAAAATCTCTATATACAATCACTGGCACTTAGATTTTAAAATATAATTAAAATTAGTCTGAGGGTTTGTATGACATAGATACATATTAAGCTATGTAATAAAACCTTATGTCTATAGAGTCATAGATTTTTATGTCTATGTAGTTGTGTTTACATTTCCAGTATCATGTCCATATCATTGGGTACACAAATATTGAGTCCTCCTTCTTGTACTGTTTGGATTTAAACACTACCTATTAAGGATACCATGAGCCTATTGTTCCTTTGGTTTTGACTTGTCTCACTGAATGTGATTCCCTGTAGATTAATCCACTTTCCTGCAAAAGCCATTATTTTATCTTGTCTGTTAGCTATGTAGAATTCCATTGTACATATATATATATATATATATATATCACATTTTCTGTATCCATTCTTCTGCAGTAGGGCATCTGGATTGTTTCCTTCACCTGGCTATTATGAATAATGCAGAAATGCACATAGCTGAGCAGCTGTCTTTATGATATCTTGGATTATGATGTTCAAGATAGATGCCCACTAGTGATATGGTGGGATCGTAGGGATGGTGTATTTTCAATTTTTTAAGAAACCTCCACATTGCTTACAATCCCACCAGCAGTGCATTAGGGTTGCTTTTTCTCCACAACCCCACCAGCTTCTGTCACTCTCTAAGTTCAAAATCTTGGCCATTCTTGTTGGGGAAAGGTGGTATCTTAGAGTTGTTTTTCTCTGCATTTCCTTTATGACCATGGATGATGAACTTTTTCTCACATGCTTTTCTGCCATTTTTACCTGTTCTTTTGACTCGTCTCTCTTTAGTTTCCTAGCCCATTTAGTGAATGGTTTGATGGGTTTGGGGGAGATTAGTTTCTTGAGCTCCCTGTAGATACTGAATATTAAGCATTTGTCTGATGTATTATTCATAAATATCTTTTTATCTTTTTCTAGGTGGTTTGCTGCCTTTCTACTTTAGTAGCTATGCATTTATCTTTGCAGAAAATTTTTATCTTTAGGTAGTCCTATTTATCAAGTCTCTCTCCAATCTGCTGTGACCCTGAGATTCAGTTCAGGAATTTTTTTGCTTGCTAAGAGTTCCAGTGTCTCTCCAGCTCTATCATGTAGCAGTTTCTAGTTCCTGATCTGACATTGAGATTTTTGATCCACTTTGAGTTAATGATTGTGCATGGTAAGAGGCTAGGGTCAAATTTTAGTTTTCTGTATGTGGCTGCCCAGTTTTGCCAGCACCAATAATTGTGTTTGTTCCATTGTATATCTTTGGCTCCTTTGTCAAATACAAGTTGATTATAGGTATGTGGTTCTATTTCTGGTTCTATTCTGTTCCCTTGATCTTCTGGTCTATTTTTGTGCTAATACAATGCTGTTTTTGCTTTTATGACTCTATAGTAGAGTTTGAATTCTGGTATTGTCATGCCATCTACATTGCTCTTTTTGCCTAGAATTGTTTTAGCTATTCTATGTCATTTCTTGTTCCATAAAACTTTTAAATTATATTTCAGTAAAGAATGTCTTTGGATTTTTATGAGAATTGCATTGAATTGTTATATCAGTTTTGGCAGTATAGCCATTTTCACTATATTGGTTCTCCCTATGCATGAGCAGGGGATGTCTTTCCATTTCCTTGTATCCTCTTTATTTCCCTTCATTAGGCTTTTATAGTTTTCATTAAATAATACCTTTACATCTTTGGTAAAAAGTTATTTAGCACATATTTTATTCTCTTGGGGTCTATTGCAAATGGGATCATTTTCTTGATTGGCCTTCTGTTTGTGTATTGCAGGTTACTTTTGTATCCTGCCACTTTGCTAAAGTTGTTTAGGAGTTTAGGAGTGGAGCTTATTGGGTCATTCAGTCAGAGGATCATGTCATCTGAGAACAGGGATAGTTTAATTTCTTCTTTCCCTATGTGGATCCGTTTGATGTCTTTCTCTTGCCTTATTGCTCTTGCTAAGGGTTGCAACATTATATTGAAGAGAGGTGTAGAAAGTGGGCATCCCTGTCTAGTTTCTGATTTTAAGATAAATGATTCTAGTCTTTCTCCATTTAGTATAATACTGGCTGTAGGTTTGTCATATATGGCTTTAATTATTTTAAGGAATGTACCTCTTATTCCTATTTTTTCTAGTGCTATCAAAATAAATGGATGTTGTATTTTGTCAAATTCCTTCATCATGTCCAGAAAAATTATCATATGATTCTTACCCTTAGCTCTATTGATATAATGTATTACACTGATTGATTTGCAAATGTTAAACCAGCCTTGCATCTGTAGGATGCAGCCTTCTTGATCAGAGTGTATAATATTTTCAAATTGTTTCTGGATTATGCTGGCTAATATTTTATTGAGGAGTTTTGCACCTGTTTTCCTTAGATATGTCTGTAGTTCTCCTTTTTTGTTGGGTCTTTCCCTCATTTGGGGATGAGTATAATATTAGCTTCATAAAGTGAGTTTGGTATTGTTCCTTCTGCTTCTATTTCTCATGAAGAGTTCCAAAACCAACCTTCAAAGAAACAAAGATCTTATTAAAAGCTGGGCCAAAAACTTAAAGAGAGATTTCTTTCAAGAAGTAGTAAGAATGGTTGATGGATATATGAAGGAATGCTCAACATTTCTGGCCATAAATGAAATGCAAATCAAAACAAGTTTGAGATTCCACCTCACTCCAGATGATCAAGAAATCTAGTAACAACAGATGATTGTGGGCATGTGGCCAGGAGGGATTGCCACTACATTGTTGGTAGGAGTTTAAATTCCTTCAAACACTATGAAAAGCAGTATGGCATTTTCTTAAAAAAAACATAGAGCTCCCCTATGACCTAGCAATTCCACTACTTGGCATTTACTCAATCATCCAGAAAAGAGGATATACTAAACCCACTAGCACAAGGATGTTCATTGCAGCGATCTTTACCACAGTGAAGATATGGAGATGCTCCTCCATAGGTGATTGGATCATGAAGATCTCATATGGAATTCTATGCTGCCATCAGAAAAAATGAGATCACCCTATTTGTAAGAAAATGGAAAGACTTGGTAAAAATCATATTAAGTGAATAAGCCAGACCCAAAGGAACAAAGGCTCAATGGTTTCCCTGCTTGGTAATAATCAGTACACACCTAGGACTCTCCTAGTAGAGGATTACAATAGTGCAAAATCAGGAAACTTAAGGCATATATGATATGCCTAAATAAATGTACCTCCAAGATATGGAAACAAGAGCTTTCTATCCCGTGATTATGGTTCTTATTGTACTGTTTTTTTCTCTTCTCATTTGTCTATGTATTTGGTACCTAGGAATCAAACCTGGATCTTCATGCATGCTAGGCAAGCACTCTACCATTAGGCCAAACTCTCAGCCCTTGTTGCATGCATTATTGATATTTGGTAGATATTGGTGATTCTAGATTTTGGTGTGAGTTTTGTATCCATGTTCATTATAGTAGTGAATCCCTTTCTTGGATGAGTCTTTTTCTGATTTTGGATCAAGGATTATGCAGTCCTCCAAGAAAGAGTTTGGTGGAGAACTTTCAGTTTCAAATTCATTGAATTGAATTGATTGAGGAGTATCAGTGTGAGTTCTGCCTTGATGGCATTATACAATTGAGCAGTGTGTACATCAGACCCTGAGCCTTTCTTAAATGAAAGATCTTTTGCAGGCATTTCTATTTCCTTATCTGAAAAGCTTATGGTACGTTGCATTCTCAAATTTGTTGGCATAAAGGCTTGAAAAGTATTCCTTTATTATGTTCTGGTTCTTGCTGTTTTGTGCCCTGTTACTTCCCTTGGTTGTGTCTGACTGTGTTAATTTGGGTGTGTTCTCTTCTTTTCTTATATGTTAGCTAAGGTTCTGTCAACCTTTTTAATTTCTGCAAAGAAGCAACTCTTTGTTTTGTTGATACTATGCTTTTTTGGACTCTAATTCACTTAATTCAGATTTATTGTTCATAGTTTGCTTTCTTCTGCTGGATTAGGGCTTGGCTAGTTTCTATTTTTTCAGGACATTAAAGTATATCTCCAGATTTTTGGTTTGAGAATTCTACAATTACTTGGTGTTGCCATAAATTTTCCTTTGACTACTACCTTTGCTCTGTCCCAAATTAACTTGTCTATTATATGCTCCTTTAAAATTTATTTTTTGTTGTTTAGTTTTTATTCATAATCATAAATTTTATTCTGCCATCCAGTTAGAGTTGGAGGAGAGTAAGGAAATCATGAGAGTCAAAGAATTGCAGTGAGAACACAAAGATTACAGAGAATTGCAAGCAGATTTGGTGTAAGGGTGTTCTTCTGAGCTACACAAGGAATGGTCTGATGGTTAAGATAAAACAAGTCAAGTGTATTAGACTTTTCTGAAGTGGATAATGGTGACTTTCTTGGTCTTGCCATTTCAAGAACCAAAGCTCTGTGAGGGCATGCACTACTTCCATGTCCTATTTCATCTTCCAAAAGACCACATGCTTGCCCTCCAATCTGGACAGTACAGATGAAAAACTGGGAAAATTTTGTGTTTGGTTCAGTTCTCACTGGGGATAAGACGGCAGGACTTTTGTGCTTCAGGATTAAATTCTCATCTTCAAATTTTTCTCCATAGATGGACTTGCCGCAAATGCCATTATGGCATGTGAATCACATTCTGGCACATGAATCCTGGGATAATCCTGTGAAAACCAGCACACCTTATAACCAAATCCTTTATTTCCATTGCTTAGAACATTCTTTTCTCTTCAGAACTTCATCTGAAATTCCTTGAAGCAGATGTGCTGTGTCGCCATTGTCAAAGAACATGGTGGATTGATCAGGGCTGGTTGCTGATAACCAAAAACAACAGCTGCATCTACAAAGCCTCCTTTCAACAAAATGCCATGAAGTTTTGAATTTCTGTTGTTAGCTCCTCAATGCTGCACTGGTGAATTAACAATGAATTGTTCAAAGTGCGTGAGTTAATGGATGTTCTATGTTGTCTTTTGGTGCTGAGTTCCAATTTTATACCACTGTGGTCTGAGAAATATTAGAATTCCTGCATTTACACAGATTTTCTTATTGTCCTGAAGTATGATCTGTTTTACAAAATGTTATATGTGCTGCTGAAAAGGATGAAATTTTCGGTGGTGTTCAGTGAACTGATCTGCTAATGCCTCCTGTATCTAATTGTTCTGTGCATTTGTGCACTTCACAGGTTACTCAGTTGAATTTTGCCTTGTTATCTATCCACAGGTGATAGTGGTGTGTTAAAGTCAGCAGCAATCACTGTGTTTAGATCTCTGTGGTTTTGTTTTTACTATATTAATATCTGATGATGTTTGGTACTTTGGAATGCTTTGTCTAGATGCTTAACATATTTACATTCTCCTTTATTAGTATTTAAAAACTGCCCTCGCCTTTTCTCAATAATTTTTACTTGAAGTCTATTTTATCTGATGTAAGGATGGCAATTCTACTGTTTTTCTGGGGGGTATTTCTTCATAGATTCCACCCTTTAACTTTTAAGATTGCTTTCAGGGAATGAAGACAAATGTGTCTCTTGAATGCAGAAAAATAATGGGTCAATTTTTCATTAGATGAGCAGTCTGTATCATTTGAATGAAGGGTTGAGTCCATTGATAATCTGGGTTTGAATTGAAGGTTTTTTTTTATTATCTGAGATTCTATCAATTTCTATGTCTTGTCAACTCTTTCTCAAATTACTTAGTATCATGTGTATGTACCACTTCCCTGTTAATATCATCTTTGTGTTGATTTTGAATGTGTAGATCATTTTTGAGAATTTTCTGTAATGCAGGTTTGGTCTACATGTTCCAATTTTCCTTGCTTTGGAAGATTTTTTCCTATTTCCCTCAGCCATGAATGTGTGCTTGGCTGGGGAATCTATTCATGGCTGGTAGTTTTTAGTCCCTCATGTATGGCATTTGTCATTTCAGGCTTTCCTTGCTTGTGTGCTCTGTGAGAAATCTGTGGTTTTTATATTGCTTTTCCCTTGTAGGTGATTGTTCTTTTATTCCTGGCAGTTATAAGGTTCTTTTTTCCCTCATATATTGTTTATTGTAATTAATAAAAGGTTTACTTTACAAACATTACTTTATGAACACTGATACCCTTCCTTATGACATGGTCCCCATTTCCTTTCTCACCCCCCCTGATCTTGATTTCCCCTTTCAATATCCAATTTCAAATAACCAATTAAGCACATATAAAATATATCAGATAACAAGGTGAAATAATGTAACAATATGAGATAACCAAGGGACAGCAAAAGTCATGAGAGATAACATAGTACATTAAGGACAACAATCACTCATATGGTTTTGATTCTACATTTGGAAAGTTCTTACATTTAGAGTCATACTATATGGCCCTATGAATCTAGATTTTTCTATTGTAAATCTCTGCCAGGAAAGCCCAAAGTTTCTACTGATTATGATAAATGAGAGAAACCTTTGAGCCTATGTTCTTTTGAGCCTGGCTTACTTCACTTAATGAGATTTTTTTCTAAGTCTTTCCATTTCCTTACAAATGGGCAATGTTGTTCTTTCTGACAGCAGCGTAGAATTCCATTATGTATAAATATCACATCTTGTTGATTTATTCATCTACTGAGGGACATCTGGGTTAGTTCCATATCTTTGCTATTCTAAATAGTGCTGCAATTAACATCATTGTGCTGGTGGATTTAGTATGTCCTTGTTTCTGGACAATTGGGTAAATGCCAAGTAGTGGAATTGCTGGGTCATATGGGAGTTCTATGTTTAGTCTTTTGAGGAACTGACAGTTATAAGGATCTTTTGCTTAGTCTCTATTGATCCTCTATGGATTCTAATGGGCTATAAGATGTCCTCTTCTGTTCTGGTCTGTTTTTGCATCTTGTTTTGGGACGGGCCTGTCCTTTTGGATATTTGGTAGTACTCTGCAATGATTCCATTTAATATATTTTCTATTCCATGGTCATCTTTCTCCAGGCCCTACTCAATACTAATAAAAATTAGGCCTTCTGACTTTATCTTGGAGCCATGGAATTCTGCAATGTGTCTTCGATATGTTTCCAGTAATTTTCCTTGTTATTCCCTATGTAATCTAGACTATCTTCAATTACAGAGATTTAATGTTTTGCATCATGAAGCCAAAGCTTGCAGTTATGTGTTTCATTTTTATCTCCCCTCCCATGAGACTGATAGTTTTTTGTCAAGATTTTATTCACATTGCTTTTTAATCATATGTCAAATGTCAAGTTTAACAAACAAGTATTCAAGAAGGGAATATCTACATACAATCACTGACACATAGTTTTTACAGCATAATTAAAATCAACCTGAGTCTATGTCATACATACATATTTATCTATGTAATAAAATATTGTGTCTATAGAGTATATAGCCCATCAGACATTTTCATGTTTATGTAGTTATTTTTATATCTCCAAGACCAAGTCCATAACCTTGGGTACCCAAATACTGAGTCATCGATCTTGGACTGTTAGGATCTAATATTCACACATCAAGAACACTTATCTTTTGTTCCTTTGTAAAATTCCATTGTATGTATGTATGTATGTATGTATGTATGTATGTATGTATGTATATATATATGTATATATAGATATCACATGTTTTGTATTCATTCATCGACAGTAGGGCATCTGGATTGTTTCCATTACTTGGCTATTGTAAATTGTCTGGAGATGAACATGGCTGAGCAGATGTCCTTAACATATTCTGAGTTATGATGTTCAGGGTAGATTCCTAGGAGTGGTATGGCAGGTAAAGTCCATTTTCAGTTTCTTTTTAAGAAACTTGCAAACAGCCATCCAGAATTGCTGTACTTGTTTACATTCTCAACAGTAGTTCAACAACCCTTCCAACATTTGTCACTGAGTTCAGGATATTGGCCATTCTAATTGGGACAAGGTATTATCTTTGGGTTGTTATTCTTTCCATTTCTTTATGGCCACGGATGAGGAACATTTTTTTCATATGTTTTACTGCCATTAACTGAAATAAAATATAAGTGATTTCCCTGTATTTGGAAAAACTGACAGTAGCCAAATTCAAATCTATTTTTGGAGAATACATTCTGAATATATGTTGAATCTTCAGGTAGTGTCTCTCTTGCTCAAGAGGTAGGGTTGTAGTTTTCTTTTGAAGAACTCAGGGACAACACCCAGGACCAATGTTCAAGTCCCATGACAAAAATAACAAACAAAAAAAAATCTACATTAGAGGCTCCTGACAATAAGAAAAGTTTTTCATGTGGTATTGGAAATAGGGGCGCTCTAAAATTCAGAGTAAAGGCAAAAAGGCAAACTATTTTTTTCAAAATTTGGAATCTTTATGAGGGAAATAAATTTTGCATTTTTCGGTAATGCCCATCCACTAATTGAAGGGACTATGCACATTTACTACTTTATTTGTAATTTGCTCACACAAGTAGAAAGTGAGGTCAAGCCACTGAGAAAGGGCAGGAAAAAGAGAGACCCCCAAATACAGAGACAGTGATGATGAGACATCACTGACTGTGGTTTATTTCCTTAGCTAGTACTTACAGATAATCAAGTCATTAATACAATTGAAGTTGTGTGTGTGTGTGTGTGTGTGTGTGTGTGTGTGTGTGTGATTTCATGCCTCCCTTGCTTACATCCGAAAATAAACTCATGTTTATTTATATAACCATGGGAACAAATATGGAATTGTCATTGAGAAATTGTTTTCAATGAAAGTAATAATTATATAAAGTGTTGTCTAGGTTTATTGCTTTTGTAGTTTTTTTTGCTAGTTTTAAGGACCACCCATTTTTACAACTCTTATTTCAACACTCCATTTACCAAATAATAACAAGTTTTGAGGTTTGGAACATATTTAACCCAACCATATTTGCTAACACAAACTTATATTTCAATTGTGCTTAAAGAACTTATGAAGGGAATTAAACTTTCTAGCAAACTTTATTTTAGGGCTGGGAGTTTCCCCTAGAGGTAGAGTACTTGCTAGCATGCATGACCATTGGGTTCTATTCCTTATTACCAGAGACAGAGATAAAAGCCAAATTGGTGATGTGGCTCAACTGGTAGAGTTCAAGCCTAGAGATAACAAAAGAATAGTGCTCATGCCCTGAGCCCAAGCTGAGAACTGGCAAAACATATGTTTGTGTGGGGGGGGGGGGTGTGTGTGTGCGAGTGCATGTGTGTCTTCATATATTAAAAACCAGAACAAAGCAAAAACAGAGCACCTTCATTTATATGTCAACAATAGGGTTAGATGTCTGAAATATATAGTACTTTGTGACCTAATTTCATAAAGCTTGTGGGAAATTTTACTAATGAAAATTGTAAGAAGAATCTTTTGTACATGATATTGCTCATAAATTAATGTCTCCTAATGAATGCTGAGTATTTTCTGCTTGATGTATAATACAAATTACACAGACAACATTCATTCCATCTTCAAAATGAGAAAGCTTTCTTATCAGAATGTATTTATAAAGGCACTAATTATTGCTTTGTTACATTTTGCATATATATATTTATAATCTTTATTAAGTTTCAACCTGGATTGTCTTAGAAATCATGGGAGTCTATTCCACTAATATATTTCACTATATTCCACTAATGTATTTCTCAAATCAGAGAAATAAAAATTTCAATGAATATTTGTACTGACATTATAAGGTAACATGTCAGCTGGATGTTTTGAATATATACATATATGCGAGAAGATATCTACATCATGGCAATACAAAAATGGGAAGAAAATTGATCTACATTAATTAGAAACCAAACTTATCTGCCAAATTGCCTATTTTATTCTGAAGACATATTTTTATGAAGGTTGGGAAAGTATACTTCTTCTCAAATGTGAAAGGATTCAACATTGGGTTAGGAAAAGTGGATTCCAATTCTTCAACTCATATTGATGTCATTTAAATGCTGAAGCAAGGTCAGAGGATTTTCTTGTTGATTGTAGTTTCATTCTGAATATGGCAGCTTTCAACGGGTAATATGTTGGATGAAATGAAACATCTGAGAATTGGCTACTGGTATAAAGAGCAAACAGAATTGTCAAATATAAATGTTTCAATGTCTCCAAATTTTAACATTGATTCTATATCAGATGTGTGTCTATTGTCCTGCTGTGAATATTCCTATAGGCTACTGGATCCATCATTGAAGGATTAGAGTTTGAACCCCTTAATCTACCACAGGGGAATCAGACATTCTGAGAGACTGCAAAAGTCCTTGAATTCAGAGCAACCAAGAAATCTTGCTACCAAGTAAGAACATACAAAGAAACAACTGCATTTTAACAAAAATTAGAGGAAAAGGGTATTCTTATGTTTATTTTCCTCATATGAATTACAATAATTCACCAATAATCATTACTGGTAAATCTATCAAATTCAAAAACTATCAATATTCTGACATCTTTGAACTTCCTAAAACATATTGAAGGGTTATCCTTTCTAGAAGAAAAAAAGCAGTGTATAAAAGGATCCCAAATCAGCAAAGTATAGAAAACTTATGTGGGGCAATTTACATAAAAGTTGACAATAAAATGAAAGTCAGCACAAAATGATTCATAGAAGACTTCTGGGTTAGTGTGAGTCCATTGTACCTTGAAAATTTTGGAAATATACCTGTAATTATCAAACAACACACCTTCCTTTTTCCCATCAATGCTGTTCATTGGTCCCACTGTCCACTTTTTTCTAAAGAAGTTCAAGTTTCCTCATATTGAATGAATTTTAGATGTATTTTGTGTATTCATAAAATGTCTGATGTTTCCCTGCAAGGACTATTCAGAAAAAGTCACAGACTTTTGGGGGCAAAATCGATTACTCATGCAAATCCTTATGATTGGTAATGTAGAATGAGAAAATTTCGCCAGTTATATATGTTTTTAGACACTAGTAAACTTCCCAAATGAGGAGTTGATATGAAATTTGTATATGAGTTTAAGTATCATTACATTTTGTTATATGGTAGATGATTAAAAAATAAGATACCATTTGACAATGAAAGACAAAAACTAAGTAAATTAAACAAATAGAATGATTCAACATCCACAGAGAAACCTAGGCAATTTTCAATTATATTACCAGTTTCCTCACACTTTGATAGGGCATGTTCAAAATAAGATGAACATGTCAAATTTAAATATTTGAAAAGCTTTAATTTTTAAGTTTCCTCACACTTTGATAGGACATGTTCAAAATAAGATGAACATGTCCAATTTGAATATTTGAAAAGCCTTAATTTTAAGTTTGTGATAAATTCATAATAATTAACACAATTAAATCCAACAAGACTGATCATCACAGAGTTGATATATTCTAGTGTGTCTAAGATATACAGTCATCATTGATGTCACAATGCATCCCAGGAATATTGAAGACACAAGTCTGGTACTTTATAACAAGTATAATATTGCCAGATTTCATGATGAATTTTCTCCCATTTGAAACTTATATGATCAAGTTTATATTGCAATTCGAAGTTATGTAAAGCATTAACATAAAAAGACATACGATTTGCCATGAAGTATCCTGCAAATGGATATAAAACAAAATGAAGTAACTAGAAGGTAAGTCATCTGTGGGGCTAGATCTCTGGGAGTAGGTAAGCATGAAAACACACACACACACAGAACACACACTGGGAGGACAAGCATGAGCAAGACTCGTTTATTATTGCACAGATCAGGAACTATTATGTCCCAGCACCCTGACCTCCTGAGACTCCTCTGGCCAACCATGCAAGGAACTTGAAGCAGGTAGCAATTGATCCTTCGGGGGAGTGTAGGGAGCATGGAGAACTCATGGCCAGCAAGCTATGCAGACATTCCTGTGGATCACATTTCCATGAGCAAGGAGTGTACTTCTACTGCTTCTCTTGCTGACTCAACCAGATCTGACTGGCTCTACCCACAAATTCCCTTTTCTTTAAAAGGACCGTCATTATGGTGACCCATTCCTGGAGGCATCATTGCCAGGAGTGCAGGCACTTAATAATTCCCAAAAGAACAAGCCCTAGTAGTACAAGTTCCCCCAGACAACTACAGAGGTTAATGAAAACCATTGTTGCAGTTTCTTAGGTACATATTTTCAAAGGAGGCAATGGGAACAAGGTGTATGGTAGTCTGATTTAGGCGGGTAATATCATGGAATAAGCACTGAGTAAAGTTTAAGTAATTGAGGGACTAAGGGCCTTTTATATAGCCACTAAGTTCAGTGACATTGAGCATGGAAGTGGAAAGCTGACAGACAGAAGCAGTCATAGCACTGCATAATCCCTCTTGTTGCAGCCAAAGAAATGTAATCTGTTCTTGAAGTAAATCTATCTGTTGTTGGAGCATGAGGAGGCCTCCTTTAAGATGACTGGCAACCTGCAGGTGCTTTAGTTCTGTGGATGACAGGTGAGGGATGAGCTGATCTATCAGTTGTACAGGTGGACATGCTCTGAGATAACAATATGGCGGTGGTGATTGAAGAAACTACTGAGGCGATGATTGCTGACATGATCACAGTGATCAATCCTATTGGTCTCTTACGGCATGGACAAATTAGTTTAACCTAAGAAAAATGAGAGTCATTAGTAGTCAAAACAATAAATGGAGGAAGATGCACCAAACCTGCAAAGGAATAAGTACCATTTGGTTGCCAGTGATTACTAGCAGTGTTCAGACAGATTACTGAATTGTCTCCTAGGCAGAAAAAGAATGGGGATCTGACCACTACCATCCCTGAAACTTGGTCACATGCTGTGTGGTTGCAGCGATATGTGTTGGCCAATGTGAGGGGAGATAAATCAAGACAGGAATGTGACAGACCGTTGGTATGAGGGGTCCTAGGTCTCCCAATCCTACCTCTGAAGAGTTATAAAAATCCTTTAGATTTTGAGGTTTGGGGTTCTCTTTAGACCTGTTGTATATGGCTGGGCATAGAGACAATGCCAGGCTTCCAAATTTTTTGCCTTGCCAGGAGTTGGCACAAAGACTAATCACCATTTCCTTGAAAGGAACTGAAGCATTGACACAATTATCAAATTCCCTCTGGGGGCATAGCTGCATGAAAAGGTATATCATTAGCATCAGGGCAGTTTTTCCCAGTGGAATAAACAATAGTACCACCGCACTGTCCCACGAGTCACCATGGCACGGGGATAGTACAGCCATCAAATTACCTAACTGACTCATTTGAAAAGGAAATGGCCTTCTCCCATTCAAAGGTGAGGTTTGTCTTTTGGTGCCATAAAGCATCTGCCAAAAAAGGGAGGCCAACCATGCTGTTGGAAGAGAGCATTAGGGGAAAAATGGTGGTATCTTCCCCCACCATCATCAAGATCTAGGGGCTGGGTACTAGTGTTACTGTACCATTCCCTGGATCTGGGTCCAGGGCCATGGCTTGAGCTTGTTCTACCAATCCCTTCAGATCTCCCCAGGTGATGGCATGTGCTCAGGTTCTACATCTTTTCCTCTGCAGGCTGTCTGACATAGTCGATGTATGTTTCTAGTGGGCAGTGATGGCTGGTCTAACATTTCCAGTTGGAATCCAAACATGTTTGTCACTTGTGTTTGGAAAGAAGCAAGCAAATGCCATTAGGAGAGCAGGGTCATCTCACCTTCTTGTGGTGGGGTCCCACCATCTATCCAAGGGGACTGTAGTAGGTGTTTTCATGAGGCCCCACTGTAGGGCTGCTGGGGACCCACCTGTAGCAGGTGCAAATGTCAGGAAATTTTTCACTGTAAGACAGTAAGTTCATTATACTTTGGGGTCTTTGAGCCCTAGCCCCTCTAGTTCCTTATTTTCTTTTGAAAGGAGGGTCTTAATTTCTTTATGAGGTAAAGTTAGAAATATGGATAAAGATGTGAAGTCAAACCTGACAGTGATGTTATAGTTAAGTCAGATGTAATATATAAATAATGTCTAGAGGGGTTACAGCTATATTCTCCAGCTAGAAGGTACATAAATTCTCACACATGATATCCCTTCTTATGTTTTTGTCCCCATTTCTCTTCTTCCACCCCTTCCCCTCATTTTCCCCCTAATATTTCAAATCAACAAATTAACATTTATAATTATATAGATACCAGATAAAAAGTGGGATATGTAAAAATATGAGATTATTCACAAGAGAAGCTAGAAAAACAATACACGAAAGGATTCTATATTAAACTAAACATACCATCATCTTCAGAAAAACTTCTTAGTAGTGGGGATTCATGCAAAAATTACACTTACATGTGAAAAAGTGTTTGAGAACTTCTAATAGATGTAAATAAGATATTTTGCAAACAGCTTTGATGATTGGATGTCTGTGTTTAATATTTTATTTTCTCTTTATCCCTTGACCATTTTTAAGTATCTCTGTCTGTGTTGGCCTAGAACATACTCCATATTAAATCTAATGCCCACTGATTCACATCCTCAAGGATAAGACTATGTGCCTTTAAAAAACAAAAAAAAAGACTATGTGCCTTTTTAAAAAAATTATTTTAACAGAACAATTTAGGGATGGGTTCAGAGTAAATCTTTCTGCTGTAAATGAGTACTTGATTCACTTGTATCAATAACTAGAGGAGACAGAATGAGTCACCCGATCAACTGATGTATAAATTAGGTTGCTTCACCATCAAAATCAAGTCAAAGTTAGTATTGGTACTGATCTTTGTGAGGGAGGATGAGATTCCTCCTAGCCTCACATTCTGCGCATCTAATACTATCATTAATAATTCCATTTTGAAGGTGGTGTGTATCTTCCCTTCACTTTATAACAAATGGTTTTCTATTCAGCTCATGAATGGGAAAAGTCAGTTATCTCTTGCTCTGCTTGGGAGAAGGTATTCAGTCATGTGAGTCCTTGCCTTTTTATCAATATATAAACTCAGTCATTTCTCAGATAAAATTTTCATTTTTTTCCACATATAACACAAAACAGAAACAAAATACCCCAAGATTTCTTACAGAGTTATTCCAGGAAACAATGTGGTGACTGTCCATCCTGAATCCAATTTTCAATTGAGCTATTCAGTCATGGTGTTTTCAGGGCTGCCCATAGAAGAAAATATTTAGAAATACCAAGAGATCTAGTATACATATTCGACTTGAAGAAGGATGAGTACTATTGTCTGCAGGCAACATAATCTTCATTTACCTGAATAGATTAATGTCTCCTGCAAAATTCCTAGCAAGCATGGTAAGGGTTACTCAGTTGATATATTTACAAACTTGCAGTGCCATTAGGAGTGGCATATTCCTGTTAAGATTTTTATAATCTGCAAATACCTGTGAGACATTTTACCTGTAGGGTAAGTTCATGTATATACTGAAATGCATACTCATAAGGTTTGATTTCCTGTAATGACACAACACCATTTCTAATCCTACTCCTTACCTTTGTGTTTTCTCTTTCTAGATATTGTAGATATTTTTCAAACATGTCAATATCATGACATGGGAAATGCATGTATATATTTAATTTATATTAGACTACTTGCACTACAGACAGCATCCACTAGTGAAGAACTTACAGTTCATATGGTTAGATTTCATTAATTCTTTTCAGAATTGAGAAGTTTGAGAGCTCTAAGGGGCCATGTTATTTAGTAACACCTCTTTGTATTCCTGTGTTCACTTTTCATGGCATAGAGGAATTTACTAATGTACAAGAAATTCATACCCACATTCGCACACATGGAATTTCCATTTTTTCCTAGATATCTTGCTTTGAAAATTGAAGAGAAGAAAATAGGACTAAGCGTTAAATCATTGACCATGTGCGTGCAAAGAAAGCATACAGTGATGTGGGCAGAACCACTCATGACAAATTTCTTGTACTTTTACCTGGACCCTTTTGCATTCCTTCCCTTCTAATTGCCTATACCTGTATTTCATTGTGTGTTTTCTTTTTTATTGTATTTTATTGTTGGGGTGATGTAGAGATATGTTACAGTTATATTCAGTATATATACCAGATATTGGATTCATTACTCCTTGAACCTTGATATCCCTTCCCAAGTTTTTCTCCCACCTTCCCTCCTCCCAACTCCTCCCATTCATCCTGTTTTTCTCCTTCCCTTCCTGTAATACTGTGGTGTACTTACCTAGAAAAAATTTTCTTGAACAAATATTCAGCAACACAGTATTGTAAAAATTGAGGAACAAAGATGATTATTTTAAGCCTAATTTTAAGTAAATTGTAAGTTGGGGTGTTCTCTCATTTAAGAATACAGAAAAAAAACAGCAAAATGAAAAATAGTTTCTCCGGGGCAGATAATGGCCCCTCTTGCAAATATATAATATAGAGCACTGAAAAGAAGTCTGTTTTCATTCACTAACTCTAAAACTTATCACCCATGTACAAATATATTCCTTTAGGAGGGGGAAGCTGTAAGAGGAAATCATATAAAATAAATATTAGCATTTTCAGAATAGCACTATAAGTATTAGGAAATAGCGGCATTTAATAGTGGCAATCTTGGGTAAATTCTATGATTCCTAATGAGTTTAATATGGAGTAAGACAATGAAGTAGAAGTGAGGTAAGAAACTAAGAATTTTTGTGGGTAGAGCTGGTCAGATCTGGCTGAGTCAGTTAGAGAAGCAGTAGATGTACACTTCGTGCTCATAGAGATAGGACCCACAAGCACATCTGCCTAGCTTGCAAGCCATGAGCTGTCCATGCTCCCTGCATCCCCCAAGGAATAATCAGTACCTGCCTCAAGTGCCTTATATCAACTCCCTGCCTGGAAATTGGCCAGGGAAGACTGGGGAAGTTGATGTGTTGGGAGTATTTAATTACTGATCTGTGCAATAATAAACAAGACCTGCTCATGCTTGTCCTCTCGGCATGTGTACTGTGTGCGTGTCATTCATGCTTACCTCCTGCCAGAGATCTAGCCCCGCAAGTGGCACCCAATGTGGGGCTTGAGTGCCTCTGGCAAATGGATGGTCTAGTGCAAGGTATGTGCTTCCATGGGCAACCTTCCATACGCAGCATGGAAGCCCCAGTCACAAGCGCTTGTTACCCTGCTTCGGAGTAGGTAGATAAAGATATCAGAAAAGGAAAGTAGACTAATACGATAGTCTTTCATCAATTCCTAATAATATGTATGCTATTTCCATTTTTCTATAAGAATTGGTCTTCCTTTACCGCCCCTGCTATTACAACCCTTTTCATAAAAGATATCCAGGTTGAAAGCAAAGGCCTCCAGAGGTAAGTAGAAGTCAGTTGACCAACCCTGTACTTTTCTCAAAAGCACATTGTGGCCTAAAACAGTATGATCAAGGGATGCCTTGACCCCTTTTAGGGTTCTTGTCAATAACAGGGCATGTCTGAGAGAATGTATGTGTTTGAGTCCCATTGGCAAGGCATGCCTATGGGTATCTACCCAGCCCAGTTTTCTTGTTTTCTTTTCCCTCTTACTTGAGAATAGCCTATGCTAGATGGCTACCAGGAATGGAGAGCTCCATTGGTGATGCGTCCCCTGATTCCAGGGCCTCATGGTCTTTTCTGTCACTCTGATAGTTCAAGGCCAGGCATGCCATCAAAAGTTTGGGGGTTACTTAAAAATCTCTGCTTCTCTGTCTTGTCCATGTTACATGTTTTTTCCTTGTCTAGTTTTGTCTTTGAAATTGGTAGCAGTCCTAAATATGCATTCTTGTATTTGAATCTTTTGAAAACTTTACAAAATATATGGCCGATATTAATTTGGTGAGTTTTAGATGTTTGAATGTGAATGTGTGTGAAGGAATATGTTCAAGATTATACTTGTATACTAGTATACCCATTTATACTTGAAACTAACATGCAAAAAAGGAGTAGTTGGTTAAATCTAAGTCTAAACTCCAAGCAAAGAGATGTTTACATTGTAATCATTACATTCTGGGGAACTTGGGATTTATTTCCTTGAGTTTAAATTTGGAGATAAGTATCAGAAATTTAAATGTGAATTTATCAATTTCAAAAACCTTGCTTATCTGTTATTCTTTTTGTTTTTGTTTTTGTTTCTTTTTGAAAGGACCGGGCTTCATCCTGCCTCTCTCTTGCAGACTGACACTGGAAATCTGATGGTAAAGTGTGTGATGTGATTAGTATTTCTTAAACTTGCCCCCTAAATTGTATTAAATTGGGAAAGGGATTTTAATAAGAGTAAAAAGGAAAGTTAGGGCTAACAAAATGATTGTTTAGTTGGTATTTCAATTCACCCTTGTAAGTTTGTAACAGTTTCTAGGGTACAGACAGAAAAGAACAGCAGGTCCTATTCAGATGTAAATTTGAACTTTACCAGGTTCCAGGTAAGATTATGCTTGGAAAATGGTTTGTAAGCATTCTTTATTAATGCCTATGTTACTGGGAAGGAACTTGTAAGTATAATAGTGGCTAGTTTACAGTTGTAATTTTGCTCTAAGCCCTAACTGAGCAGATTTTGGGTTGAAACCAGCCACAAAATCAGGAATGAAGCTTGTGAACCTGAGGCTATGTGCCTATCAGTCTGTAAATTAGGCTAAGCCTTTAGAGTCCCTGGTCAAGTTTAGAGAAACCCCACTGAGTCAGCTTAAAGAGATTACAGAAGAAAGATCTTTGCCCAGATTCCACTCCTGGGACTTTAGCTAGCCTACTCTTGTCATTGGTCCCCTTAAGAAATAATAAAAATGGTGGGATACAGGTACCTAAAGCATTAGGCCTAAAGATAAGCTTCTTCTTGATACTTTATTTACATTGAACTTTAAAAATTTGATTCTAAGGATTTCCCCTGGATTATAAGAATTGGGGCACCATGCTACCTCGCCCAACCCCTCTTGTTCGATGGAAGGACCTGATCACTAACACCTGGCAGAAGCTAGCCCCTCTGTTGACAGTGGGGTGAGGGTTTGACTCATTTATGCCATTATAACAAGACATGGACTGGGATCCCTATGAGGCTGGCCCCAGCCCTCACCAGGAGGTACAGGTACAGACGAGACAATAGAAGTGTTTCTTTTGTGGACATTGGCCTTCTCCCCTACTTAAAATCTTCATTTGTGTCTGCCAACCCTACAGGGGAATTGCCTGAAGATCTAGGGTGGTAGTCAGTGATGGGTAAGATCCCCAGGGGGGGATAATCAAAGTCAGGCACACTCTCAAGTAAGGCTAGCATTTGCTGATGAATAAATAAGAGGGAGATGTGGAGCATGTCACAAATGGAAACCCTTGCACCCCCTCCTCTTGGAACCAAATCTGGCCTACATGGCGCCTGCTGCCCAATTGGAGGGTGTGGCTATGGTTTGTAAAGTAAAATAAGGCCACCTCTGGGATAAGCCCCTAATCCTTTTGCCTTCTTGGACAGCACATGTTCCACCTTTGCATAACTGTTAACTCTGGGGGGGGGAGGGATACGGGTACCAAGACATGTGAAAGGGTATCAATATATGTGAATTAATGCACCTTCTATCTGGCAAATATCATGTAACCCTTTTACTAATTACAATAAAAAACATTAAAAAAAAAGAATGAAAAAAAAAATTTCAGGAGCAGGCCTGCCACCATGAAATGGCCTCACAGCGACACCACCCCCACCTACAGCCAGCTGACTTGAGTCCTGCCTCCAACTTCGTGACTTTGCCAGTACAGCCTGGGACACTGACCTATCCAGAAATCTGCCCTGGATTGCTCTGCCAGACATGGATGCCATGGACTCTCCTCTCAGCTACCTCATCCTATGTCTACCCTGGCATGGGAACCAGAAGAAACAGGAACTGTGGAGGCCTGGAGTAATGAACTTGACTCCCAAGCAGAGGACTGTGTATGATTATGACCAATTATTTCCCCTCAAAGTATGCTGGGGAAGACATGGGGGCTGTGATTCCCATTTACCCCAATCCCATTTCTGAAATCCACCTAGCCCTAATCCTCTTTGGCCCACCAAGCCCATTTTCACAGCAGCAGGAACCATGTTTTCCTTAGCAAAGTTGGTTATGCCCCCTATGAGTATCCATAAATAAAGTAAAAGGGGGAGGCCTGGGGGAACCCTGCTGCTTGCTATATGCTTTTAAGCATGTACACAGTCAGTGATGCAAGCAGTCAGGATACAGTAGGGTGGAGAAGTGGGGTGTGTCCTAGACACCATTAGCTGACAGTCATCCCTATTTGATGATGTGGCTGCGACTGCTCCATCTGTATTTAGCAAGCATATTTTGTGGAATAAAGTAGATTTGCACCGATAGTCTGATCTCCAGAGTCTATTACTTGAGGGTTCCATCGCTATCTTACCCCACACGTGGACATCTGAGAAGGACGATAACAATAGTGAATAATTTGTGCCCATGGTTGATTCCGGGGATATTTGAGATCCAGATAGCTGGTTCCGTGTCCTACTGGCAGCTTGCATAAAGGAAGTTTCTGAAGGTACTTAGCTGCCCTTAACTTTCTACCCTATTGTGGTGGCCATCCATGCCTCCAAGAGTTTCTCCAACAGCCAGAAACTGCAGGCGTTTAACGCCTCACTATGGTAAAAGACAGAAAATGCAAAAAATAGCAGAGCTACTCAGATATTTCCACCTTCTTATGGCTCAGCAAACAATTCTGCCAAGATAGCAGAAGATCAACAACTTCCACTGTCATGTGATTCAGAGTGCCAACCAGTGGTGTCCACAAAGCCACTCTCACCACACTATCAATCCCAGGAGATTTCTCTGACTCCCTTTTTTGGCCATTTACATCAGTCTGGGAATCCCTGACATGGAACTTTATATCCATGGGTGGACATATCCAATTTTGCCCAAGAGGGAAAAATCTGTTGTTTCCCCCTAATACAATAATTGTTTGTGGGCTCCCCAACCACAGTGACAATGGCATTCAACCCATGGAGGATCCTCGGTTCGTTTTTGCAGTGAACGTCAACCAAACCTCTGCCCGACCCAATCTGTGGTATCCCATGATCTGAAGGTGCTTGGCAAGTACTGGACCACTGTCAGGGAAGATGGATTACACTCCCCTATGCTCAAAAAATGCTTGAAAACATTAGCATTGACCTTAACTGCCCCTATGATTGGTCCTAACTGGTGAAATGACTAGACACACCATCAAAGCATTGTTACACGCCATTGCAATTATGGGAGTTTCTTGGACGCTTCAGATAGAAAATGGTCCTGCTTACACATCAAAATCCTTTTGTGAATTTTGTTCACTTTGGAATATTACACATCACACAGGTATCCCATAGAACCCACAATGCCAAGCCATTGTCGAATGCACTTATAAAGAAAGTAAGACCCTCCTTTCAAAAGAAAAGTAGGAAATAGAGGGGCTAGGGCTCAAAAGCCCCAAACACAACTAAATGACTGCCTTACAATGAAAAATTTCCTGAAATTTGCACCTGCTGTACACGGGTCCCCAGCAGCCTTACAGTGGTGCCTCATGAAAACACCTACTCCATTCCCCTTGGTTAGATGGAAGAACCCCATCACAAGAAGGTGGGAGGACCCTGCTGCCCTAATGGCACAAGGAAAAGGATTTGCTTGTATCTTTCCAGATACAAGTGACAAACCTATTTGGATTCCAACTTGAGATGTCTGACCAGCCATCACTGCCCATGAGAGAAATGCATCGACTACACTTGGACAGCCCATCGGACAGCCTGCAGAGGAGAAGATATAGGCCCCGAGCTAGAACACAAGTCATCCCCTGGGGAGATCTGAAGGGATTGGTAGAACAGGCTCAAATTAGGACCCTGGACTCAGACTCAGATTCAGGACACAATACTCTATTCCTCCTGATGTGTGCCATTATTATAGCCAATTCCCAACAGCTGCAGGGCATGTTACAGTAACACTAGTACCCAGCCCCCAGATCTTGGTGATGGTAGGGGAAGATACCACAATTTCCCCCCAAATACTTCCTTCCAATGGCAAGATTGGCCTCCCTTTTACCACAGATGCTTATGGCACCAAAAGATAAACCTCATCTTTGAATGGGAGAAGGCCATTTCTTTTTATTTTTCGAATGAGTCAGTTAGGTACTGTACTACCCCTTGTCATGGTGACTCATGGGACAGTGTGGTGGAACAACATGGGACTTACCCTGTTTGCTCCACTGGGAAAAACTGTACCCATGCTACTGACATACCCTTTTGTATGCAGCTATGCCCCCATAGGGTATTTGATAGTTGTGGAAATGTTTCAGTTCCTCTTGAGGAATTGGTGATTAGTAATCACTGGCAACCTAATGATACTTATTCCTTTGCAGGTTTGGTGCATGTTCCCCCATATATTGTTTTGGCTACTAACAACTCTCATTTTTCTCAGGTTAAACTAATTTGTCCATGCCATAAGAGAGCAATAGGATTGATCATTGTGATCATGTCAGCAATCATCGCCTCAGTAGTTTCTGTTACGACCGCCACCATATTGTTATCTTTGAGCATGTCCACCGTATAACAGATAAATCAGCTTATCCCTCAGCTGTCATCCATAGAACTACAGCACCTGCACATTGCCAATCATTTTAAAGGAGGCCTCCTCATGCTCCAACAGCAAATAGATTTGCTTCAAGAACAGATTATGTTTCCTCGGCTGCAACAAGGAGAACTATGCAATGCTATGACCATTTCTGTATGTCAGTTTTCCACATCTGTGCCCAATATCTCTGAACTTAGTGGTTATATAGAAGGCCCTTGGTCCCTCAATTATTTAAACTTTACTCAGTGCTTATTCCATGATATTACTCGCCTAAATCAGACTACCATACACCTTGTTCCCACTGCATTCTTTGAAAAGATGTACTTAAGAAACTGCAACAATGGTTTTCATTATCCTCTGTAGTTGTCTGGGGGAACTTGTACTACTAGGGCTTGTTCTTTTGGGAATTATTAAGTGCCTGTACTCCCGGCAATGATGCCTCGAGGAATGGGTTACTGTAACGATGGTCCTTTTAAAAGAGCAGGTAGAATTTGTGGGTAGAGCTGGTCAGATCTGCCTGAGTCAGCAAGAGAAGCAATAGAAGCACACTTTCTCCTCATAGAGATGTGACCCACAGGCACATCTGCCTGGCTTGCCAGCCATGAGTTCTCCATGCTCCCTGCACTCCCCGCAAGGACCAATTGGTACCCGCCTCAATTGCCTTACAAAACCTCTTTTCTAGGTAATTGACTGGGGGAGACTCAGCAGGTTGGAGTGCTGGGAATATTTAACCCCTGATCTGCACAATAATGAATGAGACTTGCTCATGCTCATCCTCCCAGCATGTGTACTGTGTGCATGTCATTCATGCTTACCTCCTGCCAGAAATCTAATCCCATAGCTTTTCAACACATTACTACAGCATGAAAATGATAGTAGGAGTGTGTTAGATAAAGCTTCAGCAAGACAGATTTAAAAGAAAGAAAACAGAAAATTAACGTTGTATATTCATAAATATTATACTGAAACAATCTAGACATTCATATACATTTTTCTGATATTGCATTCATTGTTATGGCTTTCAACAAATTTGTTTTTATACAAGTAGATCATATTAAATTCGATACTCTAACTTTTGTAGTAAATAATTACTAATAATTTCATAATCAGTTAATTAGAAAATGACCATATATATATTTGAAATTATTGTATTTTTGTTTTTTATAAATTTTTTATTCTAATTAATAGAAGGGTTACATTACATTCACCAGATAGAAGATGAATTACTTAACATACTTTGATATGCTTTCTCATATTTTGGTTCCCATTTCCTTCCCTACCCTCACCTGTCTTCTTGTTTTCACCCCCCCTACCTATCCAATTTCAAATAACAAATAAGCATGTATACATGTGTCATATAACACGGTAAAAATATAAGATAACCAAGGGACAGAAAAAGAGACGAGAAATAACATAGTACATTAAGGCCAACACTCAACTTATTTAATGTTTTTTTTTTCTATATCCTGGAGGTCATTTCATTTAGCACCATAGTATATGGCCTTGTAAATCTTTGCTAGGATAGCCAAAGTTTTCGAATGATTATGACAAATGAGGGATACCATTGAACCTATGTTCCTTTGAGTCTGGCTTACTTCACTTAATATAATTTTTTAAGTCTTTCCATTTTCTTACAAATAGGGCGATGTCATTCTTTCAAACAGCAGCATAAATTTCCATTGTGTATAAATATCACATCTTGTGGATCTACTCATCAATCGAGGGGCATCTGGGTTGGATCCATATCTTTGCTATAGTAAATAGTGCTGCAATGAACACCATTGTGCTAGTGGATTTAGTATGTCCTTGTTTCTGTACGACTGGGAAAATGCCAAGTCATGGAATAGCTGGGTCATAGGGGAGCGCTATGTTTAATTTTTGAGGAACTTCCATACTGCTTTCCATAGTGGTTGAATGAATTTGCACTCTCACCACCAGTGTAGTAGTCATTCATCCTGTCCATATCCCCTCTAGTATGTCTTGTTAGTAGATTTCTTGATCATGGCCATTAGTGAGATGGAATCTTAGAGATGTTTTGATTTGCATTTCTTTATACCCAGAAAAATAGAGCATTTCTTCATGTGCCCATAGGCCATTCTTTTATCTTCTTCAGAGAAGACTCTCTTTAAGTCTTTGGCCATCTTTTAATGGGATGTTTGTTACTTTAGATAATAGTGTTGGAATGATTCAATGTTTTGAGCAGTTGATATATTTTAGATATGAGGCCTTCGTACATTGTATGGTTACTGAAGACCTTCTCCCACTCTGTAATCTTTCCAGTTAATTTTCTAGCTGTGTCCTTTGCCACACAGAAGCTCTGAAGTTTAATGTATTTCCACTTATCCAAACTTTCTCTGATTTGTTGTGTTTCTGGGTCATTATTAAGAAAGTTTGACCTGTGCCAGAGTACCTTGTGTTTCTCCTATTCCTTCTTGTAAAGTTTTCAGTGTACCTTCTTTTACTTCGAGGTATTTGATGCATTTGGAGTCAATCCTGGGACAGGGTGAGAAAGGAGGGTCCAACTTTAATTTTCTGCAGGTGCTTAAGTTCTATCAGGACCATTTGTTGAAGAGGCTGTCTTTTTTCCATTCTCTTTTTTTTGGCTCCCTTTTCCAAGATTAGGTGGCTACAGGTCAGTGGGTTAATATCCAGGTCCTCAGTTCTATTCCATTTTCTTCAGGCCTGTACTTGTGATAGTACCAAATTGTTTTGGTCTCTATAGCTTGGTAACAGAGTCCAAATTTAGTATTGATATACCTTTTGCCCTTTCTTTCTGCTCAGATTTGTTTTTGCTATACAGGGTGTTTTATTATTCCATATGAAATTTTGGATTGCCTCTACTATTTCTTTAAAGAATGACATTGGGATATTGATGGTTATTGCATTGAATTTGTAGATAGTCCTTGCAGGACTACCATTTTCACAATGTTAATTCTTCCAATGCAGGAGATGTGAGGTTTTTCTATTCCCTTAGTTCTGTTTAATTTCCTTTTCTCAGGGTTTTAAAGTTTTCATTATAAAGGTATTTTACATTCTTATGTTTATTCCTTGGTATTTTATTTTCTTTAAAGCTATGGCAAAAGGAGTTGTGTTGGGGCCTGATCTCCATCTTGGAGGCCTGTTCATTCCAACTCAGCAGCCATTAAAAGCTTTGGGCAGGCATTCCTTGCAGTCCTTGCATACCTGTCTTGAGGCATCTCTGTGTACATGACTCTACTGAGCCCCACAGCACAGGTCCTCAACCTGTGCACTTTCATGCACTTGTCCTGCCAAGTACCTAAAAGTTTGCCCTGACTATTGATAGCATGGTGGCTCCCTTCCTATTGGCTAGCTTCCCAGGTCCTACCTTGTCTTTCCCCAACAGTATATAACTAAGTGCCTGACACAATAATACTGAGATCTTCTGCGCTTTCATGTCTGACACAGCTCCTGGCTCAGTATTGTTTTTTTCCCTGGTATTCGGGAGGGCTGGATCATCGATACATGCCATCTCATGTGGCTTTAGGGGACTTCAGGCTGGACCTGGGTGTCCCTCTCATACCTGTGTTGCTCAAGAGCAGCAACAACTGTGGCCCTGTGTGAGGACTTTTGCCTCCTGTGTGAAGGCTACACATGTGAGGATTTTTGCCGCCCATGTGAGGGCTCCACGTGCTCAAGAAACTTTTATCACTGCGGGTAAGTATATTGCAATGAAATATGGGAAAGACTTTTTCTAAGAATGACCTTTCCCTTGATTCTTTTAAGAGTTGAGAGTTAGAGATTTCTGAAGCACAGGCAGTTAAAACATGGGACACTTTAGTTAAAGTCACCCCATGGCTGCCAGCTAGTAACTTGTTTGATTGGAATACTTGGCATGAGCTAGAACAACTGATCAGAAAAGCCCAGATTAATCGAGGCAAGATTCCTCCACTAGGAGTGTATCCTGTCTTGTTTGCTCTAAAGAGCTGCTTTTCTCCTCAGGCCTCCAAGCTGAGGGCTGAATTCCTCTGGAACTCAGGCAACAAAGAGAATCTGCTTGCCTCCCTTACTCCCTGGAGAGATCCTAATCTCTCACTGTCAATAGAAATGCCAGACTCCCCTCAGGGATATGTGAAAGAGCCTCATGAGAATTCAGATAAGGAGCCTCTCTAGATCCCTTCAATGCTGCTCCTTGGCCTCCAAGATCCAAATCTAGTCTCTATCCTTTTTTGTCAGAGATCAGATCTTCTTCTAATCCTTTTACATCACCCTCTACTAGTCACCCATCATACTCAGACCCTGAGGCCTCAGAAGTCTTATCACATGAGGATCTGGGCCGGGCTGCCCTGCTAGCTTCCCAACCCCTATGTCACCAGCCAGGGTTTCACCCACCACATGATTCAGAGTCCTACCACCTATTTCCTGTTAATGTTAACCTGGGCGGTAACCATCATGTGTCCTGGTATCCATGGGAGCCTGGTGATCTTAAGGAACTCAAAAAAGCTGTCTTAGAAGATAGCCCTAATGCTCCTTGTATGGAAATAATTCTCCAAGGCCTTGATCATTAGCCATGTACTGTGGCTGATTGGATGGCTCTGGCCTGAGCAATTCTTCTAGGCCCCCTTTTTATTTTTATTAAGTGGTGTGCCCTGTACAAGGAAGAATGCCACAAACAGGATGAGAGGAGCCAGCATGCCCAACCCATAATCCCCATTACCCTGAGGATGCTTGCAGGGACCTCTGATCAATACTCAATGAAGTTCTAGCAGGCAACCATACCCCCTCCCTAACAGGGTCAGATTAGATCTCTGGGCCTGGCGACCTTGAGAAAACTCGAGAAGGGTCCCTCTGAGTCTCCTATAGCAGGAATTAACCAAAGACTTGGAGAAGTCCCTGTCCACTTTTATTGATAGAGTTGAGGGGAGCATAAATAGAACGTTCCCTCCTGGAGAGCTTAAGGACCATTTTGTTAAGATGATGGTTTGGTAAAGTCTGAATAATGAACACAAAATGCTTGCTCAGGATTAAAAGGCAGATCTATGGAGAGATAGATTGTAGCCACCCAAGAAATGGATACTTAATCCCATCAGGCACAGACCAGGGCAGCTGTGCTGCAGGCCTCCTGCAGAGTTGATATGGCTGCCCTTGTTTGCGCCCTCAGGCAGGCACTCCCTGGGAGAGGGCATACTTCTTTCCCTGCAGTCAGGAGGGACATTTTAAGAAAGACTGTCCCAATAAGCCACAACACCACTAGACCCTAGCATGCCTCGCTCCCTCTGTCCTAAGTGCCAAAAAGGGTTTCACTGGGCTAAAGACTAAAGATCGCAAACTGATATTCAGGACAGGCCTTTAAACTCCAAGAGAGGTGTACCCCAGCCCCATTAAAAAAAGGGATCTGTCTGGGTGGAGCAGGGGCCATTATCTTGCCAAAAATTAGAGCAGTTTCATCATTTGGTTGACCAACAAATCCAGGTGGGACACCTCCAATGCTCTCTGAGCCCTTGGAACTCCCTAGTATTTGTAATTAAAAAGCCTAATGGCAATAGGAGACTACTTCTAGATTTGAGAAAAATAAATGGAACTTTTCGGGACCCCTCAAAAGGGGGATTCCCTGGATACCTGCCATTCCTAATGACCAATATCTCATAGTTATAGACATCAAAGACTGTTTTTACTCTATTCCTCTCCACCCAGAAGATACTGAGAAGTTTGCCTTCTTCCTTCCTTCATTATATTATAAAGGCCCTGATTTGCATTTTGAATGTATAGTACCTCAAGGTATGGACAATAGTCCCCCTAATATGTCAGGACTACATGTCTAGAGTCTTATCCCCTCTTAAGAAGGAGACAGGCTCATTTTTCTATGTATATATGGATTCTCATTATAGGAAGCCCAGACACTCAAGCCTTTAGATTGCCTTTTTAATAAATGTTTCCAACTGTTAAAAGATAATAGCTTCCAAATTATCCCAGAAAAAATCCAAAAGATACCCCCATTTAAAATCCTGGAAGCTGTTCTAACACTGGATGTTGTGTCTCCTTTAAAACCCAATTATCTATCTAAGACACTTACACCCTGCACCAACTTCAAAACCTTATTGATGAAATTAATTGGATGAGGCCATGGATCCTCATAACCACTGCAACTGTAACACCCCTTTTGATCTTTTAAAGGGTCTTGATCTGACCTCAATAGTAATGTTGTCAGCTGATAATAAAGAGGTTCTAAATAAAATTTAATTAGCTATTGTTTAAGCAGCCTTAAAGAGTTATGATCCTGCTGTGCCCCTTATGCTCTATATCCTATCAGGAGAGACCTTTCTTACTGCCCTCTTAGGCCAGGAAGGGGAACTTCTTCACTGGATTCACCTCTCAGTCAGAGGTATGCCTAGAGTTTATTCCATGATTGACCAGATGGCAGATTATATTGTCAAAGGGTGAGATTTATCCACCTGTCTTTTTGGGAGTGAACCCCACTCTCTTATTGTCCCCTTTAGGATTAATGATTTCTCTTGGCTACAAAGAAATAGTGATAGATTAGAATTAGCAATGTAAGGCTTTCCAGTTAAAGTGTATTGTCATTGTGGTGCCCTTAAATGGATGAGCCCCCTTAATCAGCTGGAGTGGTGACATCCAAAACTTTTTCTGAGTGAAGCCAATCCCCCTTTCCCCACCGTATTCATGGATGGAGGCAAGAAGTGGGCTTACATTTTTATTTTCTCCGCAGGTAAAGGCAATTTTTCTCCTTCAGTGACTCTGTCTCATGAAATACAGGGCTCAGTCCAATTTAAGGAACTTTATGTTCTGGTCCTAGCAATATCTGAGGTTACTGGTCCTCTTAACCTATTTTCAGATAGCCTTTATGTGCTCAATTTGTTACCTAACCTCATAGAAGCTCATATTAAAATTGATAGTAACCCCATCACTCCCTTGATGATTCAAGCTAGAAATTTGCTCAAACAAAGGATTGCTCCTATGTTTATTAAACATCTGGGAGTACATCAAAGCCTTCCAAATATTTTGAACGAAGGCAATGCCCTCTCTGACCGGTTAGCTTCTGACCCAGAAGCTACCTCTTTCCATAAGCTCATGCATGTCAACTGGAGAGGACTACTCCACTGATTCCCCAGGTTTCTATTAAAAATCTAAAAATGATTATTAGAAGCTGTAAGTCATGCCATCCTTTTTTTTTTTTTTACAAGTTTCACCACTCCAAATGGGTGGTGTTAACCCTCGAGGCTTTAGGCCTAATAATCTGTGGCAAATGGATATTACACCTTTTCCCTTTTTTGGAAAACTTAAATACATTTTTACCAATAATTACTGCTTATAGTTTAGGGTTTTTGTGAGAAACACGAAATATAACAATGGAGCTATGATGAACAGTAGAATAAAATATGTTACCTATAACAAAACTCAGCAATGCATATATGGTAAAGGATTTTGTAATACTTTGGAGGGCTCATAAATACAAGGAAAATATCTATGATAATTTGAAATATTGTGAAGTAAGCACTAAGAAATGCTTACATTTCTTTCAGGAAATACTGGTCATGGCAACATGATCTGCAATTTATAAATATTTATTGTTCAACCCATAGAAAAAATATATACTTTCCTGGAATTTGAAAGAATGTTGTTGCCATGGAAGCTGAAATTTTCTTGAGTTCTAGCCTACCAAATTCTAATTTCATTGACATATGTTGATCTGCAATAATTTGATCAATTTGTTGTGATATTAATTAAACTAAAAGAGGGAACATGATATCAAGAAAACTTCATTGCCACATAACAAACGAATCCAGAAAATTGAGTAACTAATAAATACCTTTTGGATAAGGTTCAATATTTGGGGGAACTTTCAAGTTTGGATGATTAATGGGTCTTTCTATGTGCACATGTGAGTGTATATATGTGTGTGTGTGTGTGTGTGTGTGTGTGTGTGTGTTTTGTTTTGGAATAAGTCACTAGTGACTGGGAAAAATAAGAACACTATCATGTACCCTTTCAAAGCTGTTGATGTCAAATTAATAAAGTTGAAGAGAAGGAAGATATTGTCTAGAACTCAAGAGAGTTTACAATGATTCTTCTCCAAAGCAGTTCACAAGTAAAACTCTGGAATTATTCCTCACACATATATATTCACTGTCCATCTTCACTCAGAAACTAGATCCCATGTGTGGCCCACCAGGTTATAGGAAAATAGAACTTGTAGAACCCTATATATGACCAATCAAATGGAGTTTTTGTCAGGTCTAAAATTTTGATGTGAAGTGAACAAACACATCATTTCAGAGGAAGAGAAAACTTTTGTGGTTGGAATATGCAGAAGTGTGATTAACTGAATTATCTTTCAAGGACCCATTTCTCTTCTCACTATTATAGCCAGGACAAACACACCAAGGACAGGGTAGAACTGTTTGGGCAATAATGATCAATATATGAAATAAGCATATCACATTGAATCTGCAATTCATGCTAAGCTATCACCACTGAGGTTTCTCAGGTTTCTGCATTCCTAAAATCTCAGAACAATATTGTCCAGTGTCAGAACTTGTCTCATTTGCAAGAGTTTCATCGTGTGCTCTATACATATCGATAAGCTTCTTTTGTTGTTCATCACCCCAGGGTAAACAGCAAAAGAAACTTTTGTTTTCTAGTAAATGAGAAAAGTGGATCATGCAAAACCTTTGCCTTGGTAAAGCATAGGAATTTCTTAATCACATTATGTGTTCTGGGCAAATTTACCTTGAAATCTAAGCAATTCACCACACCTGCACAAGAACATTTGTCAAGAAATGCAGAGGTTTGAGATCACTTTCATATGGCTGAGAATCTTTTCTTTCATATTTTTTGATTGTAATAATTTTTTATTGTAAGAAGGGTTATATGATATTTGCCAGACAGAAGGTGCATTAATTCACATATATTGATACCCTTCCACCTGTCTTGGTCCCCCTCCACCTCATCTTGTTTTCCCCCCTTCCCTATCTAACTTCAAATAACCAAATACAAATATATCTGATATATCAGGTAGCAAAGTGACATACTATAACAATGTGAGATAACCAAGGGACAGAAAAAGAGATGAGAGATAACATAGTACCTTAAGGACAACAATCATTCATTATATGGCTTATGTTTCTATATCCTAGAGATCCTTTCATTTAGCATCCTATAATATTGCCTTATGTATCAAGGTTTTGGTCTATTGCAAATCTCTGCTAGGAGAGCCCAAGGTTTCTACTTATTATGTCAAATGAGTGAAATCTTTGAGCCTAAGTTCCTTTGAGTCTGGCTTACTTCACTTAATATGATTTTTTCTAAGACTTTCCATTTCCTAACAAATGGGGGGATACCATTCTTTCTGAGAGCAGCATAGAATTCCATTGTATAAAAAATACCACATCTTGTTGATCCACTCATCAACTGAGGCACATCTAGCGTGGCTCCATATCTTTGCTATGGTAAACAGTACTGCAATGAACATTGTTGTGCTGGGGGATTTAGTATGTCCTTGCTTATGGATGATTGGGTAAATGCCAAGTAGTGGAATTGCTGGGTCATAGGGGAACTGTATGATTAGTCTTTTGAGGAACTGCCATACTGCTTTCCATAGTGGTTGAATGAGTTTGCACTCCCACCAACAGTGTAGAAGTGATCCCTCCTGGCCACATCCCCTCCAGCATCTGTTGTTATTAGTTTCTTGATCCTGGCCATTCCAACTGGAGTGACGTGGAATCTTAGTTATTTTGATTTGCATTTGTTTTATGACCAGAGTTGTTGAGCATTTCTTCATGTGTCTATAGGCCATTTTTGTTTCTTCTTCAGAGAAGAATCTCTTTAAGTCTTTGGCCCATATTTTATGTTGATGGTTGCTACTTTGGAGATTAGTTTTGGATGGATTCAATTTTTTGAGCTGTTGATAATTTTAGATATGAGGCCTTTGTCTGTTGTATGGTTAGTGAAGATCTTCTCCCACTTTGTAGGCTTCCTAATTAGTATACTATCTATGCCCTTTGCCATACAAAAGCTCTGCAGTTTAATGCAGTCCCACTTATCCAATCTTTCTCTGATGTCTTGTGATTCCTGGTCCTTATTAAGAAAGTTTCAACCTCTGCCAAAGAGGTCTAGTGTATCTTCTATTAGTTCTGGTAAAGTTTTCAGAGTGTCGGCTTTTATCTCCAGGTCTTTGATCCATTTGGAGTTAATTCTTGTGTAGGGTGACAAAGAAGGATCCAACTTTTCGTTTCTGTAATGCTTAACCAGTTCTGCCAGCACCACTTGTTGAAGAGGTTATCTTTCTTCCACTCTACTTTTTTGGCTCCCTTGTCAAAGATTAGGTGGCCATAGGTCTGTGGTTCAATATCTGGGCCTTCAGTTCTATTCCATTGGTCTTCAGGCCTGTTCTTGTGCCAGTACCAAGCTGTTTTGATAATTATACCTCTGTAATAGACCCTAAAGTTTGGTAATGAAATTCTTCCTGCACTGTTCTTTCCTCTACGAGTGTTTTTGCTATATGGGGTCTTTTATTATTCCATATGAACTTGTGGTTTGCGTCTTCTATTTCTTTAAAGAATGACATTGGGATATTGGTGGGTATTGCATTGAATTTGTAGATAGCCATTGACAAGATTGTCATTTTCATGATATTGATTCTTCCAATCCAAGAGCGTGGGAGATTTTTCCATTTCCTCAGTTCTTTTTTAATTTCCTATTTCAAGGTTTTTATGTTTTCAATCAGAATGTCCTTCACATTCTTAGTTAAGGTAGTTCCTAGGTACTTTATTTTCTTTGAGGCTATTGTGAAAGTAGTTGCTTTTCTGATCATTGCCTCATTCCTCTCACTGTTGGCGTAGAGGAAGGCAGTTGATTTTTGTGGGTTAATTTTATACCCTGCTACCCTCCCAAAGTTATAAATCAGCTCAAGGAGCTTGGGAGTAGAGTCTATAGGATTCTTTAAATACAGGATCATGTCATCTGCCAAGAGGGAAAGTTTTATTTCCTCTTTCCCTATTTGGATCTGCTTTATGCTTGCTTCTTGCCTTATTCCACTGGCTAGGAATTCTCATACTATGTTAAAGAGGAGTGACGAGGAGTGATTTGTGTATGTTGAACCAGCTTTGCCTCACTGTGATGAATCCTGTTTGATCATAGTGTATAATTTTTTGATGAGTTGTTGTAGATGGTTAACCAGCGTTTTGTTGAGAAGTTTTGCATTGATTATCATCAAAGAAATAGGTCTATACTTCTCTTTCTTTGATGAATCTCTGTCTGGTTTGGGGATGAGGGTTATAATGGCTTCATAGAATGGTAAAGAACCTTCATTTTCAATTTTGTTGAAGATATTGAGGAGTATTGGTGTGAGCTCCGCGTTGAAGACCTTATAGAATTCAGCTATGAATCTATCTGGCCCTGGGATTTTCTTAGGAGGAAGGTCTCTTATTGCCATTTCTATTTCAGAGCTTGAATTAGGCCTGCTGAGTGGGTTAGTTCTTCTTGGTTCAGTGTGAGTATGTTAATATTGGCTAGGAATTCATCCATTTCTTCTAGATTCTCAAATTTGTTGGCATAAATGTTTGAGAAGTGTTCCCTCATGATACTCTGGATCTTGGTCATTTCTGTCGTGATATTACCATTTTCATCTGCGATTTTGTTTATTTTGGTATGCTCCCTTCTTTTTTTGGTAAGATTTGCTAAGAGTTTGTCAATTTTGTTAATTCTTTCAAAGAACCAACTCCATGTTTTGTTGATTCTTTCTATACTTTTTTGGATTCCAAATCATCTAACTCTGCTTTGATTTTAATAATTTGCTTCCTTCTAGTAGGATTAGGGTTGGTTTGTTTCTCTTTTTCCAGGTGCTTAAAGTGACACATTTAATTGTTGGTTTGTGATTTTCCCAATTTGATATTGTAGGCACTCAGAGCTTTAAATTTTCCTTTGAGTACTGCCTTTGCCATGTCCCAAAGGAGCTGGTATTTTGTGTGCTCCTTTTTGTTAAATTTCATAAACTGTTGGATTTCTGTTCTGATCTCTTCAGTGACCCATTGGTGATTCAACAATGTGTTGTTCAATCTCCATGAGTTACAGGGTTTTCATTGGTTGATATGGGTGTTCAATTCCAATTTGAAGTCCTTGTGATCTGAGAGAATGCAGGGAAAAATTTCAGTATTTCTGAATCTGTCTAGGTTTGTTTTATGGCCTAAAATTTGGTGTATTTTAGAAAATGTTCCATGTGCTGTGAGAAAAACGTATATTGTGTTGTTGCTGAGTGGAATAATCTGTAGATGTCTGTTAATCCAGTTGATCTATATAGTTATTCAGTTCTAAGGTTTCTCTGTTGAATTTTTGCCTGTTGATCTGTCCAGAGGTGAGAGGGGTGTGTTAAAAATCACCATCAATCACTGTGTTTTGATCTATGTAGGGTTTCAGTGAAAGTAAAGTTTGCTCGATGAAGTTTGGAGCTCCCGGATGGGTGTGTAAATATTTAGGATCATTATGTCTTCCTGGAGGAAAGATCCCTTTAGTAGTATGTAATTACCTTCTTTGTCTTTTCTTACTAATTTTAGTTTGAAGTCTATTTAATCTGATATGAGGATGGCAACTCCAGCCTTTTGATGGGGGCTGTTAGCTTGATAGAGTTATTCCAACCTCTTACTTTCAAAAGATGATTGTTTTTTGGGGTAAGATGTGTCTCTTGAAGACAGCAGAATTATGGCTTTCTTTTTGATCCAACTAGATAATCTATACCGTTTAATTGAAGAGTTAAGTCCATTTATATTGAGAGTCAGTATTGAGAAATATGTATTAGTTCCTGTCATTTTTACAAGCTTTCATTAGGGCCTGTGGTCTTGATAGTTTTTGTGATACTTAGATGTGATGGGTTTTAGGTGCCTTTTCTTTCTCTGTATTACATTTGTGTTGGTTTTCCATGTCCAACATCTTTGAGGATTTTCTGTAGTATTGGTTTTGTTATTACATAATGTTGAAGCTTTTCCTTGGAATGGAATATATTTATTGTTCCCTCAGTTATGAATGAGAGCTTAGCTGGGTACAGTATTCTTGGTTGGTAGTTTTGGACTTCAGGGCATGGTATATATCGTTCCAATCCCTTCTTGCTTGCTTGCATGGTCTCTGCTGAGAAATATGGGGTTATTCTGATTGGTTTGCATTTATAGGTGATTGTTCTCTTCTCCCTGACTGCTTTTAGGATCCTATCTTTGGCCTCTATTGATCAAGTTCGGATTATAATGTGGTGGTGGGATGTCCTTTTCTGGTCAGGTCTGTTTGGGGTTCTAAAAGATTCTTGTATTTGGAAGGGCCTGCCCTTCTGGATATTTGGGAAATTCTCTGAGATGATTCCCTGAAGTATATTTCCAATACCATTGACCTCTTTCTCTAGACCCTCCTTAATACCAAGTAGTCTTAAATTAGGCTTCCTAATTGTATCTTGGACCTCCTGTATAATTTTCTCATATTTCCTAGATTTGAATTGACTCAGTTCTATATTTTTCTCTAACAACTAAATTATCTTCACCCCGGAAATTCTCTCTTCTGCATTGTCTAACCTGCTATCAAAACTATCTTCTTTATTCTTCATCTCCCTGCTTCTAATTGCTATTTTTTGATGCCTTGCATCTCTTGTTTTAGATCATGTATGGATTTCTTTAGCTCCTTGATTTCTGTTTGAGTGGTTAGCTCAGCAGCTTTATTCTCTTTGGATATTTATTGGAGTTCAGTCACCTTTTCATTTGTGGATTCTATGAATTCATCCATTTTTTTTGGAAAAACCTTTATTATTGCCTCCTTTATGTCTTCCCCTTTTTCACAACTCACCTTGTTTATGGTTTCCTCTTGTTTAGCTGTGGATTCCTCCCTTATCTCTTTCTTTATGTTTTCACATTTTTCATTAATGATATTTATCAATTGCATTTGTATAGCACTTGGAAGGCTCTCCTCTAGATTTGCCACTGATTGTTCCATTGCCTGTTTATGTTGGGTGGGAGATGCTATTCCTTGATTTGACATTTTTCTTGAGTTTCTTGTTCTGGCCATTTGAGGATAGGAGCAAGATTAACACTAAACAAGATTATAATTTTTCAGATATAACCAACCTAGACCTTTTTATTTGGCTGACAATAGATATTAGCTCTTTTAGATTGGTAATAACACTCTCTCTGTCTTTTTGTACACTTACATACAAATCTAATACAATCACAGGTGACCAATTTATGACCAAAACAATAAGCCCCTCAATCCAATCTCTATTGTATTTAAGTCCCTCTGGACCTAGAGTATAATTGAACACCTAGATGCTCAGCATTGCTCAGCAACCATCAAATGTAGATCCATGCATTATAAGAGCTGAAGGATAAACAGAGGACCAGAGATAGAAAAATAATATGAAAGATGACAAGGGACCTAGGAAAAGAATAATACAGGAGTGTAAGAATATTATAGTAATGAAGAAGGGGTATCGTGTAAGGATAACTGACCTAAGGTGATAGACAGGTAGAGTATTTGTGTAGAAAGTTTAGATGAGCTTAGATAAAACTTATCTAAATAAGAAGTGTAATAAGAATATATAGAGAAAAGAGAGAAGTTGATATAGATTTCAATGATACCAATTTAAGAAAGAAAAGAAAAAAAGGAAAAAGAAACAAAACAGCAACAAAATAAAAGAAAAGAGAACACACACAAAATGAAAACAAAATCACAAATAAAAACAAAAAAAAGAAAAAAAGGTGTGGGGAGATTTCTCACTGCTCTGAGTTCCTACACAAGAGGTATTAGGGTTGAGAACCCAGAGTTTAAAAAGCCGGTGACTGTATCAATGTGGATATTATTTTTGTTCAGAGCTGTCTCTGTGTTTCTAGGAACAACCACAGTGACAGCAGGATTGTGGGGAAAGAGAGGAGAAAAAAAGAAAAAAAAGGAATGAATCATAACATTAGAAAAAAAGGTGTAGGGTAAATGGCAAAGGGAAAAATAAGAACATTTAAAAATGCAAATGAAATGGGGTAAAAAAAAGGCTATTCTTCAGTTTTGTTTTTTTTTTGGGGGGGGAAGTGGTTAGGAAACTTGTGTCTCCACTAAATTTGGGATCTAAACACTTCACAAAATCTTTTCTATTGTGATTTGGCTTTGCGGTTTTTCGGATGAGATTGCTTGTTTGGTAAAACAAAGCTGAAAGATCCACGGGCAGCTTTGTTTACCAGATCTGCAGGCGGCACAGGGGGATGGACTTCAGCAGTGGTGGGGCCAAATTTCTGGCTAAGGGATCTCTGGGAAATCCTTTGCCAGTTAGGTGGCACTGTCAGCAACACCTCTCAGGCTCCAATTGCTTTGGCCTGGGTCATTGCCAGCAGTCAAGATGGCGCTGCTCTCAGCTGGTGGGGGGGGGGGCTCCGTCAGCTCGTGGTCGGGGGCTCCCTCCCAATGTCGTTCCCAGAGTAGAAGTGGAAACTTCTCGGAGGTACTCACAATTTGATGGATTCTCTGGATCCATGAAGCTGGCAGTTCCGTGCACAGCCGGGTGTCGGTTCTGGGCTCGTGCAGCTCCTTGTGGCTCTGTCTGCAGCAGGCAGATCTGAGCTCCTGTGTAGAGCTTTCCCTGCTCTGATTCAGAAGAGCCTTTGTCTCCCGGCCACTCTGAGGCGGAGCTCCATGCTCTCTTTTTGCGCTGGTATTCTTCCTTTTTTTCCTCTCTGCCTGAGTTCTCTGTGGTCCAAAAGCTTACTTAGGATCAATTTCTGTTAGAGGACTGTCTCCTGCACTGCCAGTACATGAGTCTTGGCAGGAGCTCAGTATGTCTCACCCTGAACCACCACCATCTTCCGCTGAATCTTCAGACAAGTTTTCTTAATTATTCAAGGCATAAGGACACAAGGTATTTGTGTTTTCTCAATATGCTCTGAAAACATGTTCTAACTTTTCCCAGCATCTCACTTCTACACATTGACTATTTCTGAATTTGTTCTTGCTTATATGGCCTGATTTAAATTTTAACCCTTCTGTGTAATATCCTGACAATAAATTTGAATGAATAGTCCCCAATTTTCTAAAGGCCTACCCTAATTTCATATTTGTATATTTCTCCTTTCCTTACCCAATTCTTTCATTCTTCTAAATGACTTGCCTCATGCCAATAATTCTTATCTCTTCATAGCTTTTGGGGCAGCCATTTTCACTTTAGGGAAGTTTTTAGAAAAGAAAAATCTGATTAATTAGCTTGTAGTATATGACAAATTACTTGATTCAATCTGCAATGCATAACACTTTATGGGTGAGTATTTAGTACATATTTAGTACATATTTCAGAAAGTGTATCAATGTTAAATAGGGCCTGATGGCCTGGCAGAAATAAGGCAATTTTTAAAAATGGACTAAAATAACTATGTGCCTGATGTAGTGGATGGTATTTCACAAGTTCATTTCAGTTTAAATATTTTCAAATGAAATCAGATTTGCCTAGGGTAAATTTTACAGGATCACCTGATTTTTATCTTCCCAGGTTGGGCCTTCAACTCAGGCCATGAACACTATCCTAGGGCTAGAGATCTACTACTTGAGCCACGGCACCACTTCTGTATTTTTTTCTTTGTAAGTGAAATCGAGCAATCAAACCTGAGTCTTTGTGCATGCTAGGCAAGCACTCAACCACAAGGCCAAACTCCCTGCCCCTGATCACCTAATTTTTTTTGTATTATTTTTTATTGTATTTAATAAAAGGGTAACGTGATATTTGCCAGATAGAAGGTGCATTAATTCACATACATTGATACCCTTCCACATGTCTTGGTCCCTTTACCCTCCCCCCTACCCCCTCTTGGTTTTCCCCCCTTCCCTGTCCAATTTCAAGTAATCAAATACAAATGTATCCAATATATCAGATAACAAAGTGAGATATTGTGTCAATATGAAATAACAAAGGAACAGCAAAAGACATGAGATAACATAGCACATTAAGGACAGCAATCATTCATTATATGGCTTTTGTTTCAATCTCCTAGAAGTCCATTCAATTAGCTTCATACTATATGGCCTTATGTATCAAGTTTTTGCTCTATTGCAAATCTCTGCTACTATAGCCCAAGGTTTCTACAGGTTATGATGAATGAGGGAAACCATTGAGCCTAAGTTCCTTTGAGTCTGGCTTACTTCACTTAATATGATTTTTTCTAAGTCTTTCCATTTCCTAACAAATGGGGCGATGTCATTTTTTTCTGACAGCAGCATAGAATTCCATTGTGTACAAATACCACATCTTGTGGATCCATTCATCAACTGAGGGACATCTAGGTTGGTTCCATATCTTTGCTATGGTGAATAATGCTGTAATGAACATTGATGTGCTAGTGGATTGAATATGTCCCAGTTTCTGGATGGTTGGGTAAATGCCAAGTAGTGGAATTGCTGGGTCATACGGAAGCTCTATGTTTAGCCTTTTGAGGCACTGCTTTCCATAGTGGTTGAACGAGTTTGCACTCCCACCAACAGTGTAGTATTGATCACCTAATTTTTAATGTGCCCACACAGTGTGGAAGATTAATTCCTGAAAAGCTGTCCATTCAATAATAAATTTCTTTGGAATGGAAGTTCATAAATCATTGAATTTTTTTCATGTTAAATGGCAATATGCTGTTTTAACATTGCATGTATATCCACAACAATTATGAAGATGTTTGCAGGGTTAAGCAGTACACAGAAAAAATATATATATATATAAATTTTTTTTGCATACGAATGAACAATGGTGTTATTTCTTATCCCCTTGCAGAAATGATTCACCAGGCAAAACCCATGAGTACAAACTTTTCTCCTCTTTTTATGTCTTTTTATGACATGGCATAGCGAATGACTTTTTCATATTCCTTTGCAAAAGATATTTTGTACAGCATGATGTACACTAAAATTTTTACTGGAAATTAAAAGCACATCATAGTGCAGAAAATTGTATATTTTACAGCATAAAATTTGAAGATGTACTTCATAAATGTGCCTCACATTTATGTCTGATTTTTATAAGTACTCAGTTATCATTATAAATTTTACAAATTTACCATAACCATTACAGCTGTGATATTAAAACCTACCTTTGAAATCATAAATACGACTATATATGTATATATGTATATATATAAAACTATATATAGAGAGAGAACCTAAATGAGATGGTGTTCTACTTCCAATATATATCAATTCTTACCAATTTCACTATGAAATACATGGCTGATAGCAAATCTTCAATGGAAGCAGGGCTTTGGAGGCTCTCTACTGTAATCCTAGCTACTCTGGATACTGAAGTCTGATTATTGCATTTCAGAGCTAGCTCAGGAACCTAACTCTTGAGTAACTTATCTCTAGTTAAGTGTCCAAAACTTGGTAATGGGTTTGTGACTCCAACGGTAGAGTGCTAGGTTCAAGTAATCAAGGTCATGGACAGCACCCAGTCCCAGATTTCAAGCTCCAGTACCTAACAAAAATTCAAGTGGACATCTCCAGTTATTTCTTGATATACTATTTATGCCATTAACAAACATCCAAGGATGTAAAACATAACTGACTGTGTGTAGAGGGAGATTTTTTCATATTCCTTTGCAATAGATGCTCTCTACAGCATGAAGTACACTAAATGTTTTTTTGGACCTTGAAAACCAAATTGAAGTGCAAAAATTATACATTTTACAATAAGTTTTGAATTAACATGCCAACTTTGGTTATATTCATGTCCCACAACACAAAGATGTACTTTATAACTGTGCCTCGCATTTAAGTCGGAATTTTATAATTATTCACTGTTATCCTTATAAATGTTACAGGTTTTTTCCATAAGAACCATGGCTGTGCAAATAAGATTCATATTCAGAGAATTTGGAAGTGGACAGCTTTTATGTTGAAGAATGTACACAATAATTGCCGTGTGCTTTCTCATGCAACAAAATAGTATCCCCAATGTAGTATCCAAGTGAGCCAGAAGAGTACAGAAATTTTGACCAGAGTGGAAAAAGTTATGCAGTTTACTCAAGAGGAAAGTTTTGCACACAGCCTGTAGTGAAGCTACCTCCAGTCCAACCGTGCTGATGGCTGCCATCACTAGAGCAGGGCTCTGGGAAAAAGGCACAAGATCTCCAATGCAAGGCTCTTATCTTTACCCTCATGACAGAGAGGGTGACTACAGTAGAAATTCCTATCTTGATAACTGCCCTGCAGTTATTACAGAATTGCATCTAGAAGGTAGCCCATACTCCATCAGCTGAGAACAGTGCCATGTGTGTATTGGCAAAGAACTAGTCACACAAGCTTGGAAAGAGTTGCAGCCTGAGAAGCAAGTTACATAGTCCCACAGTTCAATGGGCAACTGAACCTGAAACTTTTCTGCTGCTCAAACTTAGTGAAAAATCATATAATCCCAAGGAAAACTTATTACCACAAGGAAATAAGAGGCATCATCAATGGTATCGCACAAGATTCCCTCAAATATACTGAAGAATTCCTTTTTCTAAGTACAATTTTTAAATATTTACTAGATTTTGAGGTTTTCACCATTTCAATTTCCCTTTTAGCCACTTTTTTCTTCATTTTTTTCCTTTTATTTCTTCATTGTGGTTCTCTTAATCCTAGAAACAATGATTAGGAGATGCTCTCTATAGTGGGCACATTTAACCCAGACTTTACCAGTCTTTTTACCCTTCCATTGTGTTTTTCTATTCATTTCTAACCTTGGATGTATTTTGGGTGTTTCTCATCTTTCTTCTATTCCTTTTCTCCATACAGTCCCCTTTCTTATCTTCTTACCTTTCATTACACCTATTTGTGTCCCTGCTCCTTATTTATTATTTTGTATGGTGATTCTCAAATATCAGTTGTTTCCCATAGGGAATACCTAGGGAAGAGTCCTCAGAAAGCTCTGCAAGTGCTCCTGGTAAGGATGACGGACTAAAAGGTGGATGCATGAAGAACGCTACATGTGAGCCAAATTAAACATTAATGGAGGAATATAATGGGAGCATATATATTCAGATAAATCAAGTATGAGAGAGCATTCAAAACCAAATCAAGGAGGCAAACAATTCCAAGAGAGGTATAAAAGAAGTGATGCATGCTATCAAAAATTAGCACCTACAAGGAAGAAAACAAACAGATAAAGTCTGGTAAATTACTGGAAACACATCTAAGACACATGGCAGATTTCCAGTGCTCCAAAATCAAAACATAATTTCTAATTTTAAGACTAATCTGCATTGACATGTGTGTGGAGAAAGACATCAATGGGATAGGAAGCATGTTAAATGGAATCATTGCAGAGAATTTCTGAAATACTGAAAAGGACAAGCCCATCAAGATAAAAGATGTCCAAACAGATCAGCACAGAAGAGGACATCCACAGTCCATTAGAATCCATAGAGGATCAATAGAGATCAAGAAAAAGATCTTTGTAGCTGCCAGGAATAAGAGGACAATCACCTATATAGGAAAAGCAATGAACAAACCCCCACAGATGCCTCGTCAGAGACCACACAAGCCAGAAAAGGCTAGAATGACATATTCCATGCCATACACACCAATATTAACCAACCAAGAATACTGCATCTAGCTCATGGCTAAACTTCAACTGCTGGCTGAGAGAAAAACAAAACCTTTCAATGCAAGGAAAATTGAAACAGAGCATACACATCAAAGCTGTATTCCAGAAATTTCTCAAAGCTATTCTACACATTGAAAAACCAACACAAACATGATAAGGAGAAAGATACGGTACCTAAAAAGTACACCAAATTACTAGAGCAAGAACTGACAATACAGTCCACAAGGAAACAGATAAAATGATACTAACAAATACCTTCCAATTCAAACTTACAACATCAAGGAGCTTAACATTTCAATCAAATCACATAGACTGACTTGTTGAATCAAAATTGATAATCCATCACTCTACTGTCTTCAAGAAACAAATATGCCTCCCTCTCATACAAAAAATTATCTTGAAACTGAAAGGCTGAAATAAAATCTATTATGTACTAGGCAATATGAATGGGGGAAGAGCCATCCTTACAGCAGATAAAGTAGACTTCAAAGGAAATTAGTGGGAAAAGACTAGGAAATATTTTAAATATTGATAAAGGAGGACAAAATTATTTTAAACATCTGTGCTGCAAAGAATGCCAGAGCATTCAGTATCATCAGATATTAATGACAGTATAGAAACAAAATAAAGATTCAAATACAGTAATTATTGGTGACTTTAACACACTGCTGTCACTTCTGGATATATAACAAAGCAAACCTGAACAATAAACTTAGAAATGTGCAAATGCATACAACAATTAGACCTAATAAACATTTACAGATCAGTTTACTGAATAAAATCAAAATATTCATTTTTCTCAGCAACATACAGAGAACATTTTCTAAAACATAACATTTTAGAGCTCAAATCAAATCTGTGTAAAAACAGAAATACTGATTTTATTACCTGCATGCTCTCAAAACACAATGATGTAAAATTGGAAGTCAACCCCAAATGACAACATATAAAACCCTGTAACTCATGGAGATTGAAGGAAATATTGTTGAATCACCAGTGGAATACTGAGGAGCTCCAAACAGAAATTCAAAACTCCATGGTATTCATAAAAAAAAGGGAGGCTGTGCAGTTGCTACTATCTCATCTGGTCTCCAGCTACTGGCCGGGGTCAACCCCTCCGTACTCTCCAACAAGGCTTCCGACCGGTAATTATGGGGTAACATTCGTGTGGAGAGAGTTGCTGACAAGTTCCAAAGACCGAAGAGAATTTTTGTGCTCTGAGCACTGAAGAGAAAGGATTTGTTTATAATGGATTCCGCTTTCACTGGATTATCCCAGGATTCATGTGCCCTGGTGATGACGTCACATACCACACATACCAGAACGGTACTGGTGGCAAATCCATTTATGGAGAGAAAATGAAGATGAGAATTTCATCCCGAAGCATATAAATTTTGGTATCTTGTGTGGGCGAATCACTGATGGCCCCGTTTTCCTACACACTGTCAAGACTGATTGGTTGGATTACAAGTATGTGGTCTTTGGAAGAAGAAAAGGCATATCAAAGTTGTGGAAGCCATACAGGGCTTCGGATTGGAAATGGCAAAACCAGCAAGAAAGTCACCATTACCCACTGAGGACAACTCTAATACTTTTGACTTTGTTTCTCATAACCATCAGAATATTGCTTCCATAGCTCAAGAGAACACCCTTCTACCCAATCCTGCTTGCAATATCCTGTAATCCTTGTGCTCTCACTGCCCCTGATTGGCTTCCATGTTTTCCTTATTCCCCTCCCTCAAACTCTAGCTGGATTGCAGAGTGAGGCTTCTGATTAGGAATGAAACCTAATTTTTTAAAGGAGCAGAAAATAGACAAATTCCTTCCAATCAGAGTTAAGAGAATACTCGCAGGGATATTTGTCACTCAGTGCATTAGAGAAATCTCAAATCAACAATTTAATGAGATACCTTAGGCTCCTAGAAAGAGTATAAAAAGACAATTCCTAATCCAGTAGAAAAATACAAATAGGAAAATGAAATCAGAATTAAGTGAAATAGAGTCCAAAAATCACCGAATCAACAGAACATGGACTTGGTTCTTTGGAGAAATTAACAAGTTGACAAATATTATACATACAAAAAGAAAACAAACCCAAATTAACACAATCAGACACAACCAATGGAAGTATCAGGGCAAAAACAACCCACCATGATCCAAGATCAGAATATAATAAGAATTTTTCAAAGTATTATGGCAACAAATTTGAGAATGTTGAAAAAGTGGAAAAAAATTCTAGCAAATATTGATAGAACCAAATCAAACCCAAAAGATCTAAACCAACTAAATAGTTGATTTTCAAGTAATCAAATAGAAATGCCTGTAAAAGACTTTTCATGTAATAATGTCTTAGAGTCTGAAAAAGTCACAGTCCAATGGCATTAATCCTTCAAAGCAGAACTCACACAAACACTCCTCAATCCACCGAATAAATTTGAAATAGAAAGTTCTTTGAAGCCAAGAAAATCAGAAAAAGACTGATCAAAGAAATAGAAATGTAGAGCAATTTATTTGATGAATATTGATTCAAAAGTTCTGACCAAAATTCAGGCCAATCAACAGCTACAATATATCAAGCAAGAACATTCCTATCAAACACCACTCATTGCTAGGATGCATCACTGACTCAATTTTGATGAGTCAATTAATATATTTAATCACAAGTCATGACAAGTCATCTCAATTGATACAGTGAAACTATTTGAAAAATTCTAACAATTCTTTTTATAATATTAGCTCTTAAAAAACCAGTAACTTATGGAACAATTTCAATATCATAAAGGCTGTATTTGCCAAACCTACAGCTAGTTAATGATGAAAAATCAAAGCCATTCCCTCTAAAAATCAGGAGTGAGACAAGGATTCCAGTCTATCTACTCCTTTTCAATGTCGTATTAGAATTCCTAACTAGAGCAATATGGTAAGGAGCAAATACAAATGGACTGCAAATAGGGAAAAGGAAGATACAAGGTCCCTCTTTGTGGAGGACAGCTTTCTGTGGTTAAAGAGCATTACAGACTCCAATCTCACATTATTCCAGCTCATTGAAAATGTTACTAAAGTAATAGGTTTTATTATTTGTTTTGTGAAAAACCATTGTCTTCTCTATATGCCAACAAGGAGAAGAGAGAGGGTGAAACCAGGAAATCAACTTCTTTTGCAATAACCTAAAAAAATAACTGAGCTTAAAAAGAGAAGAAGCAGTAAGATGAGAATTTTGAAATTCATAAAGCTGAACAAATAGAGGCCTCCTATCTAAAATTTATCTGCAGTTCAAAAGAAATTAACTCATTCAAAACAAATCCATAAAGAAACAAAATATCCCATGCAAACCTTGGCTGAAGACATAAACAGAAGGGCCAGGAGTTTGGCCTAGCGGTAGAATGCTTTTCTAGCATGCTCTAAGCGCAGGGCTCAATTCCACAGTACCAACATACTTAAGAAAATATCCAGAAGTGGCTCTGAGAGGTACTGTGGCTCAACTGGTTAAACTCTAGCTCTCAGAAAGACCAAGCATGGTGCTCCATTCCTGAGTTCAAAGCCTAAGGCTGGCAAAAAAGACTTAGAGATACATTTCAATGAATAGGAACTCAGAATGGCCATAGATAGACAAAGAAATGCTCAATATCTCTGTTCATGAAAGAAATGCAAATCAAAACAACTTTGAGATGCCACCTCAGTCCCATCAGAACAGCCATTGTCAGGTCAGGTTTCCAGATAGAGGACAACAGGAATTCCTTCCGCAGAATAAATATCCTGAATTCTATCACAGTTACTATGAATTCCATTAACGAAAGTTCATCATATTGGGATGTCTGACTTTATCCTCCAATTTGATTCCAGCAGAATGAATTTTAATGAAAAAAGTAGAAATGCACTTCATTTGCCATCTCACCATAAGATGAACACAGGCAGAAGGCACAAAACAAATCATGATCCTTCTTTCTGAGGAGTCAATTTTGTGGCCTCTGCTTTCTACTTAAGAGAGGAATACTCTGTTGGGTGGGTCTGCTTTTCTTCTTCAGATAACAAACCTTCCTTTACCCTCTTTTCCATTTTTATATTTGTGTGTCTAATTTTCTGTCTAAGGGATGTGTCTAGGTATTCTCTTTGCTACATACAAAAGGGCATCCTCATTGTTTCAAACTATATTCTTTGCAACTATGCATATTGCTAATGACATGTCTCAATCTTTTCGTCAAGGACAAAGTGCAAAATTCAGCCAACAGAGAGGTTGAAATCCTCATTATTTTTCTCCTTCTTTTTGGGGTAAATCATTTGATGTTAAATCAGCATTCTATTTCATTTGATAAATTTTCATGTTGGAAAATGTAATTAGTACTACAGAAATACCTTTTAAAGGGCAACTCCTGGCTCCTATTTCTAAGCAATAGTTGAATGTTTGGAGCACATTTGGTATACTCAATATGTGTCTTTCAATTATTTCTTCCACAATTCAAAAATAACTATAAAACTTTCTTTTACAAAATTTTATAAAATTTCCTTTCCTGTTCATTCATTTTTTATAAGTGTCTGACAAGATTCATTTTGATCCTAAACTGTTTTTCTTTACTTTACATGATGTTTATTCCAGTATTTGTTTTAGCAAAGTATGTACACATGTTGGGGGGAAATGCAGCTAAGGCAATGCAAAATTTTTCTTTAATGTCAGTTCCCTTAATGTCAGTGTATTAAGGAAGTGATTATTACATATCTGTGTTTCTCTTAAATAGATAAAGTTAAAGTCAATCTATTCTGGGACTTCAAGTAAATACAGATTGCTTTTTTTGGAACAATGCTGGAAACATCTTAGCCCATGTTTCATTTTATCACAATGAAATACTCAAAGAACAACAGGTAAATTATCACTGACTTATGACACTATTTACTCCATCGAAAATAAAAGTAAGGGGCTGGGAGTTTGGCCTAGTTATTGAGTGCCTGCCTATCATGCAGGAAGACCCTCAGTACCACCTATATAGCAAAATCCAGAAATGGGGTGGTGACTCAGATTAGAACACTAGCCTTGAGGAAAGCCCAAGGACAGTGCTCAGGCCCTGAGCTCAAGCCCAGGACTGGCAAAAGAAAAAAACAATAAAAATAAATAAATAAATAAATAAATAAATAAATAAAAGTAAGCAAACAGAGCAAATGAGCAACAAACTTTCTTTCCTAAACAAGGATCAAATTTGCACTCAAAAATGCTGGGATTTACTTGCTCTCTCTTTTTGTGGTTAACAATATGCTTCTCATATGGATTCAAATGTCTGCTAAGCAACAACATCAACAAAAGTAGTGAAAAGTAGAACATCCATGGCCAAGTTTTCTTTAGTTTCTAATACTCTATTGGATTTGAGCAAATTGTTGTTCTTCCAGATATACTGATTGTTCTTTCCATTGCCATCTTTCATAGTCCACTGATTGCATAGAAATCTTTTTTGTTGGTTGCAGTTTATGGTCTTTGGCTGAAAAATCTGGGGATGGATGATATACCTGAGCTCCTCAGCACAAATCTTGGACCATACCATTTGGGCCTTCCAGTTTTCTGGGACATAATTGGAGATAAGATTCATGGGCTGGCTTGATCCATGAACCTCATATTTCAGTGTTCTGCCTTGCTAGGATATCAGTGGTGATGAACTATATCCCAGCTCAGTGTACAAAGTTTTAAAGTGAAAATAGGAAGCCACCAAGTGATATTAAACAACATGGCCCACTGTTACCCATGGAACTACTCAAATCAGAAAATGACTACTGAAATAGGACAATGAATTGAATAGTAAGTTTTTCACTAGTGGATCCTGTACTTCACTAATGGATCCTGTCTGCATTTTTATGTAAATTCCTTATGAGAGTTTTTTAGATGACTCAAATAAATTAAATATATACTAGAAAATATTTTACCAGTAAGCTTTTACATGCATTTCCTATTTGATGATATTGAAATACGTATGAAAATATGTATGACAGTAGAAAACACAAAAGTAATGAGTGGTATTTTGAGTGAATAAGGAAAGTAGACAACACAAAAGGAATGTGTACTATGGTGAGTGTGTATTAAGTATTGGACTGTGAGTGTGTCTAAGTACAACACAGGCAAAGACTCAGAAAAAAATGAATAAAGAGAAAAGAAATACAATATTAACCACATTGATCCAATCATTGTAATTTTTGAAAGTGTCTTGATCATCCACAACCTCCTAAGGGCTTTAAAATTCGCAAGATATCTTCCAATTATAATTTTTGTGCATGAATGCACACAATTAACAATTTCTTTTTAATATGATAGTATGTTTAGTTGACATATAGCCATTTTACTGACTATAATTACTTTGGAATTTAATTTATGCACAGCCAGAATTTGGAGAAGCTGGAACTCTTCCTCATGCACACTTTTGCTCAGCACAAGTATGATGGCTATTATGAACATGTGAATAGTGAAGTTGGTATTTTCCATTTTAAGTCATTTGTACTGTCATTTCAAATTCCTAATGTTTGCTTGTAAATTGCATCGTACTCGACACTAACCTCACTGCCATGATAGATTTCGTGCCTTCCTCCATGACTCACAAGAACCACAGAATATATTGTGACATTGCAAATGTATTTTGCAATTATTTGTAAAACTCTCAATGTAAAACCATATTCCTAGTAATCATACTCCCTGTGTAATCTATAAGTCAGATGTTGAAACTGACATTTTCTTCTGTAGAAACAGTTAATAGAGGGCCTATGAATTGAGGAGCATAGCTGTGAAAATTTAGGAGACTAAATAATATTTTCATTATATTTTGTTTTATTTGTTCTTTTGTCTCTTATAATTGAGTCAGTGAACATTAAAATTATGTAAACATCAGCATATTTTTCTTTGTGTTTAGATAATCCAAACTATTTGGATTTCTTAATTTAATTCAATTTTTGTGATAATGTATAGCGGGTTCACAGTTAAAATTATCAGGGAGTAGGTGCACTACTTCTCAGACATAGTTACCCCTTCTCATGATTTTGTCCCTGATTTCATCCCCGCCCACACTCAATCAGCTGTTTCCTCCCTTTCCTTCCCTATTTCAAATAAACAAATAAACATATATACAATTTACAAGGTAACAAATGCAGACAGAGAACCCGATGAGATTAACCATGATGGCAAAAAAGGAGAGCAGAGAAATAATGTAGCACATTGAGAACAACATTGTGTACAATCATTTTCTCTGTGTTTCACCTAATGGTATTCAAGGCTGCAATCTTGTGTTTACTTTACTTTAATCACTACTGTTTCTGCACTGCCTAAAGATTTTTAACTGAACTGTAAACCTCCAATGTTACTTTTTTATATTTAATTGCATAGTGTATACAGTATGAATCTTTTTGCTAATATTTGCTACTGAATAGAGATATTATTTTTTTGATGTTATGATCTTGTTTGGGTTTCATCAGGATCAAGAATAGTTTACACATTCATCTTTACTTAAATGTATATTCATATATATATACATTTTATTTTAAGTATTTCTTATATGGAAATTGTTTCCACAAAATTGCACTTATTTCCCTGCCATACCTTGGAATGGTGATTGTCACTTTTCTACAACGTATTTGATTTCACACATAGAAATGGAGTACTGGCTGATTTTCTTTTTAATATGTGTGGATCCTGGCAATCATAACTAATTTCCTGTAAATGTACCTGGAATGTTTTGAACTTCATGAATTATCATTTAACATGCTTTTCATATTATGTGTATAACAATTTATTAGATTCTTTTTGTGTAACCATCCAACATTTTGCGTAACTTTGAATTGAGAAATTAGTTTCACATTGAAGGAAATAGTCTGCAAGCAGGTGGTAATATTTGTTACATTTATCATAAGATACAGACTCACTTATTTACTTTCTGTACAATGCACTGTAAATCAGTGAGGATTCTGTAACTTTGACAGCGTTTTACAAGGATGAGTTATTCAAATAACATTTTGTTAAGTGCCGATTTTAGCATGTTCTCCTAATTTTGAATGTGTTCAGAGTGTTCAAATATAATTCCTGAGAAGGTGTCCATAAAATTAAGTTTCCATAGAAACAAGTTCAGTTAATCATTAAATTTTTAATGGTAATTGGCAAGGTACTGTTTAAAGTTGTAAGTAGAACTACTACATTTAATGAAGTTGTTATTCTTAGGGCATGCACAGTGATATATGTATGTTTCCTTTTCATAGGAATGAATGATAACGTTATTTGTTATTCTCTTGCAGAAAGGATGACTGGATTCAAATAATAAATGTATTGTGACTTTCAAACAAATACATGAATTTTATTTTAAACTGTGTATCTAAACTCAGCAGTTTCTTTAGAAAATATATCCTTCACACTGAATCGTTAAGGAAATGTGTTTGCTTTAAAATGATTAACCCATTTCAGTTCAGCATTGGAAAACTGTAGTGAGAGTGCCTTGGTAATGAAATCAAAATTGGACTAGGCTTCTTAGTGAAGAATGAACCGCCTTTTTTTCCATTTTAATTACATTTCCTTTTGAATATCAAGTGGCTTTGGAATTTTTATTCGACTATCATCTGACATCATATTTCAACTCTTGCACAAATTCCATATCAATATCATTTTGGAAAGTTGACAAATGTCTGAAAACCATATAGTTCTGGCATAATTTTCTCACTGTACAAGATTCTGACAAATCTCTAGGATGCTTGTTTAATTGATTCTCATGAAGAACTCTGGGATTGCTTCTGAATATTAGTTGCAGAGAAACAGCAGACATTTTATGTACACTAAAGTAGCATCCAAAATTTGTACAGTGTGTGAAAACTTGAACTCCTTGAGAAGGTTAATAGTTATGTACTGAGAATCTGACAAGTGTACATCACTGATGTGAGAAGAAAAACTGGTGTTTGATAATTTGCAGATGTAGTCCTAAAATATTGAAGGTAGTTTGGATTCACTGTAACTCAGGAATCTTTTGCAAATATGCTGACTCCATTTTGCTTTTCAACTTTTCTATAAATTTCCCCATACATTAATTTTTGGTTGATTAAGAACCTTTTTAATCAACATTCACTTTTTGTGTGTGTCTATATTTTATATTGTGATTAATAGAAGGGTTTCATTATATTCACCAGATAGAAGGTGCATAACTTCACAAACATTGACATGGTTTATCATGACATGGTCCCAATTTCCCTCCCCCCTTCCCTCACTTATCTTGATTTTTCCCCTTTCCCTTACCAATTTCAAATTAAGTACATATAAAATATATCAGATAAGAAGTTAAAAATTGTAACAAAATGAGATAACCAAGGGAAGGAAAAAGAGATACGTGATAACATAGTACATTAAGGACAACAATCACTCATTATATGGCTTTTGTTTCCTTATCCTGGAGGTACTTACATTTAGTGTCATACCATCTGGCCTATTGTCTTTAGATTTTGTTCTATTGTAAATCTCTGCTAGGAGAGCTCAAAGTTTCTATGATTATGACAAATGAGGGGGACTATGTTCCTATGTTCCTATGTTCCTTTAAGTATGGCTTATTCACTTATTATGATTTTTTTCTAAGTCTTTCCATTTCCTTACAAATAGGGTAATGTCATTCTTTCTGACAGCAGCATAGAATTCCATTGTGTAAAAATACCACATCTCGTTGATCCACTTAACAACTGAGGGATATCTAGGTTGGTCCATATCTTTGCTATGGTAAATAGTGTTGCAATGAACATCATTGTGCTACTGGATTTAGTATGCCCTTGCTTCTGGATGATTAGGTAAATTCCAGTAGTGGAATTGCTGGGACACAGGAGAGCTCTATGTTTAGTCTTTTGCAGAATTTTGATACTGCTTTCCATAGTGGTTGAATGAGTTTGCACTCCCACCAACAGTGTAGCAGTGATCCCTCCTGGCCTCATCCACTCCAGCATCTGTTGTTATTAGTTTTCTTGATCCTGGCCATTCTAATTGGAGTGAGGTGGAATCTTAGATTTATTTTGATTTGCATTTCTTTTATGATCAGAGATGTCAAGCATTACTTCATGTGTCTATAGGCCATTTTTGTTTCTTCTTCAGAGAAGACTCTCTTTAAATTTTTGGCCCAATTTTTAATGGGGTGGTTGCTACTTTGGAGATTAGTTTGGAGTGATTCAATTTTTTGAGCTGTTGATATATTTTAGATATTAGGCCTTTGTCTGCTGTATGGTTGGTGAAGATCTTCTCCCATTCTGTAGGCTTCCTATTTAATTTACTACCTATGTCCTTTGCCATACAAAAGGTCTGTAGTTTAATGAAGTACCACTTATCCAGCTTTTTTCTGATTTGTCCTGTATCTTGGTGCTTGTTGAGAATGTTTCGGCCTGTGCCAAAGAGGCCTAGTGTGTCTCCTATTCCTTCTTGTAAAGTTTTCAGTGTGTCAGCTTTTACCTCCAGGTCTTTGATCCATTTGGACTTAATTCTAGTGCAGGGTGACAAGGAAAGGTCCAATTTTAGTTTTCTGCAGGTGCTTAACCAGTTCTGCCAGCACCACTTGTTGAAGAGGCTGTCTTTCTTCCATTCTATTTTGGCAGATTCAGAAACACTGAAATTATTCCCTGCACTCTCTTAGACCACAAGGGTATCAAACTGGACCTGAACACCAATCTCCACCAACGAAAACCATGGAAATCATGGAGATCAATCAACACATCAATGGATCATCGAGGAGATCAGAACAAAAATACAACAGTTTATGAAATTTAACAAAAATGATCACACAAAATACCAGTTTCTTTGGGACACAGTAAAGGCAATACTCAGAGGAATATTCATTGGTCTGAGTGTCTACAATTACAAATTGGAAAAATTGCAAACCAACAATGTAATGTGTCACTTTAAGCTCATGGAAGAAGAGCAACAAACCAACCCTAATCCCAGTAAAAGGTAGCAAATTATTAGAATCAAATCAGAATTAAATTAATTCCAAAAAAACTATAGAAGAATCAACAGAACTAGGAGTTGCTTCTTTGAAAAAATTAACAAAATTGACAGACCCTTAGCAAATCTTACCAATAAAAGAAGGGAGCATACTGAAATAAACAAAATCACAGATGAGAATAATAGTATCACGACAGAAATTACCAAGATCCAGAGCATCATGAAGGAATACTTTTCAAACATATATGCCAACAAATTTGAGAATCTAGAAGAAATGAATAAATTTCTAGCCAATATTAACATACCTATACTGAACCAAGAAGACCTAATCCAACTAAACAGACCGATTTCAAGCACAGAAATAGAAATGGCAATAAGAGACCTTCCTCCTAAGAAAAGTCCAGCATTAGATGGATTCACAGCTGAATTCTATAAGGTCTTCAAAGCAGAGTTCATATCAATACTCCTCAAGCTCTTCAATGAAATTGAAAATGAAGGTTCTGCCATACTCATTCTATGATGCCAGTATGAACCTCATCCTCAAACCACACAGAGATTCATCAAAGAAAGAGATCTATGGAGCCATCATTCTTACTGCTGAAAAATATAGACTTTCAATAAGTATTAGGAAACATTTATGATGTTTTTGTATGTACATACACAACAAAACTGGAAACAAAGAATAGGTGGGATATGGTATCAGGTCAGGGTGAGTCTTTCTGAGCTCTTACCAAGATAGCAGTTCTTGCATGATGGTGGAAAGTTTATACCTAAAGATCAAATCTAAGTAAATTTAGGGATCTTAGTAACCATAGGCAGAGGCAAAACAGTGAGGCAGCCAGCTCAATTTGCATCACACAGCATTGAGAGCTGTGGTGCCAGCTGCTCCCAAATGCATGGACGAGGAAACCCACAGACCTGCCAAATACAGACAGTCCTGACCAATACCTATTTGGGGCTCGGAACTGTAAATAGCTCATTAATGACATTTTCATTTCTGATTGCACAACAGCATTGGGAAGTTAACCCTTCCCCCACAAGCCAACAGCAAGGCCAGCTTGACTATTGACAGAGACCCTGCCATACCAATTGCAGCCTGAGAAGTGGTGCTGGCAATGTCATCTTTCAGAAGGGGAAAGGTTTTCTCCTATAGTCAGCTTATCTGGACATCCAAATTCCTAGTCATGATGAAGAAGAATCTCGACTCTCCTGGTAAAAAAAGCTACAGATTGCTCCACCCAAGCTCTCTGTTGAACTGGCTAAACCTCAATCAAATAAAAATAGACAATTTTGCATGCAGGACTCATAAAGTTCACCACCCTGGTAGTAAATTAATCTGGGTGAACTGTCACAAAATCCACAAACCAAGTCTGTAAGACAGAAATTTTCATATATATATATATATATATATATATGTTTTAATTGTAGTTAATAGAAGGGTTACATGATATTTGCCAAATAGAAGGTGCATTAATTCACATACATTGATACCCTTTCACATGTCTTGGTCCCCATTTCCCTCCCCCTACTCCCACCACTCATATTGTGTTCCCCACTTCCCTATCCAATTTCAAACAACCAAATACAAATATATCTGATATATCACATAACAAAGTGAAATACTGTAACAAGATGAGATAACCAAGGGACTGCAAAAGAGATGAGAGATAACATAGTACCTTAAGGACAACAATCATTCGTAGTATGACTTTTGTTTCTATATCCTAGAGGTCCTTTCATTTAGAGTAAAATTTCATGGAAACACATGTTTCCCATCCTCCCCCTCCAAAAAAAGAGCTTAAGAATAATTTTATCTTTTCTTACTGACCATATTTTTTCCAAATTTTACTATATTTCCCATTTGCATTTTACTACTTCTTTTCTGCATTTTACTACCATCCTGTTGGGGCCCGACTGTGGGGTCAATGACCTTAGACCTGACCTTGGACCTGACCTTGGACCTACACAAAGAAATAACTTTTTTTTATTTAGTTTTTTTTTATTGTAATTAGTAAAAGGGTTACATGATATTTGCCAGATAGAAGGTGCATTAATTCACATACATTGATACCCTTTCACATGTCTTGGTACCCGTTTCCCTCCCCCCCCACATCCCCCACCCGTCTTGGTTTTCCCCCCTTCCCTATCAAATTTCAAATAGCCAAATACAAATAAATTTAATATATCAGATAACAAAGTGAGATACTATACCAATATGAGATAACCAAGGGACAGCAAAGGAGATGAGAGACAACATAGTACATTAAGGACACCAATCATTCATTATATGGCTTTTGTTTCACTATACTGGAGGTCCTTTCAATCAGCTTCACATTATGTGTCCTTTGCTCTATTGCAAATCTCTGCTGGTAGAGCCCAAGGTTTCTACTGATTATGACGAATGAGGGAAACCATTGAGCCTAAGTTCCTTTGAGTCTGGCTTACTTCACTTAATATAATTTTTTCTAAGTCTTTACATTTCCTAACAAATGGGGCGATGTCATTCTTTCTGACCGCAGCATAGAATTCCATTGTGTACAAATACCACAACTTGTTGATCCGCTCATCAACTGAGGGACATCTCGGTTGGTTCCATATCTTTGCTATGGTGAATAGTGCTGCAATGAACATGGTTGTGCTAGTGTGTTTAGTATGTCCTTGTTTCTGGGTACTTGGGTAAATGCCAAGTAGTGGAATTGCTGGGTCATAAGGGAGTTCTATGTTTAGCCTTTTGAGGCACTGCCACACTGCTTTCCATAGTGGTTGAACGAGTTTGCACTCCCACCAACAGTGTAGTAGTGATCCCTCCTGGCCACATCCCCTCCAGCATCTGTTGTCATTCGTTTTCCTGATCCTGGCCATTCTAGCTGGAGTGAGGTGGAATCTTAGAGTTGTTTTGATTTGCATTTCTTTTATGACCAGAGATGTTGAGCATTTCTTCATGTGTCCACAGGCCATTTTTGTTTCTTCACAGAGCAGACTCTCTTTAAGTCTTTGGCCCATTTTTTAATGGGATGGTTGTTACTTTGGAGGTTAATTTTGGAGTGATTCAATTTTTTGAGTTGTTGATATATTTTAGATATGAGGCCTTTGTCCGTTGTTTGGTTGGTGAAGATCTTCTCCCACTCTGTAGGCTTCCTGATTAGTTTACTAGCTATGTCTTTTGCCATACAAAAGCTCTGCAGTTTAATGCAGTCCCACTTATCCAGCCTTTCTCTGATTTGTTGTGATTCTTGGTCCTTATTAAGAAAGTTTCGACCTGTGCCAAGGAGGCCTAGTGTATCTCCTATTCCTTCCTGTAGAGTTTTCAGTGTGTCAGCTTTTACCTCCAGGTCTTTAATCCATTTGGAGTTAATTCTAGTGCAAGGTGACAAAGAAGGATCCAGCTTTAGTTTTCTGCATGTGCTTAACCAGTTCTGCCAGCACAACTTGTTGAAGAGGCTGTCTTTCTTCCATTCTATTTTTTTGCCTCCCTTGTCAAAGATTAGGTGGCCATAGGTCTGTGGTTTAATATCTGGGTCCTCAGTTCTATTCCATTGGTCTTCAGGCCTGTTCCTGTGCCAGTACCAAGCTGTTTTGAGAATTATAGCTCTGTAATAGAGTCTAAAGTTTGGAATTGAAATTCCTCCAGCACTGTTCTTTCTGCTAAGAAGTGTTTTTGCTATACGGGGTCTTTTATTATTCCATATGATATTTTGGATTGCGTCTTGTATTTCTTTAAAGAATGACATTGGGATGTTGATGGGTATTGAATTGAATTTGTAGATAGCTCTTGGCAAGATTGTCATTTTCGCAATGTTGATTCTTCCCATCCAGGAGCATGGAAGGTTTTTCCATGTCCATAGGTCAGCTTTAATTTCCTTTTTTAGAGTTTTAAAGTTTTCGTCAAAAAGGTCCTTTACATTCTTAGTTAAGCTAATTCCTAGGTACTTTATTTTCTTTGAGGCTATTGTGAAAGGAGTTTCTTTCCTGATTATTGCCTCGTTCCTCTCACTGTTGGCATAAAGGAAGGCAGTTGATTTTTGAGGGTTGATTTTATAGCCTGCTACTCTTCCAAAGCTTTGGATCAGCTCAAGGAGCTTGGGAGTAGAGTCTATAGGATTCTTTAAATACAGAATCATGTCATCTGCAAAGAGGGATAGTTTTATTTCCTCTTTCCCTACTTGGATCCCCTTTATGCTTGCTTCTTGCCTTATCACACTGGCTAGGAATTCTAGTACTATGTTAAAGAGTAGTGGAGAGAGTGGGCATCCTTGTCTCATTCCTGATTTTAGAGGGAATGGTTTTAGATTTTCACCAGTAAGTGTAATACTAGCAGTAGGTTTCTCATACACAGCCTTTATTACATTGAGGAATGTTCCATGGATTCCTAGTTTCTCCAGAGCTTTTAACATAAAGGGGTGTTGGATCTTGTCAAATGCCTTTTCCGTGTCTATTGAGACAATCATGTGATTTTTGTCCTTGCTCCTGTTGATGTGTTGAATTATATTAATTGATTTGCGTATGTTGAACCAGCTTTGCCTCCCTGTGATGAATCCAGTTTGATCATAGTGTATAATTTTTTTGATGAGTTGTTGTAGACGGTTGGCCAGTATTTTGTTGAGAAGTTTTGCATCGATGTTCATCAAAGATATAGGTCTATAGTTCTCTTTCTTCGATGAATCTCTCTCTGGTTTGGGGATGAGGGTTATACTGGCTTCATAGAATGAGTTTGATAAGCAACCTTCATTTTCAATTTCGTTGAAGAGCTTGAGGAGTATTGGTGTGAGCTCTGCTTTGAAGACCTTATAGAATTCAGCTGTGAATCCATCTGGCCCTGGGCTTTTCTTAGGTGGAAGTTCTCTAATTGCCATTTCTATTTCAGAGCTTGAAATAGGCCTGTTGAGTTGGCTTAGTTCTTCTTGGTTCAGTGTGGGTATGTTAATATTGGCTAGGAATTCATCCATTTCATCTAGATTCTCAAATTTGTTGGCATAAAGGTTTGAGAAGTATTCCCTCATGATGTTCTGGATCTTGGTAATTTCTGTCATGATATTACCATTTTCATCTGCGATTTTGTTTATTTCGATATGCTCTCTTCTTTTTTGGTAAGATTTGCTAAGGGCTCGTCAATTTTCTTAATTCTTTCAAAGAACCAACTCCTTGTTTTGTTGATTCTTTCTATAGTTTTTTTGGATTCCAAATCATTTAATTCTGCTTTGATTTTAATTATTTGCTTTCTTCTACTGGGATTAGGGTTGGTTTGTTGCTCTTTTTTCCAGGAGCTTAAGGTGAGACATTGACTTGTTGGTTTGCAATTTTTCCAACTTGTTGTTGTATGCACTCAGCGCTATAAATTTTCCTCTGAGTACTGCCTTTGCTGTTTCCCAAAGGAGTTGGTATTTTGTGTGCTCCTTACTGTTAAATTTCATAAACTGTTGGATTTCTGTTCTGATCTCTTCAATGACCCATTGGTGATTCAACAACATGTTGTTCAGTCTCCATGAGTTACAGGGTTTTCGTTGGTGGACATGTGTGTTCAGTTCCAGTTTGATGCCTTTGTGGTCTGAGAGTGTGCATGGAATAATTTCTGTGTTTCTGAATCTGTCCAGGTTTGTTTAATGGCCTAAAATGTGAACTATTTTGGACAATGTTCCATGTGCTGCTGAGAAAAACGTATATTGTGTTGTTGCTGGGTGGAATATTCTGCAGATGTCTATTAGATCTAGTTGGTCTATATAGTTGTTCAGTTCTAAGGTTTCTCTGTTGAGTTTTTGCCTTGTTGATCTGTCTATAGGTGAAAGTGATGTGTTAAAGTCACCAACAATCACTGTATTTCGATCTATGTATGGTTTCAGTGTAAGTCAAGTTTGCTTGATGAAGTTTGGAGCTCCGGGATTGGGTGTGTAAATATTTAGGATCGTTATGTCTTCCTGGAGGAAAGATCCCTTTAGTAGTATGTAGTAACCTTCTTTGTCTTTTCTTACTAATTTTGGTTTGAAATCTATTTTATCTGATATGAGAATGGCGACTCCATCCTGTTTATGGGGGCCGTTTGCTTGATAGAGTTTATTCTAACCTCTCACTTTCAAAAAATGCTTGTTTTTTGGGTAAGATGTGTCTCTTGAAGACAGCAGAACGATGGCTCTTGCTTTTTGATCCAACTAGACAGCCTATGCCATTTAATTGGAGAGTTGAGTCCATTGATATTGAGAGTTAGGATTGAGAAATATTTATTAGGTCCTACCATTTTTAAAAGCTTTTATTTTGGCCTGTGTCTTGACAGTTCTTGTGGTCCTTAGGTGGTATGCTGTTTAGGTGCCATTTCTTTCCCTATATTGCCTTTATTTTGATTTTCTATGTATAGAACATCTTTCAGAATTCTCTGTAGTGTTGGTTTTGTTGCAACATATTCTTGCAGCTTTTCCCTGGAATGGAATGTTTTTATTGTTCCCTCAGTTATGAATGAGAGCTTAGCTGGGTACAGTATTCTTGGTTGGTAGTTATTTGACTTAAGGGCATGACATATATGCTTCCAGTCACTTCTTGCTTGCATGGTCTCTGCTGAGTAATCTGGGGTTATTCTGATTGGTTTTCCTTTATAGGTTACTGAACCCTTTTCCCTGGCTGCCTTTAGGATCCTTTTTTTGGTTTCTACTGATACAGTTCGGATTACGATGTGGTGGTGAGATGTTCTTTTCTGGTCAGGTCTGTTTGGGGTTCTAAAAGCTTCTTGTATCTGGATGGGTCTGGCCTTCTGGATATTTGGGAAATTCTCTGAGATGATTCCCTGAAGTATATTTCCAATACCATTGACCTCTTTTTCCAGACCCTCCTCAATACCAATTAGCCTTAAATTAGGCTTCCTAATTGTATCTTCCTAATTGTACCTCCTGAGGCGCTCTCTCATTTCTCTTAGATTTGGATTGACTCATTTTCTGTTCTTTCTCTATAATAACTAGATTATCTTCAGCCCCGGAAATTCTCTCCTCTGCATTGTCTAACCTGCTATCAAAGCTATCTACTTTATTTTTCATCTCCCTTGCTACTAATTGCTCATTTTTGATGCCTTGCATCTCTTCTTTTAGATCTTTAGCTCCTTGATTTCCATTTGAGTGGTTAGCTCAGTAGCTTTATTTTCTTTGAACATTTGCTGGAGTTCTATGGATTCATCCATCTTTCTTTGAACAGCCTTTATTATGGCCTCCTTTATGGCTTCTTCTTTTTTACTTATCACCTTGTTTATGGTTTCCTCTTGTTCAGCTATGGCTTCCTCCCTTGTCTGTTTCTTTATATTTTCACATTTTTCATTAATGATGTTTATCAATTGCATTTGTACAGCACTTGGAAGACTCTCCTCTAGGTTTGCCAGTGACTGTTCCATTGGCTGTTTACATTGGGTGGGGGAGGTGGGAGATGTTGTTTCTTGATTTGACATTTTTCTTGAGTTTCTTGTTCTGCCCATTTGAAAATGGGAGCAAGATTAATACTAAACACTATTATAGTTTTTCAGATATAACCAACCTAGACCTCTGTAGCTGGCAGACTCTAGATGTTCACAAGTTTTGATTGGTGTTATCACTCTTTCTTTTTGTGCAGTTATGGACTAGTCTAATTATTCACGGATAAGCAATTTATATCCAAAACAATAAGCCTCTCAATCCAATCTCTATTGTCTTTAAGTCCCTCTGAGCCTAGAGAATGATTAAACACCTAGATATACAATGTTGCTCAACAGCCATCAAGTGTAGATCCATGCAGTATAAGTGTTGAAAGAGGAGCAGAGGTCCAGAGATAGAGAAATAGAATGAGAGAGGTCAGGGGGTAAGTAGGTAGAGTATTTGTGTACAAAGTTTGGAAAGTGTTAGAATAAAACTTACGTGTTGCTGCGGGACTAGCTCTTAGCCCAACCAGTGGCCTCACAGTGGCCCAGGGATGGATCTGGGAGCTTCAGTCTGAGTGCGGTTGGTGGACATTTTCCTGTGCTGCTTCCAGGGGCGGCCCCAAGCCAAAGGTCTGGGGATTGAGCCTTTCAGGAGCTCTCAGCAGGACCAGCAGGAGGCCCCTCTGTTCCCAGGGGTGGGGCCCAGCTGGGGACGTGGGTTCCAAGGGCGGAGCTGTGCCTTTTTGGTTCTCAGAAGGGGAGCTTGGCTGCTGGTTGGTCCTTCAGATCCCTGCTGTGTTTCCACTGCTTTGTCAGAGTCTGTGACTGTGGGGGGGGGCCCTCGGTGGTGTCTTGCTCAGGAGTCCCAGCTGGAGGATGCCCCGCTCGAGTATTGAGGGGGGGCAGATGCTGGCTCCTATTTACCTGCACCCCCTACCCACTTTTGTAAGTCAGGGTCCCAAAGCTCTCCACTCTCCAGATTCAGTGGCCTGGGTGAGGAGCCTTGTGGGCGGGTGGGAGCTGGGACAGCTCCGCCTCCCCTGGTGGGGTGCTGAGTCTTAGGGTCTGCCTGCTTGTCAGTCTCCAGTCAGAGGGCTGGGGGTTGAGACCATTGGGCGGATGGGAGTTGGGACAGCCCCGCCTCCCTTGGTGGGGTGCTGGGTCGTATGGGTAGCCCGCCTGTCAATCTCCAGTCAATGGCCTGAGGGAGGGGGCTGTTGAGGGGAGGGACTGCTCCCGCCAGTCTTTCTTTGGCGGGGTGTTGGGGTCTGAGTTAAGTTCTATTGTTTAGCACCCGCTCCACTTTCCCGATGTGTTTGGGGATACGCTGTATTACTCACGCCTCTGTGTCCGTCTGCTCCACGGTGGTGAGTCTTTCACTCCCCTCCTGTCTGAGTTCTGCTTCTGGGTTCCGCTGCTTGCTGTTCTGGTTCTGCATCTGGGTCCTGCTGCTTCCGTCGTTTGCCGGTCCGGTTCTGTGCTGGTTTCTGCAGCCGTTGGGCTCCCAGCCTGGTGCCCTCCACTGCCGCCGCTTTTCATGGGTTAGAGCCGGTGCCCGCCCCCTCTTTCCTCGCGCGGAGCCGGTGCCTGCTCAAGTCGCTTTTCGTGGTTTGGTCTGGCGCGGCTTTCCGCGGCTTTGGGCGAGAGGTGGGGGAGGGGTCCTCGTGTTCCGAATTCTTTGAGAAAGTTGGATGTGAGCTTTATCTGGATTTCTTTTCCGCTTTTAGTCCTTCCCCATTGCTTTTTGAGTTTGTTGTTGTAGATTTCTTTAGATAGTTGGCTCGTGGGACTCCCTGGTTCTCTCTTTTTGTCAGAGAAAGCTAGGCAGCGTCCCTATTGTCTCAGCGCCATCTTCCTCCTCCCACAAGGAAATAACTCTTATCAGGATAACTTTAAGCAATGTCAATCAGTTCTTATGGGGATGACTTTAAGCAATGTTAATCCTTTCTCATTTATTCTATATGTGACTTGTTTACTATTTTGTATGAATGTAGCCTCTGGCAGTTCCCTAGTTTTAAGAAGAGTATTTAAGGGCAGAACTTAAAATAAACAGGACAGTCTTAGGGGCAGTCTGGAACTCACAGCCTTCTTGGACTGCTGACTTGAGCTGTAGTCCTCCCGAACTCCAACTCCATCTGTTTGTCTCTCTTTTAATTTTTCCCAGTCCTTGCCCCTATTTCATGAATCCCAATCTGCGAACCCTGGTTTGCTGCCGGCTGGCCTCGGCAACTGGCACCCGAACAGGGAACCTGAAAATCTGGGACAAAGGTGAAGGACCAACCCCCCCCCCCCGTGGTGAGTAACACGTCGTAAGACTATTAAGAGAGGATCCTAAGAGAGTGTATAGTCAGGAGTAAAAATTATGGGTCGAACTCATAGCCATAGGTTATATGTACCGATCTTAACAGGCCTACTTGAAGCCCACAGAATGTGGGTGGAAAAAGGGGTGCTTCAGAGCTTCCTACACTTTGTCGAGGAGGCATGCCCGAGGTCTATAGAGGAGGAATTCCTAAAAACCTGGCCACGGATAGGAAAAGGAATTCAAGATTATTATAATGCATATGGCCCCCAAAAGACCTCAGTAGAGGATATTACTGTATGGAATTTAGTAAGTGAAATGCATAGATCCTCAACATGAGAATGGTGAACTTAATCTTGAATTAAGGGAAATTTATGAATTAAAGGACCCTTCTGAAAAACTTGAGGCTGAGCCATATGCAGCAGCCCAAGAGAGTCTAAGTGAGATCTTGAAAAGGGAACAACAACCAGTAGATATTGAGTATCAGAATTCAAATTTGAATATCAAGGAGGAAAGTTATGATGAGCCGATGGAGGACCAGATAGCTACGATAGAAAAGAGGTTAGAGGAAATACTACATCTACTATCTAAAATATGGATAGAGCAGAGAGCCCCCCCAGAAGTAGGAAAGAAATATGACCCTCAGGCCACTATGGTGTCTAATTCTAAACCTTACCCCTCACACCCACCACCTCCGACTGCAGCCTTACAGCGCCAATCCCTTTTTCAACCTTTACGCAAGCCTAAAGGCCCTAGCAACAAGTCCCTTTTAACAGGCACTACAACCAGGCACAGTGCATCACAATTAAACCTGGCTCAGGATGCTAGAGAGAGGGAAGATATTTCAGGGCCTCGATGCTTCCCGAGTATAGTTGATCATGATGAACAAGTATACCATCAACCTGTTCCTGTTAAACTATTGCAGGATTTAAAGAGTGCCTGCTCCCAATATGGGCCAACTGCCCCTTTTACTCAAGTAATATTGGAGGCCGCGTGTGCTGGTATTGTATGCCCAAATGACTGGAAGCGGCTTGCCAGAGCATGCCTTAGTGCGGGAGAGTACTTATTATGAGAGACAGAGTTCACTACACAGTGTCGGGCTAAAATTGAAACAAATAGGTCTAAGAACGTGCCTTACACTTTTGATCAGTTGTTAGGAGAGGGAACCTATAAAAACACCGAAGATCAATTGGGTTATGCAAAGGAAGCCTATTCACAAATAAATGCTCTGGCGAAAGAGGCTTGGAAAAGGTTACGTAATTCCAATCGTACAAAAAATTTAGTAGAAGTTAAACAGGGACCGAATGAACCTTATCTAGAATTTTTGTCTCGATTAATGGAGACTGCAGACTGCCTAGTACAAGATGAGTTCACATGGAAGATTATACTTAGACACATAGCCTATGAAAATGCCAACACTGCCTGTCAGGCGGCTATCAGACCCCATAGGAATAAGGGAGGAATCACGGACTTTATTTCACTGTGTGCTGATATTGGACCCTCCCATGTACAAGGCCTTACTTTAGCCGCCGCTCCTCAAGGAAAGACTATTACTGAATTACTAAAATATAGAGGTCAGCAGCATTCTCGGGATGCTAGTCCTCTGGGGAGTTGCTTCTCTTGTGGAACAATAGAACATTGGATGACGCAATGCCTAAGCCAGGCCAGGTTAAAGAGAGAAAAATCACCTGGCACATATCCACGCTGTGGTAAAGGGAAGCACTGGGCTAAAGATTGCAAGTCAGCAACAAATTGCAATGGGCGCCCGTTTTCGGGAAACTGGAGAAGGGGCCAGCCCCCGGCCCCGCAAAACCATGGGGCAGTCCCTCCCTCTTCTCGGCCACAAGTACATCTTCTAATAACCCCCAAAAATTAGTCTCCAGCCTCTTCCGTGCCACCCCAGGTAGTGCAGGATTGGACCTCTGTTCCTCCACCTGCTCAGTATTGACCCCAGAGATGGGGACACAAGCTCTCCCCATGGGGGTCTTCGGTCCCCTTTCCCCGGGAGTGGCTGGATTGCTGTTAGGGTAAAGTAGCTCAGCCCTTAAAGGGATACAGATTACACATGGCAAAATTGACCACGATTTTACTGGAGAAATCAAAGTTATGGCCTCTGCCCCAAAACATGTGGTATCGATCCCCGCTGGTCAAAAATTAGCACACCTAATACTTGTGCCTTTACCTCCCGGGGAGACTGCTAATTCTTCTGCCCCATGCGGACAGAGAGGATTTGGATCCTCTGATATCTATTGGGTACAAAGCATAAAACAAGAGAGGCCTGAGATGACTATATTTATACAAGAAAAACCCTTTAAAGGAATATTAGACACAGGAGCGGATGTGTCTGTAATATCTAAAAAGCATTGGCAAGCCCAATGGCCCCTGACAACCTCTATGACTTCCCTACAGGGGAATGGGCAAGCAACTGACCCACAGCAGAGCAGTGCGATCCTTCTTTGGAGAGATAAGGAAGGGCACTCTGGTCATTTTCAGCCATTTGCCCTGGATCATCTGCCAATTAATTTATGGGGTCGTGATATCATGGAAAAAATGGGAGTGTATATGTTTAGTCCTAGTGCTGTGGTCACTAAGCAGTTACTTGATCAAGGCCTCCTCCCCTTTAGGGGACTAGGCCGAGCAGCACAGGGGGAGCCAGAGCCACTCCAACCCCAGTCTCACCCCCCGAGACAAGGATTAGGGTATTCTTTAATGGGGGCTGTTGTTTGTCCTGCCCCTCATGCTGATCCCATAAATTGGCTCTCTGAAGAACCGGTATGCGTCGAACAGTGGCCCCTCTCTCTAGAAAAGATCATTGCAGTACAGCAGCTAGTACAGGAACAGCTAGACTTGGGACATGTGGCCCCTTCTAACTCTCCGTGGAATTCTCCAATTTTTGTTATAAAGAAAAAGTCAGGTAAATGGAGGCTGTTACAGGATCTGAGAAAGGTAAATGCAACTATGTTACTGATGGGGGCCTTACAGCCTGGCTTGCCTTCACCCATGGCAATCCCAAAGGATACTTATAAGATTATTATAGATTTGAAGGATTGTTTCTATACTATACCCCTGGCACCTCAAGACTGTAATCGCTTTGCTTTCAGCGTCCCCTCTGTTAATTTTAAAGAACCCATGAAGCAATATCATTGGCTTGTGTTCCCACAGGGCATGGCAAATAGCCCAACTTTATGTCAAAGTTTTGTAGCTAGTTCCATTTCTTCCACCCATGAAAAATTTTCTTCTGTTTATATTGTTCATTATATGGATGACATCTTGTTGGCTTTTTCTGACCCTATCGTCGTACGACAAGCCTTTGGACAACTAAAGCAAGATCTGAGCTTCTTTGGCCTTATAATAGCAGCTGAAAAAGTTCAGGAACACCTCCCTTTTACGTACTTAGGCCATATAGTAGGCCCACACTATTTTAAAAGCCAAAAAATACAATTAAAAACTTCACACTTAAGAACTCTTAATGATTTTCATCAATTTTTAGGAGATATAAATTGACTTCCTCCTTATTTAAAGCTGTCCACAGGAGAGTTAAAACCCCTCTTTGATCTCTTAAAAGGAGATACCAACCCTCCAGTAATGCATCCAGTAATGGGGAAAAGACCTGAATTCATGTTTTTGTGTTAAGTGTAAAAGTCTCTGTTTCTTTGTCTTGTTCTTGTTACATATGTTTTCGTGTCCAGTTTTGTCTTTGAAATTGGTACCAGTTTTAAATATGGATCCGTATGTTTTTCTAAAGTTTTGTTTTGAACCTGGTTCTCACCTGCAAGAGTAAAATTGGCAAAGCTCTCTTGACACAAACTTCCGGAAAATGAACGACCAATATTAATTTTGTGCACTTTAAAATCTTTGAGTATGAATGTGTGTGAATGAATGAGTGAACATGTTCAAGGTTTAGTCAAGAAAATCATTTAGGTCCAACTCCTGTTGTTTCTACTCCAAGTAAAGTGACAACTGAAGCTATGGCTGGGAACAAATCTACACCTATGGCCAGTACCTGTCCAATGGTCACATTTGCAACAGTCAACCAATTGAACAACTCCGCAGATCTAAGCCCCAGATGGATGTATCCCCCCCGCCCCCGAGAGGAATCAGGAATCGCAGTCAAGGATGGGATAAGAGGGGATGCTCTCTGACCAAACTAAGACAGGACCTTTAGCTTGATCTGAAGAAGTTCCCCATGACAGGTAAGGCAGAGTCAGGGATCCACCCAACCTAAGACAAGCAAGTCCACACCTTTTAAAAGAAAGATGAGAGAGATGTTGGGGACCGACTGTGGGGTCAATGACCTTGGAGCTGACCTTGGACCTACACAACTGTATAAACAAGGAAGTAACTCTTATCAGGATAACTTTAAGCAATGTCAATCAGTTCTTATCAGGATAACTTTAAGCAATGTCAATCAGTTCTTATCAGGATGACTTTAAGCAATGTTAATCCTTTCTCATTTATCCTATATGTGACTTGTTTACTATTTTGTATGAATGTAGCCTCTGGCAGTTCCCTAGTTTTAAGAAGAGTATTTAAGGGCAGAACTTAAAATAAACAGGACAGTCTTTAGGCGGCAGTCTGGAGCTCCCAGCCTTCTTGGACTGCTGACTTGAGCTGTAGTCCTCCCAAACTCCATCTGTTTGTCTCTCTTTTAATTTCTCCTAGTCCTTGCCCCTATTTCAGGAATCCCAATCTGCAAACCTTGGTTTGCTGCCGGCTGGCCCTGGCACCATCCTTCTTTTCTTTTTTAAAATATTTTTACTCTATTTTTCTTTCTTGTTTTCTCTTTCCTTCCTAGAAGCATAGTGGCTGTATTGTGTAAAGATGTTACATTTTATAATTTTTTATTTTTTTCAAGTTCTGGGCTTGAGCTTAGGGCCTAAGCACTATCCTTGGTCTTTCTCAAGGCTAGAGCTCTAGCATTTGAACCTCAGCACTACTTCCAGATTTTTCTATGCATGTGTTACCATGGAATCGAACTCAGGTCTTCATGCACGCTAGATAAGACTATACCACTAGCCCAAATTCCCAGCCCCACAAATTATTTTTTATTAATATAGTCCCCTGCTTTCTAATCTACTGGTTCTGAACGTTATTATTGCTTATTTAAGAACTCACAAATGTGTGGTGTCCGCCTTTTTTAATTTTAACTTTTTTCTTAAGCTCTCTAATATGTACTTTCTGCTTTTCTTTATAAATCCTTTTTATTTTTTATGTTTCATCTTATTTTTTCTAAATTCTGGGTTTATTTTCCCTCTCTATCTCTTAGATCAGTTATCATTACTCTATTCTTGTCCCCCATTACTATATTATTCTTACACTCGACCATTGCTCTTTTCTTATCTACCCTATTGGCTTTCATACTAATTTTCTATCTCTGGTTTTTTGTTTTCTCTTCAATTTTTATAATGTATAGATCTACAATTGATTGTTGTTGACCAAGACTGTGTATGTATGTGTTCAATTATACTGTGGGTCCGGAGTGACTTAAATATCATAAAGATTGAATTGTGGGTTTTTTGGTCATAAAAGAGTGTTCAGTGATGGTGTTAGATTTGTATTTTAAGTACATATGGTTGAGTCACCAATTGGTCATCGAAGAGATCACAACAGAAATTCACCAGTTGATTAAATTTAAAAAAAGGTCATATGAAATACCAGCTTCTTTGGGACACAGCAAAGGCAGTTGTTAGAGTTGTTGAGTGCCCTCATTAACAAATTGGAAATATCGCAAACTAATAAATTAATGGCAGAACTTAAATTCTTGGAAAAAGAGTAACAAATGAACCCCAAGCCCAGTAGCAGTAAGCAAATTAGTAAAATCAAATCAGATTTAACTGGATTGGAGTGCAAAAAAAAACTATAAAAAGAAGCTACAAAACAAGCAGTTGGTTCTTTGAAAAAATTAACAAAATTGACAGACCCTTAGCAAATCTTATTTAAAAATAAAAAAGGGAGTACATCTAAATAAACAAAATCATCAATGAGAATGAAAATACTATAGAAAGTATCAAGATCCAGACTAGAAGAGAATCTAGAAGAGATGGAGAAATTTCTTTTCAAAATTATCATGCTCACACTGAACCAAAAATACCTAATCCAATTAAATTGACCAGTTTCAATTACTGAAATAAAAATGGCAATAAAAGATTTCCCAGCCAAGAAAAACCCAGTGCCTGATGGTTTCACAGGTAAATTCTATAAAGCCTTCACAGCAGATTCCACACCAACATTCTTCAAACTATTCATAGAAACTGGAGGAAAAGGCTCTCTGCTACCTTCTTTCTAAGAAGCCACCATAATGCTCATCCTAAACTCAGGGACACATCAAAGAGAGCTATAGAACCATTTCGGTGATGAATATTGATGCAAAACTTCTCATCAATATACTGGGCATGTGTCTTCAGAATCTCATCAAAAACATTATACACTAAGATCAAATAGGATTCATCACAGAGATGCAATGCTAGTCCAATATCCACAAGTCAAGGTAATTCATTACATCAAGAGTAAAAAAACAGAAATCACATTATTGTGTCAATAGACACAGAAAAGGCTTTTGACAAGGTCCAACACCCCTTTATGCTCTGGAGAAACTAGGAATCCATGAAACATTCCTCAGTATAATAAAGTCTGTGTATGATAAACCCATACCTTTCATTATACATAATGGAAAAAAGGTAAAGACATTTCCAGTAAAAGAAGGTAGGAGACAAGGATGTCCACTATCTCCACTCCTCTTTAAAATAGTATTAGAATTCCTAGCCAGAGCCGCAGGGCAAGAAGCACAAACAAACGGGATCCAAATGGGGAAGAGGAAGTGAAACTTTCCCTCTTTGCAGATTACATGATTGTATATGTAAAGAATCCTATAGATTGCACCCCAAAGTTACTTGAGCTTCCACAAAATTTGGCACACAAGCAGGTTATAAAATTAGCCCTCAAAAATCAACCCCCTCCAACAATTAGAAGTCAAGTTGGCAGTCAGGAAATCAACTCCTTTTGCAATGGACTCAAAGATAATAAAGTACCTATGAGTTAACTAAGAATGTAAAGGACCTTTATGATGAGTATTTTAATATCCTAAAAAAGGAAATTAAAGCAGAATTGAGGAAATGGAAAAAACTCCCATGCTCCTGGTTTGGATGAATTAATATCATGAAAATGGCAAATTCCTCAAAGGCTATCTACAATGCAAGGCTCATCAATATCCCAATGTCATTCTTTATGGAATAGAAGAAGCAATCCAAAATTTCATATGGAATAATAAAAGAAACAGAATGCTAAAGTCAAGATTTAGAAGAGAGAACAGCCCAGGAAATATTTAAATACCAACTTCAGACTACATTACAGAGGTATAGTAACCAAAACAGTTTGTTACTTGCACAAGAACAGGCCTGAGGCACAATGGAATAGAACTGAAGACCCAGAAATCAACCCACAGACCTACATCGATCTAATCTTTGAAAAGGGAGCAAAAAAATATAATGGAAGCAAGACAACATCTTCAACAAGTGTTTCTGGCAGAACTGATTAAGCACATGAAGAAAACTCAAGTTGGATCCTTCTATGTAACCCTGTACCAGGATCAACTCCAAATGGATCAAAAACCTTGAGGCAAAAGCAGACTTTCTAAAGACTTTATACTTTGAAAAAAAATGGCATAAGAAGGAAAGCGGCTACAGTAAGTTTCCTTGGCCCATGCAAAAATTTCTTAATAAGGATCCAGAAACACAACAAATTAAAGAACGTTTGGACACATGGGACTACATTCAAGTGCAGTATCGGTATTGCAAAGGACATAGCTAGCAATTTAAATAGAAAGCCCTCAGAGTGGGAGAAGATCTTCACTATCATATAACAGACCACGTCTTCATATCTAAAATATATCAACATCTCAAACAAGTAAATCACTCTACAAGTAATCTTTAAAGAAACAACCATCCCATTAAAGCCAAAGACTTTAAGAGAGACTTCTCTGAAGAAGTAATAAGAATGGTCTATAGACATATGAAGAAATGCTGGACATCTCTGGCCATAAAAGAAATGCAAATCCAAACAACAATGGGATTCTACTTCACTCCAGTTAGAATGTCCATTATTGAAAAAAATCTAACAACAACAGATGCTGGTAACGATGTGGCCAGGAGTGAATAGTACTACACTGTTTGGGGAAGTGTAAACTCGTTCCACCACTATGGAAAGCAGTATGGTGGTTATCCAAAAGACTAACCACAGAGCTCCCTTGTAACCCAGAAAATCCAGTACTTGACGTTTACCCAATCCTCTAGACACAAGGACTTACTAAACCACTAGCACAATGATGTTCACTGCAGCACTATTTACCACAGCAAATATATAGAATCAACCCAGATGCCTTTGAGTTTATTATTGGATCAACAAGCTGTGGTATTTATAGAAAATGGAATTCTATGCCATCAGAAAGAATGACATCACCCCATTTATAAGTAAATGGAAAGACTTGGAAAGAATAATAAGAATTATTCTTTTGGAATAATCTTGAACTCTTTTAGCAGAGGATTACAATAGGGCCAAGCCTAGATACATAATGCCATAAAGGATGAGGCTAAATGAAATGACCTCCAGGATATGGAAACAACAGTCATATAATGTGAGATTCTTGTTCTTTATGTGCTATGTTCTTTGTATCCCTTCTATTAATTACAATTTTTTTAAAAAGGCAATAGAGCAGTCAACGTAAAACCTACATGAGAGTCCCCAAAACACTCCACCAATGAAAGTAATAAACATGATCAGTGAAAACTGTAAAAGCATGAATAAGGCTATTTGTAGATGAATGGTTGAATTCATGTTACTGACAGACAGAAATCTGGATGAATTACCTCACAAGTCCAACAGGTGTGAAGCCAATGGAAGAAATGCATTCAAACACTTCATATACAAATCAAGAAAGTGAAGTCCTTGCAAGTTCTAAAACAGGAGATTTAGACCATCAAATACTACCAACTAGAAGGAGGGGGGTTATATACAAAATAGAATATATCGATACCAGGTTGTATTATGATGAAAGAAACTCTAGAATGTGTGAAGTCCAGAAAGTTATTTAAAACACGATCAGGGGCAAGAAGTTTAGCCTAGTGGTATAGTACTTGCCTAGCATGTACAAAGTCCCAGGTTTAATTCCTTGATATCACATATATAGAAAAGGCAGGAAATGGTGCTGTGGCTCATGTGGAGAGTGCTTGCTCAGAAAGACTCACCCTGAACTGCTGCCATATCTCACCTATCCTCTATTTCCAGTTTTGTTGTGTATGTAAATACACCATCCCACTAAAGCCAAAGACTTTAAGAGACACTTCTCTGAAGAAGTAATAAGAATGTCCTATAGGCATCAATTTCAGGAATTCATATTCACTGTAGTAAAACAGAAGTTCAGTCCCTTCACAGCTGAGTAGCAATATACATTGTCAACCTTTATGGAAATACTTCTTCAGAATACAATTATCAGGTAATTTTACTAAATTATTTTGGAATCTACTTAATGTAGCTCAATTTTTTTCATACTATACTGTCCCCCTGATATCGTTGCTCCCTAGGGCAATATGTATTTGCTTAGTATGTGTGGGCTCATGTAATCATATATTCTTGTTTGTGCAAAAGTTCATTGAAGTTTGAATTTTTCTGATTCAGGTTTTAGTGCTTCAGGATTCATGGCTTCAACCATAATAAAAAATATTGAAAAATATATATTCTAAGTGCAGCAAAACATTGGTTAGTGTTTTCTTAAGACCTTCTCATAATTATAGTTCACTCCAAAGAGAAGCTTTATGAATATGAACACTAAAGCAGCATTAAAAATATTAATTAATTGAGAACAACTTGTAGAACATCAAGAACCCCTATCAAGAAGCAAATATCTATAATTCACTAAACACAAAAGGGGAAAAAAGAGAAAGAAAGAAACTTAGAAGTGAAAATAAATAATGACAATGGACAGTGACCAATTCACCATAATTTCCCTAAATGTGAATGGGCTGAACAATCCAATCAAAAGACACAGAGCAGCAAACTGGATTAAGAAACACCACCCACCCATATGTTGCCTCCAAGAGACCCACCTCACCACTAAGGAGAGAAACAAATTCCAAGTGAAGGATGGAAATGAATTTCCCACCGCATTGCACCATACAAAATAGCAGATTATAACGCAGGTCCTGTTTAAGAGAAGTGGCTTAATGACTCTGGCCAGGACAAGGGGTGTGCCAATTGCTAAGATGCAGCTAGGCCAGCTCTGCCCAGGGTCTGGGGCCTGCTGCAGTTTGTAGGAGCTGGGAACTTAAGGCCTGAGAGGAGATTGTAGATCATCGGGGACAGGGTATTTTAGGTGCAGTTAGGCCTTTTGTCTGGCCTAAAAGACATCCCTGTGGGGGATCAGGTCTTATCCATCCCCTAGGGCAATCTCTTCTAAAGTGGCTTTGCTGGCCACACCCATAACAAACTCCTCTTCCAGCCCCATTGAAAGAGGTAAGGGTGGTAGAAAGCGCCTAGACAAGGGAAGCTGTTTGGGCTTGTAGGGCCACAACCAGTGTCTGTGACTGGTGGACCTGATTGCCCACATACTTAGTGGCAACTATCCACCTCCCCATAGATTTTTCCTTCATTCCTGCACAGGCCAGTTTGTGGTCTGTGGTCATCCCCTCCCAGACCAGCATTGAAAAATATGAAATCTCCCCATAATGATGAGAAATATAAAATCTCCCCATAATGTAATAGTAACCAATAGCAACCACTCGAAAGTACTTTCACAACACAAACATAATCCAAAGTCTTAAAAGAATGGTCTTTAGAATAGTGCAAGTAGCTGCAGTTTATACAATGGGCTGGAAAAACAGCCAACAGGATGTGCAGTTTGAGTTGGTTCGAGTCAGTGAAACTGAACCTGAATAAGAGAGGGAAATTCCAGGAATAAAACAATAAAATATGGCCAGAAACAAGACATGCAGTCAACTGCCTGTTTAACCAAGTGGAAATTCAATAAACCCCTAGCTGAGTCTTACCTAATGTGATTATAATCAATCATTACTCTGTAACTATGCTTCTGCTTCTGTAACCTGCTTCAGCCACCCATAAATATCCCCCTCTCCCCAGCCTAGGTGCGCAAGTCTCCTAGGAGACCTTGTTGCCCCGAGTACTCGTGTTCCTGAATAAACCTCTTGCTGATTGCATCCGACTGCGTGGTCTCGCTGTTCCTTGGGAAGGGGGCTCCGTCTGGAAGACATCCCGCTGAATCGGGAGTCTAACATTTGGAGGCCCCAGCGAGATAGGAGACCCCCCCCCAGGGACCACCGACCCACCTCCGGGAGGTAAGCTGGCCAGCAAATTTCTGTTGTCTTTTGTGTGTCTTGTCTTATGTTAAGAGTATTTCTGGAATCTGTGGCTCGGCCGTGTCAATCTGTATCTGGCGGACCCGTGGAGGAGCTGACGAGCTCGTACTCCCGACCACAGCCTCCGGGAGACGTCCCGGAAGGTGTCTGGGGTCAGATTTCTGACCCATCTGGTTTCGGGGCTTCGCCCCGGTCTGAGGACTCTCTAGTCCGTCTGGTTTCGGGGCTTCGCCCCGGTCTGTTTTCGAGGCTTCGCCTCGGTCTGAGGACTCTCTAGTCCGTCTGGTAGGGGAGACTCCGAGCTCCCCCTCGAACGCCCTTCCCCTTTTGGTTTTGCACCGAAGCCGCGCTGCGAAGTGTGTTGTCCTTTGTGTCTGTTTAATTGTTGTGTTTACGGTGACAGGACTGGGACTGATTATTAACATGGGACAGTCTGTGACTGCTGCCATGCATGCCATCAAAATTTAGGGTACTTAAAGGTCTCTGCTTCTGTCTTGTTTTGTGAGGTGTTTTTTTGTTGTCTGGTTTTGTTTTCAAAATTGGTACCAGTCTTAAATATGGATCCTTGCAATTTTTGTGTGTGTATTCTGGGCAGTTGTAACAAGCCCTAGAAAAATAAATCACTGCTAAGTTGCCTTGCAAAAAGTTTTGTTTTGAACTTGGTTCTCACCTGCAAGAGTAAAATTGGCACAGTTCTCTTGACACAAACTTCCGAAAAATGAACGGCCGATATTAATTTTGCGCGCTTTAAGATCTTTGAGTATGAATGTGTGAATGAATGAGTGAACATGTTCAAGGTTAAATTGTCAGCATGCTGTATAAAACAATGGATATATTTATACTTGAAACAAAAAGGCAATTGGGTAAATCTAAGTCTAAACTTCAAGAAAATTATTAGGTTAAAATATTTTACAATGTCTTAAAGGGTAATTGCATTGTTTTAAAGAAAAACTGGTAAAAAGTAAAGTAGAAAAAGTATTTTCTAAATGAAATTTACATTAATAATTTGATATTAAAATGCACAGAGCTGTTTACATTGTAAACATTGTATCCTGTTTAATCCAGAGGTATTAGGGAATTTGGAATCTATTCCCTTAAGTTGAAATTTGGAGATAAATATTAAAAATTAAAATGTAAATTTTATTTATTAATGTCAGAGACTTTACCTATCTTTCAAAACTGTCTAAGCAATCAAATGCTAAGAGAAAGGATGGGAAAACTTAGGATAATCCTATGTGACCATCTTTGGGGTTGAGAGGTGAACTGGCAAAGGTGCAGCTCTGGGTAAATAAGCTGGAGTGAAGGCTGTTCACTTAACCTGGTCAGGTGAACTGAGATCCACATCTTCGCTCTTTTTCTTTGCAGACTGACATTAAAAATCTGATGGTAAAATCTGGGTAATATAATTAGTATTTTAAAAGGAATAAATATTTAAAAATTTATCTCTATATGATTTGGGTTCATGCTACTGCATTGCAATTGGATGTATTCTAGAAAAAAAAGGAAACTAAGTCCAGATTTAGACTTTTGGTGCACTGATGATGTTTACAGTTCTTGCATTGAGAAAAAACTTATTTGAGTTTAAACTGTTGCTGGAGTTTTGAAACCTGGAAACAAAGGGAGTTCCTTGGGCCCTTAAAGATTTTTCAAATGCACATAAAGGCTAAAGTGTTAATTGTTTAAGCAAATATCAGTAAAAATTTTAAAGAACATTGGAAATGGGTTTCTGAACAAAGTTTGAAATTGAAATTATCCTAAATGTTTGTTTAAACAAGAAAAATTAGGACTACCAAAATGGTTGCTTAATTGCTATTTCAGCTTATTCTTGCAAGTTACTCTATAGCAATCTGCAGCAGGTCCATGGAGAAGGACAGCAGATCCTCATTCAGATGTAAATTTGGCCCTCACCAAGTTCCAGGTAAGGTCATGCTTAGAGACTATTTCTGAGTTGACCACCTTGTTGCTTCTAATTGGAGTAAAGTGGCCTTTGTAGGACTCACTGATCTAAAAGCCGCAGTTTTGAGCCAGCCCGGGCAAAGCAAAGTCCCTGTGAGACTGTGGTGTCTAATCTGTCAGAGTGCTATTAAGAGTTGCTTTGGAGCTCCAAGTGGCAGAGTGCTGGCTCTGAGCTGAAAAGCTGGGGGACAGCACTCAAGCACCAGGCCCAGGACTCAGTGGCAGAGTGCAAGCCTTGAGCTGCAGAGCTGAGGTGAGGCACTCAGGCCCTGTGTTTGGGACTTAAAAGTGGCAGGGTGCTAGCCTTGAGCTGGAGAGCTGAGAGACAGCACCCAGACCCTGAGTTCAAGTCTAGCAACCAACAAAGTGAAATGCCAATGGGACATTTATCCCTGTGTGAAGAGACACTACTGGGACAATGAAGCATCCAAATGCAGTAAGCCACAGCTTGGATGGCAGAGGTGGTGTCAGATCCTAGAGTCATTTGTGCTTGGCCATTCAAAATTAATCAGAGCCGGGAGGTCATAGAATAGTTTGTAAGCATGCCTTACTAATGCCCATGCCTTTCATACCTGGGCAGGAACTTGTCAATCATCTGTAATAGAGGATGGTTTAAAATCCTAACTGAGTGAAGTTTAATTTGACACCAGCCACAAATTCAGGGTGGATGTGACACTTGCGTCCCTATTATCTGTTTAGATCTGGCAACTGAAGCATAGAGTGCAGGAATTAAGTTCCCCAGAAAATCAGGAAAATGCCTTTGCAAATGGGTGCTAAGTAAGCTACACTGTTGTAGCCAAAGAAAAAGTTTGTGCAGTTGTTAAATGCTTTACATAACCTCCAATTTGGAGTAGAATTGTCTTAGTAAAATAGGCTAAGTTTTCAGGGTCCCTGGCTAGGTATAGAGACAACGCCCCTGAGTCAGCCTAAAGAAGTTATAGAAGATGGATCGTCGCCCATCAGTCCTCTTTAAATAAAGGAACCAAAAAGTTGTTTCTTAAAAATTAAGACAGCATAAGTTAGAGGCATAAAAAAAATATAGTAGTAACAAATGTGCAAGAGTGGAGACTGCACTTGTGCGGCTACAGTTTCGAGTCTTCTGTGCCTGTCTAGAGAGTGCTAAGCCTTGTTCAATCCGGTTACTAAAAGTTGTCACCCTGGTATTACTTTGGATTCTCAATCCTATACTGTCTTAAAAACCAACGGGTGCCAGCCTGCAAAAATGAGTGTGCTCGGGTAAAGCAACTAGAAAAGCATTGGGAAAATTCACCAGAGTCAGGCCTTAGATTAAGCTTCTTTAGAAATTTTGTAGGTGACCCAGCAGGAGGTGTGACATTCCATTGGAGCTGCTGTGCTGCCGGATTCAACCACCACCTCACAGTTGTTTCCTGAGAGGACTGGAACTAAACTCTTGGTGATGGGACCCAACCTGATTTGACAGACACCCCCTTCAGGATGCTGAGCTCACCTGGTTCACGGATGGCAGTAGCCTTCTGAAAATGGAGAGCGGAAGGCAGGGGCAGCTGTTACCACGGAGACTGAGGTAATTTGGGCTGGAGGACTGCCCCCTGGAACATCGGCCCAGAAAGCGGAACTTATTGCCCTAACCAAGGCCCTCCAAATGGCAGAAGGTAAGAAACTTAACGTCTACACAGACAGCCGGTGTGCCTTTACAACCGCACATATACATGGGGAAATCTATAAAAAAAGGGGCCTATTGACATCGGAAGGGAAGGACATTAAAAATAAGGCTGAAATTATAACCTTATTGACTGCATTATTCTTGCCCAAGAGACTAAGCATTATCCACTGTCCTGGCCACCAGAAGGGAGAGTCGCTGGAGACACGAGGCAACCGCCTAGCTGACAGGGTGGCCCGGGAGGCAGCGTCACAGGAAACCCCACCAGCACGAATCCTCCCAATGGCGGAGAAATCACCCCGCAGTCCTCCTCCACTCCCATATAGCCCGGAGGACATTGAGTGCCTTAAAAAAATGGGGGCGGCCTATAATTCCAAGCAAAAACTATGGATTTTTAATGGAAAAACAGTATGGCCCAAAAGGTGGACTCTGGAACTTATAACTAACTTACATACCCTCACACACTTAAGTAAAAATAAAATAAAAACCCTCTTAAACCGGGAAAAAAATTCTGGCTATCTCCTGGAAAAGGATAAAGCCCTACAGCGAGTGGCCAATCAATGCTCTGCATGTGCTAGGGTGAATGCAGGACGGACTAAAATTGGACTTGGAACCAAAGTGAGAGGACACCTCCCAGGTGTTCATTGGGAAATTGACTTTACAGAAATTAACCTGGACAATCTTGGTTGTAAAAATCTCTAACATCCTTGTCTAAAAAACTTTTCTTAAAGGATAGTAAAACTTAGGGAAAGACTAGCAGAAAGAAAAAAGGAATTCCATTCCCAACAAGGTTAGTTTAAAAGCTGGTTCAATCAGTCCCCCTGGTTTGCAACTCTGTTATCCACTATAGCAGGACCACTCATTATACTCATTCTAATTCTCACCTTGGGTCCCTGTATCCTGAATAGACTAGTCCAATTTGTAAAAAATCGATTAACTGTAGTACAAGCCTTAGTGCTCACTCAACAGTATCAGCAACTTAAGAAAAAAAAGACCACACTCATTGAATAAAGGATTTCATTCGACCCATAAGAAAATGGGGGATAAAAAATATGAAATCTCCCCATAATGATGAGAAATATAAAATCTCCCCATAATGTAATAGTAACCAATAGCAACCACTCGAAAGTACTTTCACAACACAAACATAATCCAAAGTCTTAAAAGAATGGTCTTTAAAATAGTGCAAGTAGCTGCAGTTTATACAATGGGCTGGAAAAACAGCCAACAGGATGTGCAGTTTGAGTTGGTTTGAGTCAGTGAAACTGAACCTGAATAAGAGAGGGAAATTCCAGGAATAAAACAATAAAATATGGCCAGAAACAAGACATGCAGTCAACTGCCTGTTTAACCAAGTGGAAATTCAATAAACCCCTAGCTGAGTCTTACCTAATGTGATTATAATCAATCATTACTCTGTAACTATGCTTCTGCTTCTGTAACCTGCTTCAGCCACCCATAAATATCCCCCTCTCCCCAGCCTAAGTGCGCAAGTCTCCTAGGAGACCTTGTTGCCCCGAGTACTCGTGTTCCTGAATAAACCTCTTGCTGATTGCATCCGACTGCGTGGTCTCGCTGTTCCTTGGGAAGGGGGCTCCGTCTGGAAGACATCCCGCTGAATCGGGAGTCTAACAGCATGAACAGTTCTCAGAAGGGCCGCAAGGGGAACTTTCTTTGGAGGCTCCATTCTACTCTTTCTATAAAGGTGGCTAGGTATTGGAAGTTCTGAGGGGCCTTCTTGCAATTTTTTCCATGCAGCCAGACCTAAAGCCCACACCTATTCTTGGTAGGTGGCATGGATAGCAGCCTGCTGGAGGCCTGTGGAAAACACATCATTGGATCCTGAAAGCATCCCATAAGTCACAGGAACTGGGGATTAACAGCATGGTTCCTCTCAGCCTGGGCATGGCACTCCTCATTTAAAAAGGTACAGCATTTGAGATACAGGGGGCCAGGAAGCTAAGCCTTAGTTAAAATCTTCCAGTCTTGGGTGATGTACTGCTGGTGAGCCAGGCCTTGGAGAATGGTTTTCAGCCTAGGGCAAATTAGGCCCACCTCGGAGACTGCTTTCTTAAGCTCTTGTAAGTCATGGGCCTCCCAGGGGTACCATTGGGCCGGTATATTGCCCCCAGAGTTAGCATGTACCAGGAAAGCCAAGCATGGCGGCATAACCCCCCATTTTGGTTTGGGGGAGGACCTGCCACTGTATGGCTGTGTAACCTCCTCTTCTGGCTTAGGAGAGGAGCAAAATGGAAGCTTAACCTCCTCTTCCATTTCAACATGAGGCAGTGAAGAGTTTTTGGGGGAAGAAGGATAGTAAAAGGGCAGAAGTCCCTCTGCACCCCAATTATCTGCCACAAATTCCAGAGCAGGAGCACTTGGTATAGGGCTCAGGGCCTGATGCCAGAATCAAAGGGGACCAAAAATCCCTCCTCAGAGTGAGGCTCTGAACCCTTCTTTTCCTGAGCAGTGGGAGGGCTAACTATCCACAACTCTGAGCGCTCCTCAATTAAAGTTTCCATGGCCCTAGATGTAAGTGAGCCAGGATAGAAGCAGGCCATAAGGGCAGACAAAGTCAGATAGATCCTAAGGGGATCTTCCCAAGTTAATCTTCCTCCTTCTCATCAGGTGCTCTACATGATCTCAGATGGCCCAATTAAAAAGATTGGCTGCCATTAACACGGTGCATGTTTAGGCCTCCTGGACCTTCTCAGCCTGGGGATCTGAAATCTCCAAACTTCTGCTTTTAAAGGTAGGCGCTTTGAGCACTGGGTCCTCATTCTCCAAATCTCTGCTTTTAAATCTAGACACTGTGAGCGCCAAGTCCTCATTCCCAGTGTAAGTTTGCTCCATTTTTTCAGGGAGACCCTTACCTCATAACTCCCTTGGCTCGGCTCGCCAACAATCCCGCTTCTCATGAGCGTTCTTTTCATGCCCCACATTGGGTGCCAGAATGTCAGGCTTTTTAGTCTTTCTTGCCTCCTGACCTGCAAGAGGCACAGAGAGAACACACTCCGACTAAGATGAGACCGAGAAAGGTTAGGGCCACCTGGCCACCTTCACCCAGCCCTCCCTTGCCGGAGGGATGACATAGATGAGCTAGGGAGATCCATCACAGCAGAAGACTTGCTTATTGGGAAAATACAATGGGTAGGTATAGGATGCAGGAGCCTATCAGCATAGAGGTGGGCATTGCAGGGGGAGGTAGGTGCTATCCGAGAAGGCAGCATGGCCAATCCCAGAGTTAGAGGTAGCCTACTTTACATCATAAACCATAGCCAAGACTCCCCACCAGATGACAGGCAGGTTGGATCTCAAGACCAGGAAATGAGCCCATTTTCCTGTTGTGATGTGCCCCATAGCAGGCCTGCTCCTGAAACCTGAGACTTAATAATTATGCAAAGAAGGTGGACCATGTGCTGTCCGAAAGTGCAACAGGGTTTGGAGCCTATCCCAGAGGTGGCCTTATATTATGTCACAAGCCATAGCCACACCCTCTGACAGCAGGTGCCATCTCAGCTAGGGGAGGTCCCAAGACAAGGAGGTGAGCACTTGGCCATGAGTTAGGCCTCCTTTTACAGCATACATTTCCATTTCCCTGATGTGATGTGCTCCACACCTCCCCCTTATTTAGCAGGTGTTTTCCTTACTCGAGAGTGTGCCTGTCTAAGGTTGTCCCCCTCTGGGGATCTTACCTGTCACTGACTAACACCCTCCCTCTTTAGCAATTCACCTGTAGTGTTGGCAGACACAAATGGAGATTTTAAGTAGGGCAGTTGGTCAATGTCCACCAAGGACATTCTGTTCTCTGGTCTACACCTGTACATCCTCATAAGGTTCCCAGTCCGCATCTTGTTATAATGGCACACATGAGTCAAAACCTTGCCTCATTGTTAAAATAAGGGCTGGCTCCTGCCAGGTATAAGGACAAGGGGCAGGGGGGTTGGACAAGGTAGCATGGTGCCCCAATGCTTATAAGCCAGCGAAAATCCTTTAGATTTGAAATTTAAATGTTCAATGTAAATAAAGCATCAACAAGCTTATCCTGAGGTCTAATGTCTTAGGTACCTGTATCCCACCATTTTTATTTGTTTTCTAAGCGGGCCTATAGCTAAGAGAGAGCTAGGTTAAGTCCCAGGAGTGGAATCTGGGCTAAGATCCATCTGTAACTTTTTCCAGCTGACTCGGGGCGTTGTCTCTATACTTGGCCAGGGACCCTAAAATCTTAGCCTATTTAACAAATTGCTAGGGACAAAGCCTCGGGTTCACAAGCTTCTTTCCTGAATTTGTAGTTGGTGTCAAGCCAGAATCTACTCAGTTAGGACTTAGAGCAAAATTAGAATTGTAAGCTACCCATAATTTTGACAATCTTACCTTTTAACTACCCACTATTATACTAACAGGTTCATGCCCAGTAACACAGGCATTAGTAAGGCATGCTTACAAATGATTCTCTAAGCATAATCTTACCTGGAACTTGATAAGGTACAAATTTATATCTTAATAAGAACCTGCTGTTCTTTTATGTTGCCCCCTTGGAAACAGTTACAAACAAACTTATAAGGGTGAATTGAAATAGAAATTAAACAATAATTTTGTTAGCCCTAACTTTTTTATATATTTTGTTTAACACCCTTTTTCCCAATTTAATACATTTCAGGGGGCAAGTCTAAGAAATACTAATCACATCACACACTTTATCATCATTTTCCAATGTCAGTCTGCAAGGGAGAGGCATGATGAAGCCCTGTCCTTTCTAAAAAAACAAAAAACAAAAAACAGATAAGCAAGGTTTTTGAAACGGATAAATTCACATTTAAATTTCTGATATTTATCTCCAAATTTAAACTCAAGGAAATAAATCCCATTTCCGTGATGCCTTTTTGCTAAACAGGATGCAATGATTACAATGTAAACAGCTGTATGCATTAAAATAGTAGATTTTTAATTCCTGTTTAAAACAATACAAGGCATTTGACTTTGCTTGGAGTTTAGACTTAGATTTAGCCTACTAACCCTTTGTTATATGTTAGTTTCAAGTATAAACTCATAATCTCGAACATGTTCGCTCACATATATTCACACATACACACTCAAACATCCAAAAGCATGCAAAATTAATTTCGGCTATACATTTTCTGAAGTTTTCAAGAGATTCAAATAGATAACAAAGATTCTTATGCACACACACACACACACACACACACACACACAAAACCCACAAGGATCCATATTTAGAATAGGTACCAATTTCAAAGACAAAATCAGACAAAAAAAATAACAAGGAAACAGATAACATGGACTAGACAGAGAAGCAAAGACTTTTAAGTAATCCCCAAACTTTTGATGGCATTCCTGACCTTGAACTATCAGAGTGATGGAAAATACCATGGGGCCCTGAATTCAGGGGGCACCTCCCCAATGGAGATCTCCATTCCCTGGTAGCCAAACAGTAGAGGACATTCTTTTTTTTTCTTTTTTTTATTGTAATTAGTAAAAGGGTTACATGATATTTGCCAGATAGAAGGTGCATTAATTCACATACATTGATACCCTTTCACATGTCTTGGTACCCGTACCCTCCCCCCCCCAAACCCCCCACCCGTCGTGGTTTTCCCCCCTTCCCTATCAAATTTCAAATATCCAAATACAAATAAATTCAATAAATCAGATAACAAAGTGAGATGCTATACCAATATGAGATAACCAAGGGACAGCAAAGGAGATGAGAGACAACATAGTACATTAAGGACAACAATCATTCATTATATGGCTTTTGTTTCACTATCCTGGAGGTCCTTTCAATTAGCTTCACATTATATGTCCTTATGTATCAAGATTTTGTTCTATTGCAAATCTCTGCTAGTAGAGCCCAAGGTTTCTACTGATTATGACGAATGAGGGGAACCATTGAGCCTAAGTTCCTTTGAGTCTGGCTTACTTCACTTAATATGATTTTTTCTAAGTCTTTCCATTTCCTAACAAATGGGGCGATGTCATTCTTTCTGACCGCAGCATAGAATTCCATTGTGTACAAATACCACAACTTGTTGATCCACTCATCAACTGAGGGACATCTAGGTTGGTTCCATATCTTTGCTATGGTGAATAGTGCTGCAATGAACATGGTTGTGCTAGTGTGTTTAGTATGTCCTTGTTTCTGGGTACTTGGGTAAATGCCAAGTAGTGGAATTGCTGGGTCATAAGGGAGTTCTATGTTTAGCCTTTTGAGGCACTGCCACACTGCTTTCCATAGTGGTTGAATGAGTTTGCACTCCCACCAACAGTGTAGTAGTGATCCCTCCTGGCCACATCCCCTCCAGCATCTGTTGTCATTCGTTTTCCTGATCCTGGCCATTCTAGCTGGAGTGAGGTGGAATCTTAGAGTTGTTTTGATTTGCATTTCTTTTATGACCAGAGATGTTGAGCATTTCTTCATGTGTCCATAGGCCATTTTTGTTTCTTCTTCAGAGAAGACTCTCTTTAAGTCTTTGGCCCATTTTTTAATGGGATGGTTGTTACTTTGGAGGTGAGTTTTGGAGTGATTCAATTTTTTGAGTTGTTGATATATTTTAGATATGAGGCCTTTGTCCGTTGTTTGGTTGGTGAAGATCTTCTCCCACTCTGTAGGCTTCCTGATTAGTTTACTAGCTATGTCCTTTGCCATACAAAAGCTCTGCAGTTTAATGCAGTCCCACTTATCCAGCCTTTCTCTGATTTGTTGTGATTCTTGGTCCTTATTAAGAAAGTTTCGACCTGTGCCAAGGAGGCCTAGTGTATCTCCTATTTCTTCCTGTAGAGTTTTCAGTGTGTCAGCTTTTACCTCCAGGTCTTTAATCCATTTGGAGTTAATTCTAGTGCAAGGTGACAAAGAAGGATCCAGCTTTAGTTTTCTGCATGTGCTTAACCAGTTCTGCCAGCACAACTTGTTGAAGAGGCTGTCTTTCTTCCATTCTATTTTTTTGCCTCCCTTGTCAAAGATTAGGTGGCCATAGGTCTGTGGTTTAATATCTGGGTCCTCAGTTCTATTCCATTGGTCTTCAGGCCTGTTCCTGTGCCAGTACCAAGCTGTTTTGATAATTATAGCTCTGTAGTAGAGTCTAAAGTTTGGAATTGAAATTCCTCCAGCGCTGTTCTTTCTGCTAAGAAGTGTTTTTGCTATACGGGGTCTTTTATTATTCCATATGAAATTTTGGATTGCCAGTAGAGGACATTCTTAAACAGGAGACAAAGCGAAACAGCCCGAAAATTGAGCTGGGTAGATACATGTCTTGCCAGTGGGATTCGAACCCACACATCCTTTCAGATATGCCCTGCAATCAACAAAGAACCCTAAGGGGATCAAGGCATCCGTTGACTGTACTGCTTTAGGCCACAGTTCAAGAAACATACAGGGGGGGTCAACAACTTCTTCTTACCTTCAGAGGCCTTTGGTTTTAACTGGGCATCTTATCCAAAAAGGATTATAATAGGTGGGTCGGTAAAGGAGGAACACTGCTTATAGAAAAAAAGCAATACTTTATCTTAATAGCATAAATATGCAGATTCTTAGGAATTGATGAAAGACTTGGGAGCCCTGATCAGATGGTCTCCATGGGCATATTTACTGTGGGGAGATCATGAATGAACCTGTATTTGAAACCTGTATTTGCCTAGACCTTATAATAATAAAAATGGGGAATTCTGAAGCTGTTCCTGAATTGATTTTAGTAGCTCCAATTGCTTTTCCCACCAATGGGCCACTGCTCCACCCATATGGAGTCATATAATGGAGGAGCAGTTTTTTTTAATTGTAATTAGTAAAAGAGTTACATGATATTTGCCAGATAGAAGGTGCATTAATTCACATACATTGATACCCTTTCACATGTCTTGGTACCCAATTCCCTACCCCCCCACACCCCCCACCCGTCTTGGTTTTCCCCCCTTCCCTATCAAATTTCAAATAGCCAAATACAAATAAATTCAATATATCAGATAACATAGTGAGATACTATACCAATATGAGATAACCAAGGGACAGCAAAGGAGATGAGAGACAACATAGTCTGGCTTACCTCACTTAATATGATTTTTTCTATGTCTTTCCATTTCCTAACAAATGGGGCGATGCCATTCTTTCTGACAGCAGCATAGAATTCCATTGTGTACAAATACCACAACTTGTTGATCCACTCATCAACTGAGGGACATCTAGGTTGGTTCCATATCTTTGCTATGGTGAATAGTGCTGCAATGAACATTGTTGTGCTAGTGGGTTTAGTATGTCCTTGTTTCTGGGTGGTTGGGTAAATGCCAAGTAGTGGAATTGCTGGGTCATAGGGGAGTTCTATGTTTAGCCTTTTGAGGCACTGCCACATTGCTTTCCATAGTGGTTGAATGAGTTTTCACTCCCACCAACAGTGTAGTAGTGATCTGGAGGAGCAGTTTTATGCCAATTTTTCATACATAATGAAGTCAGCCTAGAATGCCACAACATCCACATTTTGTAAAATGTTTCTCCCAAGAGATTACTGGGAAGGTCCTCTAATACCAGCGGCACTCACCAGGGCAGAGGGTGTGCCCTTGCGAACATACTGCTAGGCCACCCAAGTCCTGGAACTGGGTCCTGCAGCGGAGTTGCTAGGAGGTGAGAACTTCCTGCTTTCTAAGGCAAGTTCTTTTAGATCAAGTATCTATTAAGGCCTGGGAGGAGATTAGAATTCTATGTGAGGCATTGGTGTTGCCCCTGACCTAAGAAACATATCCCTGAAAGTAAACTGCCTTCCAATATTGAAGCTATTTTATGCTGTGTGGTTCCTATATCCGCCAGGGAAGATTGCAGTCTTTCTGAGAGTAAAGGACACCTGGGGAGTAACAAGTACCTGATCGATTACAGAAGGCCATGTTGAGGGTTCAATTTGGCCTCAAGTAAAGGAAGCATGGTAGAGGATTACTGAAAGAAGGGCTCCCCACCCTAAAGGATTCCTCAGGAGGCAGAGGGGGATTAGGGAATCTCCATGGAGGACCCACCAGGATGTGCGGGAGATCTGTTTTCATTTTTGAGCTTGAAATCAATCAGAGATGGATAAATTTGCTAGCCCATGCCTTTATCTATAGGGCCAGTTGGCAAGTGTTGGTGCTTGGTCTCTTATCTACAGCCTTCATGGATGAGGCCGAACCTTTATATACAGGGGCAGCAGAGCATTCTTCCGGGGAGGGGAGGGCAGTCTTGGCATCAAGTGCAGGAGCCAAGGTGGCTGAACCCTGGAGGCACCTCAAAATGGCAGCCACAATGGGGGCAAAATTCTGACTCTGCCAAGTTACCCTTTCCTACATGAACTCATCCCATATCCTGTCTGCAATCCCCCACAGGCAGAGAGACAGAACAATTTCATAAAATTGCTCAAGCTTTCTATCAGAAAAGCGAAAGTGCCTGCTCTCCAAGATCCCCTTCCACATAATTGCTTGAAGAGGTCCACTTACCCACTAGTTGTGCCCCACATTTGGGCTCCGGTTGTTGGGGTCCTTCTCGAATGTCTTGGAGGAGGTTAAGATGGTGGCGGATCCCACAAATAATTCTGGGCACAGACTCTGGAGACCAGACTCTTGGTGCAGATCTAACTTTATTTTACAAAATGAGTTCACTAAACACAGATCGAGCGGTGGCTACCATGTCATCAAATAGGGACTGTCAGCCAATAGTATCCTGAATGTGACCGTCAGCCAATGGTGTCTTGAGACACACCCCACTTGCTCTATGTGGATGGGGCAAGGCTCACTCTGGCTCCTGACTGCTTCTGTCACTGAGTGTGTACGTGCTGAAGCACAAGGCAGCAAGCAGCAGTGTCCTAGAACTACCCCACAATGAGGGGCATCTGGATTGGTTCCATATCTTTCTATGGTAAATAGTGCTGCAATGAACATTATTGTGCTAGTGACTTTGGTATATCCTTGCTTCTGTAGATTTCAGTAAATGCAGGCAGTGGAATTGTTGTGTCTTAGGAGAGTTCTATGTTTAATCTTCTGAGAGATTGCCATGCTGCTTTCCACAATGGTTCAATGGTTACATTGCCACCAACCATGTACTAGTGATTTCTCTTGGCCATATCCTGCAAGCATCTGTTGTTATTACATTGCATGATCATGGCCATTATAACTGGAGTGAAGTGAAATGTCAATTTTTTTTTTTGAGTTGCAATTCTTTTGTGGCCAGATATGTAGAGTATTTCTTCTTGTTTCCTCTTCAGAGAGGTCTCTAAGCCTTTAGCCTACTTTAGTTGGTGGGTTGTTTCTTTGAGGATTTCTTTTGTAGAGGTTAAATTTTTTTGAGCTCTGGATATATTTTAGTTATGCATACTTGGTCTGTTGTATGGCTACAGAAGATATTCTCCCACTTTTTGACATGCTACTTAAATTCCTAGCTGTGTCCTTTGCCATTTTGAAGCTCTGCAGTTAAATGCGGTCCCACTTGTCCCAAGTTATTTAGTTAGTTGTGTTTCTGGGTCATTAATAAGAAAGATTTAACCTGTACCAAGGAGACCTAGTGTATCTCTTATTCTTTCTTATAAAATTTTCAGGGTATCTGCTTTTACCACATGGCCTTTGATTCATTTAGAATCAATTCTGATGCATAGTGTCATAGAGGGATCCACTTTTTCTGCAAGTGATTAACAAATCCTGTGAGCACCAATTGTTGAACAGGCTGACTTTCTTCAATCCTAATTTTAGGAACCCTTATCAAAGATTAGGTGGCCATCTGTCTGCAGATTGATTTCTGGGTCTTCAGTTGTATTTCTCTGGTTTTCAGTTCTGTTCTTATGTGAGCACCAAGTTGTATTAGAGCTCTGTGAAAGAGTCTTCAGTTTGGAATTGATATTCCACCAGCATTGCTCTTTTTGCTAAGGTTTGTTTTTGCAGTACAAAATCTTTTATTATTCCAAATGAAAATTTGGATTTCTTTTTCTATTTGCTTAAAAAATGATATTGGGATACAAATGAGTATTGCACTGAATTTGTAGATAGCACTTGGCACGATTTCCATTTTCCCAAATGTAAATTCTTCCAACCCAGGAGCTTGGGAGGTTTTCCCACTTCCTCAGTTCTACTTTAATTATCTTTTTTGAGTTTTTAAAGTTTTCATCATAGAGGTCTTTGACATTATTAGTTAATTCCTAATTACTTAATTCTTTGAGGCTATTGCCAAAGTAATTCCCTTCCTGATTTTTGCTTTTATACAAGAAAGAAGTTCCTTTTTGTGTCTTAATTTAATATACCCTGCTACCTTGCCAAAGTTTCAACGTAGTTAAAGTACTTTGGAGTCCTAAGTGGTTTTTTTTCTTGTTTTTTTTTTTTTTAATACAGGATCATCTGCAAAGTGGGAGAGTTTCATTTCCTCTTTCACTATTTAGATACCTTTTACATTTGCTTCTTGCTTTATTGCTCTCTCTAGGAATTTTAATACTCAAAGAAGAGGGGAAAGAAAGGACATCTTTGCCTTGTTTCTGATTTTCAAAGAAATGTCTTTAGCTTTTCACCATTAATTATTATGTGAGCTACAGTTTTTTCATGCACAGCCCTTATTATATTGAGGAAATTTCCATGGATTCCTAGTTTCTCCACAGCTTTTAGCATAAAAGGGTATTGTATTTTCTCAAATCTTCTCAAATGCTTTCTCTGTATCTATGTAGGTAATCATGTGATGCTTGTCCTTTTGTTGTAGGATGAATTATAATAATTGAGTTGCACATTTTGAACCGATTTACATCCCTGTGATGAATCATTTGATCATAGTGTATAACTTTTTGATGAGTTGTAATGTAATTTTACAGTGTTTTTGTTGAGAAATTTTGCTTCAATATTCATCAAAGAAATGGGTCTACAGTTTCCTTTCTTTGATGAGTCTCTCTCTGGTTTGGGGATGAGGGTTATGCTGGCTTCATAGGATGAGTTTGGCCAAGAGCCTTCATTACCAGTTTCATTGAAGAGTTTGCTTGTGAGTTCTGCTTTGAAGGCCTTAGAGAATTCATCTGTGAATCCATCATGTCCTGGTCTTTTCTTGGATGAGACATCTCTTATTACCATTTCTATTTCACTAACAGACAAAGTCTGTATATTGGATTAGATTTTCTTGGTTTACTTGGAGTATGTTAATATTGGGTAGAAATTCATCCATTTCTTCTAGATACTCAAATTCTTTGGCAGAAAGGTTTGAAAATATTCCCTTATGATGCTCCGAATCTTGGTGATTTCTGTCATGTTATTGCCATTCGCATCCACGATTTTGTTTCTGGGTGTGCTCCATTCATTTTTTGATAATATTTGCTAATTTTGTTGTTTTAATTTTTTCAAAGCAGTAATTGCTTTTTTCTTGATTCTTCCTATGGGTTTTTTGGACTCTAATTCATTTAATTCTGTTTTTAGTAATTTTCTTCCTTCTACTGGGATTGGCATTGGTTTCTTACTCTTTATCCAAAAACTTTAGGTGCACCATTGAATTATTGGTTTTAGGTTTTTCCAATTTCTTATCATAGGCACTAAGAGCTGTAAATATTCCTCTGTATACTGCCTTTGCTATATCCCACAGCTGCTGACATTTTGTTTGCTCCTTCTTGTTAATTTCATTAACTATGGAATTTTTATTCTGATCCCAGTGACCTACTGATGATTCAACAATATTTAGTTCAATCATCATGCATTACAGGGATTTCCTTGGTAGACACTGACTTTCATTTCCAATTTTATGCTCTTGAATTGTGAGAAAATGCAGGGAATAAACTCAGTGTTTCTTAATCTGTGTAGGTGTTTTTATAACCTAAAATATGCTCTATATTAGAAAATATTCCATGTGCTGCTGAAAAATCCTGCTATCCTGTGGTTGCTGGATGGATAGTCTGAGGATGTCTGTTAGGCCCAGTAGGTCTGTGCAATTGTTCAATGCTTATGTTTCTGTTTTTGTTTTTGCCTGTGTTATCTATCCAGATGTAACAGTGGCGAGTTGAATTCACTAACCATCACTGTGTTTAGATCTATGTGTGGTTTTGGTATAAACTTTGTTTGATGAAGTTGGGTGCTCTGTCATTACCTGTGTAAGTATTTATGATGGTTATATTCTCCTGAAAGGGAGACCTCTTATTAGTAAATAATAACCTTCTTTGACTCTTGTCACTAATTTTAGTTTGAAGTCTATTTTATCGGATATGAGGATTGCAACAACAGCCTGCTTTGGGGTGCTTTGATTGATAGATTTTATTCCAGCCTCTCACTCTGAAAATATGTTTGAGGTTCAAGGTGTATTTCTTGAAAAAAGCAGAAAGATGCTGCTTGCTTTTTGAACCAACTTGACAATCTATGCTACTTAATTGTAGAGTTATGTCTAGTGATATTCAGGATTAGAATTGAAAAATATTTACAAGTTACTGTCAATGGTTATATTTTTTAAATTTTGCTGGGGCCTGTAGCTTGTCAGTTCTTGAGGTAATTATCTGGTATGATTTTGAAGTGCCATTTCTCTCTCAATAACATGTTCATGTTGATTTTCTATCTATAGACTTTTAGAATTTTCTATGATGGTGGTTTGGTCACTATATAATGTTTCACCTTTTCCTTGGTATGTAAGATTTTTGGTTTTCCCTCAGCTATCAATTAGAGCTTAGCTGGGTACAGTATTCTTGGTTGGTAAATATTTGTCTTTTAGGCATGACATACATCATTCCAAACTCTTCTTCCTTGTATGGTCTACTAAGAAATCCATGGTTTTTCTGATTACCTTCTTGGTAGGTGATTGTTCCCTTCTCTCTGGAATCATTAAGGATCCTTTCCTTGGTCTCTATTGATCCTAAACAGAATCTAACCTGGTAGTGTGATGACCTGTTCTGGTCAGGTCTCTTTGTGGTTCTTGATCTGAATGAGCCTGCCCTTCTAGGTATTTGTGAAGTTCTCTGAGATGATTCCTTGAAATATATTTCCAATTCCAGGGACCTCCTTCTCCAGGCCCTCCTCTATTGTATCTTGGAGCCCCTGAAGAGATCTGTCATAGTCCTTAGAATTGGTTTGACTCATTTATAACTTCTAGGGTATCTTCAGCTCTGAAGATTCTCTCTTCTACAGTGAACCTTCTGTCAATACTTTCTAATTTGACCTTCTTCTCCCTTCCTTCTAGTAGATGCCTTAAATCTCTTGTTTTAGGTCATTTATAGACTTATGATTTTGATTTGAGTGCTTTCTTTGAAGTCCTTCAGCTCAGAAGCTTTACTCTTATGGAACATTTATTGGAATTCATTCAGCTGTTTGTGGATTCTTTGAATTTCTCCATTATTCCATGATTGGCTTCACCATGTTCACATATATCATTATGTTTTCACTCATCCTGTTTACCAACTGCATTTGTCGAGCATTTAGAGGATTCTCCTGTAGGTTTCTCATTGACTTATTTTTTGCCTGATTACTTTGAATAGAGAATGCATTTCTTTGATTTGCCATTTGTCTTGAATTTCTTGTTCTGCACATTTCATAATGGGAACAAGAGTAATACCACACAATATTTCAATTTTAAAATAATAACCAAGCTACTGCTCTATGTTTGTCCAGAATATACTGGTTCACAATTTTTGACTTTCATTTTCACTTTCTTTCTCTATTTGTGCACTTCAAATCAATTTCTACAACATCAGCAAAAATAGTTTAATTACCTCAAAAAAAACCCTGCTCATAATCTAATCACTATGATATTTAAATCACTATGGTCCTGTAGTATAACTGAATAAATACATTTACCATCTTGGTTTACTCACAAACAACTGTAGATCCACCATGCATTTGGAAAGTTAAGATGGAACAAAGGACCAGATATAGAAATATGTTACGTAAGAAAAGGGGGGAAGAAAGGAGTAATATAACAATGTTAGAGTAATACAGTAATGAAGGAAAGGAATAGAGTGAGGAAAACTGTGACCAAAAGTGAAATGGAAAATAAATAAATAAAAATATTTTAAAAATTATTGTAAAGAAGGGAAAGCATAAGAAAAAGAATTCATTTGGAATGTCCAAATTAAATAATAGTAAAATATAATTGAGAACCTGGAGGGCAGGAATAACAGGTTTGAGAGCTCTATCAAGAGGTAATGGAAGAAATTTCTTCCTTTTGAATAGAAAGGAGAAATTTGAGGAAAATTGTGTCTGTCTAAAACAAGCTGTTTTCAGTTCAATTAAATTGTAACCATTTGTTTCCTAAGTAAATCTGTAGAACTTACTTAACTATCAATAACTTTCACATTTATAATATGAAGTTAGTATTTAGCTTGAGCATTGGGAGAATTAAATGATGAAATCTAGAGTAAATATTGAATGCCATGTATGATGATTTTATGAGCTTAACAAAGTTATCTTACTTTCTTTTGTCTTCATTAATGGGTTATATAATTACAGAGACTATTAAAATATTTCTTTTTCTAAAGGAAAAGAATATATAAAAAAGAGAAGAAAATATATGAAAGATCAACAATTAAAAGACAACTCACAGCCCAGGAGTTTGGCCTAGTGGTAGATTCCTTGTCTACTATGCATAATGCTTTGTGTTGGATTCTTTGATATATCAATACACTAATAAATAAGCACAAATATTGCTGCAGATCAAGCGGTACAGCACTGACCTTGATGAAAGCCCTCGGACAGTGCTCAGACCCTGAGTTCAAGCTCCACTACTGGCAAAGAAAAAAAACACCTCAAAATTTTGAGCTCTTAAAGAAGAAATATTAAGGTTAAAACATTAATGATTAAAAATCAGGAGACTGATACAATAAAAATATAATTTGAAACAAGTCTGTACAAAATGAAGGAGGACTACTAATTGTTGTTACTATCTTTCTAGGATTGACCACAGTGACAGGTAAAAATAGGAGGAGGAGAGGATGGAGGAAAAAATGAGGAAAAAAAGAACAAGTAAAAATGTTCTTATACTCTGTAGGACATCTCATTATCTTGCAAGCTATGTCCTTGCCATACAGAAGTGCTTCAGTTAAATGTAGTAGCATTTGTCCAACATTTCTTTGATTGTTTCTGGCACTTTTTTAAAGAAAGTGACAATGGGCCAAGGAGCATTATGGTAGAACCTATTCTTTCTTCTTAAGATTTTCAGTATATTAGGTTTTGTTTTTCCAAAATGCTCTTCATTATAGTCCAGGGTGACATATTAGGTTCCAACTGTATTTTCCTACAGGTGATTCACAAATTCTATCAGAGACATTAGTTGAAGAATCTTTCTTTCATCAAATTGTTGGCTTTCTTATCAAAGTGTAGTTCCTCATAGGATTGTGAGTTCTTATCTGAATCTTCTGTTCTATTCCACTTTCTTCAGACCTGTCCTTGTGCCACAAAACTAAGTGGCATTTATTAGTCTAGCTTTGTTGTAATGTTTGTAGTTGGGCTGTTAAATTTCTCTAGCTCTATTTCTTCTAGGGATTCTTTTTCACATATGGGATTTTTGTTTTAATTACTGCACATGAACTTTTGGATTAATTCCTCTCTTTCATTAAAGAATGTCTTTGCATTCTTTATGGGTATTGCATTAATTTTACACATTTCCATTTTCACACTGCTAATCCTTCCAATCCAGGAACATTGGAATTTTCCACTTCCTTAGTACATCTTTTCTATTTTCCTAGTTTTCATCATAGAAGTCCTCCCCTTTCTGAGGTAAGTTATTTCATCTGTAATTTTTTTAAGGATTGCAAAAGAAGTCACTTTCCTGGTTTCTCCTTCCCTCTTCTTATTGTTGGCATTTATAAAATATATTGATTTGGAGGAATAATTCTATATCCAATTACTAACCTTTAATATTAGCTCAAGTAATTGGGAATGGACTTGATAAAGGCTCTTTTACTACAGAATCTGGTAATCAATTAGCTAGGAAAACTAATACTATTTTGAAGATGAATGGAGACATAGACCTCCTTGTTTCACTCCTGATTTTAGAGAGAAGGGCTTTGACCTTTCATCATTGAGTATAATTGTAGATCTAGGTTTTACCTATACTGAATGGTGTTCCATTAATTCCTAGTTTCTCTGGTGCTGATATCATAAATGCTTCTTGGATTTCATAAAATACATCAATTGAGATGACCATGTGGTTCTTGTCCTCAGTTCTGCTGATATTAGTAATATTAATTGACATAAACAAATTGAACCAGCATCTCAACAGTGAATCATATTAAATAACAATGTGTGTTGTAGATGTTGATTGGCCTGCATTTCAGTAAGAACTTTTGCATTCGTGTTCATTGAAGTAATGCATCTTCAATTGTCTTACTTTGATAAGTCCTTTTCTGGTTTTGGAGTGAGGATTATACTTACTTCAGAAAAAGCATTTGGTGGAAAACTTCCCATTTCAAATTCATGAATGTACTGGGGACTATTTGGGTGAGTTCTGCTTTGATGGACTTTTACAATTAGGCTGAGACTTGATTAGATTCTGAGACTTTTTTACATGAAATATCTTTTACAGCCTTTTCCATTTTGTTACTTCAAAAAACGTGTCTGTTCACTTGGGTTACATATTTTCAGTTTAATTTGGGTATATCAATATTTGCTAGAAATTATTCCGTTTCTCCAGTTTCTCAGATTTGTTGCTATAATCATTTGAAAAATTATTCTTTTTTACATTATCTTCCTGATTTCTGTCCTAATAATTCCATTGGTTGTGTCTGCATTAATTTTGTTGTATTCACATATATATATATATATATATATATATATATATATATATATGTGCTCTTGGGAAAAATATTTTGGTGGTGTTCAGTGAGCTGATCTGCAATGTCTCTTAGGATAAATTGTTCTATTCAATTGTGCATTTCTGAGTTTACTCTGTTGAATTTATACAGAGTTATATTGTCACAAGTGATAATGGTGTGTTAAAGTCACCCAAGATCACTGTTTGGATCTGTTTGTTTTTTACGTTATTAATATGCTTGATTAAGTTGGGTGCTCTGCTATTTTGTGTACAGGTGTTTAAAAAGAATATATCCTCCTTCATTTGTATTTAAAAACTCAATTTCTTTACTCATTGATTTTCATTTTAAGTTTATTTCATTTTATGAGTATTGCAATTCTTCCCTGTTCATGTCGGGTATTGCTTGATACATTTTATTCTACCCTTTCAAATTCAAGGTATTTTTTTTGCAGGGGAAGGAATCTTATGTGTCTTTTCAGGAGAGCAGAATAATAGATCTTTGATTTTTGATTCAATTAATCTGTCTATATAATTTTATTGAAGTGTCAAGTCCCCTAATATTGTGGGTTTGAATTAAAATGTGTTTAATAGTAACTGCTATTTTACCCATATTTTTTAGTTACTATGTTGTCAATTCTAATAATTGCTGTCCTGTTTGGTATCATTTCTCTGCCAATTTCATGTTTTTGTTGATTTTTCAACATGTAGAACATCTTTGAGAATTTACTGGGTTTTTTTTTTCAATTTTCTTGCTTTAGATGGTTTTTCTTTTTCCCTCAGCTGTGAATGAGTATTTAGCTGGGTATTGCATTCTCGGTGGTAGAGCATGGCATATTTAATTACAGCTCTTTCTTAATTGAGTGGTTTCTAACAAGGAATCTGTTGGGTTTTTTGGTTGCTTTTTGGTAGTAGATTTTTTTTCTCTTCTCCCTGCCAGATATAAGAATCCTTTCCTTGGTCTCCAATGATCCTGTATGTATTTGAAATGGTTGTGAGATGTTGCCTTCTGCTGTGTCTGTTAGGGCATATTATATCTGTTCTGTCCTTTTGCATTTTGGGGATATTCTCTGCAATGATTCCACTTAATAAGTTTTCTAGTCCATTAGAGTCTTTCTCCAGGCCCTGCTCAATACCAATTAGTGTGAAAATTAAGTTTTATGATTATATCTCCTAGCCATGGAGATCTGCCTTATGTCTTATAGGTAAAGATGAGAGCCTTGTATTGGAGATCGGTGTATTTGTCCCATTGGCCCTGCTTTGGGAATGGTCATCATCATCACAGCTGGGACTGGTGATATCTTCACTACAGACTTTGCTCAACATTGTCTCCTTCAGTAGATTGCTTAACTTTTCTACTGACAAAAATTTCTGTACCATTCTGGCTCAATTGTACACTACATCATGGATACTCTTTTGAGCCTTCTGTAACAAAGTACATAACAATCAATGGGTACATTCTTCAACATAAAAATGTCTACCTCCAAATTCCAGGCATACGGGCCATATTAGCACAGTCATTGTGCTTATGGCCAAAAAAAAGTTTAAAAAATGAGCATAAAAGTGAATAGCTATAAAATTCAGACTACATGTCAGGCGTAGTTATCAGTGTGTGCTGGCACACACGAATTTACCCAGAGTTGGAATATTAGTTCAAACTTTTTGGTGAACAACAGATGGCTTTTATTCACAACAATTTGATTGTCAACTTCCAGAACAACTTTTCACGTACAACAACCTGTCCAGAGCATTTTTTTTTACAAAGGAATATGAAAAAGTCACTCTCTCCAAAGGGCCCTTGTTAAGGGTCTCACTATTCGAGACATTTATTTGAAGTTCATTTGTTCAGTCCTGGGAACAGAATATTGGGTTGGGCACTGTGCATTAGCTTGACAACTCAAGTCCAGCTTGGCAATTCAACCAGTGGAGCCACAGAACCACCTCCAATTTTCTGACATTAAACTGGAGATAAGAGACTCAAAGATTTGGGTGGCTGCCCTCACTCTGATTAGAAATCAGCGATCTCAGTCTCCTGAGTAGCTAGGATTTCTTAACTTGACAAAAACTTTGGGAGGGTACATGGTAGTCATCATATTTCTCACAGTTACTAGTGCCCTTTTCCCACTACACAAACACACACAGAGAATTGACTAAAATATCTAAATTTAAAAGATAGCAAATATACTGAAGAATATATGAATGGTAAATATTAAAGTTATTTCATTATTTGGATTTTTATATTATATGCCAATAAAATTTGCTAGCTATCATTGTGTTCCCTCTTTTCAATTAGTTAAAATAAAAAAAACTCATTGGTAAAAATATTGCTTATCACCAATTGTCAGTGAAATTAGAATTAGGTTGGGCTAGAACTCAAGAAAGTTACACTTATCTGGCAAAGATATTCATTGAAATTCCATGCAATTATATGTTTTTCTATGATTTGAACATAATAAATATTTTTGTTTCTTGAAATTTAATTTTTAATGGAAAATAATATTAGCAAAGTTATTGCATTTGAATAACATGTTTGATTAACAATTTGTTCATCTTCTTCAAGACATGTTATTTCTTTTTCATAAAATTTGTAGGTTGCCCAAATGATGGCTGTATGTGGCTGGAATGGAAAAAAAAGTTTGCTGATGGTGTCTAGGGGCAAGGATGACCTTGAGAAAGCACAGAGGTGGGAGGTGCTCTTAAGGGTGAATTTCCCTGTGTTAAGTTTATTTTAAGGTGCAGATCGCCTTGCCACAGACATTTTTTAGTAAGAGAAAAATTTACTGACTTGGCATTTCTGTGTACCTACTTCACAAAATTTCACAGTTATTAGCATCGTTGTTTTCCTTGAATTTATAAGGCCTCCAGAACATTATAGAAGCCTTCATCATATATGAATTTCTGACTTCTCTTAACATGAGTAACATATTTTATTCTGCTCTTCATCATAGCTATATTAAAATTTGGATCATTTATCATGGAAATAATGTGGGTTTCTCTAAGGTCTATCCAAGAATGAGAGGTATTATGTGCATTTCCTATGATATTTTTAATTTCAATAAGCAAGAAGACAATGAGGCCAAGCCAGTGGGAGAAAAATTCTCTTAGTAGAACTATGACTAAACACTTCAAAAACAGATGTTAGGGGGCCGGGAGTTTGGCCTAGTGGTTAAAGTGCTTGCCTAGCATGGATGAAGACCCGGGTTCGATTCCTCGGTACCACATACATAGAAAAAAAGCCGGAAGTGGTGCTGAGGCTCAAGTGGTAGAGCTCTAGCCTTGAGAAAGTCCAAGGACAGTGCTCAGGCCCTGAGATCAAGCCCAGGACTGGCAAAAAACCCCCAAAAACAAAAACAAAAAGAAACAAAAACAGATGTTAGGTACATTTTCATTTCAGTATCAGAAAACCTGGTAGGAATGACTAACTTTCTCAAGTTATAGGTTTCATACTTTCTCATGTTTTTAGTCACCCAAGTGATTGATTTTAGTTCCTGGACATTACAACTCTGAGTCTTTCAAGGACCAGAGTTCTGAAATTTGTACCAAAGCACCACTTGTGGCTAGCTCTAGGTATATGGTTTCCAGCAATAGATGCTGGGTGCTGTGCACGCATTGCTATCACTGTCTCACAAAGTCACACACCTGGCTAAATCTACACATCCTTAAAATATTTCATTTCAGTATTTAAAACATACTAGAGTCCTATTCAGCAGTTAATGTTATAAATATATCAAATCTAAGTTCTCTACAGAGTTCACAATATAAATGAGGTAAAGTTTCCTGAGTTATTCAAGGAAAGTAGGATTACCATAGAATATTAAATATTTAAAAGTAAAAGTAAACTAACTAAATCCTTGTAAATAAAGCCACTCGCAGCTTCACTGGCTTATATTGATTGCTGCCCAATCAAGCAAACTGATCAGAAAAACCCCATAGCCAAATCACAAGAGAAAAAGTTATTTTAAAGTGTTTGGATCCAGAATTTATTGGAGACACTAGTTTCCTATCCTGTCTCCTCACCCCCCCAAAAAAAAACAAACTGAAGAATACCCTCTTATTCTTTCTTTTTTTCTCTTTTTTCATTTGCATTTTTATGTGTTCTTACTTTTTCTGCCATTTTAGCTATATCTTTCTTTTTTATTTTATGATTCTTTCCTTTTTTTTCTTTTTTCCCTCTCACTTTCCTTCTGTCATTGTGGCCTTTCCTAGAAAGATAATGATGGCACTGGGTACAGATTTAATACAAATGATATTTTTATTGAAACAGTCACCTGCTTTTTAATCTCTGAGGCCATAGCCCTAGTATTTCTTGTCTAACACCTCACAATTGTGTGGGTAGTCCACCCACCTTTTTTCTTGTTTTTTCTTTTATTTCTTTATTTTTACTTAAAATTTTTTTATTATTGAACTCTCTTATTTATACCTTCCTCTTTTCTTTATATATTCTTCTGGATACTCATCTAATTTTCATAAATTTTACCTTATTTTTTTCAAAAATTGGTACTCAAGTATTTTAAATTTCTACCACTTCAGGCCAGTTATCCTTGCCCTATCCCTTTTTCTCATAACTATATTAATCTTACTCTCCTACATTACTTTTTTTACCTCCCCTCTTTTCTTTCATACTATTTTTCTATCTCTGGTCCTCTGTTGTTGAGCAATATTGTGAATCTAGGAGTTCAATTATACTGTAGGTCCAGAGGGACTTAATTGCAATAGAGATTGGATTGAGGGTTGGGCTTTTTTTGGGGGGGTCATAAAACAGTGACCAGTGTTGGTATTAAATTTGTACATAATTGCTCAAAAAGGGAGAGAGTGAAATTCTATTGTCTTGCCAGTTAAAGAGCTCTGAATTGGTTATAGCTTAAATATTGTAATCTTCTGCAGCATTAATCTTGCTCCCATTTGAACTTGGCAAAATAAGAAACTCGAAAAAAATGGCAAATCAAGGGTTAACATCTCCCACCCAAAATAAACAGGCAATGGCAAATAGAGGAGTTCAAATCCCAGTACTGTCTCACTTCTTCAAAAAAATCATACAATAGTAATGTAGAAAAAAAAGAGAGAGAAGGCAAGAGTCAAGGTGTATCACTGCTCAAGGATCCACATAATGATCCGAAGAATCCAGCAAACAAAAGTTGGCCCATGAGTCTCAAGTTTAGTTTAAGAGGTCATGTAAGTGTAGAAACATGGGATCGAAATTCATCCTGTGCTTCATGGAAGAAGTGGTGCTGATTTTCTGTGTCTGTGTGGAGGAGGGTGGTGGAGGGAGGGAGAGGCTCTGATTGGGAGCATCTGCAATCACATTTGGTCCCTGTGTGAGGAGCTGTGTCACCTGAAGGCCAAGTTCAGAAGACAGTGTCGATGCACTTGCTATGGCGATGGTGATGTGGTGAGGTTCTTCCATTTTACCACCACGGTGAAGATCTCAGCATGCATTGCTGCCTTCTGACCGCCACTGAAGGAGAAAGGCACTGACTCAGCCACTCCACGTTGCAAATCTCCCCCTCAAAATCCACCAGCCCTTCAGTTCAGGCTCATCAGTGTCTCTCTTTGTTGATTTTTTTTAGGAGTAGCTGAGAGTCCAACAACATGCAATAGATTTCAAAAATCAAAGAAGATGTAGAAAAGCCAAACCTGAGCACATACCCAGTTCACAACGAACATGTAAGGAGTAGAGGGAGTCTGGACCATTCTGCTTCATCATTCTACCCTTCCTCCTAAATCTGATGCAACCATTTCTCTAATCAATCCTTCCTCCAATAAAGCAGAACAAACAAAATATCTACAGAATTACAAGTTTGAAACACACACACACCTACTGAAGTGAAACTAGTTTCAAAACGAATCAAATTTAATTTCACTGAAAATATTCCAATAACTGGGTTCTACTTCCAACAGGAAAACACAAGTCCTTTACATTTGGACTCTGGGGTCATTATCTTGACTCCTCTATGGATTTATCTTTCTCCTCAATCTCGTTTTGTGCTCTGCATATAGCTGGTAGTCTGAGTAGGTTACATTCACAGAGCATTAGACTGTTATGGGTTTCCTGTGCCTGAGCTCATATGTAGGCTCTAGATGCTTGAAGTGTCTCCAGGAATATTTACCCTGATGTTTTCAATACCTCCCTCAAGATTCAGGTATTTTCCTAATTTCAAGAAAGCCCACTCTATTCAGAATGCCCATCATGCTCTCTAGAAAAGAGGATACAAAGAGGAGAAAGCATGGAAGTCTGTAAGAATGTACATTTGTCTTCACCTCCACTAATACTATAACAAGGAACAAGTTCATTTATGGTATAAATATCAATAATACCTGATGACCAGAGCATAGAGAAAGTGCTATTTAAATGTGTACCATTATTGGATTTGAAAGTGTCCTCTTACTTTTAGGCTCAATGTTTGCTTATAGCATGTATAAGGTTTACCATGAATGTGCTGTGAAGTTAGCTCTCAACTTCAACAGTGGAAAACCAATCAGAATAACCACAGATTTCTCAGCAGAGACCATGCAAGCAAGAAGAAATTGAAGGAGTATATGTCATGGCCTGAAGTCAAATAACTACCACCCAAGAATACTGTATCCAGCTCAGTTCTCATTCATAATTGAGGGAATAATAAAAACCTTCCATTCCAAGGAAAAGTTGCAACATTACGTAGTAACCAAACCAGCATTACAGAAAATTCTCAAATATCTTCTACACATCGAAAACCAGCACAAACATGATACTGGCAAAGAAACAGAACCAAAAAACATGCCACCCCTTAGTACCACAAGATTTGTCAAGCTTTTAGAAATGGTAGGAACTAGCAAATATTTTTCAATCATAACTCTCAATATCAATGGACTCACTCTCCAATTAAACATCATAGACTGTCTGGTTGCATCAAAAAGCAAGATCCACTTTTCTCCTGTCTTCAAAGACACATCTTGCTCCAAAAAAACATCTTTTAAAGTGAGAGGTCGGAATAAAGTTTGTGAAGCAAATGGCCCCCATAAACAGGACGGAATTGCCAACCTTGTATCAGATAAAATAGACTTCAAACTAAAATTACTGAGAAAAGACAGAGAAGGTTATTACATACTATGAAAGTGATCTCTCCTCCAGGAGGACATAACCATCCTAAATATTTACACACCTAATCCTGGAGTACAAAAATTAATCAAGAAAAACTTACTTTCACAAAAATTACACAGATATTGAAACACAGTGATTTTGGTGACTTTAACACACCAATTTTACCTATGGACTGATCAACCAGGCAAAAACTCAACAGAGAAACCTTAGAATTGAACAAATGTATAGACCAACGTTACAGACATCTGCAGATTATTTCACCCAACAACATCCCAATATACTTTTTTTTCATCAGCACATGGAACGTTTTCCAAAGTAGACCACATTATAGGGCATAAAACAAACCTGTGCAGATTCAGAAACACTGAAATTATTCCCTGCACTCTCTAAGACCACAAGGCTATCAAATTGGAACTGAACACCAATCTTCACCAATGAAAACACATTGTTGAATTGCCAAAGGGTCATTGATGAGATCAGAACAGAAATTCAACAATTTATGAAATTTAACAAAAAGAGCACACAATACACCAGCTCCATTGTGACGTAGCAAAGGCAGTACTCAGGGGATAATTTATATCTCTGAGTGCTAACATTAACAAATTGGAAAAATGCAAACCAACAACTTAATGTCCCATATTATACTCTTGGAAAAAGAGCAACAAACCAACCCTAATCCCAGTAGAAGGAAGCAAATTATTTAAATCAAATGAATTGGGGCCTAAAATAAACTATAGAAAGTAAAAAAAAAAAGGAGTTGGGTCTCTGAAAAAAATTAACAAAATTGAAATTCCCTGAGCAAATCTTGCCAGAAAAAGAAGGAAGGACAACCAAATAAGCAAAATTACAGATGAGAATGGTAATATCATGAAAGAAATTACGAAGATCCAGAGCATCATCAGGGAATAGTATTCAAACCTTTATGACAACAAATTTGAGAATCTAGAGAAAATTGATGAATTTCTATCCAATATTAATATACCCACATGGAATCAAGAAATCCTAATCCAACTAAACAGACCTATTTCAAGCACTGAAATAGAAATTGTAATAAGACATCTTGCATCCAAGAAAAGCCCAGGACCAGATGGATTCACAGATGAATTCTATAATGCCTTCAGAGCTCACAACAATACACCATAAGCACTTCAACAAAATTTAAAGAAGACACTTTGTCAAACTCATTCTGCGTAGGCAATATAATCTTCATCACAAAACCAGAGATTAATCAAAAAATAAAACTATAGATCCATTTCTTTGATGAATATTGATGCAAAACTTCTCAACCAAATACTGGCCATCCGTCTTCAGTAACACTTCAAAACATTATACAATAGGATCAAATAGGATTCATCACAGGGATGCAAAACTGGTTCAACATACACAACACCCATTTATGCTAAATGCTCTGGAAAAACTAAAAATCCATTGAACATTCGTAAGTATAATAAAGGCTGTATGACAGACCCACAGCTAGCATGATACTTAATGGGAAAACCTAAGGCCATTTCCTCTAAAATCAGGAACGAGACAAGGATGCCCACACTCTCCACTCTTCTTAAACATAGTATTAGAATTCCTAGCCAGAGCAATAAGGCAGGAAGCCAGCATAAAGGGGATCCAATAGGGAAAAAAGAAGTAAAACTTTCCCTCTTTGCAGGTGACATGATTCTGTATTTAAAGAACCCTGCAGAATCCACTCCTAAGCTGCTTGAGCTGATTCAAAACATTGGCCAGGTAGCAGGATATAAAATTAACCCTCAAAAATCAACTACCTTCCTATGTTCAAACAATGAGAGGAACAAGGCAATAAATCAGGATTGCAAATCCTTTTACTATAGTCTCAAAGAAAATAAAGTACCTAGGAATTAAACAAGAATGTAAAGGACCTTTTTGATGATAAGTTTACAACTCTGAAAAAGGAAGTTAAAGCAGAACTTAAGAAATGAAAAACCACCAAAGCTCCTGGATTGGAGAATTACCATCATGAAAATGGAAATCTTGCCAAGGACTATCTACAAATTCCACCAATATGAATCAATATCCCAATATCATTCTTTAAACAAATTGCAGAGGCAATCCAAAATTTCAAATGTAATAATAAATCAATTCTGAGCAGAAATAACAGTGAAGGAGGAATTTCAATACCAAACTTTAGACTCTATTACAGAGATATAGTGTCCAAAACAACTTGGAACTGACACCAGAAAAAGCCTGAAGACCAAGGGAATAAAAGTAGAGACCCAGATATTAACCCACAGACCTATGGCCACATAATCTTTGATAAGGGAGCCAAAAATAGAATGAAAGAAAGACAGCCTCTTTATCAAATGGTGCACGCAGAACTGGCTAAGCACCTGCAGAAAACTAAAATTGTATCCTTCTTTGTCACCCTGCACTAGGATTAACTTCAAATTCATCAAAGACCTGGAGGTAAAAGCAGGTACACTGAAAACTTTACAAGAATATATAGGAGATACACTAGGTCTCCTTGACACACGGGTCAAACTTTTCTTAATAGGGACCATGAAACACAACAAATCAAAGAAAGTCTGAGTAAGTAGGACTGCATTAAACTTCAGAGCTTCTGTATGGCAAAGTACATAGCTAGCAAATTAACTAGAAAACCAACAGAGTGGTTAAGATATGAACTAACCATCAATGGAAAAAGGCCTCATATTTGAAATATATAAAGAACTAAAAAAATTGAATCACTTTAAAACTCATCTCCAAAGAAACAGCCCATTAGAAGATGGGCCAAAGAAAGAGAATCTTCTCTAAACATGAATAAGAATGGCCTATAGACACACGAAGAAATGCTCAACATCATAAAATAAATGTAAATCAAAACACCTCTAACATTCCAACTCACTGTATTTACACTGGCGAGGATCAAGAAATCTAATAATAACAGATGCTGGAGGGTATGTGCCAGGTGGGATTACTACTACACTATTGGTTGGAGTGCAAAATCATTCAACCACTATGGAAAGAAGTATGGCAGTTCCTCAGAAGACTAAACATAGAGCAATTCCACTTCATGGCATACGCCCAATCATCCATAGACAAGGACATTCTAAATTCACTGGCACAATGAAGTTCATTGCAGCACTAGTTACCAACCCAGGTACCCCTCAGTTGATGAGTGGATCAATAAGATGTGGTATTTATAAACAATGGAATTCTATGCTGCTGTCAAAAGGAATGACATCTCCCTATTTGTAAGGAAATGGAAAGAGAAAAAAAAACATATTAAGTGAAGTAAGCCCAATTCAAAGGAACATAGTCTCAAAGGTTTCTCTCAGTTGTCCTAATCAGTCGAAACCTTGGGCTCTCCTAGCAGACATTTACAATAGAATGAAACCTTGACACATAAGGCCATACAGTATGACGTTAAATGAAATGATCTCCAGGATATGTGCATATTTGGTTATTTGAAATAGGGTAGGGAAGGGGGGGAAATCAAGATGAGGGGCAATTGTAGGAGGCGGGAAATGTGGAGCAAGACTTGACAAAGGGTATCAATGTATGTGAAGTAATGCACCTTCCCTCTGGTGAATGTAATGTAACACTTCTATTAATTACAATAAAAATATATGAAAAAAAGAAAAACTGCATATGTTATTTTGAGAACTAACAATCAGAAAAATAAATATCTCATTTCTGTACTCCAGAGTTCCTTTTTTTGTCTCAATTTATATGAATTTTGAGCTATTGTAAGCATATGGTAGAAGAGTGCTAGATGTGTACAAATGAGGGAAAGCATGAAATCTGTGGTCTTTTCTGTCTGGTTTAATTCACTTGATATCATTTTTTCAAATCTTCCCATTTCCTTAGAATCTCATTGTGTATAAGTTCCATAATTTCTTGACCAATTCATGTACTAAGGGGCCTCTGGGTTTCTTCCATACCTGATCTATGGTAAACAATACTGCAATGAACTTCCTTTTGCTAATACATGCATAAAATTCTTACATTTAAGATCTCAAAAAGTAAATAAAGCAATTTTCACCCTCTCATCTACAAAAGTGGGTATAATTAGTGCTGCGATGAACATCCTTGTGCAAGTGGATTTAGTATTTCCTTGTTTCTGAATGATTGGGTAAATGCCAAGCAGTGGAATTGCTGGGTCATGCGGGAGCTCTACATGTAGTCTGTTGTGGAACTGCCATAGTGCTTTCCATAGTACTTGAACGAGTTTGCACTCCCACTAACAGTGTAGTACTGATTCCTCCTGGCCATATCCCCACCAGCTTCGGTTGTTATGAGATTTCTTGATCATCATTATACATATACAATATAGATATATTTATTTAATATATATATAAAAGTGTACACGTTAATATGCATAAATTTAATAGACCTATGACACACAGACACATGCATAAATCAGCTCAATTAAATATACAGAGACATAAAGGCATAGATATATAGGTTAATGGATTGGTAGATGATTTCCACAGTCCATTTATTGAAATGGAGTTCTTTGGTGGTTCAAATAAATGTATCAAATGGTTTAGAATACCTGTACTCATAAGGATCAAAAAAATATACAACCCTTCACGAATTCAGGAATCAATACGGAGCTTCTTAGTGAACTAAATCTATTTATACAGATTATATGGAATTGAACTTCAAAAGAGAAATTCATGTCCAAGTTTCTCCTCAAATATGACTAAGAGTGGCACAAGCATTTTAGACATATCTAAGCTATAATACTGAGGATAAATTTCTCAGTGTTTTGTGCTGACAGAAGCAATGTTCTGTTCTAACATAAGACATGATATTCTTGGAGTACTTTAGTGATAAACAATATCTCACTCTGGGCACAGTGTGGAATATTTGGAATTTATAGTTACATTACTCAAATAAAATGTGCATATAGCATCATTTTGGGCAAGAGGAGCTTGCATTTTCCATCTAGCAATACCAAGATGGTTATGATATTTAACTCAAGTACTATCCACAAAGTAAAGTTTGCACATCAGAAGGTTCTGTGACAAAATATGACCAAAGTGTTTGAAGAAAAATAAAACTGCTCTCCTTCTTGCAGAAAGGGAGGTGGCAAAATCCCCAATGATTATACTTGCTTTAAATTCTGTGTTTGTAAGGATTAAACAGTGTCAGTTGCTGGGCTTGAAATCTGTGCCTGGATGGTGACCCTCAGCTGCTCAACTCAAGCCTAATGCTTTACCACTTGAGCCACAGCATCACTTCCATCTTAGGTGAGGTATTGGAGATTAGAGTCCAAGTCTTTTGTGTCCAGACTGTCTTTTAAATACGCTCCTGAGATCTCAGCCTCCTGTATAGCTAGGATTACAGGCATGAGCCAAAAACACCCAACACAACTAATGTTTTTAATCATTTCATCTGTTCATTTTAAAAAAATTTTGGGAGGATAATGTATAGAAATGCTAAAATTAAATTCCAATATATTGTCCTGAGTGCATCACAGTTACCCTTCTTTGCCCTGTCTACTTTGTCATAATCCCTTTCCATTCCCTGATTCAAAGAAACAGATGTCTATACACAATTTACCAAAGTCAGATTCATAAACAATTGGGGAACCATGGAGCCTATGCTTCATTGGGTCTGGCTTACTTCCTTTAATATGATTTTTTCCAAGTCCATCCATATTTTTACAAATGGATAGTTTATGATGTCAATATTTCTGGTGGCAGTGTCGAATTCCATTTCCTCCAAATACCTCATCCTCTTGATCATTTTATCTACTGAGGGAATCCTAGGTTGGTTGTACATCTTAGGTATGAAAAATAAATGCAATGAACCTGGTTGTGCTGGTAGCTTTCATATGTCTTCATTTATAGATATTTGAGAAAATATGAAAGAGTGGGATTGCTGAGTCAAAGGGGAGTATTATGGTTAATATTTGAAGAATCACCAAACTGCTTTGTCATTGTTTGAATATGTTTGCCTTCCTACCAACATTGTAACAATGATTCTTTCTGGCCACATCACTGCCTGTAGTCATTAGAATTTTTGATAATTGCCATTCAATCTGTCATGTGAGGAATTCTCATAACTGTTTCAGTTTGCATTTGTTTTATATTGAAGAGGAGTACAGAGAGTTGAAATCCTTGTATCCCTTGTGGTTTTGCAGGAAATGGCTTGAACTTTTCACCTGTAAGTATAATAATAGTTCTAAGTTTGAATTATGTGTCATTTATTACACTGATCCTTATTCCATGAATTCCTAGATTCTCCAGAAGAAATATTAATAAACTCTGTGGAAAATTATCAAATACCTTTTTCTGTATCAACTAAGATATCCAATGAGCTTCTTGTCCTTCATCCTGGTGATGTGATTACCTTTATTAACTAGCCACTTGAACCAGCGATGCATTGTAGCAATGAGTTCTGTTCAAAAATAATATAATTTTTGATGGATTGAAGATGTTGATTGACCTGTATTTTGGTGAAAAATTTTGCATCAATTTTCACTAAAATGAATCTATACTTCTCTTTCTTTGATGATTGTTTTCAAGTGTCCCACTTGAGAATTATATTGCCTTCAGAGAAAGAGTATAGCAAAAGATTGTCACTTTCAAATTCATTGGAGAGACTAGAAGTATTGGTGTAACTGCTGCTCTGAAGTACCTAAACAATTCAGTAGATCCACAACCTTTCCATAGATGGACATTCTTTTATAGGCATTTTATTTCAATAATTGATAAGGGTTATTTAGTTGGTTTGTATCTTCGAGGTTAAGTGTTGCCATATGAATATTTGCTTAAATTATTCCATTTTTTCAAGATTCTCACATTTGTTGCTCTAATTGTACCAAAATATTTATTATATCTTGATGTCAGTAGTCTCGGTACAGTTAATTTTCCATGGTTGTTTCCATTGCTGTTATTTTCATGTGTTCTCATCTCATTTTAAGATGATTTTCTAAGGCTTTATCAAATATTTCATTTAGTTGATTCTTCTAAGGTTTGTTTTGGACTATCATTCATTTCATTCTTATTTAATTTTCATAAATTTTTTTTGGTTTGGTTTGTTACTCCTTTCCATTAATTAAAATAGATCATTAAACTGTTGGTTCAATAAATCAAACTTTGGCCAAGTGGGACTGCATTAAAGAGCAGAGCATCTATATGTCAAAGGACATAGTCAACAAAATGAATAGGAAGCACCAGAGTGGGAGAAGATCTTCACTTGCTGTACAAAAGACAAAGATCTTATATCTAAAATATAAGTACACTTCAAGAAATTAAACTTGAAAGAAACCCTCAAAGTAACATGTATCCCATTAAAAGTGAGACTGAAGAATTAAAGAGAGACTCCTTTGAAGGGGAAATAAAAATGGCCTACTGATATGTGAAGACATATTCAATACGTCTGGGTAAGAAAGAAATGCAAATTAACCTCCTCACTTAGAATGTTCATTTTCAAGGAATCTAATAACAATTGCTCATGGCTTGGATGAAGCATGAGGATATTACTACTACATTGCTGGAAGTAATGAAAATTTATCAACCATCTGGAAAACATTATGAAGATTCCTTCAGAATACTAAACATAGAGCTTCCCTATGACATATCCTTCCAACTTCTGGGCATCTACTCCAATGTCCAGCAACAAGGGCATATTAAAGGCACAAGAACAACAATGTTCATTTCATCATTATTTACCAAAGCCAAGGTTTGTAACCAACGCAATGCCCCTCAGTAGATGAATGGATCAAGAAGATGTGGTTCTTACATGGAATTCATGCTGCCATCAGAATAAATAACATTGCCTCGGTGGTAAAGAAAGTGAAACCCTTGGGAAAACAAAATATATTAAATCAAGTGAGCTAGACCCAAACAACATTAAGATACATGATTTTTCTTCCATGCAACAATTAGTTTAGATTTAAGATTTTCCTAACAGGAGCTATGTCCATGTAAGATGATGTGTATTCTAAATTGGCAAGCTAGACAAAAAAGAGGATTGGGGGATAGAAAGTGGGAGAATAACATAAGAAGGGGTACAAATAACCACAAAGTAATATATTTGCTATTTGATGAATGAAACTGCAACCCCTCTGTACATAATTCCAACATTAAAATAAAATTGGAAAGTAAAAAAAGAAAATATAATATCTTAAAACATTTTTGGCTAGAGATTTCTCAAATTTACTGAATTGGGCACTCAAAGATATTCATTTTCCTCTGAATACTGCCTTTAATCTGTCACAAAGAACCTTCCATTTTGTATGCTCCTTTTAATACCATAAACTATGTAATTCCTGTTCCAATCGTGCCCATGACCCACTGGTGATTCCACAATGTGTTGTTCAGTCTCCATGACTTACAAGATTTTCTATCTTGCCATTTTTTTCTTGAGTTCCAACTTCATACCATTGCGGTCTGACAAAATGCAGGCAGTAATGTCAACAGTTCTGAATTTGTGAAGAGTTGTTCTGTGCCTAAAATGTGATCTATGTTTGGAAATCTTCCATATGCTACTGAGAAGAACATATATTTTGGTTGTGGTGTCTGGAATAATCTGCACATATCTGTTAGCTCTATTGGTTCTGGGCAATTTTTCATTTCTGAGGTTATTCATGAGTATTTGCCTTCTTGATATACACGGAGGTATATCAAGAATATCATGGAGGTGATATTGGTATGTCAAAGTCACCAATAATCCCTCTGTTTGGATCTACATATGGTTGTATTGCCAGAAAATTATCTGATGACATTGGGTGCTCAAGAATTCTGTGTGTAGAAATTTAGAATAAAGTAATCCCTTCAATCATATATATAATCTTTCCATGTATTTTTCTCATTAATTTAAATTTAAAGTCTTCTTTTCTTAAACTTTTTGCCAGTCCTAGGCTTGAGCTTAAGGCTTGAACAATGTCCTTAGGACTTTCTTAAGGATAGAGCTGTACCACTGAGCCTCAGAATCATTTCTGGCTTTTTTGTATGTATATGGTTCCTAGGACTCAAATCTGGGTTTTTGTGCATGATAAGCAAATACTCTACCACTAGGCCAAACTCCCATCTTAAAGCCTTCTTTATTTGATCAAAATATGGAAACTCTGATCATCAGAGGGGTCAATTTCAAATAATTCCAGCCTTTCAATTTCAGGATTCATGTACTTAGAAATGGGGTGATCATATTCTTTCTGATGGCAGTATAGAATTCTTTTGTACCTAAGCACCACATCACCTCATACTACTAGAGCTAAGTTTAAGAATCATATGATAGTTTATCTGGACATTGAAAAGGCACTTGACAAATCCAGCACCCATTAATTATGGAAACACTAGAGAAATTAGGAATAAGAGGTACCTTCCTTAATTAAATCCATATATGACACACTAATATCACTATCACACTAACTGGAAAAAAATCGAGAAGGCTTTACCTTCGAAGTCTATATAAAGCCATAATAAAAAAAAAGAAAGGTATTGACACAAAAATAGACTTGACCCATGGAACAGAATGGAAGATCCAGAAAGAAAACTGTACATATAGTCAACTTATACTAAACCAAGGAATTAGAGATATACAATTGAATAAAAACTGTAACCCACAGATCTGTTGATATTTAATGTTTGATAAGGAGCCAAATAAAAAAGTATGAAATAAATACAGCCTCTTTTACAACGGATGATGACTGAAATGGTTTTTGGAGATTCAGGTAAAGGGCCATGAGTGGGACTGCCTGGTCAAAGGGGAGTTCTAGGTCTAGTCTTCTAAGGAAACTTCTTACTGCTCTCCAGGGTGGTTCATCAATTTTAATTCTCATTGAGTTCATTAGCCATCCCTTCTGAACTCATCCACGCAATGGTTGCTTTGGATTTCTTGATAGTGCCCCTTCTAACTGGGGTGAGGTGAAATCTCAAAGTTGTTTTAATTTGCATTCCTTTTATGGAAAGCGATATTGAAGCCATTTTTATTTCCTTCAGAGAAATTTCTCTTTGAGTCTTTAGCCCAATTTTCAATGGGATGGCTATTTCTCTGAGAGTTTTTTTCCTGATCAACTTAATTTCCTAAGCTGTAGATACATGTTAGCTATAAGACCTTTTTTCTATTATATGGCAAGTGATGATCTTCTTCCAGTCTGTGACACTTGTTGTCATCCCATTCCTCACTCTAGTATGGATTTTGTTAGAAGTGTTTCAAAATGTATTTTTGCAACTATGAACATGGTTAGGGAAATGTCGCCATGCTTCAGTAATTACCCAAAATGAAAAATTCAGCCAGCAGAGATATTGAAATTCTCATTACTTTCCTCCTTATTATTATGGTACAAAGCCCATATTTTCTCAGAGGTCTCCAAGTTGGAGTATATAGAGGAAACCTATAGAAGCAGAAATTTGAAAGCAGGCAAACAGTAGCACCAATACCCCTATCTGTATCTAAAAATTACCAATTACTTTTATTCAAGTAAAATAATTTGGAAGAAATTTATCACTTTATTTGATTCTGTCATTTCACTGATTTTGTTTGATTTGATGGATTGTCATTATAGAAAATATTATTAAAAGTATGGAAATATTTACACAGGGCAACTCCAGAAGCATATTTTCAAACAGTAGCTTGATCAATTTGAAATGTTCAGTTCTTTCCTATATAATTCAAAATATACTGCATAAACCACTCTATATCCTTTACCATTGACAATAAAACAAAGGAAATTTAGGTTAGAATAATGGGCTGCATCTACAAAGCTATGTAGATATTCAAAAAGACAGATAAATAGATGAAAATACATATTCAGATGAAGCTGTCTGTATTTAATCATAATGTGAGCCTCTCTTTTTTATTCTTTAGTTTAAGAAAGATGCTGAGAAGATTAGTTAAGAAAATACTAATCTGATTGTTTGTTACTTTATGTGATGGCAATTAGAAGATATGTGTTAGGAAGATATATACAAATATTAGGGAAATATGCAGGTAAAGAAACACCATGATTTAATGAAGAGTTTACATAAATGTTCATCTTCTGAGGCTGGGAGTTTGGCCTAAGACCCGGGTTCAATTCCTCGGTACCACATACATAGAAAAAAGCTGGAAGTGGTGCTGAGGCTCAAGTGATAGAGCTCTAACTTTGAGAAAGTTCAAGGACAGTGCTCAGGCCTTAGGCTCAAGCCCAGGACTGGTAAAAAAAAAGTGTTCATTTTCTAATGGAGTAAAAAGTTATCCCAGTTGAATCTTTCATGGTGAGATTGGTTTATCCCCTTGCATTAATATCATTGTTCAAAATGGAAAGACTTGGAAAAAAATATTAAATAAAGTAAGCCAGACCCAAAGAAACATAAGGAACTTATAAGATCAATGGTTTCCACCAGTGGCAATGATTAGTACACATCTAGGAATCTCCTATCAGAGCATTACAATAGCGGAAATCCTAGATTCATAAGGTCATATAGGATGAGACTAAATGAATGTATCTCTCAGATATGTGAATGATTGTTGTTCTTAATGTACTATGTTACTTCTCCTCTCTTTTTTTGCCCTTTGGTCTACCAAAGGTATATTGTTAATATACCTGACTCTCTTACCTGATACATTATATATACATTTGATTATTTGAAATAGGAAAGAGTGGGGGAAAACCAGATGATTGGGATAAGTGGGGGAGGCAAACGGTGAAAAAAATCCTGAGAAGGAGTATCAGTGTGTGAGAAATAATGCTCCTACTATCTGGTGAGTGTAATCATAACCCCATTTATACGTTATTATTAAAAAATTGAAAAAATTTGTCTTTATTAGGCACTTTTCTTGGTCTAGAGGAATTTAATGTACAATTGATTCACACACAAACTGTTCTTAATCATCAAAATTCAGTGTTTTTCAAGATATCGTGCTTTTAAAATTGAACAGATGAAATTATGACTCAGCATTGAATCACTGACGAGGTGTGTGCAAAGAAAGCATACAAAGATGTGGTCAGAAGCAATTAGAAATAATGGGTGGTGTGGGGATGAAGTGGGGTTGCATACTGTATGAAAACATTTCACAGCATTCCTCCACTGAATTCTGGCATGTGTCTATTAAATTGTTCCCAAGAACAGAGAGTCAAATGAAGAAGGATCTTGTTTTCTGACTTCCCAGTGGAAATGAGTCTGTCCACGGAGTTATGCGGGAGTGGGCCAAACTTTCGGGCTGGAAACACTGGAAATGAGGTGTATGCTTTCTTTGCACCCACCTGGTCACGTGAGCTGCATCACAATCACGGTGACCCAAAGCAGAGGCAGCAGGACAGAGGGAAAGGTTGCTAGGGGAAAGCCTCCTGTGTCTTCTGCCTTGGCGGTGAAGAATGGTCCTCTACTTCCTTGGTGAGTCCAGTGAGCTCTCAGAGACCTCTAACAGCCCCTTCCCTTCTCTGCCTTCTTCTCCCTGCCCGCCGTATATGTTAACTGCTTGGCACATGGATATTACTTGATATTTCTGTCCTGATCTTGACTTTTCCCTTTCCATCCCTAAAGTCCCACCAGGTAGTACCCAGAGTTTCCTGAAAGTAGTTGCTCGTGTACAGTGGACAAATTAACCAGAATCCATTACCTCTTCAAACTTCAGAAAGTACCAATTTCCTTCCTCTTTGACATGATATGTATAATTCTCTCAGACATGATTATGTGTTTCACAACAAAAACGTACTATGTTCTGGCTCTGGTTCATGATCAAAAGACACTTTATGCTGAAATTTTCTAACAAATGAGTTAGAATAACAGAAAATTCCACATAAATATAAAGTTCCTGAACCTCTTTTAATTTAACTATTGAAGGAATTATTAAATTAAGTTATATTCTGAGATAAGCATCAAATTTGATGTAGAAATTATGTGGGATTTGTTTCAATTTTTCTTCTGAATATGTAATACTCTAATGTAATCCTATTTTTCATGAATAAGAGGGGAAATGTTACCTCATAATCTGCAAATACTGTGGAGAAACCAGGTTCACTATATTTCTAATATTAATTTCTAAAAATACTTCCAGTATATATGAAATAGAGAAATGAAAGTATTTTAACTATGTGTACTTCGGGTGAGGAGTGTGGCTTTTTGATGGAGAGATAGAAATCTGTGCATACAGCCCTGCTTCTGTTGCTTGGAACCATATAAGAAGTGAAAGACAGAAGTGGTACTTTGGTTCAAATCTCAGAACTCAAATCCTTGAAAAGGCTCAGAGTTGAAATTTCCGAAGCTGAAATCCGTCCCAAGGGGGGCATCAAAAATGTGACTAAGAATGAATAATGAAATGGCTCAAGGCTAATTAAATCTATTGGTTTTCAGACTACAACAGTGATAATGTCTCTAATATCTGGTTTTGAAGCACTTAGTCATGGTTCTACTAAGAGAATTTTTATCCCCACAGGATTTGTGGAAACTAACTTACCTGTCAGAATGAAAGAATGTCCATATTGTTCCCATATCACTTAAACAAAGCACTTCAGTTAGTATTATAAATGTTCTTTTTCTTTTCTTTTGGTGAAACTTAGTGTACACTGTCAAGAGCCCACAAACGATGTTTCATAAAATAGCATCAGAAATTTTAGTGTTTGATAATGAATTTGAGCTTCATATGTGAATTTTGAAAGTAAAAAAGCAAGTAAACTGAGAACCTTTATGACATAATTAAATGAGTGAAGAAATATCCAAAAATATTGAAAAATGAACTCCCTAATAGGAGATGGCTGTATCTCAGAAATGAATTTCTAGTACTATTGTTTGTCCTACTCATTTCCTCTAGTGCTGTTCTTTGTCCTGTTTTAATTCTTGTCATTCTAGACATTCTAAAGTAATGCAGCATTGTAGTAAGTAATAATATTTAAAGGATTGTATTGTCCCAAATAAATTTACTGCTTCATCATAACCATTTCTTTTTTGGAGGAATTATGAAAGGTTATTGCATTGACTGTATGATAATTTGGTGAAATGCAGAACGGTAATACATCACCTGAAAATGGTGGTGTGACACAATTTCTCAAGTGTCTGAATCAATTAGTATATTGTTTTTAATTAGTAGCATATGTTAGTAAAATAATGGTATAAATATCCAGACATAAAGAACAATGAGATTTTTTTTGCTTCTCTGACCATGCTGTCTATATTGGATTCTAAGACAACTGCATTCCACTCAGTGTATAGAGTGCTACACTACAGAGCCTAAATAAGATGTTTTGTATTAGACAAGTTATTTCAATGAGACCCATATTTGAAAGTATTACTTCTGTTTTTGTATAATATTTGGCTATAAGAAAAGTAAAATAATAGTAAATTTGAAGTCATATGTTAGAACATCTACTGTGTTTTCTTATGACTGGTTATTGTTATAGAAGTGTTTCTCAGTAAATGGTCCCAAAGTGAGGACAAAGAGAGATCACATGTATCTCTTTTGTCTCCTTAAGAGAGTGACTTGGTAGTTGTGCTTCATCAAAAACTACATAGTATTTGAAGGTTGGCAGCAATTTGGGAACTTAATCCTCTTTCTCTTCAATTAGCATTTCTAAAGTCAAACTCCCTTGCACTTTTTATGGATGCCATAAATATGGGAGGCACAATGATTGGAACCTTTACAAATATTCTATATTCTGTAGATGCAGTAGACATTTATCTATGGTATATAATTAATTGGCATTTGAGAACAGGGTCATTGAAATGAGTGGCTAAATCTAAAATAAATGCTAATGGTAGTTTGGTGTATTTGAAAATTTGTGGCACATAATCATTCTGTTATTCCAGCCAAACTGGCTTCATATCCCTTCAATGCTTGCTATTTCCCTGAGATTAATTCAGTACCCCTATCACAACTTGTATGGAAAAATCATCTGTTGAAGACAAGCTAGGTAGCGTTGATATCTAAAACACAATTCAAATCAGTGCAGGCCATTGAAGATTATGAACTTCATTTTGATGTGACATATCATGTTTCTAGTAGCAAACATCACTTGGATGGAGAGATATTAAATATCTTCTAAAAATAAAGGGCAAATTCTTTTCTCAGAGGAAGATTGGGATAAGGGGAAGAAGTTGGCTCTATCTCTCATTTTGCCCTTCCTTCGTCCTACTTTAACTAGTATTACAATACTGTATTATTATCTAGAGAAGTAACATGTAAAATATTTGATAAGTATGAATTTCCCTTGTGGTAATAGATACATAAGGGCATTCATTATTAGACAGGAAGACTTGCGGTCTTAAATGTAGTAAAAATACCTGTCAAAAATCCAATATCACAGGGCAATGAATTTGGCTGACTGATAGATTGCTTGCCTAGCATGCATGAAGACCTAGGTTCACTTCCTTGGTATCACATACATAGAAAAAAGCCAGAAATGATGCTGTGGCTTAAGTTGTAAATCTCCAACCTTGAGAAAAAGAACCCAAGGACAATTATCAGCGTCTGAATCCAAGTCCAGGATTGGCAAAAACAAAAAATACAATATTTCTGTACCAATTATTAGTAAATAACATAGCCTATTGAACTTCTTGATTCTTTAAATTATTAATGAAATCTAACAATATGCAGTGCATTATAAGTTCTTCAATAGTAGAGAGTATGAATTTTTATGTAAGTTTTTTATGAGAGTCTTTGGGATGACTTCAAGAAGTCATATACAAAATAAATGCATACGTGAATGTCCTATTTCATGATACTGAGTCAAGGGTAAAATAGATATGATACAAGGAACTACAAAACACAAAAGTAGTCAGTAGCATTAGAAGTGATATTGTATTACTATATGACAGTAAAATTTATGAGTGTGTTTTTCAGAACATACGTGAATTAGCTGTGCAATAGAAAATTGTGCACAGGCATTTACACATTATAAAACCTTAACACAATATGCCACTCCTAATGGCAACATTAGCCAATATTATAGTAACAACTTTGTCATGATATTTTTCTGCATTGTTTAGAGAATTTCAAGTGTTAGCATCTACAATCATTTTTTAGATGTTACATCAATTAGTTTTAAGTGCTAAAATCATGTTTACATTTATCACTACTAGGATTTTTCAACACCAAGAAATATTTAACCTTCTTCATCTGATATTTGAATCCCCTATGTTATTTGCCTGCCATTAGTCACTCTATATACATTATAGAAACTCACTGTAATGTATATAACAGAATAGAAATGCAGTTTTTCTCTGCATTAGGATTATATTTAGAGTCCATCAGTGGAAAAACAATTGCACATTCATTTATATGTGTATACTTATACTTTATTTATGTATTCTGACATGGAAATTATTGTGGAATTATGTGGAATAAGTGCACTTACTTCTCTGAAATCCCTTCAAACTGTGATTGTCACTTCCTTATACTCTTTGTGATTTTCACACATACAAATGAAAAGTAAGGTGATGTTTTGGGGGGTTTTTTTTGTATGGACCTGACAGTCATGAGAAATGTCTCATACTTTACCTAGACACTTTTGCATTCCATCCCCTCTAATTGTCTATACCTTTATTTCATTATTTTTTCTTTTTTAGAGTATTTTATTGTTGTGGTGATGAACAGATGGATTGCAGTTACATTTGTTAGGTAGTGGATATATTATACCTTGATCCTAGCTAACACATCACCGTTTTTTTTCTCCCACTTTCCCAATCATCCTGTTTTTGTCCTTCCCTTCCTAAAATAGTTTTGTATAATTGTCTAGAACAATTATCAAGAACAAACATTCAGTAACCCAGCATAGTATGAACTTAGAACACAAAGATGATTCATTTTTTCCTCATATATTTTTATTTTAAGTAATAGAAGGTTTACATTATATTCACCAGATAGAAGGTGCATTAATTCACAAACATTGATAAACTTTCTTATATCTTGGTCCCTATTTACCTACCCCCACCCTCACTCCTCATTTTGTTTCCCCCCCTTTCCTATCCTATTTCAAATAAATAAGCATAAGTACAATATACCATATATCAAAGTAAAATAACAATATGAGATAACCGAGGGTAGCAAAAGAGATGAGAGAACATAGTACAATAAGGACAACAATAACTCATTATATGGCTTTTGTTTCTATATCCTAAAGGTCTTTCATTTAGCATCATTCTATAGGTTTTGTTCTATTGTAAATCTCTTCCAGGAGAGCCCAAAGTTTCTACTGATTATGACAAAAGAGGGAAACCATTGAGTCTATATTGCTTTGAGTCTGGCTTACTGCACTTCATATGATTTTTTAAGTCTTTCCATTTCCATACAAATGGGGCAATGTCATTCTTTCTGACAGAAGCATAGAATTCCATTGTGTATAAATACCACATCTTTTTGATCAACTCATCAACTAAGGGACATATGTGTTAGTTCCGTATCTTTGCTGTGGAAAATAGTGCTGCCTATATTTAAATAAATTGTAACGTGGGCTGTTCTTTCATATAAGAATACAAAAAATGACAAAAATAAAAATACAAACTCTGGGAGATTATGGTCCCTCTTGCTAATAAAATAGAGCATTAAAAAGCAGTCTATTTCTAGTCACTAATTCTTTAGTTATTGAATACCTAAAACATATCACCCATGTACAAATAAATACATTTGGGGGGTTACATTACATTCACCAGATGGAAGGTGCATAACTTCACATACATTGATACCTTTTCTCATGTCTTGGTCCCCATAGCCTTTCCCCCTACCCCCACCCTCATCTTGTTGTCCCCCCTTTCCTATCTAATATCAAATAACCAAATATGCATATATCCAATATATCAGATAACAAAGTGAAATACTGTAACAATATGAGATAAAAAAGGGACAGCAAGAGATGAGAGATAACATAGTACATTAAGGACAACAATCACTCATTATAGGGCTTTTGTTTCTATATCCTAAAGGTCCTTTCATTTAGAGTCATACTGTATGGCCTTATGTATCTAGGTTTTGTTCTATTGCAAATCTCTGGTAGAAGAGTCCAAGGTTTCTACTGATTATGGCAAATGAGGAAAACCATTGACCCTATGTTCCTTTGAGTCTGGCTTACTTCACTTAATATGATTTTTTTCTAAGTCTTTCCATTTCCTTACAAATGGAGAGATGTTGTTGTTTCTGAAAGCAGCATAGAATTCCATTGTGTACAAATACCACATCATGTTGATCCACTCATCAACTGAGGGACATCTGGGTTGATTCCATATCTTTGCTATGGAAAATAGTGCTGCAATGAACATCATTGTGCTAGTGGATTTAGTATGCACTTGTTTCTGGACAGGTGGGTAAATACCAAGTAGTGGAATTGCTGGGTCATAGGGGAGCTCTATGTTAAGTCTTATGAGGAAATGCCATACTGCTTTCCATAGTGGCTGAACAAGTTTGCACACCCACCAGCAGTGCAGTAGTGATCCCTCCTGGCCACATCTCCTCCAGCATCTGTTAGTTTTCTTGATCGTGGCCATTCTAACTGGAGTGAGGTGGAATCTTAGAGTTTTTTTGATTTGCATTTTTTTTTATGACCAGATACATTTCTTCATGTGTCTATAGGCCATTCTTATTTCTTCTTCAGTGAAGAATCTCTTTAAGTCTTTGGCCCCATCTTTTGATGGGATGGTGGTTTCTTTGGAGATTAGTTTTGCAGTGATTCAATTTTTTTGAGTTGTTCATTTATTTTAGATACGAGGCCTTTGTCCTTTGTATGGTTAGTGAAGATCTTCTCCCATTTGGTAGGCTTCCTAATTAATTTACTCGCTATGTTCTTTGCCATACAAAAGCTCTGCAGTTTAATGAAGACCCACTTATCCAGCCTTTTTCTGATTTGTTGTGATTCTTGGTCCTTACTAAGAAAGTTTCCACCTGTGCCAAGGAGGTCTAGTGTATCTCTTATTACTTCTTGTAATGTTTTCAGTGTGTCAGCTTTTACCTCGAGGTCTTTGATCCATTTGGAGTTAATTCTAGTGCAGGGTGACAAAAAAGCATCCAACTTTAGTTTTCTACAGGTTCTTAACCAGTTGTTGAAGAGGCTCTCTGTCTTCCATTCTATTTTTTTGGCTCCTTTGTCAAAGATTAGTTAGTCATAGGTCTGTGGTTTAATAACTGAGTCCTCAGTTCTATTCCACTGATCTTCTGGCCTGTTCTTTTGCCAGTACCAAGCTGTTTTGATTATTATAAGGCTGTAATAGTCACAAGTTTGGTATTGAAATTCCTCCTGTGCTATATTTTCTGCTAAGAAGTGTTTTTATCTTTTATTATTCTTTATGAAATTTTGGATTGCCTCTTCTATTTCTTTAAAGAATGACATTGGAGTATTGATGGGTATTGCATTGAATTTGTAGATAGCCCTTGGCAGGACTGTCTTTTTCTTGATGTTGATTCTTCCACTCCAGGAGCATGGGAGGTTTTTCCATTTCCTCATTTCTGATTTAATTTCCTTTTTCAGAGTTTTAAATTTTCCGTCAAAATGTCCTTCACATTTTATGTTAAAATAATTCCTAGGTAATTTATTTTCTTTGGAGAGAGCGGCAGAAGATGGCAGTGATTCAGTTTGGTAGCATAGGGGACAGTACATACCTCAAATTGATCCTAAGTAAGCTTTAGTGACACAGAGATCTCAGAGGAAAAAGGCAGAAATCCAACACAAAGAATACAGAGGGGACTAGTGGCAGCCACTCGTAGTAGCCGTGGAGACAAAGCTGCTCTTCTGAATCTGAGCAGCAGTGCTTCTCGATGCCAGTGACCCACCGTCTGCAGACAGAGCCACACAGAGCCTGCATGACCCCAGAGCCGACGGCCATGCATGGACCAGCCAGCTTCATGGAACCAGAGAATACAGCAATTTGTGAGTACCTCTGAGGAGCAATTTCCACGTCTGATCATGGAACTGGCATTGGGAGGGAGCCCCTCCCCCCACAAGCTGAGAGCAGCGCCATCTTGACTGCTGGCAAGGCCTGGCCAAAGCAATTGGATCCTGAAAGGTGTTGCTGACATTGCCATCAATCTATACAGCAAAGGATTTCCCAGAGATACCTTAGCTGGATATCCAGCCCCAGGACTGCTGAAGTCCATCCCCTACACCAGGCCACAAGCCTGGTAAACAAAACGTTCCACAAATCTTTCAGCTTCATTTTCTCAAACAAGCAATCAGATCCGAAAAAATCTTAAACAAAATCATAAGAGAAAAAGACTTTCTGAAGTATTCGGATGCCAAATTTAGTGGAGACATAAGTTTCCTATCCTGCCCTGACCCCCCCCAATAAAAACCCCTGAAGAATTCCCCTTTTTTCCTTTACTTTGATTTTTTTCTTTTTTTCTTCTACCCCTTTTTTATTTGCATTTTTAGATGTTCTTATTTTCTCTTTACCATTTTACCCCACATTTTTTTCATGTTATGATTCTTTTCTTTTCTTTTTTCTTTTCTTTCCCACATCCTTCTGTCACTGTGGATGTTCCTGGAAACATAGTGACAGCTCTGGGTATATTGATACACTCACCTGCTTTTTAATGTCCTGTTCTCAACCCTAGTATTTCTTACATAAGAGCTCACAATAGTGAGGAATCTCCCCCGACCTTTTTCTTTTGTTTTTTTTTTTGTTTTGTTTTTGCATTTTTTTTTGTTTTTTGTTTTTCTGTTTTTTGTTCTGCATTTTGTTTTTTGTTGTTGTTTTTGTCTTACTTTGCTTCTTCTTTTTCTTTCTTTCTTTTTAAAGTTTTTCATCATTGAAATCTCCTGTATCTACCTCTAGTCTCAATATATTCTTCTTATTACCCCTCTTACTTTCATAAGTTTTATCTAATCATTTCGAAGCTTTGTACTCTAATACTCTACCTGCTTATCAACTTAGGTCAGTTATCCTAATGCCATATGTTTTCTTCATTACTATAATAATTTTACTCTCCTATGTTATTCTTTTTGTACCTCCCCTTTTTTTCTCTCATACTATTTTTCTATCTCTGGCCCTCTGTTCATCCTTCAACTCTTATAATGCACGGATCTACATTTGATGGTTGTTGAGCAATACTGTATATCTAGGTATTCAATTATACTCTAGGTCCAGAGGGACTTAATTTCAATAGAGATTGGATTGAGAGGCTTATTGTTTTGGTCATAAATAGGTTATCAGTTGTTGTATTAGACTGGTTTGTAAGAGCACAAAAAGAGAGAGTGATAATACCAATCAAAAATTGTGAACATCTAGTGTCTGCCAGCTAAAGAGGTCTAGGTTGGCTATAACTGAAAAATTATAATATTGTTTAGTATTAATCTTACTTCCATTTCAAATGGGAAGAACAAGAAACTCAAGAAAAATGTCAAACCATGAATAACATCTCCCACCCAATATAAACAGACAATGGAACCATCTTCCAAGTGCTATACAAATGCAATTGATAGACATCATTAATGAAAAGTGTGAAAACATAAAGAGATAAGGGAGGAAGCCATAGCTAAACAAGAGGAAACCATAAACAAGGTGATATGTGAAAAAGGAGAAGCCATAAAGGAGGCTATAATAAAGGTTTTTCAAAGAAAACTGGATGAATTCATAGGATCCACAAACAAAAAGGTGACCAAACACCAGCAGACGTCCAAAGAGAATAAAGCTATTGAGCTAACTACTCAAATGGAAATCAAGGAGTTAAAGAAATCCATACATGATCTAAAACAAGAAATGCAATACCTCAAAAATGAGCAATTAGAAGCAGGTTAAACAATGCAGAAGAGTGAATTGATGGGCTGAAGATAATTTAGTTGCTATAGAGAAAGAGCAGAAAATGAGTCAATCCAAATCTAGGAAATATGAGAGAGTACTTCAGGAGGTCCAAGATGCAATTAGGAAGCCTAACTTAAGGCTAATTGTTATAGAGGAGGATTTGGAGAAAGAGTTCAATGGTATTGGAAATATATTTAATGGAATCATCTCAGAGAACTTCCCAAATATGCAGAAGGGCAGGCCCATCCAGATACAAGAAGCTTTTAGAACCCCAAACAGTCCTGACCAGAAAAGAACATCCCACTGCACATTATAATTCAAACTGGAACAATAGAGACCAAAGAAAGGATCCTAAAGGCAACCAAGGTGAAGGGATCAATCACCTAAAAAGGCAAACAAATCAGAATAACCCTAGATTTCTCAGCAGAGACCATGCAAGCAATAAGAGATTAGACGCATATATGTTATGCCCTTAAGTCAAATAACTACCAACAAAGAATACTGTACCCACCTAAGCTTTCATTCATAGCAGAGGGAACAAATAATGTATCTTAAGTGCACATTTTTCTCATTTTTATGACACATACATTTTTCTTTTCATCTCTTTCTCACAAAAGTGCAAAGATTTAATGGACAGTACAAAAATGATAAAAAAAATTTTCTTTCAAGTCATATAAATGATGTCTTCTTAATATGAGTGGTTTTCTTTTACATTTTTTTCATTGTCAAGGTCATAATCATTTAATTTTACAATGAGTGTTATACTTTTTCCTCCCAGTTCTGGGCTTGAGGTAAGGGCCTGAGCACTGTCCTTGGACCTTCTCAAGGCTACACCCATTTAAGCCTCAGCACCACTTCTGGCTTTTTTCATCTATGTGGTCCGAAGACTCAAGTCTTCATGGATGGTAAGCAATCACTCGTTCAAATTCCCAGACCTGGAATGCATGTTTTTCTAAAATTTTAATCCTTTAAGGAGGATAAAACAAAGCAGTTGCTTTATGTCTAGCACTGTATATATGCTAAAAAATCTAAGCAAACTGAATATGATCTCTTTCTTATACAATTTCTAGTATTTCAAGCAATCAAAATATAAATTTAAAAATAGAGAATAAAAATACTACATGAACACTTCCAGTAATCCAATTAATAAGATAAGAAATCAATACTTCATCCTAAATGAGAAGAAAAATCGCTGAACAAACACGGATTCATTCTGATTTTATCTATTAGAAATATGAGATCATAGGTCATAGCAAAAACTAGAGGGTGATAGGTATCAAAAATCACATCTCATTCAGAGTATGGGAGAGAGGAAAGATACAAAGTTACTGTCTAACTTATAGAAGCACTAGTATTTCCTTAAAATTCCATTACATTCATTTTAAAGGAATAGCTAAAAGAAGCTGTTACTAACACATGAGTAATGATTAAAAATACTTATAATAGAAATGTGTAGATATAACACATTTATTCTTTTTTTTATTATTGAGGTAATGCATGGAATGATTACAGTCATGATCAACAGATCGTGAATGCATTACTTCTCACTACTCAGGGAAACCATAAGCCTATGTTCCTTTTGGTGTGCTTTATTTAATATGATCTTTTAAAAAAAACTTTCCATTTCCTTACTAATGGGGAAACATCTTTTCTGTCATTTGTATGGTTGCTCAATCAGAATATATTCTGCATACATTAGGAGACATTTTGAATCACATCATGAACAGATGATTTTTCTCACATAATTTTAGAAAACAGAAATTTTCACTAATAAAATCTGATTACAAACTACTTTCTGTTTCAGACATCTCATGTAAATGAAGGTGCTTTGCTTTGCTTTGCTATACTTTAAAATGCATTTTGTTGGGAAGGTTGATTCAATTTGTGCGACACATAATTCATTGGGCATAATTGAAATATAAGATTGTATTAGGAAGTAATTAGAGTTAATTATGTTCAATCACTGCATTGTTCCAGAAAAAAAAGTAAAAAAAATTAAAACACCTAGACTACACTTTATAAAACTAGTATTTCCATTGAAAATACACAATTTCTAATTGAAAGTTCCATGTCTGTGTTGTCAAATGAGGAATCCACTTGGTTCCATAAATAAACTAGATCCTTTTTTCAGATGTGATAAAGATAGCCTTGAAGTCACAGACACACATACATACACCACACACACCCCACAAAACCTTAATATTATTAATGACTACATACAATGACCTCTCTCCATCTCTGTGTGTGTGACAGAATGCATCACTCTTTCTGTTGTTTCTCTCAATGGATTGACCTCATTCTCTTTTTGCTTGATTGAATTGAAAATAAAATAGGAAATATGTATAATAACTTCTATTCTGTGATGGATCTTATGAAACATACAAATCTTCCCATGGTAAAGAATCCAAATTTTGACCTAACAAGAGTTTCCCTTTTTTGCCATTACCATGAAAGTTAGAGCTCCTCTTTTTCCATTACCACGTGAAATAAGCTGCTCATTGCCATGAGCTTAACATATGAAGATTAGTTTATTTTTTGTCATTCATGGGACTTGAACTCTGCTCCTGATTTCTTCTGTTGAAGGCTACAGCCCAACTGCTTGAGACACAATACCATTTCCTGTGGGATTCAAGTTCTATTCAACCCATATTTTCCAAGAATTTATTTGAATTTGGCCACTGTTACTTTTTCCAAATTTAGGGAAAGTCACTTACATTTTATTTCAGTTAATGGTATTTTGGTTTTGTTGTGAAAATTAAATCAATCTGATTTCTGTATACACAAGAATATAGGTTTCCAAAGTTAATTTCCAGTCCTGTTCCTAAATTGTATCTTCTAGTTGAATAAGGAGTCTGCCAGAATATTACTGCTTACAGTTTAGGGTTATTGTGGGAAAAACAAAAACATTGAAATGTAGCTATGATAAAGAGTAGAATAATACAGCTTACCAATGTTAACAGAACTCAGCAATGCATATATGGTAAAGGCTTTTTGTAATACTCTGGAGAGCTCACAAATACAAAGAAAATAACTATGATAATTTAAAGTATTGTGAAGTAGGCACTCAGAATTGATAACATTCTTTCAATAAACACTGGCAGTGTTATAAATATTTATTGTTCAAATCATAGAAAAAATTCCCCTACAATTTGAAAGAATGTCTTTGCCATGTAAGCCAAACTTTCTTGAATTTTAGTCTAGCAAATTCTAATTTCACTGACATTTTTTGATCTGCAATAACTTGACCAATTTGTTGGGATTTCAATTAAATTAAGAGGGAACACAGTGATCTCTAGAAAACTTCACTGGCATGTAACAGATGAATTCAGAAAAAAATGGATAAACTAATAAGTACATTTGGAATAAGCTTCAGTATTTTTGGAAAATTTACATTTGGATGATCAATGAGTCCTTCTCTCTGTGTGTGTCTGTGTGTGTGTGTGTGTGTGTGTGTGTGTGTGTGTGTGTGTTGTTTTGGAAGTAGTCACTAGTGACGGAAAAATGAGAACACTGCCATGTACTCTCTCCAAGTTGTTGATGTCAAAATAAGAAAGTTTCTGACAGGGGACATACTGCCTGGAATTTACTAGATTTTACATTGATTCTTCTCCAAAGCAGTTTACAGGAGAAACTCAAGATAATTCCACATACATATTCTTACACTGTCCTTCACTCAGAAACTACATTCCATGTGTGGTCTAACAGGTTCTAGAAAAATAGAACTTGTAGAACCAATATATATTCATTGAAACTAAGTTCCAGTCAGATCTAAAATTTTGATGTGAAGTGAACAAACACATTTCAGAGAATGGGACAATTTCTGTGATTGGAATATGCAGAAGTGTGATTAATGGAATTATCCTCCATGGACACCATTTTTCTCCTCACATTTATAGACAGAAAAATCACTCCAAGGACAGGCCAAAACTGTTCGTACAATAATGATCAACATATGAAATAAGCATATAACATTCAACTTGCAATTCATGCAAACCTGCCACCACTATGGTTTCTATGGTTTCTGAATTCCTAAAATCTTAAAACAATATTGTACAGTGCCAGAACTTGTCACATCTGCACTGCACATATTGGTAAGATCTTTTTGTTGTGCATTTCCCCCAGGTTAAATGGAAAAGTAAACTTTTGTGGATTAGGCAAATCCTTTGTCTTGGTAAAGCACAGGAATTTCTTTAATCACATTGTGCTCCCTGGGCATCTTTTACCTTGAATTTGCACTAAGAAATTCACCACTGCACAAGACCATTTGTCAAGAAGTATAGAGGCTTGAAATTATGTTCATGTGGCTTAGGAACTTTTTGAAATGATTCTACCTATATTCCTGGCATTTATCTCAAAATACTTCCTTCCTTTCATTGTTGAAGAGAGGAGAATTTGCTTGCCATTCTGCAAGTTGACTTTCATTGCCCCGCATACCTGAAATTTTGCTTGTATATGTCCAGACAATTGTTTTAATTATTCAAGGCATGAAGACACCAAGGCATTTGTGTTTGCATATAATGCTCTGTAAAGGCAGTTAATATGCTTTAACCTTGCCAAGAATCTCGCTTCTACACATTACCATTTTTTTCTTATATAGCCAGTTTTAAATTTAACCCTTCTGTGTAATACACTGACAGTAACTTTTTTATTAATAGACCCCAATTTCCTAAAGGCCTGCAGTGAATAGTAACATCAGATATTGAATTCAAAAATGTTATAATTGGCAAGATTTCCAATCTGAGACAGTACATGAATAGTTCACTTTGACATCAAATAAAATGTGTTATCTTCATACAAAATGTAAGATGCTATTCATCAGTGTGAATATTTTGAAATTTCTAACCATTCTTACTGTGAATGCCTATGCAAATGGTTTTCACTCAATACATATTCCAAGCATTAATTACATCTAATTATTACAATAAACAGTTAGTTTAGATAAAGCAGTCCTATATGTGTAGAATAATTTATAATTTGTTTCTTTAACTTTTCCTCCAATTATTTGGTTTTCATTTTTCCAATGAAAAAATGTTCAAATACAGAAAGTATTACTTTTCATTTCTCACGATTTATATATTTTCATCACATGCTTCAGAGTCAGGAAAGCATCTTCTACTTATGTCTATTCCCCCTAAATGTCTCTATTGTTCTTAAAAATGAAAGTTGATTAAAAGAAATTCATGATAATATAGGTAGTGGCTCTTTTATGCAGTAGAGCCTCATTATAAGTATCTTACTATTCTTTACAAAGTAATGTTGTAATGTAATACCGTAGATTTATGAAAGGTATTGATTGGTAGAGCAGGATAGAGAATCCAAACTATCATGCCATACAGTCCAATATTGGGATAGTTACAATAATCTGGACGTAATGAGTTTAATGAGCCTAAGTTACCCAGTATTATGAAATCTCAAAAAAGTTTCCAAATTATTTTACCTGTTCATGAAATGGTGTGCCATTTCTCATAGAAAGAATTCCATGACAATTCATGGGCAAATATCTAACATGTGACACTTCCCTGCATTTCTGGAGGGAGAAGATTTGATCCCCATTATGAGCATTCAATACTCTGCTTTTCAAAGGTAACAAAGCAAGTGAACTGCATGGTAATTAGTAAGAAATAGATATTCTGTAAAAAAAAAAAGATAGTACTCAACAATAAAAGGAGTGATGCCATGAATTGTAATGATTCTGTTGGTAGGAATAACATAAAGGAACAATTTTGGAAATAATTTCATCTGTAATGTTTGAAGAACCTAGGTTTGGCCAAAAGCACCAAGGTACCATTTTTAGCACAGTGGTTTAGGTTCAATGGTTCTTATTTGATTTAATACTAACTGGAGTTTCCAGTTATATAAATATTATGAACAGCAATTTCTCTATGAATCTAGGTTTTATCAATATTAATGTGTTATAGGAATTGCAAATGTCATATGAATATGGAAATATAAGACTGATTTGAGCAATTTTCTGAAGCATATAATCATTAGATCATTTTGTATTTCTGTAGAAGCTTTCAATATTTATATAAAAAGTGGCATTCATGTCTTTCTGTAATTAAAACATGTTTTACACTGTTACTGTATACACTTCTGTTTATTGGCATTACTTATTTTCAAAAAATGAGTATTTTATTAGCATATAGTAACACACATAAAGATGTTCTTGTACCAGAAGTTTATATAATTGCACATTTGTGTATTCTCCTTTCCTTATGCATTGTTGAATTCTTCTACATGACTTGTCTAATGTCAATAATTCTTATCTCTTTGTAGCTTAGTGCAGGCATTTTCACTTCAGGAAAGATTTCAGAAAAGGAAAAATCAGGTTTATTTGCTTTCAGTATGTGACAAATTACTTTGATTCAATCTGTAATGATGACCCTTCCCTGGTGAGTATTTACTACATATTTCAGAAAGTGTTTCAATGTTAAATAGGACCTGGTGGCCTGGCAGTAATAAGACAATTTCTAAAAGTGGACTAAAATAATTATGTGCCTGATGTACTGGATGGCATTTCATATATTCATTTCAGTTTAAATATTTTCAAATGAAGTTAGATTTGCCTATGGTAAAATTTCACATGATCACCTAAATTGTTTTGCCCTGTTTGGGCCTTGAACTCAGGGTGTGAGCATTAATTATCCTTGGACTTTCTTGGGGCTAGAGCTCTACCACTTGAGCCACATCACCAGTTGTGGCTTTCTTTCTATGTATGTGATACCAAGCAATGCAACCATGGTCTTTGTGCATGCTAGGCAAGCACTCTACCACTAGGCCAAATTCACAGACCTTGATCACCTAACAGTCTACACAGTGCTGAGAAGCTGGCCATTCCATAACAAATTTCCTTGGAATGGAAGTTCATAAAGTATTTTTTTCTTGGAAAATGGCAATTTGCCTTTAACATTGTAGGTATATCTACAACAACTAATGAAGTTGTTTATTGGATAGGAAATACAGAGACAGATGTAAATTTCTTTTCCATAGGAATGAATAATTGAGTTATTTCTTATTCCCTTGTAGAAATGATTTGTAGGGCAAAACCCAGGAGTACAAAACTTTCTTGCACTTTTTATGCCTTTTTATGACATTGTATAGAGGGTGACATTTTCATATTCATTTGCAAACGATGCTCTGCACAACATTATGTACATTAAATGTATTACTGGAAATTGACAACCAAATTGTAGTGCAGAAAATTTGTATATTTTAAAGCATAAGGTTTGAAATAACATGCCAATTTTGAGTATTTTAATGTGATTCCACACACAGATGTACTTCATAAATGTGCCTCCTATTTTTTTATTTTTTGTTTGTTTTTTATTAAAGAATTTTTACATCACATTTCAAATGACAGGTTGAACAAACAATTGTTCAAGAAGGGAATATCTATATACAATCACTGGGACTTAGTTTTTAGCACTTAATCCAAATTAGGCTTAGGGTTTGTATGTCATAGAAACATATTAATTTATAAAATAAAACATTATATCTATACAGTCATAGGTTTTTATGTCTATGTGATTATGTTTATATTTTCATTGCCATGTCCATAGCATTTTTACAAGTATTCATTGTTATCAATTTTACAGGTTTTTGCCAAAAGCACTATTGCTATGATAAAAAGATTTATATTTTTGCAGGCTTTTTTGAGCCTTCTACCATTCTAGAGAATTAGAAATTATATATATATATAACCTAAAAGAAATGAATGGTGTTTTGTTTACAATATATATTAATCCTCACTAATTTTACTGAGAAATACATGGCTCACAGAAAATCCTTATTGGAAGCAGGGCCTTGGGTGATCACAAGCATAATCCTAGCTATTCAAGAGACTGAAATCTGATTCTTAAATTTCAGAGTCAGGTGGGGTATCCAAGTTTTTGAGCCTCTTATCTCCAGTTAATTGTCAATAATTTGGAAGTTGCTCTGTGGCTTCACTAATAGAGTGGTGGGTTTGAGTAGTCAAAATCATGGACAGTGCCCAGGGACATAACAAAAACTATAAGTGAACATCTTGAATGATAATTTTTGATATGCTATCCATGGTGTTAACGAACACCCAAGGCTGTAAAATTTAACTGACACTGTGTAGAGGATGACTTTTTCATATTCCTTTACAAAAGATACTCTGTACTTCATGGTATACATTAAATATTTTACTGGAAATTGAAAACCAAATTGTAGTGCAGAAAAATTATATATTTTACAATAAATTTTGAACTATTATGCCAACTTAGTTATTTTCACGTCCCCAAAACACGAAGATGTACTTCATAACTGTGCCTCACTATTTAAGACTGATTTTTATAACTATCCACTATTGCCATAAGAACTATGGCTGTGGTAATAAGATCATGTTGAAGAATGTACACATTGATTGTTGTGTGCTTTCTCAGGCAACAAAATAGTATTCACAATGTAGTATCCAAGAGAGACAGAATAGTATAGAAATTTTGGCCAGAGTGGAAAAAGTTACTTTAAGAGAACAGTTTTCAGCACAGCTTGAAGGGAAGGTGCCTCAAGTCCCAGCTGTGGGGATGGCAGCCATTCCTAGAGCAAGGCCAGTGAGATAAAGCCACAGGATCTCCTATGCAAGGCTCTCATCGTTACCTACAAGTCAGACAAGGTGACTACAATTAGAAATAACTATCTTGCTGCCTAATATCAGACACACATTGTAGGCAGTTCTGAATACCAAAGGAAAGTGAGTATTCCACAAAAGTCATTGTCACTTCTCCAAGAACTGTGAAATCTAGAATAATTAGGACAAGTTGTCATATAAAGATGTCATTGCTTGGTATGTGCCTGAGAGTAGTGACACATATTAGTAAACCAGTTGTGTGCAGCTGAATAAAATCAAGTGGCAAAATATGTTCTTGAAACCAGCTAGGAATTAGTCCACAACCCACCAAGGTGAATTCCTGGATACCAGGGTGGAGTGCAAATCTGTATAAGGGAAGAGAGAGGTTCCACGGACAATAACAAATGAGCTGATGGAGGTGGGTAAGTGTGGGAAAAATGAGGAATGAAAAAGGAGAGAGCTGCAACAGGAGGAGCTGAGGGGGTGAAGCTGTGAAATGTCCTACATAGTGCAGTGAAGACTTCAGAAAAGCCATTAGAGTGGTCATGCACCAAGGAGAAGAGAGCAGTACAACATGAACAGCGTGTGGTTACTTCATCTGGAGCTCCATCTGTGTCATCACATGACATCTGGTCTGAGTCAATGAGAAAATCCCTCATCTGTGAGTGCCTCACCACTCAGGGAAGGCTGCTGAGTGACATATCATGGCCCTGAGATTCCCTGAGCATTGTATATTTCGTGAGGATCAAGTCATTGGGAAAGACTGTGAGCATGATTTGTGCAAGCCTGCATCTGGGGATCCTCATTAGAAAGTTGGACATAACACTACTACCTTGAAAAGTCATCTGGATCATGTGTAATGTGTGGGTTGAATATAAGTGGCTAAATGGCTGTTCATTTCTAGATCAATCTGTATTCTCCTACGGTCAACTTACTATACTTTACCAGGGTGAGGAAGTGCAAAATCTTCATCCCTGGTGTTTCAGAATCACCAGGAAGTCATTTTCTGATGCACACAGTATATTTCTATGCCATCAGTGCCTTCAATATTAAGATCCTCCTATACTAGAAGTGGTTCATTCTACAAGGGTACAACTAATGAAGATGGAAAAACTTGGGATTGTGTGTGGCTATGTCCTAAGTGTATCCTTTACACTTAGTGACCTCTGTGTATAGGGGTTGTAATTTCCAAGGGGGAAAGATTGCTCCTTATAAAGGAAGAAAACTAGAGACATAAAGGTGGAAAGCAGAAAGGGAAAGATACATGGAGATAGCAATGGCAGGAGCTGTGAGAGTGTAGCTATGTACAGCCCTGAAGAACAGGTGGACTTGACTGCATGGATTGAAGATTGCCAAGGAGAAGAAATCAGTACCTAATGACTTTCCTGTGATTATTACAAAAGAGAACCTGGAAGGTAGCTCATACTCCATCAGCTGAGAACAGTTCCATAATGTGGACTGGCAAGGAACTAGTCACATAAGCTAGGAAATACTGCTAGTCTGAGAAACAGGTTACACAATCCCATTGCTCAGTGGAGCAAAACAAGCTAACTTGTGTCAGCTCTGCCCTGGTAATGGGAATATGCATTAAATAGAGACATATCACCCAGGGTAAGACAGCTTTTCTCACTTGGTAAATAAATCCAGAGGCCATCCCATCCATCAGATAGTGTGAGATGAGTAGGTTCTAGGAAACAGAAGTGAATAATTGCTACAATCTAAGCCTTAGATTCAGTAGAACAATCACCTACAAAGGAAAAGCAACCAGAAGAACCACAGATTCCTCATCACAGACCAATCAAGCCAGAATAGCCTGGATTGAAATATGCCATTCATAGACAAGTATCTACCAATCAAGAATCCTGTACCTATCTCATGGCTAAGCCTCAGCTCATGACTGAAGAGAAAAAGGAAAACCTTTCAAAGCAAGGAAAATTGACCAAATCTGCATTCCAGAAATTTCTCAAAGATATTTTACACATTGAAACCAACAAAATATGATAATGAGAATGAATTGGTTTATAAATAGTATACCAAATAATTAGAGCAACTAGTGACAAGACACAGTCCCTAATGAAACATAAAATGGTAGATACTAACAATCACCTTCCAATTCAAACCCACAACATCAAGGAGATTAACACTTCAATTAAATCACATCGAGAGACTAATTGAGTCAAAGCTGATCCGTCATTTTTCTGTCTTCAAAAGACACATAAACTTTCACTACCCCCACAAAAAAATACTTGAAACGGAAAAGCTGCAATAAAATCTATCAAGCAATAGCACTATCACAACTAGATATATAGCAATGCAAAACTTCAACAGAATAAGCTTAGAAATGCACAACTGTAAAGAAGAATTAGACCTAGGAAATATTTACAGATCAATTTCTGAACAAAACAAAAATAATTTTTCTCAGAAGCACATAGAACACTTTCTAAAAGAGAAAACATTTTCGAGCACAAAGAAAATCTGTATAAATTCACAATATTGATTTTATCACCTGCATTCCATATGAACACAATGGTATAAAATTGGAAGCTACCATCAAATGACAACATTGAAAATCCTGTCACTCATGGTGATTAAACAAAATATTGTTGAATGAACAGTGGATGACTGAGGAGCTCAGAATAAAATTCAAAACTTCATTCTATTTCAAAAAAACCCCAAAACCCCAAAAACGTAGCTATGCAGTTCCTGCTATCCCTTGTGGTTGCTACCTCCATGCCATGGTCAACCTTACCATACTCTCCAACATTGCAGCTGACCACCTCCACGTGGATCTAGTTGCACATGAAGTTCCAAAGACTGCAGAGAATTTTCATGCTCTGAGCACTAAAAGAAAGAATTTGTTTATAATGGGTCCTGCTTTCACAGGATTAACCCAGGATTTATGAGCCCAAGTGATGACATAGCATACTATAATGGCACTGGGGCAAATCAAGGTATGGAGAGAAAGTTGAACCTGAGACTTTTACCCTGAAGCATAAAACTCTTCATATCTTGTCCCCGGCTATTGCTGGGCCAGTCAAAAATGGCCCCCAGGTTTTCATCTCCGTTGTCAAGAGTGATAGGTTGGATCACAAGAATGTGGTCTTTGGAAGGGGAAAGCAGGCATGATAGTTGTAGAAGCTTTGTACCTGGAAATGGCAAGATCAGCAAGAAAAACACCATTACCCAATGCAGATGGCTCTAATATTTTTTTACTTTGTTTCTCTTAACCATCAGAATATTGCTTCTGTAGCTAAGGAAAGCACCCTTCTAAACAATATAATTTTATTATTTATTTTTTCATATGTTTTTGTTGTAATTAATAGGAATGTTACATGATATTTTCCAGATAGATGATGCGTTAATTTCCATACATTGATAGCCTTTCACATGTCTTGGTCCCCATTTCCCTCACCCCCAAACCAACCCCTCACCTTGTTTTCCCCCATTCCCTATCCAATTTCAAATAACCAAATACAAATATATCCGATATATCAGGTAACAAAGTGAGATACTGTAACAATATGAGATAAACAAGGGACAGCAAAAGAGATGAGAGATAACATCATACCTTAAGAAGAACAATCTTCATTATATGGCTTATGTTTCTATATCCTACAGATCCTTTCATTTAGCATCCTACTATATGGCCTTTTGTAACAAGGTTTGCTCTCCTGCAAATCTCTGCTAGAAGAGTCCAAGGTTTCTACTGATTATGGCAAATGAGGGAAAACATTGAGCCTTTGAGTCTGGCTTACTTCACTTAATATGATCTTTTCTAAGTCTTTCCATTTCTAACAAATGGGGCAATGTCATTCTTTCTGACAGCAGCATAGAATTCCATTGTGTAAAAATACCACATCTTGTTAATCCACTCATCAACTGAGGGACATCTAGGTTGGTTCCATATCTTTGCTATGGTAAATAGTGTTGCAATGAACATTGTTGTCCTGATGGATTTAGTATGCCCTAGTTTCTGGATGGTTGGGTAAATGCCAAGTAGTGGAATTGCTGGGTCATAGGGGACCTCTGTTTAGTCTTTTGTGGAAATGCAATACTGCTTTTCATAGTGGTTGAACGAGTTGGCCCTCCTACCAACAGTGTAGTAATGTTCACTCCTGGCCACATCCCTTCCAGCATCTGTTATTAGTTTTCTTGATCGTGGCCATTCTAACTGGAGTGTGGTGGAAGCTTAGAGTTGTTTTGATTTGCATTTCTTTTATGACCAGAGATGTTGAGCATTTCTTCATGTGCCTATAGGCCATTTTTGTTTCTTCTTCAGAGAAGACTCTCTTTAGGTCTTTGGCCCATCTTTTAATGGGATGGTTGTTACTTTGGAGATTAGTTTTGGATTGATTCCATAAAGGGGATCCAAATAGGGAAAGAGGGAGTAAAACTTTCCCTCTTTGCAGATGACATGATCCTGTATTTAAAGAATACTATAGACTCTATTCCGAAGCTCCTTGAGCTGATTCAAAACTTTGGAAAGGTAGTAGGGTATAAAATTAACTCTCAAAAATCATCTGCCTTCCTCTACGCCAATAGTGAGAGGAATGATGCAACAATCAGGAAAGCAACTCCTTTTTCAATAGCCTCAAAGAAAGTAAAGTACCTAGGAATTACCTTAACTGAGAATGTAAAGGACATTTTTGTTCCAAACTTTAAAACCCTGAAAAAGGAAATTAAAGCAGAAATGAGGAAATGGAAAAACCTCCCATGCTCTTGGATTGGAAGAATAAATATCGTGAAAATGACAATCTTGTCAAGGGCTATCTACAAATTCAATGCAATACCCATCAATATCCCAATGTCATTCTTTAAAGAAATAGAAGAGGCAATCCAAAATTTAATATGGAATAATAAAAGACCCTGTATACCAAAAACAGTTCTTAGCAGAAAGAACAGCACAGAAGGAATTTCAATACCAAACTTGTGACTCTATTACAGAGCTATAATTATCAAAACATCTTGGTACTGGCACAAGAACAGGCCTGAAGACCAATGGAATAGAACTGAAGACCCAGATATTAAACTATGGCCACCTAATCTTTGACAAGGGAGCCAAAAAAATAGAATGGAAGAAAGATAGCCTCTTCAACAAGTGGTGCTGCAGAACTGGTTAAGCACATGCAGAAAAGTAAAGTTGGATCCTTCTTTGTCACCCTGCACTAGAATTAACTCCAAATGGATTAAAGACCTGGAGGTAAAAGCAGATACACTGAAAAGTTTACAAGAAGGAACAGGAGATGCACAAAACCTCCTTGGCACAGGTGGAAACTTTCTTAATAAGGACCAAGAAGGGACCGGGAGTTTGGCCTAGTGGTTAAAGTGCTTGCCTAGCATGCATAAAGACCCGGGTTCGATTCCTTGGTACCACATACATAGAAAAAAGCTGGAAGTGGTGCTGAGGCTCAAGTGGTAGAGTTCTAGCCTTGAGAAAGTCCAAGGACAGTGCTCAGGCCCTGAGCTCAAGCCCAGGATTGGCAAAAAAAATAAGGACCAAGAATCACAACAAATCAGAGAAAGGCTGGATAATTAGGACTGCATTAAACTGCAGAGATTTTGTATGGCAAAGGCATAGCTAGTAAATTAATTAGGAAGCCTACTGAGTGGGAGAAGATCTTCACCAACCATATAACAGCCAAAGGCCTCATATCTAAACTATATCAACAGCTCAAAAAATTGAGGGTTAATTTTGTACCCTAGAACCTAAATATATATAGTTTTGTACCCTAGAACCTAAATATATATAGTTTTCTTAGGTAAAATGCTTGAAACATCTTAATCCAAATTTGATTTTACCACAATAAAAAACTGAAAGAACAACAGGTAAAGTATCACTGACTTCTGACAATATGACTCCATCAAAAATGAAAGTAAACACACAGGGTAAATGAACATCAAGGATGTTAATTTGCAGTCAAAAATGCTGGGATTTTCTTCCTCTCCCATTCTGTGGTTAATAATATGATTCACGTATGGATTCAATATATCTACTAAGCAACAACATTATCAAAAGTAGTGAATATCTAGGGCTCAAATTCCTTTTTTCTGAATGCTATATTGGAGTTCAAAAAATTGTTGGATAATGTCCATTCTTTCAGATATACTAATCATTATGTTGTCATCTTTTCATAGTCCACATTGCATAGAAATCTTATTTTGTTTGATGTACTTCATAGTCTTTGGCTGAAAAATCTTGGGATGGCCAATGTTACCTGAGCTCCTCAGCAGAAGGCTAGTGCTGTCTTTTTTGGCCACAAGAGCACCTTCCAGTTTCAGGAGGATAATTATAAGATACTCATGGGCTGGCTTTGATCCATGAGCCCCATATTTCAATGTCCTACGTATCTATGACATCAGTAGTGAGACTCTATGGCCCAGCTCATTGCACAAAATTTTAAAAGGAAAATAAGTATGCCACCAAGTATTATTATTCTTTGTGTTAGTCCTGAGCTTGAGCTCAGGTCATAAACATGTCCTAGGACTATCTCAAGGCTAGAGCTCTACCACCTGAGCCTCAGCACCACTTCCAGCATTTTTCTGTGTATATAGTACTGAGGGATTGAAACCAGGTCATCATGCATGCTAGGCAAGCAGTCTATCACTTTGACAAATTCTAGGCCGCTCTCCAAGTGTTATTAAACAATATCACCCATTGTAACCCATGGAACTATTCAATTTAGAAAATAACTTCTGAAATATGATAATATGAATTGAATTTAAGTTCTTCACTAGTGTATACTCTCTGCATTTTTATGTAAATTCCTTATGAGTGTCTTTGAGATGATGTCATATTTCCACTAGAAGAAGAGCCATATGAATCAAATACACACCAGAAAATATTTTACCAATAATTTCTACATGCATTACCTATTTGGTGATATTGAATGAAATATGAAAATATTTATGGAAAGTAGGAAACAAAAATGTAGTGAGCGGTATTGTGAATGTACATGGAAATACACAACACCAAAGGAATGGGGAGTACGCTGTGTGTGTATAAAGGTGAATTCATAAGTACTAGACCTTAAGTGTGCATTAGTACAACATATACACAGACTCAGAGAAAAGGAATGAAGAGAAAAGAAATACAATATTAACCTCAATGACCCAATCATCATAACTGTTTGAAAGTATCTTAATTATTCACAACCTCTGAACGGCTTTAAAATCCTCAAGGTCTAATCCAAATTTAAATACGTTTTTTTTGCATGAATCCACACAGTTAACAAATTGTTTTTAATATGATGGCATGTCAAAATAAACAGGTAACAGATCTGTGAATGAAAAAAATGAAAGTCCTCAAACTGCAAGACCAGTGCAAGTGATAAACATGATCAGTGATAAATAAGTTTGAACGCATGAAGAAGGCTATGTATGACTATGTTGAAGCTAAACAAAGATGAATGGAATTCATCATATTCACAATCAGAAAGCAAAAGGAATTCCAACAAAACTGCAACAAGAGTGCAGCCACCAAGCTAAATGCCATCAAAGGGACTTTCAATTCTAAATCAAATCATGAAGAAGTCAATACAACATCTCAAGAGATGCAAGCCATCAAAAAGGATACAGAACAAGGTAGAGAAAGGAAAAACAAAGTAGAAAGCATTGATAGCAGGTTAGAAGGTGCAAAAGAAATGACTTGAAGATCAATTGCAATTTGTAGACAAAGAACAAAAAATGATTCAGAACAAGTAAAAGAAATATGAAAGATTTTATCAGGTGATCCGAGATACAATTATGAAGACGGATTTAAAATTAATTGGCTTTGAGGAGGGCCTGGAGGAGGAGGTTAATGGATTTGGAAATATACTTAAGGGAATCATTTCAAATTCCAAAGATTAGGTCTACCCGGATAGAAGAAGTTTTAATAACCCCAAACAGACCTGATCAGAAAAAGAAATCCCTCTTCTACACTGTAATCTATAAAATCAATACCAAGGAAAAGATCCTTAAAGTAGTCAAGGACAAATGTAGAATCACAAACAATGGAATCAATCAGAATATCCACAGATTTATCGGCATAGACCATGTAACAAGAAATGTTGGAATGATGTGTGCCTTTGTCTAAAGAAAAAATAACTTTGAACCCAGATTCTGTACACAGCTAAGATTTTATTGAGGAAAGAAAAATTAAGACACTATATTGACCAAACCAGCATTACAGAAAATTCTCAAAGATGTTCTTCACATTGAAAGCTGCACAAATATAGTACTGAGAGAGAAATCATATCTTAAAGGAATGCCCGGTAATTATAGCAAGAATTGACAGGTCACAGTTCCTCAAAAAGTACAAAAAATGGCAGGAACTAGAAAATGTTTTCTACATTAAACCCTCAATATCAATGGACTTAACTCTGCAATTAAATGACACAGACTGTAGTTTGATCCAAAACAAAATCACATTTTGTAATCTTCAAGTGAGACAACATTCTCACTAAAAATAAATATTCTGAAAATGAGAGGATAGAATAAAATGTACCAAGAAAGTGCTCCCCATAAACAGGCTGGAGTTGTGAATCTTACATCAAGTAGGGTGGATTTCAACCTAAAATTCCTGAGAAGACACAAAGAACGTTGTAACATACTACTCCAGGATCACTACTTCAGGTGATAACTATTCTAAATATTTACAGACAAAATGCTAGAGCTTTCAACTTCACCAAACTTTTCACACACTAAATATGTATATGAGCCCACACACAGTGGTTGTTGGTGACTTTAACAGTAACACTACTGTTACTTCTGGATAGATCAACAAGGCACAAACTGATCTGAGTAACCTCATAATTGAACAATTGTATACATCAACTAGACCTAACAGACATCATCTGCTAACTATTCCATTCAGCAACATGAGAGCATACATCTTTTTTTCAACAGTAAATGGAAGATTTTTCTGAAATAGCTCACACTTTACAAAGGAAAGCAAATTCTGTACTGACATTATAATCTATATTCTATCAGCCAAAGAACTTTTTCTTGATTAAATTTTTATTTATTCCTTCTTCACCAATTATTTTCTCCATCTCCCCCACCCCCTCTGTTTTTCCTTGTGGATCTGCTTACTGCTAGAAACAATGTGAAAGCATTTTGTAGATATCCTCATTCATTGTGTGCTCACATGATACAGAGTATATTTTTGTTAACTCAATGCAATGATTTTCAATCTTAGTTTATAATCTTAGTATTTCTTTTTTAAGTACTCATAATTGTGAATTTTTTCTTGTTCATCTGTTTAATATGTTTTTCCTCTTTTATATATTTAAAAATTTTCATTTTTTTTTATTGATTTCTGTTTTCTTTCTCTCCATTTAAGTTAGTTTTCTTCACTCTATTAATTAAATTCTCTACATTTATCTTATTTACTCCTATTAATTTTCACTTTTTATCACTTGTCTTCTTTTTCCTCCTTCTTGGATATTCATGGTTTGTGGCACAACAGTTGACCATTGAGCCACACTTTATATGTATTCATTGCCTCATTGTAGGTGCACAGTGATTAAAATCTCATAGCATTTCATTGTTTCTCTTTTGCCTTAAAACTGCTCTGTGGTAGTGTAGGATTTATTTGTAAGCTCAAAAAAGGTGAGTGCAAGGGAAAATACCTGTGTAAGATTGTAAACCTATGTAGTCTGGGCAGCTACAGAGCACTAGGTTGGTTCTTCTCCTTAACTCAGAATCTTGTTTAGCATGTCTTGCTCTCATTTCCAAATGGGCAGAAGAAGAAGCTCAAGGAAAATGGCAAGTCAATGAATCCCATCTCCAAATAAGCAAGTAAAAGAGCAGTCAATGGAAAAACTTAGATGAGAGTCCTCAAGTCTAAAATGACAATGGTAAATATAATCAATAAACCTTTGAAGCATGAAAAAGAATATTGGTGAACCAGAATATGAAAATCAGAGAGTAATGAAGGAATTCATAGTCTGCACAAACAGAAAGCTAAATGAATCCCAACAAAATTGCAAGGAGATTAAACCTTCTAAGCTAAAATAGTCCAAAGTGAGCACTTAAACTTAAACCAAAGAGGTAAAAAATTCCATACAAGATCTAAAGAGTGACAACCCTCCAAAATGACTGACTTGAAGGAAGGAAGATGAAGAACAAAGTAGAAAGTATTTACAGCAGATTAGATGATTCAATAGAGAGAATCCTCAGAGTTGAAGAGTCAATAACATACAAAGAAAACCCAGAAAATGAATCAGGACAAATGCAAGAAATATGATAAATTTGTTTTAGGTCTTCCAATGTGCAATTTCTAATTTCCTAATTATTGCTCATCTGGATTGATAAGGCCCTGGAGAAAGGCCTTAGTAGAATTAGAAATTTATTTTAGAGAACCATATCAGACAAATTCCCAAATATCCAGGACAGGGCCATTCAAAATCAAGAAATAGACTTTAATAGAAAAGGACATAACACTGCCATTATAATCGGTACAGGATTAATAGAGATCAAAGAAAGGATCCTTAAAGTGGTCAGGGAGAAGAGAACAACCACCTACAAGGAAAGCCAATCAGATAATGTCAGATTTCTCAGTAGAGACCATTCAAACAAGAAGACCTTGGAATGATTGTCATGCCTTAAATCAAATGATCCACCAATCAAGAATACTGTTCCCAACTAAGCTCTCATTAAAAGCAGGAAGGAACAATAAAAATCTTCCATACCATGAGAAAGATACAACATTATATAGTGACCAAACCAGCATTAGGAAAAATCCTCAAGATGTTCTACATGTTGAAAATCAACACAAAGTGGTTACTTACTGTTGGGGACTGACTGTGGGGTCAGTGATAGACTGTGGGGTCAGTGACCTTAGACCCACACAATTGTGTACACAAGGAAGTAGTTCTTATCATGATTACTTTAGGCAATGTCAATCAGTTCTTATCATGATAGCGTTAAGCAATGTCAATCACTTCTTTTCAAGATGACTTTAGGCAATGTTAATCACTTCTCATTTATCCTATTTGTGACTTGATTACTATTTTGAATGAATGTAGCCTCTGGCAGTTCCCTAGTTTTAAGAAGACCATTTAAGGTCGGAACATGAAATAAACTGGGCTACAATCTTAGACAGCAGTCTTGAGCTCCCAGCCTTCTTGGGCTGCTGACTGGGCTGTAGTCCTCCCGAACCCCATCTGTTTGTCTCTCTTCTATTTTTTCCTAGTCTCTGCCCCCTATTTCAGGAATCCCAATATGCAAACCCTGGTTTGCTGCCAGCTGGCTCCAGCAACTTACAGAGAAATGGAATCTTAAAATCCTATCAGCTAAATACAGTAAGAATTGACAAGTTGCAGGCTCTAACCAAATACAAAAAATGGTGGGGAATAGTAAATATTATCATCTGGACTGGAACAATAGAGACCAAGGAAAGAATCCTTAAAGTGGCAATGGAGAAGAGAACCATGACTTGCAAAGGAAAACCAACTAGTTTCAACACAGGTTTCTCCACAGGGACCATGCAAGCAAGTAGAGCTTGGAACAATGTATGCCATGCCCTGAAGACAAATAACTACCAACCATGAATACTGTACAGAACTAAGGTCTATTATAGAGTGAGAGAAAAATTACTTTCCACAGCAAGGAAAAATTGAAAGTGTATAATGACCAAATCAGCTTACAGAAAACTCTTAAAGATGTACTACACTTGGCAAATCAATGCAACCATGATATTCACAGAAAAAAATGAGACCTTAAATGCATACCAGGTAATTACAATAAGAATTGAAAAGTCACAGGTCTAATGACATAGGAAAAATGGCAGGTACTAGTATTTTCCAAATCAGACCCTCAATATCAATGCACTTAACTCTGCAATTAAATGACATAGACTGTCTACTTGTATCAAAAAGAAAGATCCATCTTTCTGTTGTCTTCAAGAGATACCTCTTGCCTCCTAAAAGAAACATTCTGAGAGTGAGAGACTGGAATAAAATCTATCAAGCAAGTGGTCCCATAAATTGGCAGGACTATTCATATACCAGATAAATTAGACTTCAAACTGAAATTAGAAGAAACAAATAAGTTTATTACATACTAAAGAAGGGAATTCTCCTTCAAGAAGTGCTAACCATCCTTAAGTACTACATACTAGAGGGTACATCCAACATCTTCAAACAAACTATTTACATTAAAAATGCATGGATTGAAACAGAGTGATTTTAACCCATCATAGTCACCTCTGGATAGATCAACAGCAGAGAAAGCTCACAATTTAAGAACTGCAAGACTAACTAGACCTAACAGACTTATGCAAAGTATTCTATCCAGCAACACCAAAATATGCATTTTTTTCACCAGCTCATGAAACATTTTCTAAAATACTCTGCATTTTAGGCCATAAACCAAACCTGTGTAATTTAGAAACACTGAAATTATTCCCTGCATTCTTTCAGACCACTTTGCCATAAAATTAGAATTATCATTCTCCACCAAGGAAAACGCTGTAACTCATGGAGATTAAAAAACACATTGTTGAATCACCAGATGTTGATTGAAGAGATTAGAAGCATAAAAAGTATCAGCTGCTGTGAGACACAGAACTATATTCAATGGAAATTTATATCACTAAGTATTTACATTAAAAAATACAAAAAATCTCAAACAATTGAATGATGCACCTTTAAGCTCCTTGAGAAAGAGCAACAAACCAGTTCTAAATCCCTTAGGAAACAAATTATTAAAATCAAGGCATAATTAAATGAATCAGAGATAAGAATCCATTGAAATAATCTACAAAATGAGGAGTTAGATATAATTTTTTTTAATAAAGGATCCTAACTTACCTGAGCAAAAAAAAATAAAAGAGGGCCCAAGAGTATGGTCTACTGGTAGATTGCTTGCCTAGCATGCACGAAGACCCGGGTTCAATTCCTCGGTTCCACATACATAGCAAAAAGCCAGAAGTGATGCTGAGGCTCAAGTGGTACAGTGCTAGCCTTGAGAAAGTCCAAGCCCAGGACTGGCAAAAAAAAAGAGAGAAAGAATATAAAAGAAAAAAATTGGAGCATAAATAAATAAAATCATGTATGAGAGTGGAAATATCATGACAGAAATTTCCAACAACCAGAGCAACAAAAGGGAATACTTTTCAAATCTAGAATAGATGAACAAATTTCTAGCAAATATTGAAAAACCCAAATGGCACCAAGAAAATCAGACCTATTTCAAGTAAAAGCAAGGAAAAAACCCAGGATCTGATAGGTTCAGAGCTAAATTCCAAAAGGCCTTTAAAGCAATACTCCTCAAACTCTTTAAAGTAATTTGAAGAGTAGGATGTTTATCACAGTCATTCTATGAAGCTGGTATAATCTTCATACCAAAACCAGACAGGTGACTCATAAAGGAAGAGAACATAGACCCATATTTTTAAAAGTAATACATCTGGTTATCTTTTTTACTTACTATGTTATGAATGCAAGTCTAAGCAATCTATAAATTATCATGAAAATAAAATTTTAAAGAAAGGAAATATGAAATAATGAACAATATTTTTACAAAAAGAATGTGAAGCAAATATAATTATTGTGATTTTATTACACTCATTTCTGTCAAATGGATCACACTTTTATTTACCTTCAAACACTTGATATTTTGAGAAGGAAAATTTTTGTATGCAAGCTTTCCTTCATGGATAGTACTTGAGTTAAATGTTATAACTACACTAGTATCGATAGAAAGAAAATGTCCATAAGCTCACTTTTCCAAATATTATTCCAATATGCCTAGTTTTCTTGAGTGTTGTCACTATAAATTCCACCTGATTCAGTATCAATGAAGTGTGATGACTAATTTTCATCTTTCCTCTGCAATTACTTCATGAATTATTTCTACTTTGATTTGTAAAGAACTTTTGTGCTATCATAGTACCCTCTCATTAAGTAGGAATGCAAGATTGAAATGGATTTTCTAGAGACCTAACATTGTATACAGAGTTAAATATCAGGCATTTGTTGAATATTTTAATGTGCCCAAATAATAGATGTTCAAATAATACTGCATTGCTTGAGGGGCAGAATTTATAAAAAAAACTTACACTTATTATTATGGACCAGACATATAAACATTTTTGCCACTATTAGTCGAAGTGGACCTCCAATTAGAGAAAAAAACTTGGACTTCAGATTCTCCTTTGAAGGTCAAACCCTTATACTATGTTTAAATATTTTTAGTTCACTGGGATGCTATTCATTCTTTCTTTAATTATTGGAAATTGGAATTTCTAGTAGAAAAGCCAATAATGTGAGAGCTGGTAGTACTATTTTATTATGCATTTACTGGACCCACCAAAGAAACATATTTCAATAAATAGACAGAGGAAATGATATAATGTAACCCAAATAATCCCTCATCTAAAATTTCACCTTGACTTTATGTTGCAAAATCAGATGGAGAAATGGAGTATATATGGCGATCATAAAGTGACTTTTAAGCAATTCTTCTTTCCAGGACTTCATAATTTTTTTCTATCCATTTATGTATCTATATATTTAATAGCTGTGTGTTATGTATTCTTAATATATGTTCATTTAACTTTAAAGATACATATTTATAATAACACTTGTAAACATTGTGAATATACATTGGTGTACCATTTAAGTCATTGAATTAAAATTGCTTTTTAGACCATTCCTGAAAGAAAGCAGGCTTTTGCATTCCTAGAAACAATGTAACACTCACGTTTGCATAATATTTTCATCATTTTCTTCTTTTTTTCAGTCACTGAAGTTGAACTCTGGGCCTGGGTACTATCCCTGAGTTCTTTTGTTCAAGCCTAGCACTCTATCATTTCAGCCACAACACCACCTCTGATTTTCTGAAAATAAGAGTCTCACATTTTTTGGATTTAAACCATGATCCTCAGATATTAGCCTCCTGATTAGCTAGGACTAGAGGCATTTGCCACCAGTGTCCATTGGTATTTTCATTTGTATGTAGTTTTCCTTTTGATCCCAGAGCCTGGTTTATCTCTTTGAGGGTTCTCATAGTTTGAACTCTATAGCTTGAGGCACATAACCAATTAAGACTCTTAATATATATGTTATATAACATATAATATATATGTTACTTGCTTTCACAAACAGTAGGTAAATACTGTACCAGGATTTTATAATACATGGACATGCTTATTTACCATCTGAATTTGTAAAAAGTCACATTTAATATATAACTGTGCAGTGTGCAAACCAAATCTTATCTTTTGGCATGAGGTTTAAGTACTTGAACCTAGGCATTCATTATTGAATCAATGAATAAAATGAATAGAATACAGGATATATATTTCTGCACATCTTAAATGTGCATGTGATAAGGTATTAAGATGATCATAAATAACAATGGCAAAAATATTTTTATAAAAGAATATAACATTGATATTTACATCATATTTCAAATGACATATTTAACACAAAAGTATTCAAGAAAGGAATCTCTATATGCAATCACTGGCACTTATATTTTAGAACATAATTAAAATTAGGCTGATGGTGTGTATGTCAGATACATATTTATCTATGTAATGAAACATTGTCTATAGAGTCATAAATTTTTATGTCTATGTGGTTGTGTTTATATTTCCAATACCATGTCCATAGCATTGGATTCAAAAATATTGACCTCTCTCTTGTATCGTTCAATAATAAATATTTCTTAAATTTCAAACTGAGTTAATCAGGTGAAAACATAGAGGGGAAAACATTTGTAAATAGAAAGAGAAATAAAAATTACTAGAGTAACGACTTTCAATGCATTTAAAATAATGTCTAAGAAGCCACTACTGAGTGAATATCAGAAACAATTTTCTCAACAAAATAAGAAACTGCATAAAACATGTCAGGGAATTTACTTCAGACAATATGGTGGGAGTTTTGTTTTCTCTGAATATTTCTTTTTTGTTTTTCATATTTATTATGGAAATTTAAATCAAAGAAATGATGAAATATACGATGTAATATAGTATTACATACTATATTACATAATATATAGTTTAATATTGGGATTGAGTACATATTATATGCTATTAAGGTCACTGCAAATACTTATTTAATATATCATACAATAGAGTATTGCATATATGAATACTACATATTAGAAAAATATTATGTAATAGTACTAGTAATCTAACAGTATTACATATACCAATACTATACAATATATTAAACTGTAAATGCACCTATTAAATATACATGTTTTATATTATATATAAATGATATATTATGCTATATATAACATTAAGGTTCTAATTGTGAATTGATCTTTTTTCTCATTTGAGGTGTGAAATAAGCCATTGTCTTGTTTTCCTACATTCTTTTTTCACATATTTTTAATATAATTAATAGAAGGGTTATATATATTCACCAGATAGAAGGTGCATTACTTCAGAAACATTGGTACCTTTTCTCATGCCTTTGTCTCCATTCTCCCTCCATTCCCACCCCTCATCTTGTTCTCAGAATATTTTCAAGCATTTATCACACTTTGTCTCTTGACATTTCATGCTAATTTGGGCCTATTGAAATGAATTATGGAGAACATTTTTACTCTGATTAAAACCACTCGTAGTTGAGAGCACAAACCTGTTGTTTTCAATTATAGACGTCTTCAGTGAAAGAATATCAGAGCAAACATTTCATATCCAAGAGACTTTTCCTTCCAAATGTTCTACATTGACTTCTTGTATGTTTGATGTGGACTTTTTACTAGTTTAATACACCCTAGTCTGTGCTAAGTGGATAAGCTAGCAAATATACCTTTTTAAAGAATTTATTAACATAGATCTTTACATCATATTTCAAATGACATGTTTAACAATGAGTATTCAAGAACGGAATATCTACATACAATTTCTGGCACTTAGAACATAATCAAAATTAGGCAAAGGGTTTCTATATCATAGATACATATTGATCTTTGTAATAAAACATTATATCTATGGAGTTATAAGTTTTTATGTCTATGCAGTTGTGTTAATATTTCCAATACCATGTCCATAGCCTTGGGTATACAAATATTGAATCCTTGCTCTTGTACTGTTTGGATCTAATAGCCACATATTAAGATAGCTTTACTATTAGAATTATCCTACATTTCCTCCATTGTCAAATGTTGTTCACAAATGTAATTCATATATAGCACCTGTGGGGAACCCAATGAAAGAAAAGAAATCAATGCTACCTAAGTAATAATAATAAGAACTATTGATAAGGTTAGGTTGCAGGCTGCTAGAAAATAGGAATTCCTTCCAGGGAATAATCTCCTGAATTGTAGCTCAGTTGTTATGAATTCCAGTATAGAAGATATCATTGTATAAATTTAACTTTACTTCAAATTTGAGCCCAGAATTGCACATTTCAATGAACAAAAGCAAAAGTTGGCCTAAAATCCTCATATCCTGAATACAAACTGAACTTAATTTGTCATCTCAAAAAAACAGGAACATAGGCAGAAGAGGCAAAACAAGTCATTTTTTGAATAGCCAATTTTATTGACTCCTTGGTTTCTCCTTAAAGAAGGCATACAGCTCTCTTTTATGGTATTTGATTAACTTACTCAAATATCAAGAATATCCTTAACTTCTTTTCAATTTTAAACATACGTATCTGTGATTTGTTTGTCAAAGCCATGTGACCAGATGATTTCTTTGCAAGATACATGTTCATCTCCTAATTACTCATATTCATCCTGACTTTGTTAATAATGTTTACAACTATAGTGATATATTGGTATTGATATGTTGCTACTGAACTATCTGAGGGCTACAGAAAATTCAGTGGAGATGCTGAAAGTCACATTTTATCTATATAAATATTTATTTTTATATGTATTTAGTTTTACTGTCCTGAGCTTAGGTCCTGAGCACTGTCCATGGATTTTTTTCTCAAGGCTAAAACCCTACTATTGAACAGCTAATGGAACAGTTGATTTTCCTTTCTATGTATAGACACTGGGAATCATAGCCAATTTTATGCAATTCAACCTGGAGGTCTTTGCATTCCATCCTTCCTAATTTCATTGCCCTTTTGTTTCATTATAATTTTAAACAATTTGTTGTAGCTGAATCAGCCAGCTTTCTGCATCCTTTATTCTTTCCATGCCTTCAAATAGGAGTCCAAAATTGATCATAGAAGTTTGAAAGTGAAGGAAATCCATTCTTCTTTCAGATGATAATATGATAATATCACTATATTTTTATAAAGTGTCCAATTCATTTCTTTACTTGTTCTACTTTTCTTGCTGGAGAATGAATAGTCACATTATTTTCATTTCAGAAACGTTTGTGTCTGAACATAAAATGGCATCTTATTTTTTCATCTTGTAGTAAATGGCAAAATATAATGATACTTATGCCCTTGCACAAATTTCCTATAAATTTCTTATTTGGAAAGTTTATAAATATCTAAAAACCATATAGAACTTGCAAAATGGTCTAAAAGATTCTGATTTGCATGAGTAGTCAATTCTCTCCCCAAAATCAGTTACTATTTCTGAATAGTAGTTACAGGGAAACATCAGACATTCTATGTATACAAACAATATCATCTAAAATTCATAAAATGTGTGGCAATGTGAATTTCCTGAGATTTCATTTTTGCTGACAGCCTGACAAGTGAACAGCATTGATGGGACAAGAAAAAGAGTGTTGTTTGATAATTCATAGGTATCGTTCTAAAATGTTTAGAGTAGACTCTCTGTAACTCTTTCATGAATCTTTGTATGCTGACTTTACTTTCATTGTCAACTTTTCTGTGATTTTGCCCACATATTTTATCTATATTTAGTGTAGGAGGATTTGAGATCCTCTCATACTCACTTGTTACTGCTAGCAAGGATAGCTTTCAATATGTTGTGGGAAGTTCAAAATTGTCAGAATATAAATAAATCTTAAATTTGATAAATTCATCTGTAATCATTATTGGTGAATTACTGGAATTCAGATGAGGAATATACATGTATGAAAGGCTTTATCACATTCATCATTGTTAAAATGTAATTGCTTCTTTGTATGATCGTATTTGGCCACAAAGATTTCTTGGTTTCTGTGACTTCACCTACGTTAGCAATCTCTCAGTATGTATGATCATCTGTTGTAGATTCAAGGATAGAAATGTGGTGCTTCAATGATGGCTTGGTACCAGTAGCCTGAAAATGAATCATCTGCCATTTCTACTACTGTAGGAATATACACTACAGAATAATCATCATTCAGCTGGCATGGAATCAATGTGGAAATATAGAGAAATTGAAAAGTTTATATTTAAATTTCTGTTTGTCCTTTAGGCCAGTATCCAACAGACATACATATCATTTCACCCAACATATTACCTATTGAATGCTGCATGTGATTAATAAATCTTATTTACAGCTATTTGTGCACTCACACAAAACCATATCAAAAAAATTATTGCTTTTTCAACTTCAAGCCGTTTACATGGTAGAATCCTGAATCTATTTGGTATTGAAGTGACATCTACATGAGTTGAAGAATTGGAATTCAATTTTCTGAAACAAGTTGAACGACATTCAGACTTGAGGAGGAATGCAGTTTCTCAATCTTCATAAAAATATTTCTTCAGAACAAAATAATCAGGCAATTTTACGGTTAATATTGGTCTCTACTTACTGCAGCTCTATTACCTTCAGTCTTTTTTACCCCTCATATAGATGTTCTCTCAGACAATAGGTACTCACTGGGATGTCAGGGTAAATGTTCATTGAATTTTTCTGAGTTGAGTGTCCTTAGAAGCATAGACTCCCATTATTTCTAAGATATTCTTGGGTTCAAACTTAAACAAGTATGTGAAAATATATTCAAAGTGCAACCAAACTTCCTAAGATTTTCTGATAAGAAGACAGTTCAATGAAGATTGAAACAATGTCTCTTCTGTAATTTGTATGATACCACAAGCAGAATCCATTCTGCATACATTGGTAGACATTTTGAGCACCATCACATACAGATGATTCTTCTTGTACTCTTAGGAAATCAAATTTTCCCCAGTAAGTGTGGTCACAAGTAACTTTATATTTATGATAGGTAATCCCATGGTTGATGAGAAAATGAAGGTTCTCGATACTTGATTTGCTGTGGCTTTAAACACATTTTTCTGGAAAACTTAATTCACTTTTCTGAGGGAAAATTCACTAGGTATAAACTTGAGTTAGGAAATTTAGTGGGTTTAATTACATATGATCACTCCATAACAATACCTTTTGGGAAATAGAACATTGAAATATGATTGTGAGTGTTCCTGAAAATCAGTAAAAATAAAACAAACAATAATCCCTAGAAAATACTTTAAAAAGAAAGTATTTCCATTGAAAACACGCAGTTTCTCAATAACATTTCCGTATTTGTGAGTTCAAATGAAGAGTACACGTTTGAATAAATAAAACAGAACATTTTTTTCAGATATGAACAAGTGAGGCCTCAATTATGCACAACACACAGACACACAAAAACTGAACAGTATTACTCCATATTCTCTAAGTAGTTACTAAGGAAATACCTCATTATCTCTCTCTGTCTCTGTGTGTGGATGGGGCAGGAGTCTTTTGATATTTTCTGCACTTTCTCTCCATGGGCTTGACCTCAATCTATTCTGGCCTAATGAAATTGCAGATATGATAAGAAATGTGCATACTACCTGATATTCCTGGATGGGAACTAAAGAAGGATAGAATATTTATTTCCAATCCAGATATTAACCTACAGACCTATGGCCACCTAATCTTTGATAAAGGAGCCAAAATATAGAATTGAAGAAAAACAGCCCTTTAAATAATTGGTGCCTAAAGAACTGGTTAAGCACCTCCAAAAACTAAAGTTGGATCCTTCTTTTTCACCCTGCTCCAGGATTAACTCCAAATGGATCAAAGACCTGGAGGTAAAAGCAGATACACTGAAAATTTTACAAGAAGGAATAGGAGATTTACTAGGTCTCCTTGGGACAGGCTGAAAGTTTCTTCATAAGAACCAAGAAACAACAAATCAGAGAAAGTCTGAATAAGTGGGACTGCATTAAACTGCAGAGCATCTGTATGGGAAAGGACGTAGCTAGGAAATTACCAAGAAAGTGTTCCAAGAGGGTGAAGATCTTAATTAACCATAAGATGGAAAAAAGCCTCATATTTAAAATATATCAATAGCTCAAAAAATTGAATCTCTCCAAATCTAATCTCTAAAGAAACAACCATCCCATTAAAAGATAGGCCACTATGACCCAGCAATTCCACTACTTGGCATTTACCCAACCATCTAGAAACAAGGACATACTAAACCCACTAGCACAACAATGTTCATTGCAGCACTATTCACCATAGCAAAGACATGGAACCAACCTAGATGTCCCTCAGTTGATGAGTGGATCAACAAGTTGTGGTATTTGTACACAATGGAATTCTATGCTGCTGTCAGAAAGAATGACATCGCCCCATTTGTTAGGAAATGGAAAGACTTAGAAAAAATCATATTAAATGAAGTAAGCCAGACTCAAAGGAACTTAGTCTCAATGGTTTCCCTCATTCGTCATAATCAGTAGAAACCTTGGTCTCTACTAGCAGAGATTTGCAATAGAGCAAAATCTTGATACATAAGGACATATAATGTGAAGCTAATTGAAAGGACCTCCAGGATAGTGAAACAAAAGCTATATAATGAATGATTGTTGTTCTTAATGTACTATGTTGTCTCTCATCTCCTTTGCTGTCCCTTGGTTATCTCATATGGGTATAGTATCTCACTTTGTTATCTGATATATTGAATTTATTTGTATTTGGATATTTGAAATTTGATAGGGAAGGGGGGAAAACCAAGACGGGTGGGGGGGTGTGGGGGGGAGGAGGGAAACGGGTACCAAGACATGTGAAAGGGTATCAATGTATGTGAATTAATGCACCTTCTATCTGGCAAATATCATGTAACCCTTTTACTAATTACAATAAAAAATTTTTTTAAAAAGTAACTGGAAATGGACAAAGAGAATCACTATAGTAACAATTAATGTTAGCAAATCTAGCAATGAATGTAAAAGCTGAAGAAAAGCAGGCTATTTGTCTTCAAATATCTCCCCTACACTTTAAACACAAAGGAGGAACTAGTGGATTTTCAGTGGAGAAAGCATCAGACATTCAGAGTTACTACCACCAATAAGAAGTCATGTTAATGAGATGTGATCAATGAGAAGTCACATTAGTCATGAAGAGATGAAATAAGAAATGTGGGTTGTGTTCTTCGCAAACCATCACACATGCCATATGGAGGATGGAGGACAAAACACCAGACTGTCACAGACTGGGGAGTCCACAGAGATGGGAATGGATTTCAGGACAAAAAAGAGACATAGGTTATTTATAGACTCATGCTAATATTAAGTTCTTGATTTTTGATCCTTGTTGTGTGGTTGTGCATGATTCACCATTACAGGAACACGGTGTGCTCCCTTTGGAGTTGTTATATAATTCTGAAGACTGCTCAAACAAAAAAGTCTTAGTTAAATGGGAGACAATACTTTTGAGCTTCACATCTCATTCCCCATACCAGACTTTTGAAGAACCTCTACAATCTAGTGCTAAGGGTGGAAAAACCCTGCTTTTGAAAGGATGAACAAACAGAGATTCTTTTCTTGAATATTTGTTAAACATGACATTTGAAATATGATGTAAAAATCAGTATTAATAAAAATCTTTTAAAAATTTAAAAAATAAATAAATAAATAAAAGATAGGCCAAAGACTTAGACCCTTCTCTGAAGAAGAAATGGGAATGCTTATAGACACATGAAGAAATGGTGGACATTTCCTCTACACTTTACAATACAGAAAAAGAAAATATGAATACCAGGTTAGATTATGCAAAGCAAGTCCTGAAATCCTGCTATTCTGAAATAGAAATTAGCTGCTTTTGCAAACTCACAATAACATGAACACTGGCAGGACAGACACATTCAAGTTGTGATCATCATTTCTGGTGACTCAGTTTTGTGGACTCTGTTCTGTACTTAAGGAAGGATTACTTCTCTGTTTGGGTGGCTCTATTTTTCTTCTTCAGATACCCCAAATTCCCTTACCTTCTTTTCAATACATTTGTGTCTAACTTTTTGTATAAGGGATTTAGCCAGATTATTTACTAGACCTAGGTTGGCATCCTTATTCCTAACTCCTGTATGGTTTTTGCTAGGAGTGCTCAGAATATTTTCTTTGCAACTTTAAATATTGATACTGAAATATCTCTATGCTTCAGTTAACAGAAAATGCACAATTCAGCCAGCGGAGATGGTGAAATCCACATTCCTTTGCTCTCCATTATGGATATACAAGTACCCATTTTCCCACAGCTTTCTTGGTTGGTTTGTATAGAGTAAGCATGTAAATGTAGAAATAAATTGGGAAACAGACAAACCCTAGTACCAATATCATAGGTTCATCTCAAAATTTCCATTTCTTTTTATTTAACTAAAATAATTTCAATGAAATTTCCCATTTAATGTGATTTTTATTTCATTATTTCTATTTGATTTGATGAATTATTTCAGAAAATACAATTCACACTACAAATCAAGTGATATAAAGCAACTTTTGTTATATATATCTAAGAAATGGTTTCATATTGGGAGAATATTTTGAATAATCAAGTTGAATTGGTCAGTATGTTCTTAAACAACTAAAAAATGTTATATTAACCTCCGCATGCCCTTTCATATTGATAATATCTAATTTGATAATTTCTGGTTTAAATAATACACAACAATGTTTAGGTGAAGTTTTCTGTATTTAATCATTGTGTGAGCTTCTCTTTGTCATAATTTTTATAGAAACAGTCTGAGATGATTTGCTGGGAATATCTTAATCTGATTAGATATTGCTTTACATGATGGTGATTCAAAGCTATGTTTTAGGACGATATATACAAATATGCAGCTAAAGACACAAAATGTTTCACTGCAGAGTTTACATGAAGTGTTCATCTTCAAACCGCACTAAAAAGTTATTCCATCTGAATCTTTCATGGTAAGATTGGTTTGGGCCTTGTATTAACATCATGGTTCAGTAGGCACTTTTCATGGTCTAGAGAAATTTACTAATGTACAATTTTTTCACACATAAACATTCTTAGCTATTGAATTTCCATGTTTTCCTATATAACTTCCTTTGAAAACTGAGAAGAAAATATGACTAAGCACTGACTGAATCAATATCCATATGAGTGTCAAGAAAGCATAATGAGGTGTGGGAAGAAGCAAATTAGAAATAATACGTGGTTTAAGGATGCAGTGTGCTTGCACACTGTGTGAAAAACGTTCCCAGCTTTCTTTCACTGAATTCTGGCACGTGTCTAATAAATTGCTCCCAAGAATGGAGAGTCAAATGAAGAAGGACGCTGTCTTCGGCCTTCACAGTCTTCCCACAGAGTTTTGAGTGAGAGTGCTGAACATCTGGCTGGGCGCACCGGAAGTGAGGGTGATGAGCTGTGTCACAATCACGGTGACCGGACGCAGAGGTGGCAGGACAGAAAAGGAAAGTTTTCTAGGGAAAAACCTCCTTTTGGTTCTTCTGCAGTGGCGGTGAAGACGGGGCCTTCTTAAAGCCCCTTCCCTTCTTTGCCTTCATCCTCCATTTCCATGTGAACGTTAACTACTTCTCACTTGTGAACTAGTTTTAAGTTGGATATTTCGCAATAGACTCTTCTCCCTTTCTATCCCTAAAGTTCTGGATGGCAGTGCCCAGAGATTTCTGAAAAGTACGGAAAACAGCAATTTACACCATTCCTGATGTAATATAACTACTTCTGATTTGATTATGTGGTGGTAGTAAACACATTGCTAACATGTTCTGGATGGGTTCATGCACACGAGACACATCATGCTGAAATTTTCTACCCAGTCACTTTGAAAACCTCTTGATATCCACTTGAAAAAAAAAGTTTTCAAGAAATTCTTAATCATAACTGTTCAAAGTAATATTCAAATTAGTTCATGCTTTTTGATCAATGACAAATTTAATACTAATATTTCTTATATCAAACCACCCATACCACTTTTGGTTGGTTCTATTTCTAAATATATTTTTTATTTGTAATATTTTGAAGTTACTTGTACTTTCCTTATATAATTCGGGAAATGTTATTCCTTCATCTTTTGAAGGGTGTAGAGAAATAAGATTTATTAAGTTTCTATTAGTTATTATGAAATGGACACTAGTATCCAGGGAGGGATAGCAATTCATGCATGAAGTCCTGGGTTCCACTTTTTTGAAGCCTATAAACAGATAAAGCCAGAATAGAGTTATGGTTTAAATATGAGAACTCTGGCTTTTAGCATGCTTATGGACAATGCCTAGAAACAGAATTCAATCCCTTTGGGTGGCCAACTTTGGAAAGTAAGTAAATTCTATTTGCATCTTTGATTATTAAAATGAAAATAGTTCTAACAACAGGATTTGAAGTTCATAATAATTGTTTTACTAAGAGAATTTTTATCCCTACAGGAGTTGTTGAAAGTAATTTGCCTGTCAGAATGAAAAAGGTACACATTTTTTTCCAAGTTCACTTATATAAAACACTTCAGTTTACACCACATTTTTTTCAGAAACCTAGTGCATATTGTCAAGAGCTCCCAAGGAAAGTAGGTTTTATAGGGACAGTATCTGAAAGTTAAGGTTGGTAAAGTATTTGATTCAATTTGATTCCAAATCATATACAACTTTGGAAACTTACAAAAGCAAGTAAACTATCAGCCATTATGATCATATTAATGTAAAATGAGAAGGAATTTTCTAAAATAGTGAACTACGTATTATCAAAGTGAAAAGGATTATCTCATAATTTCCAGGAATATTCTTTGTCCTGGTTTGTTTCTTGTCATTATAGGAATTTTAAAGTAATAATAAACTTTAAAATGGAATGGTGGTGGATGGATTGCAATTCTCAAATATGTTTTCTATTTTGTTAGATCCACTTGTTTTCTGATGAATCTATGGATTCTGAAATGTCTGTGGGTAGAACTGGTCAGATCTGGCTGAGTCAGGTAGAGGAGCAGTAGAAGCACACTTCCTGCTCTTAGAGACATGACCCACAGGCATGCCTGCCTACCTGAAGGGCCATGATCTCTCCATGCTCCCTACACTGCCCCCACATACAAATCGGTACCCATCTCAAGTGCCTTACATCAGCTCCCTGCTAGGAAATTGGCTGGGAGAGACTCAGGAGTTTAGGGTGCTTGAACAATATAATTCCTGATCTGTGTAATAATAAAAGAGGCTTGCTTAGGCTTGTCCTCCCCGTATGTGTATTTCGTTCATGTTTACCTCCTGCCAGAGATATAACCCCACAAAAGCTATTGTATTTCCCCTGTGATAACAGTCTAAAATATATTTTAATTTCAGAAACTCATGCATTTCACACTTTTTATATAATTATTGACAGCTTGTATAGAAATACAAGGACTGTAAATCTTTACAAAATAGATTGCTGAAATTGGTCTCACATTTATAATCCCATTTATATGACACATTAATATTTTTGTTTGTCTCAGTTTATTTAGCAATAGGTAATATGAAACCAAATTTAACAGTCTATAAAGTGATCCAAAGTTCATATTTATAAATAATCAACTTTAATTTCATGCTTTACAGAAGTTGAGAATTTTTACTTTGTATATCCAAGTTTTACAGAAATGTTTCCTATGTGTGTGTGTGTGTGTGTGTGTGTGTGTAAAAATCATGTAAGAACAAATGAATCTAAACATGTTGCCTTGAGGCTTTTGCCACTCCCAGGGTCCTCAAGAATCATGGATAAAATTATGCACAGAAATGATTCTTTTTTCATTGCTGCAAAGAGAAACACAGACTGCAATTTTGACATCTCTTTTTTTTTTCAATGAGTAAAACAGGTTATTTTTTGTTTTGTTTTACCACGTATATAGTTCTTACTATTGACTATGCAATTTGTTTTCCTTGAAAAGTAGAACATTCAATATTCATGACTGACATTGAAACTTCTCTCCCAAGAAATGGTGGGTTGTGTTCTATGGTACATATTAGCTTCTGAATAGTAATGGAATTCTTTGTACAACAAATTGCACAACCATTCATAAACAGGTAATTTGGAAATGTTCTTGTGAGAGTCCATAATAATTGGAAACCTAGGCCCATTAAACTAATTACATACAGGTTATTGGATTCTATGGCCTGATATTTTGGATTCCATGTACTGCTGTCCACACAAATGCCATTCATAAATCTAAGGCACTAAATCATAATATCATAAAGGTAATTAAGAGTCTCTACTGCATCCAAAAGCACTACCTACATTACCATGGAATTTTTTTATGAATTTATCATTTTTGAGAACCACAGAGGAATTTTGAGAGGAATGTACATGGATAGAAAACAATTTGCTGATTGGCAAAATGTAATGGATATAACAGATGTAGCTTCAGAAATGGAAAGAAGTGGTTTATGAATTTGAACATTTTTTTCATTTGAAAACTGAAAACTAAAGTGAAATTTCAGGAACAGTCATAGGACCAAGGTGTAAATTATTCTTCTCATGTAAGAGTACTTTATATGAACTATGCACTTATTGTAATAATTAGAGAAAATATATGCCTGGAATTCATATTGAGTGACACACTGCCTGGTTGTAGTGTACATATTTACTTTATATAAGACTTTTTAAAGTCATCCCAATAACACTCATGAATCACTTACATAAAAATCATTCAGGATCCAATATTGAAGAACTTACGATACACTTCATACGATTAAATTTCATTACATTAGTTCTCAGATTTGAGCCATTGACTCTAATGGGCCATGTTATTTACTAGTACTTAGTAGCATTCCATATTCACTTTAAAAACCATTGCAATAGGTTGCAATGCAGAGTGCTGAAAACTGAGGATTATGGATTAAAGCCAGCCTTGGTAGGAATAACATTCACTGAACTCCTTTCCTCAATATAGCCTAAGAAAATTGGAAATCGCTCTGTGGCTCAAATAATAAATCCCCGGACTTGCATTGAGATCCTCCGGTACATGGGCCATGCCAAGAGTTGAAGTCAAAGAGGATGAAAAACAGAAAAAAATTCTGTGAACTTAGAGAATAAAAACTGAAAAGAAAAAACCAAGCTAATTATATCCAATGTTTTCCTCGAATCCAGTTGAGCAATAGACAAGAAAAGGACTTTGCCCCTTCTTTTGATGATGGTGATTTTTAGTAGCCATTATGAATCCACAAGAAAACCACTTACTGTGCTGGTGAAAAATGGCTTTTTTGAGAGGATATTTTTTGGTTTTTTAGGAAAGGAAATTCATGTGCATTTGTCATCCTATGCTTACTAATTTCTTTTTGATTGTTAGGATAATATGTAGGGAGTTACAGTTGCATTCCCCAGGCTAAGCTCATTATTCTCACACATTGATACACCTCATGTTTTTGTCCCCATTTTTCCCCCTCATCTGTTTCCAATCAGCTTTTCCCACATTTCCTTTATTATTTCAAATGAATATATATATATATATATATACATATACAATACACCTGGTTACAAAGTCAATATCCTCATGAAATTAACCATAAGGGCACAAAAAAGAGAAGAGAAATTACATAGTACTTTAAAACAAGAACACTGGAGAAAGCTCTTGTTACCATATCCTAGACTTTCTTTCATTTAGTCTCATCCTATATGACCTTATATACTGAGGTTTTGAGCTATTGTAATCCTCTACAAGAAGGGTCCTAGAAGTGTACTATTTATTAGAAATGAGAGTAACCATGGAATATATATTCCTTGGCATCTTTATTTAAATGTGATTAGTAGAGTCACATTGTTTACAGTTTTTCCTGCAGGAATGAAACTTGGACTACCAAATAAGAAAATATATATTTAGTTGAGATTCAAGAAGAGATTATCTTTATGTCTTTAAAAGAAAAACAAACACATTATATATCCATCTTAAGGCACAGACAGCAAAAGGATCTTTGAAAAATGAACATAAAAAAGAACAGGCTCTCTAGAATGGAGAGAATAAAATGGGATTTGTAACATGTATTTTTAGTTCATTGTAAACTGAAAGTCTTCATATTTAATTATAAGTAAATTTACTTCCTCATTACTGAACAGGAAAAATACTTATTTGTTGGAGACATTGCTTTCAGCCTCCTGAGGAAATAAGATTGTAAGATGGCACCTGGAAACTCACCAAAGACTCAGTACTTGCTTACCAGGAAAATTCTTTCCATTGGTTGATTTGTTTCTTCCATGCTTGTAGGTAGAGCGAGATCACTAGATTTTTCCATGTATGCCTGCTGCGTGCACAGATGACTTTTATTGTGATTGGCTGCTGTATGATATAAATGGTGGAAGATTTCTGGGGGAGGAGAGAGAAAGAAGAAAGGAGAGAGAAGTAAAAAGACCTCTGCCTTTCAGCTACTTGAGTCTGTGATCATTCCCAGTCTGCCTCCGAAGTTCCACGGTGTGCAGCAGGCAGCAACATTTCTCAAAATATTTATTTATTTTTTTCATATATTTTTATTGTAATTAATAGAAGGGTTACATGATAGTTGCCAGATAGATGGTGCATTAATTCCCATATATTAATACCCTTTCACATCTCTTGGTCCCCATTTCCCTCCCCCACACTCCTACCCCTCATATTGTTTTCCACCTTCCCTATTCAATTTCAAATAACCAAATACAAATATTTCTGATATATCAGGTAACAAGGGAGATACTGTAACAATATGAGATAACCAAGGGACAGCAAAAGAGATGAGAGATAACATAGTACCTTAAGAACAACAATCATTCATTATATGGCTTTTGTTTCTATATCCTAGAGATCTTTCATTTAGCGTCCTATTATATGGCCTTTGGAATCAAAATATTTAACATGTTATGTCTCTAGATAAAAATAAAATATTTCAATCCTAGTTAAACTAGGACTCTGGCAATACAAGAAGAAATGTATATCCAACTATTTAGCTTTATCCCTTTTTCCTCAGAGGAACGAAACTGCCATGTATTTTCAGGTGACCTTTCATGTCTTTCTGTCCATGTGATGTTTGCCAATAGAAACAACATATACTACATCAAGAGTAAGTTATAGGCCTCAATGTCCCACGCTGATCTGAATTTTGTGTTGGCAGGTTTACCTAGGTCATACAAGTTGTGATATTGTTTCTGAGTTGATCTCAAGTAAATAGGTGGTGAACATTGAAGGGACAAGTAGTCAGTTTGGCTGCAATATCAGGGTATTTATGTGAAAAAAGCTTCAAATACAGAAGCATCATAAGTATTTATTTTAGATTTGGGGAATTATTTGTACTCAAATCCCAATTATTAATGTATCATAGATGAATGTCTACTGAATCTAAAGAAAATAGAGTATGTGAAAAGGCTCCCATGGATATGTCTTCCCATATTTATGTCTTCCTTAAAAATGCAAAGCAGATTGTGTTGGCCCAAAAATTCTGGAGTTGACTATTGGAATGTTAGTAGAAGAAAAAGAGAAGTTAAGTCCCAAAATTCTGGCAACTTTCAAATATTATGTAATTTTTGATGAAACGAAAGTAGCTACTATAAATCACTCTCAAGTACAGAAAGGACATATATGGGATTGCCTCTTTTTCCTCACTTTGTATCCATTTCTGAAATGGAAACACTTCTGTTCAAATAACCAGACTTACAAAACTGTAGTAGATGTCTTAACTTTTTACTCTAATAAGGTTATTTTTATCTTTCCTTTAAAGACTAGCCAAATAGAGAACAAAAAAACATGAATAATACTTTGAATTATGGGTCCACTGTTAGAAATCACTGTGCAAAAAAATCTTATTTGTGCTCTGTATTGCTGAGATCAATTTATGCACTACAATTGTCAAAGAATCCAAGATACACAGGTGAGAATAAATAAAAAAAACTCTCATTTGCCCTTTCTATCTGGACCTATTCACCACTATTTTACTCATGTATGCTACTACTTAAAAACAATATACAAGTTTCTTCATATACTTAAGAAATTGTGATACTTCATCATTTTCAGACAACGTATTACCTTTTGCATTTCCTCAGATAATATGGAAAGCTGGATGATATGATCTTGTGAGATATGTGCACTGCAAAAACATTTAAGTACCTTCTGAAAAAGAAAAGGTTCAAAGATATTATGTTATCTCTCATCTCCTTTGCTGTCCCTTGGTTATCTCATATTGTTAAAGTATCTCACTTTGTTACCTGATATAGTGGATATATTTGTATTTGGTTATTTGAAATTTGATAGGAAAGGGGGCAAAATAAGATGAGGGGTGGGGTGGGGAGAGGGAGATGGGGTCCAAGACAGGTGGAAGGGTATCAATGAATGTAAATTAATGCACCTTCCATCTGGCAAATATCATGTAACTCTTCAATTAATTATAATAAAAATATATAAAAAAGAAAAGGTTCTAATGAAATGGTAAATATATTTGGGCCAATAAAACCTTTAACTATTATTGCATTTTAAACCTCTGCCTTACTTGAGAATCTGTATAATGCAAGCATCAAACAAGAAAAAAGAATAGCACTAGACAAATTCAGCCAGATAAAAATAGTAGTGGAGAAATTCATTTCTATGGTACATTCATCTCCTATTAGATAATTCATTGTTCAATATTGAAACTTACGTCATCAAGTTTCGCAATTTACTTGCTTATTCACTTTCCATGAACACATACTAAATTAAAATTAATTACAGAAATTTTAAATTTGAGACGCTATTTCTCTGAAACATACTTTCTTTTGTGAGCTCTTGACAATATACATGTGTGTTTCAGCAAAGCAAAACTAAAAAATATACAAACTAAAGTGCTTTGTTTAAGTAAATTTGGAAACATGTACCTTCTTCCATTTTGTCAGGCAAATTAGTTTCCATAAGTTCTATGGGGAAAAATTATCTTAGTAAAACTATGACTAACTGCTTCAAAAACAGATGTTAGGTACATTTTTATTTCTATAATCAGGTTTCATACTTACTCACATTTTTGGTCAACCAAGGGATTCACTTCAGCTCCTGGTCATTATAACTCAGAGCCGTTCAAGGACCAGAGTTCTGAAATTTGAACCAACGCACTTCTGGGTTTCTCTGGTATATGAATTGAAGCAATAGAAGCTGGGGTCTGTGCATGCATTGCTATCACAGTATGACAAGGCCTCACACTGGCCCAATTTACACATCCTTAAAATACTTCTATTTCACTATTTAATATGTACTAGAGTCATTTTCAGGAGTTAATATTAGAAATACAGTATATCTAAGTTCTGCACAGCCTTCGCAGATTAAATCAGGTGACATTACCTGTGTTATTCAAGGAAAAGGGGTACACTTCAAATATATAGAAGTAAAACTGAAACAAATCCCACATGATTTCTACATCAAATTTGATATTTATCTCAAAACATGACTTCATTGAAGAGTTCTTTCAATAGTCATAATAAAAAGAGGATCAGGAACACTGTATTCATGTGGGCTTCACCATTATTCTAACTCAGTTGGTAGAAAATTTCAGAATAATGTATCTTTTACTCATGAATCAAAAACAGAGAATTAAAATGGATGGAAGTTGGTACTTTCTGAAGTTTGAAGAAGTAATGGAATCTAGTTCATTTGTCCACTGTACATGAGTGACTACATTCAGAAAATTCTGGGTACTACCGTGTGGACCTGGGGGACAGAAAAGGAAATTCCAAGATCAGAGCAGAAATATCAAGTAATATCTATGTGTCAAACAGTTATCATACACAGTGTGCAAATGTAAGAAGACCCAGAAGGAGGCTTTCCCCTAGGAACTTACCCTGTCCTGCCGCCGCTGCATGAGGTCACCATGATTGTGACACAGCTCAACATTCTTACTTCTGGTGTGTCCAGCCAGAAGTTGGGCCCACTCCCGCAGACTCTGTGTACAGACTCATTTCCACTGTGAAGGCAGAAGACAAGATCCATCTTCATTTGGCTCTCCAATCTTGGGAACAACTTAGTAGACATGTGCCAGAATTCAATGCAGGAATGCTGTGAAGGATTTTCACACAATGTACAATTCCACTCCATCCTTTCTTTTTTTATCATTCAACTTTATTAACATAGAAGCTCTTAACAGTCCTACAAATAAATATACCTTTGTAAAAATAGGCCATTTTAATTTTTTTTACAACTTAGTCACTATTGTTGATTTCAGATAAGTAAGCCTCCTTGATAGTACTCAAGAACAAAACAGTGATGTCAGATTTCCTGATTAGTGTGCAGTCTTTAAAAATTGTAAGGAATTAATTGTATGAAATGTCTGTCAAACCAGTGATTCTGCATGTATGCATCTATCATTTCAGAATTGTTGGTAATCTGGGCATATTTACCCCAAATCACCTTGCCATTTTTTATCACTAAGACCAGCTCACTCACATTCTCTTTGGGAATGACACCCAAAGTTGTAAAAGGCAGACATGAGGGGTTCCTTTTACACCAAGTATCACCATGCAAAAAGTGGCTTTCAGGTCAGGATGTTTTATGCAGGCCTTCTTAAAATTTAAGCTCATTGGCAACCAACCTTAATCCCAGTAGAAGGAAGCAAATTATTAAAATCAAAGTAGAATTAAATGAATTGGAATCCAAAAAAACTATAGAAAGAATCAACAAAACAAAAAGTAGGTTCTTTGAACGAATTAACAAAATTGACAAACCCTTAGCAAATCTTACCAAAAAAAGATAAGGGAGCATACCAAAATAAACAAAATCGCAGACGAAAATGGTAATATCATGGCAGAAATTACCAAGATCCAGAGTATAATGAGGGAATATTCTTAAACCTTTACACCAACAAATTTGAGAATCTAGAAGAAATTGATGAATTCCTAGCCAATATTAACATACCCACACTGAACCAAAAAGACCTAATTGAACTAAACAGGCCTATTTCAAGCTCTGAAATAGAAATGGCAATAAGAGACCTTCTACCTAAGAAAGGCCCAGGGCCAAATGGATTCACAGCTGAATTCTACAAGGTCTTCAAAGCAGAGCTCACACCAATACTCCTCAAGCTCTTCAACAAAATTGAAAATGAAGGCTCTTTACTGAACTCATTCTATGAAGCCAGTATAACCTTCATCCCCAAACCAGAGATTCATCGAAGAAAGAGAGCTATAGACCTATTTCTTTGATGAACATTGATTCAAAACTTCTCAACAAAATACTGGACAACTGTCTACAACAACTTATAAAAAAAATTATACACTATGATCAAACAGGATTCATCACAGGGAGGCAAAGCTGGTTCAACATATGCAAATCAATTAATATAATTCAACACATCAACAGGAGCAAGGACAAAAATCACATGATTTTCTCAATAGATGCGGAAAAGGCATTTGACAAGATCCAATACCCCTTTAAGTTAGAAGCTCTGCAGAAACTAGGAATCCATAGAACATTCTTCAATATAATAAAAGCTATGTATGACAAACCCACAACTAGTATTATATTTAATGGTGAAAGGCAAAAGCCATTCCCTCTAAAATCAGGAATGAGACAAGGAGGCCGATTCTCTCCACTCATCTTTAACATAGTGTTTGAATTCCTAGCCAATACAATACGACAAGAAGCAAGCATAAAGGGTATCCAAATGCCGGGGCCAACCGGCAGCAAATCAGGGTTCGCAGATTGGGGTTCCTGAAATAGGGGACAAGGACTAGGAAGAAAAAGAAGAGAGACAGACACACCGGGTCCGGGATGTCCGCAGTCCAGGCAAAGACTGCCGAGACTGCCGCGTTTATTTTCCACTCCCCCTTCTTCCCTCCTCCTCTCCCAGGGAACCTCCAGGTGTTACATTCATATGGTAATTCTCAGGTCATTTACATAGAATAGGGCCAGAAAGCAATAAGACAATATAGCCATCATCTGATGCAAGTCAAGGTACAGTTTGATTCCACTCTGGCTCCCAACATGTCCCCCGTTTTTTATTTTAAAAGAAACACAAGTGCAATTTTTACTCTTTTCTATACCCCTAATTTATCCTGTCACATTTTCCAAAAATGACTTTGGTCCCTTGGTCCAACGGGGATTTGATGGGCGGAGATTCAACTTCCGTGACTTCTTCAAGCTGACTCAGGGGCGCCGTCTCCACGCTTGACCAGGGACCTTAAGAAGCCCAGCCTGTTTTATCAAGGGGTTGCAAGGATTAGACACCAGGAACAACAATCTACTCCAAACTAGAAATCATACTTGACATTCAACAACTGCACAAACCATCCTTGGCCACAACAGCGCAGCCTACCTAGCACCCATTTGCAAAGGCTTTTTCTTGATTGTCTGGGGAACTAAATTTCTGCAACCTTAACAATGCTTCAGTTGTCAGATCTAAACAGATTAATAGAGACACAAGCCTCAGATCCACAAACTTTTCCTGAATTTGTGGCTGGTGTCAAAAATAAAAAATAAAAATTTTACTCAATTAGGACTTTAAACTACCCGCTAACACAGAAGATTGACAAGTTCCTGCCCAGTTATGAAAGGCACGGGCATTAGTAAGGCATGCTTACAAACTATTCTATGACCTCCCGGCTCTGATTAATTTGATTGGCCAAGCACAAGTGATTAAGATCTGACACCATCTCTGCCATCCAAGCAGAGGCTTTCGTGTCCCAGTAGTGTCTCTCCACACAGGGATAAACATGCCATTGGCATTTCACTTTGTTGGTTGCTGTACTTGAACTCGGGGCCTGGGTACTGTCTCTCAGCTCTCCAGCTCAAGTCTAGCACCCTACCACTATGAGTCCCGAGCTTGGTGCTTGAGTGCTTCTCCCCAGCTTTTCAGCTCAGGGCTAGCACTCTGCCACTTCAAGCTCCAAAACAACTCTGTCCTAGCATCCTGCTGGCAGATTAGACACCATAGTCTCACAGGGACTTTGCTTTGCCCGGGCAGGCTCAAAGCTGTGGCTTTCAGATCAATGAGTCCTACAAAAAGCCACGTTACTCCCAATTAAAGCAACAAGGTGGTCAACACAGAAATAGTCTCTAAGCATGAGCTTACCTAGAACCTGGTAAAAGCCAAAGTTACATCTGAATAAGGATTGCTGTCCTTCTCCATGGGCTAGCTGTAAGTTGCTATAAGGTAACTTACAAGAGCAAGCTGAAATAGCAATTAAGCAATTACTTTGGTAGTCCTAATTTTTCCTTTTTTCTCTTTCTTTAAACATTTAAGACAACTTCACTTTCAAATATTGTTTAGAAACCCATTTCCAATGTTCTTAATAACTTCTACTGATACTGGCTTAAACAATTAACACCTTAGCCTTTATTTGCAATTGAAAAACCTTTAAGAGCACAAAGAACTCCTTCTGCCTTCAGGCCCCCTAAGGCTCAAGGCACTCCTCTTGCCTTTTAGAAAAACGGGCTCTTTTGCAGTTTAGATTACTGTCTAGAACTCCAACAAGAGTTTAAACTCAAATAACAGTTTTTCCCTAATTCAAGAACTATAGACATCAGTGCACCAAAAGTCTAAGTCTGGACTTAGTTTCCTCTCTTTTTTTTTTTTAAATACACCCAATAGCATGGAGATAAACCTTTAAACATTCCTTTAAATTACTAATCACATTATCCACATTTTACCATCAGATTTCTAGTGTCAGTTTGCAAGAAAGGACAGGCAAAATTTCTGACGTTAATGAACAATTTTACATTTAAATCTCTAATACATGTTTCCAAACTTTAACTTAAAGTAATAAATCCCAAATTCCCTAACACCTCTGTGCTGAACAGGATACAATGTTTAGAATGTAAACAGTTGTATGTATTGCAATACCAGATTTTTTTTTAAATGCAGATTTCAGGATCTTTAGAAAAATACTTTTTACCAGTTTTTCTTTAAAACAATGCAATAATACTTTTAAGACATAGGAAACATTCAAGCATAATAATTTTCTTGAAGTTTAGACTTAGATTTACCCAATTGCCTTTGTTTCAAATGAGCTCAACCATTGTTTTATACAGCATGCTGACAATTTAACCTTGAACATGTTCACTCACTCATTCACACACATTCATACTCAAAGATCATAAAGCGCGCAAAATTAATATCGGCCGTTCGTTTTCCGGAAGTTTGTGTCAAGAGAGTTTTGCCAATTTTACTCTTACAGGTGAGAACCAGGTTCAAAACAAAACTTTTTGCAAGGCAACTTAGCTGGAATTTATTTTTCCAGGGCTTGTCACAACTGCAGACATGGGGGAGCGGCCATGCTAGGCCCAGAAATGTTCAAATAAATAACAAGGATGTGTGCTTGAGTACGCACAGAAAAACCATAAGGATCCATACTTAGAAATGGTACCAATTTTTAAAGACAAAACTGGACAAGGAAAAATATGTAACACGAACAAGACAGAGAAACGGAGACTTTTAAATAATCAGACATTGACATATAACAAGAAAATTGGACTCAATCAGATACACTTAACACAAAAAACATGAGCTCAAATGAATGTTTTCACCAAACAGTTATTTTTAGATTTAGACATGTCTTGCTGGTGGGACTCTCAGGTATGCCTTGTTATCGACAAGAAACTCAGAAGGGGAGGGGGGGTCAAGGCGTCCCTTGACCACCCAGGCCTCTGTTTTAGGCCCACAGTGCACCTTTTCAAACAAACAAACAAAAATAAAATAAAATAAAATAAAATAAAATAAAACGCAGACATACAAGGGGGTAGGCTGACTTCTACTTACCTCTGGAGGCCTTTGCTTTTCACCTGGGCATCTTTTACAAAAAAGGTTATTAAGAAGAGGACTGGTAAAGACAAAATAATGTCACATATTGAATTGTGTAGAGTCAATAAATATGTTAAAAGGTCCCTACATAATAGTAAAAGGAGGAGAAACACAGCTCATATGAATGTGTGGAACAAGTGGATCAGTAGCAGTCCCGATTGACATGCACAAATAACTCAGGTCCTTCCCACGTCGCAGGATGCACCACTGGAGGGTTGGGGGTGTAGGCCCAGTGAGTCGCTGCTTGGATGGCCACTGTCACTCTCCATGATCCGAACGCAGTGTTCAGGCAGCCAGCGGGCGTCATTTTCTCCTTGTGAAAAAACACATACATGCCCTCGACCCCAGGTTAGAACAGGATCGGGTCCATGCCAAGCACCAGTTAGGGGATCCTTCCATTTTACTAAGGCAAAAGGACGCTGCGCTCTTTTTTCCCAGAATCGCTGAGCAGCAGATAAATTATTTGAATCCAAATTCAAAAAATTTAAAACAAATAAAGCATGATTAAGTATATTCACAGGAGTAGCGGGATATGACTCTCCTTTCTGTATTTTAGCAATTTGATGTTTTAATAATCCATTAGCTCTCTCCATGATGCCTTGACCTTGAGGATTGTAAGGAATGCCTGTAATATGAGTGATATTATAGGAATGGCAGAAGGATTGAAATGCTCGGCTTGCATAGCCAGGGCCATTATCTGTTTTTATTTGCGAGGGAATCCCCATCTCAGCAAAGCATCGAATGCAGTGAGAGATACAATGTTTAGTGGCTTCCCCAGCAAGGGGGGTGGCCAAGATAAAATTAGAATAAGTATCTACAGTAACATGAACATATTTTAATCGGCCAAATGATGGAACATGCGTGACATCCATCTGCCAAATGTGATTAGAAAGCAGTCCTCGTGGATTTATGCCTAAATGGGGGGCTGGTGAAAAAGGGACACAGTTGGAGCAAGTCTTAACTATTTGTCGTGCTGCTTCTCTAGATAATTTAAACTGTCAGCGCAAGGCTCGACTGTTTTGATGGTGGATGGCATGTGACTGCTTAGCAAGTTCAACCTGAGTTAAGTAAACTCTGGTGGCGGAGTCAATAACCGCATTGCCCTCACTTAAAGGGCCAGGAAGATTAGTGTGAGCTCGAACAAAGCCAAAAAAACAGGGGTGGTTGCAAGAACAAAGCAAAGTTTGTACTTGGCGAAATTGGGTCTGAATAAAGCCATAAAAGTGGGCCATCCTGCCACAATACAGCAGTTGGGGAGTGAGAAGTAGCTAAAATATAAACTCCCCATGGTTTAGAATAGTCACAATAGGTCACTTGTTGCTGGGAAATTGCCTTTTCTACAATTTGGATGGCCCTCCTGGCGTCAGGATTTAATTCGCGCAAGGATGTAGGGTTGGTATCTCCTTTTAAGAGATCAAAAAGGGGTTTTAACTCTCCTGTGGAGAGCTTTAGATAAGGCCGAAGCCAATTTATATCTCCTAAGAATTGCTGAAAATCATGAAGAGTTCTTAAGTGTGAAGTTTTTAATTGTATTTTTTGGCTTTTAAAATAGTGTGGGCCTAATATATGGCCTATATATGTAAAAGGGGGGTGTTCCTGAACCTTTTCAGCTGCTATTATAAGGCCAAAGAGGCTCAGATCTTGCTTTAGTTGTCCAAAGGCTTGTCGTACGACGATAGGGTCAGAACAAGCCAACAAGATGTCATCCATATAATGAACAATATAAACAGAAGAAAATTTTTCACGAGTGGAAGAAATGGCTCTAGCTACAAAACTTTGACATAAAGTTGGGCTATTTGCCATGCCCTGTGGGAGCACAAGCCAGTGATATCGCTTCATGGGTTCTTTAAAATTAACAGAGGGGACGCTGAAGGCAAAGCACTTACAGTCTTGAGGCGCCAGGGGTATAGTATAGAAACAATCCTTCAAATCTATAATAATCTTATAAGTATCCTTTGGGATTGCCATGGGTGAAGGCAAGCCAGGCTGTAGGGCCCCCATCAGTTCCATTGTCGCGTTAACCTTTCTCAAATCCTGTAACAGCCTCCATTTACCTGACTTTTTCTTTATAACAAAAATTGGAGAATTCCATGGAGAGTTAGAAGGGGCCACATGTCCCAAGTCCAGCTGTTCCTGTACCAGCTGCAGAACTGCAATGATCTTTTCTAGAGAAAGAGGCCACTGTTCAACCCATACTGGTTGTTCAGAGAGCCAATTTATGGGATCAGCATTAGGGGGAGGGCAAACGAAAGCTCCCGTCAAGGGATACCCTAATCCTTGTCTCGTAGGGTGAGACTGGGGTTGGAGTGGCTCTAGCTCCCCCTGTGCTGCTCGGCCTAGTCCCCTAAAGGGGAGGAGGCCTTGATCAAGTAACTGCTTAGTGACTGCAGCACTAGGACTAAACATATACACTCCCATTTTTTCCATGATATCACGACCCCATAAATTAATTGGCAGATGATCCAAGACAAATGGCTGAAAATGACCAGAGTGCCCTTCCTCATCTCTCCAAACAAGGATCGCACTGCTCTGCTGTGGATCAGTTGCTTGCCCAACCCCCTGTAGGGAAGTCATAGAGGTTGTCAGGGGCCATTGGGCTGGCCAATGTTTTTTAGATATCACAGACACATCTGCTCCAGTGTCTAATATTTCTTTAAAGGGCTTTTCTTGTATAAATATAGTCATCTCAGGCCTCTCTTGTTTTATGCTTTGTACCCAATAGATATCAGAAGATCTAAATCCTCTCTGTCCACATGGGGAATTAGCAGTCTCCCCGGGAGGTAAAGGCACAAGTATTAATTGTGCTAATTTTTGACCGGCTGGGATCGATACCACGTGTTTCGGGGCAGAGGCCATAACTTTGATTTCTCCAGTAAAATCCTGGTCAATTTTGCCAGGTGTAATCTGTATCCCTTTAAGGGCTGAGCTACTTCACCCTAACAGCAATCCAGCCAGTCCCGGGGGAAGGGGGCCGAAGACCTCTGTGGGGAGAGCTTGTGTCCCCATCTCTGGGGTCAATACTGAGCAGGTGGAGGAACAGAGGTCCAATCCTGCACTTCCTGGGGTGGCACGGAGGAGGCCGGAGACTGATCTTGGGGGGTTGTTAGAAGATACACTTGTGGCCGAGAAGAGGGAGGGACTGCCCCATGGTTTTGCGGGGCCAGGGGCTGGCCCCTTCTCCAGTTTCCCAAATACGGGCGGCCATTGCGATTTGTTGCTGACTTGCAATCTTTAGCCCAGTGCTTCCCTTTACCACAGCGTGGACATGTGCCAGGTGATTTTTCTCTCTTTTGCCTGGCCTGGCGTGGGCATTGCGTCATCCAATGTCCTATTTGTCCACAAGAAAAGCAACGCCCTGGGGGTCTAGCATCCCGAGAATGCCGCTGACCTCTATATTTTAGAGACTCAGTAACAGTCTTTCCTTGAGGAGCGGCGGCTAATGTAAGGCCTTGTACATGGGAGGGTCCAATATCAGCACACAGTGAAATAAAGTCCGTGATTCCTCCCTTATTCCTATGGGGTCTGATAGCCACCTGACAGGCGGCGTTGGCATTTTCATAGGCTATGTGTCTAACTATACTCTTCCTTGCATTCTCATCTTGTACTAGGCAGTCTGCAGTCTCCATTAATCAAGACAAAAATTCTAGATAAGGTTCATTCGGTCCCTGTTTAACTTCTACTAGATTTTTTGTACGATTGGAATTGCGTAACTTTTTCCAAGCCTCTCTCGCCACAGCATTTATTTGTAAATAGGCCTCCTTTGCATAACCCAATTGATCTTTGGTGTTTTTATAGGTTCCCTCTCCTAACAACTGATCAACAGTGTAAGGCAGGTTCTTAGACCTATTTGTTTCAATTTTAGCCCGACACTGTGCAGTGAACTCTGTCTCCCATAATAAGTACTCTCCTGCACTAAGGCATGCTCTGGCAAGCCGCTTCCAGTCATTTGGGCATGCAATACCAGCACATGCGGCCTCCAATATTACTTGAGTAAAAGGGGCAGTTGGCCCATATTGGGAGCAGGCATTTTTTAAATCCTGTAATAGTTTAACAGGAACAGGTTGATGGTATACTTGTTCATCATGATCAACTAAACTAGGGAAGCATCGAGGCCCTGAAATACCTTCCCTCTCTCTAGCAGCCTGAGTCAGGTTTAATTGCGATGCACTGTGCCTGGTTGTAGTGCCTGTTAAAAGGGACTTGTTGCTAGGGCCTTTAGGCTTGCCTAAAGGTTGAGAAAGGGATTGAGGCCGTAAGGCTGCAGCCGGAGGCGGTGGGTGTGAGGGGTAAGGTTTAGAATCAGACACCATAGTGGCCTGAGGGTCATATTCTTTCCTACTTCTGGGGGGGCTCTCTGGTCTGTCTGAATTTTCGATAGAAGATGTAGCATTTCTTTTAACTTCTCTATCGTAGCCACCCGGCCCTCCAATGACTCATCATAACTTTCCTCCTTCGTATTCAAATCTGAATTCTGATACTCAATATCTACTGGTTGTTGTTCCCTTTTCAAGATCTCACTTAGACTCTCTTGGGCTGCGGCATATGGCTCAGCCTCAGGTTCTTCAGAAGGGTCCTTTAAGTCATAAAGTTCCCTTAATTCAAGATTAAGTTCAGCATTTTCATGTAGAGGATCTATGTATTCACTTACTAAATTCCATACAGTAGTAGCCTCTACTGGGGTCTTTTCGGGGCCATATCATCATCATAATCTTGAATTCTTTTTCTTATCCGCTGCCTGGCTTTTTGGAATTCCTCCGCTATAGACCTCGGGCATGCCTCCTCGAAAAACTGTAGGAAGCTCTGAAGCACCCCTTTTTCCACCCGTGTTCCGTGGGCTTCAAATAGGCCTGTTAAGATCGGTAGAAATAACCCATGGCTATTAGCTTGACCCATAATTTTTACTCCTGACTATACTCTCTTAGTAGTCCTATGATGTGTTACTCACCACAGGGAGGGGTCCTTCACCTTCGTCCCAGATTTTCAAGTCCCTGTTCGGGCGCCAGATGCCGGGGCCAACCGGCAGCAAACCAGGGTTCGCAGATTGGGGTTCCTGAAATAGGGGACAAGGACTAGGAAGAAAAAGAAGAGAGACAGACACACCGGGTCCGGGATGTCCGCAGTCCAGGCAAAGACTGCCTAGACTGCCGCGTTTATTTTCCACTCCCCCTTCTTCCCTCCTCCTCTCCCAGGGAACCTCCAGGTGTTACATTCATATGGTAATTCTCAGGTCATTTACATACAATAGGGCCAGAAAGCAATAAGACAATATAGCCATCGTCTGATGCAAGTCAAGGTACAGGTTGATTTCACTCTGGCTCCCAACATCCAAATAGGGAAAGAGTAAGTAAAACTTTCCCTCTGTGCAGATGAGATGATTCTGTATTTAAATAATCCTATAGACTCCACTCCCAAGCTCCTTGAGCTGATTCAAAACTTTGGAAGCGTAGCAAGCTATAAAGTTACCCTCAAAAATCAACTGCCGGGAAGAAGGAAGATGACGCCGAGACAATAGGGACGCTGCCAGCTTTCTCTGACAAAAAGAGAGAACCAGGGAGTCCCACGAGCCAACTTTCTAAAGAAATCCACAACAACAAACTCAAAAAGCAACGGAGAAGGACTCAAACCAGAAAAAAATCCAGATAAAGCTCACATCCAACTTTCTCAAAGAATTCGGAACGCGAGGACCCCTCCCCCACCTCTCGCCCAAAGCCGCGGAAAGCCGCGCCAGACCAAGCTGCGAAAAGCGGCTTGAGCGGGCACCGGCTCCACACGGGGCAAGTGGGAGCCCGCAATGGCTCTAACCCATGAAAAGCGGCGGCAGTGGAGGGCACCAGGCTGGGAGCCCAACGGCTGCAGAAACAAGCACAGAACCAGGCCAGGGAACGGCGGAAGCAGCGGAACCCAGACGCGGAACCAGAACAGCAAGCAGTGGAATTCAGATGCAGAACACAGGTGGCGGTGGAGACCCGAGGGGAGTGAAAGACTCCCCACCACCATGGAGTTCCTGCAGACGGACGCAGAGGCGTGAGTAATACAGCGCATCCCCAAACACATCGGGAAAGCAGAGTGGGTGCCAAGCAATAGAACTTAACTCAGACCCCAACACCCCGCCCGAGAAAGACTGGCGGGAGCAGGGGGGCAAGGAATTTAGAATCCTGTCCCTCTCCTCAACAGCCCCCTCCCTCAGGCCATTGACTGGAGATTGACAGGCGGGCTACCCATAAGACCCAGCACCCCACCAAGGGAGGCGGGGCTGCCCCAACTCACACCCGCCCAACGGGCTCAACCCCCAGCCCTCTGACTGGAGACTGACGAGCGGACGGACCCTAAGAGTCAGCACCCCACCAGGGGAGGCAGAGCTATCCCAGCTCCCACCCGCCCACCAGGCTCCTCACCCAGGCCACTGGATCTGGAGAGTGGAGCGCTTTGGGACCCTGCCTTACAACAGTGGGTAGGGGGTGCGGGTAAATAGGAGCCAGCATCTGCCCCCCCTCAATTCTCGAGCGGGGCATCCTCCAGCTGGGAATCCTGAGCAAGACACCACCGAGGACTCCGCCCCCCACAGTCACAGACTCTGACAAAGCAGTGGAAACACAGCAGGGATCTGAAGGGCCGACCAGCAGCCAAGCTCCCCTTCTGAGAACCAAAGAGGCGCAGCTCTGCCCTTGGAGCCCATGTCCCCAGCTGGGCTCCGCCCCTGGGAACAGAGGGGCCTCCTGCAGGTCCTGCTGAGAGCTCCTGAAACTCTCAATCCCCACACCCTTGGCTTGGGGCTGCCCCTGGAAGCAGCACAGGAAAACATCCTCCAACCACGCTCAGACGGAAGCTCGCAGATCCATCCCATGGTCCACTGTGAGGCCACTGGTTGGGCTAAGAGCTAGTCGTGCAGCAACACATAAGTTTTATTCTAATACTTTCCAAACTTTGTACTCAAATACTCTACCTACTTACCCCCTGACCTCTCTCATTCTATTTCTCTATCTTTGGACCTCTGCTCCTCTTTCAACCCTTATACTGCATGGATCTACACTTGATGGCTGTTGAGCAACATTGTATATCTAGGTGGTTAATCATTCTCTAGGCTCAGAGGGACTTAAAGACAATAGAGATTGGATTGAGAGGCTTATTGTTTTGGATATAAATCGCTTATCAGTGAATAATTAGACTAGTCCATAACTCCACAAAAAGAAAGAGAGATAACACCAATCAAAACTTGTGAACATCTAGAGTCTGTCACCTACAGAGGTTTAGGTTGGACATATCTGAAAAACTATAATCGTGTTTAGTATTAATCTTGCTCCCATTTTCAAATGGGCAGAACAAGAAACTCAAGAAAAATGTCAAATCAAGAAACAACATCTCCCACCTCCCCCACCCAATGTAAACAGCCAATGGAACAGTCACTGGCAAACCTAGAGGAGAGTCTTCCAAGTGCTGTACAAATGCAATTGATAAACATCATTAATGAAAAATGTGAAAATATAAAGAAAGAGATAAGGGAGGAAGCCATAGCTGAACAAGAGGAAACCATAAACAAGGTGATAAGTAAAAAAGAAGAAGCCATAAAGGAGGCCATATTAAAGGCTGCTCAAAGAAAGATGGATGAATTCATAGAATCCACAAATAAAAAGGTGACCGAACTCCAGCAAATGTTCAAAGAAAATAAAGCTACTGAGCTAACCACTCAAATGGAAATCAAGGAGCTAAAGAAATCCATACATGATCTAAAAGAAGAGATGCAAGGCATCAAAAATGACCAATTAGTAGCAAGGGAGATGAAAAATAAAGTAGATAGCTTTGATAGCAGGTTAGACAATGCAGAGGAGAGAATTTCCGGGGCTGAAGATAATTTAGTTATTATAGAGAAAGAACAGAAAACGAGTCAATCCAAATCTATGAAAAATGAGAGAGCGCTTCAGGAGGTCCAAGATACAATTAGGAAGCCTAATTTAAGGCTAATTGGTATTGAGGAGGGTCTGGAGAAAGAGGTCAATGGTATTGGAAATATACTTCAGGGAATCATCTCAGAGAATTTTCCAAATATCCAGAAGGGCAGATCCATCCAGATACAAGAAGCTTTTAGAACCCCAAACAGACCTGACCAGAAAAGAACATCTCACCGCCACATCGTAATCCGAACTGGATCAGTAGAAACCAAAAAAAGGATCCTAAAGGCAGCCAGGGAAAAGGGTTCAGTAACCTATAAAGGAAAACCAATCAGAATAACCCCAGATTACTCAGCAGAGACCATGCAAGCAAGAAGTGACTGGAAGCATATATGTCATGCCCTTAAGTCAAATAACTACCAACCAAGAATACTGTACCCAGCTAAGCTCTCATTCATAACTGAGGGAACAATAAAAACATTCCATTCCAGGGAAAAGCTGCAACAATATGTCGCAACAAAACCAACACTACAGAGAATTCTGAAAGATATTCTAAACATAGAAAACCAAAATAAATGCAATATAGGGAAAGAAATGGCACCTAAACAGCATACCACCTAAGGACCACAAGAACTGTCAAGACACCGGCCCAAATAAAAGCTTTTAAAAATGGCAGGACCTAATAAATATCTCTCAATCCTAACTCTCAATATCAATGGACTCAACTCTCCAATTAAACGGCATAGGCTGTGTAGTTGGATCAAAAAGCAAGAGCCATCGGTCTGCTGTCTTCAACAGACACATCTTACCCAAAAAGACAAGCATCTTTTGAAAGTGAGAGGTTGGAATAAACTCTATCAAGATAACGGCCCCCATAAACAGGCTGGAGTTGCCATCCTCATATCAGATAAAATAGACTTCAAACCAAAATTAGTAAGAAAAGACAAAGAAGGTTACTACATACTACTAAAGGGATATTTCCTCCAGGAAGACATACCGATCCTAAATATTTACACACCCAATCCCGGAGCTCCAAACTTCATCAAGCAAACTTGACTTACACTGAAACCATACATAGATCGAAATACAGTGATTGTCGGTGACTTTAACACACCGCTTTCACCTATGGACAGATCAACAAGGCAAAAACTCAACAGAGAAACCTTAGAACTGAACAACTATATAGACCAACTAGATCTAACAGACATCTGCAGAATATTCCACCCAGCAACAACACAATATACGTTTTTCTCAGCAGCACATGGAACACTTTCAAAATAGATCACATCTTAGGCCATAAAACAAACCTGGACAGATTCAGAAACACAGAAATTATTCCATGCACACTCTCAGACCACAAAGGCATCAAACTGGAACTGAACACACATCTCCACAACGAAAACCCTGTAACTCATGGAGACTGAACAACACATTGTTGAATCACCAATGGGTCATCGAAGAGATCAGAACACAAATCCAATAGTTTATGAAATTTAACAGTAAGGAGCACACAAAATACCAACTCCTTTGAGACACAGCAAAGGCAGTACTCAGAGGAAAATTTATAGCGCTGAGTGCCTACAACAACAAGTTGGAAAAATTGCAAACCAACAAGTTAATGTCTCACCTTAAGCTCCTGGAAAAAGAGCAACAAACCAACCCTAATCCCAGGAGAAGAAAGCAAATTATTAAAATCAAAGCAGAATTAAATGATTTGGAATCCAAAAAAACTATAGAAAGGATCAACAAAACAAGGAGTTGGTTCTTTGAAAGAATTAACAAAATTGACAACCCTTAGCAAATCTTACCAAAAAAAGAAGAGAGCATATCAAAATAAACAAAATCGCAGATGAAAAGGGTAATATCACGACAGAAATTACCAAGATCCAGAATATCATGAGGGAATACTTCTCAAACCTTTACGCCATCAAATTTGAGAATCTAGATGAAATGGATGAATTCCTAGCCAATATTAACATACCCACACTGAACCAAGAAGAACTAAACCCAACTAAACAGACCTATTTCAAGCTCTGAAATAGAAATGGCAATTAGAGAACTTCCACCTAAGAAAAGCCCAGGGCCAGATGGATTCACAGCTGAATTCTATAAGGTCTTCAAAGCAGAGCTCACACCAATACTCCTCAAGCTCTTCAACAAAATTGAAAATGAAGGTTCCTTACCAAACTCATTCTATGAAGCCAGTATAACCCTCATCCCCAATCCAGACAGGGATTCATCAAAGAAAGAGAATTAGAGACCTATATCTTTGGTGAACATCGATGCAAAACTTCTCAACAAAATACTGGCCAACCGTCTACAACAACTCATCAAAAAAATTATACACTATGATCAAACTGGATTCATCACAGGGAGGCAAAGCTGGTTCAACATACGCAAATCAATTAATATAATTCAACACATCAACAGGAGCAAGGACAAAAATCACATGATTGTCTCAATAGAAGCGGAAAAGTCATTTGAAAAGATCCAACACCCCTTTATGTTAAAAGCTCTGGAGAAACTAGGAATCCATGTAACATTCCTCAATGTAATAAAGGCTGTGTATGAGAAACCTACTGCTAGTATTACACTTAATGGTGAAAATCTAAAGCCATTCCCTCTAAAATCAGGAACGAGACAATAATTCTCACTCTCTCCACTCCTCTTTAACATAGTACTAGAATTCCTAGCCAGTGCAATAAGGCAAGCAAGCATAAAGGGGATCCAAGTAGGGAAAGAGAAAATAAAACTATCCCTCTTAGCAGATGACATGATTCTGTATATAAAGAATCCTATAGACTCTACTCCCAAGCTCCTTGAGCTGATTAAAAGCTTTGGAAGAGTAGCAGGCTATAAAATCAACCCTCAAAAATCAACTGCCTTCCTTTACGCCAACAGTGAGAGTAAGAAGGCAATAATCAGGAAAGAAACTCCTTTCACAATAGCCTCAAAGAAAACAAAGTACCTAGGAATTAGCTTAACTAAGAATGTAAAGGACCTTTTTGATGAAAACTTTAAAACCCTGAAAAAGGAAATTAAAGCAGAACTAAGGAAATGGAAAAACCTCCCATGCTCCTTGATTGGAAGAATCAACATTGTGAAAATGACAATCTTGCCAAGAGCTATCTACAAATTCAATGCAATACGCATCAACATCCCAATGTCATTCTTTAAAGAAATAGAAGAGGCAATCCAAAATTTCATATGGAATAATAAAAGACCCAGTATAACAAAAACACTTCTTAGCAGAAAGAACAGCGCTGGAGGAATTTCAATTCCAAACTTTAGACTCTATTACAGAGCTATAATTCTCAAAACAGCTTGGTACTGGCACAGGAACAGGCCTGAAAACCAATGGAATAGAACTGAGGACCCAGATATTAAACCACAGACCTATGGCCACCTAATGTTTGACAAGGGAGCCAAAAAAATAGAATGGAAGAAAGACAGCCTCTTCAACAAGTTGTGCTTGCAGAACTGGTTAAGCACATGCAGAAAACTAAACTGGATCCTTCTTTGTCACCTTGCACTAGAATTAACTCCAAATGGATCAAAGACCTGGAGGTAAAAGCTGACACACTGAAAACTCTACAGGAAGGAATAGGAGATACACTAGGCCTCCTTGCCACAGGTCGAAACTTTCTTAATAAAGACCAAGAATCACAACAAAGCAGAGAAAGGCTGGATAAGTGGGACTGCATTAAACTGCAGAGCTTTTGTATGACAAAGGACATAGCTAGTAAACTAATCAGGAAGCCTACAGAGTGGGAAAAGATCTTCACCAACCAAACAACGGACAAAGGCCTCATATCTAAAATATATCAACAACTCAAAGAATTGAATCACTCCAAAACTCACCTCCAAAGTAACAACCATCCCATTAAAAAATGGGCCAAAGACTTAAAGAGAGTCTTCTCTGAAGAAGAAACAAAAATGGCCTATAGACACATGAAGAAATGCTCCACATCTCTGGTCATAAAAGAAATGCAAATCAAAACAACTCTAAGATTCCACCTCACTCCAGCTAGAATGGCCAGGATCAAGAAAACGAATGAGAACAGATGCTGGAGGGGATGTGGCCAGAAGGGATCACTACTACACTGTTGGTGGTAGTGCAAACTCGTTCAACCACTATGGAAAGCAGTGTTGCAGTGCCTCAAAAGGCTAAACATAGAACTCCCCTATGACCCAGCAATTCCACTTCTTGGCATTTACCCAACCACCCAGAAACAAGGACATACTAAACCCACTAGCACAACAATGTTCATTGCAGCACTATTCACCATAGCAAAGATATGGAACCAACCTAGATGTCCCTCAGTTGATGAGTGGATCAACAAGTTGTGGTATTTGTACACAATGGAATTCTATGCTGCGGTCAGAAAGAATGACATCGCCCCTAATGTTAGGAAATGGAAAGACTTAGAAAAAATCATATTAAGTGAAGTAAGCCAGACTCAAAGGAACTTAGGCTCAATCATTTCCCTCATTCGTCATAATCAGTAGAAACCTTGGGCTCTACTAGCAGAGATTTGCAATAGAGCAAAATCTTGATACATAAGGACATATAATGTGAAGCTAATTGAAAGGACCTCCAGGATAGTGAAACAAAAGCTATATAATGAATGATTGTTGTCCTTAATGTACTATGTTGTCTCTCATCTCCTTTGCTGTCCCTTGGTTATCTCATATTGGTATAGTATCTCACTTTGTTATCTGATATATTGAATTTATTTGTATTTGGACATATGAAATTTGATAGGGAAGGGGGGAAAACCAAGACGGGTGGTGGGGGGTGTGGGGGGGGAGGGAAACGGGTACCAAGACATGTGAAAGGGTATCAATGTATGTGAATTAATGCACCTTCTATCTGGCAAATATCATGTAACCCTTTTACTTACTAATTACAATAAAAAAATAGTTACAAAAAAAATCAACTGCCTTCATCTACGCCAACAGTGAGAGGAACGAGGCAACAATCAGGAAAGCAACTCCTTCAGCAATAGCCTCAAAGAAAATAAAGTACCTAGGAATTAGCTTAACTAAGAATGTAAAGGACCTTTTTGATGAAAACTTTAAAACCCTGAAAAAGGAAATTAAGGCAGAACTAAGGAAATGGAAAAACTTCCCATGCTCCTGGATTGGAAGAATCAACATTGTGAAAATGACAATCTTGCCAAGGGCTATCTACAAATTCAAGGCAATACCCATCAATATCCCCATGTCATTCTTTAAAGAAATAGAAGAGGCGATCCAAAATTTCATATGAAATAATAAAAGACCCCATATAGCAAAAACAGTTCTTAGTAGAAAGAACAGTGCAAGAGGAATTTCAGTACCAAACTTGTGACTCTATTACAGTGCTATAATTATCAAAACAGCTCTGTATTGGCACAAAAACAGGCCTGAAGATAATTGAATAGAACTGAAGACCCAGATATTAAACCACAGACCTATGGCCACCTAATCTTTGACAAGGGAGCCAAAAAAATAAAATGGAATAAAGATAGCCTCTTCCACAAGTTGTGCAGAACTGGTTAAGCACCTGCAGAAAACAAAACTTGGATCCATCTTTGTCACCATGCACTAGAATTAACTCCAAATGAATCAAAGAACTCGAGGTAAAAGCTGACACACTGAAAACATTACAAGAAGGAATAGGAGATACACTAGACCTCCTTGGCACAGGTGGAAACTTTCTTAATAAGGACCAAGAATCACAACAAATCAGAGAAAGGCTGGATAAGTGGGACTGCATTAAACTGCAGAGCTTTTGTATGGCAAAGGACATAGCTACTAAATTAATTAGGAAGCCTACAGTGGCAGAAGATCTTCACCAACCATACAGCAGACAAAGGCCTCATATCTAAAATATATTAACAGCACAAAAAAGTTGAATCACTCCAAAAGTATTCTCCAAAGTAAGAACCATCCCATTAAAAGATGGGCCAAAGATTTAAAGAGAGTTTTCTCTGAAGAAGGAACAACAATGGCGTATAGACACATGAAGAAATGCTCAACATCTCTGGTCATAAAAGCAATGCAAATCAAAACAACACTAAGATTCTATCTCACTCCAGTTCGAATGGCCAGGACCAGGAATACTAATAAAAACAGATGCTTGAGGGGATGTGGCCAGGAGGGATCCGTACTACACTCTTGGTGGGAGTGCAAACTCATTCAACCATTATGGAAAGCAGTATGGCAGTGCCTCAAAAGGCTAAACATAGAACTCCCCTATGACCCAGCAATTCCACTACTTGGTAATTACCCAACCATCCAGAAACTAGGGCATACTAAATCCACTAGCACAACAATGTTCATTGCAGCATTATTCACCATAGCAAAGATATGGAACCAACCTAGATGTCCCTCAGTTGATGAATGGATCAACCAGATGTGTATTTGTACACAATGGAATTCAATGCTGCTGTCAGAAAAATTGACATCGACCTCTTTGTTAGGAAATGGAAAAACTTAGAAAAAATCATATTAAGTGAACTAAGCCAGACTCAAAGGATCTTAGGCTCAATGGTTTCCCTCATTTGTCATAATCAATTGAAACCTTGGGCTCCACTAGCAAAGATTTGCAATAGAGCAAAATTGACAGGACCTCTAGGATATTGAAACAAAAGCCATATAATGAAGGATTATTGTCCTCAATGTACTTTGTTATCTCTCATCTCTTTTGCTGTCTCTTGATTATCTCATGTTGTTATAATATCTCACTTTGTTATCTGATATATTATGTATATTTGTATTTGGTTATTTCAAGTTGGATAGGGAAGGGGGAAAAACCAAGATGGGGTTGGGGGGGAGGATAATGAGGACCAAGACATGTGAAAAGGTATCAATGTATGTGAATTAATGCACCTTCTATCTGGTAAATATCATGTAACCCTTTTATTAATTACAATAAAATATTTTTTTAAAATGTAAGCTTATTGGTTTGATGAACCTCCCATATTTAGGAGGCTTTCCTGTAAAACCATATCCAACAAAGCAGACTTTAGTGATCATCTTCTTCCATGCCTTCCTTTTTCTCTTCCAAGTACGAATAAATTTTAATACTTCTATTTCTCCCTGGACACCAACTTTGAGCAGAGGAACTTCCCACCTTCTCTTTCCTGCCTCCTTTTTCCATTTTTTTAAAAAAATAGTGTTGGACAGTAGTTTTGCTCGTGACTCTTTCTGTGTCCAACAGATAGGCAGGTACTGCTCCATGAGGAGTCTTTGATTGGTGTTTCTCTTGTCCTGTATCTTGATGATCTTTTTCATTTGTATTTTGCCAGCATGGTGCTATTTGTGGTAGAGCTTAGAGATTAGCCTTCAGGTCAATCTTTTTATTTTTTTTTATTTTTTGCCTTCTTTAATCCTTAATGAGCCTCTCTGCTCTCTTTCTCTTTTTCTCATTGTAATCCAACACTATACTCATTGCATTTACAATGTAATTCAATATATTCATTTTGTGCCATGGGGAAAGGCACGGATTTGCTGGAGAGAAAAGAGTCTGTCAAGTTCGGGGTCTCGGATACCCAGGAGCAGCCCCTGCTCAATCCAAGACCAGAAAGAGTGACCTTGTATCTGCATTCATTATTTCCATTACATCCACCCATTATTTCTAATTGCTTCAGCCCACATCTCTTTATGCTTTCTTTACACACACATGTTTAGTGATTCAATGTTTAGTCATATTTTCTTCTCATTTAAAAGCAGGATATTTAGGAAAACATCGAAATTTGATATTTGAGGAAATTTGTGTGTGAATCCATTGTATAGTAGTAAATTCCTCTAGACCATGAAAAGTGCCAACTGAACAATTATATTAATGCAAGTCCAACACCAATCTTATCATGACAGATTCAGTCTGGATAAGTTTTTATCGCACTTTAAGATAAACTTTTCATGTAAACAGTACAGTAAAACATTGTGTTTCTTTGTGCATATTTCCCTGGTATTTGTATATATCATTCTAAAACATATCTTGGAATCACTGTTATGTAAAGTAATAGGCAATTTGATTAGGATTTTTTCCAACAAATCTAATCACTCTATAGTAAGAGAATGAGAAAGAGAAGATCACACAATGATTAAATTCAGATAATTTCATATGTGTTTATATATATTCATAGCTCATTTTAAGAATTAATAACCATTGTGTTACTAATAATGGAAAAGTATATGCTGAGGTATCGTTTCAATTGTGGAAAATGATGTGAACCATGAAAATTTATTATTCAAAATATTCTGCAAATATGAAGCAATTGCTTAGAAATATGTACTGAGTTCCTTGTATAAGTTATTATTGTAGTGTTATGTTTTCTAAATCCAACCAAATAAAATGAGTAAAATGATAACATCCAATAAAGTGAGAAATTTCTTTCAAATTATTTTAGTTAAATAAAAGGAAATGGGAGTTGTGCAATACATCTATAGGTATTGGATCTAGGTTTTGCCTACTTTCCATTTTTGATATTTATGTGTTTCCTGTATACAAACTAATGCAGTAAGTTTAGGGGAAAATGTATATCAGGTACCCCCATAAGCAGAAAAATCATTAGGATTTCAACATCTCTGCTGAGTAAATTTTGTGGTTTTTGTATTAACTGAAGCATTGAAACATTTCAGGAACAATATTTATAGTTGTAAATAATATATTTTGAACTACTTCTAACAAAATTGTATTGGAATGTGGATTAAGGATCTCTAGCAATTTGATAATCTGGCCAAATCACTTAGTCAAACAAAATAGACCCATATATATAAAACAGTGGAATAGTGGGTAATGGGATGGTGGTTGTCTCAATAGGAAAAGGAGGGCCACACAAGAAAAGAAATAACCCTTCCTTCATTAGAAACCAGCTTATGTAAAAGAATGATCACAACTTGTTTGTGTCTGCTCTGCCTCTATTCATTCTTTCTTTGGCACACCCATGGTCAGTGATTCAATGCTTGGTCATAATTTCTTCTCTTCAATTTTCAGAGCATGATATCTAGGAAAACGTGGAAATTTGATGAGATTACAAATAAAGCTCATTTCTTCTTCAGAGTACCAAGATTTCAGGGCATGCTTTGCTTTGGTCATTAAAATGAATCCTTCTTGAATCTAACTGGAAAATAAAGTCAAACTCCTAATATGATGCAACATTATTTACTAAAATTCATAACACTGTGCTACAATTCAGGACATTTCTTCTTTGGAAGGAATTTCTTTTTTTCCACTAGCTACCTGACCCAACCAACAGCGCTCATTATGCTTGCTTAGGCATCAGTAATTTCCTTTCTTCCATTGTTTTAGAAACAGCTGTTATATGAATTCCATTTATAACCAGAACTTGACATGGTAAGAAACACAGTCTATTTAAAAGTGTTATTGGTCATCATGAAATAGCTTGTCCTGATAGGCCTAATCTCATTTTAAAGTGGTAAACAGTCAACATCAATGAAATCAATGTAGACTATTTGACAGGAAAAATGATACTGACATGTAATCTCTTCAATCTGAATCCTTGCTACTCATTATATTCTATGTTGGGTTTTTCCTTTGCATATTCCCTCCTTTTTGGGAGATGGGGATAAAGTTTATTTTTATTATCAGGATAATATACAAAGATGTTATAATTATATTCATCAGGTAGTGGGTATAATACTTCTTGAACATTGATACCCCTTCTCATTTTTTTTTCTCCCTAGATCCTTCATACAACACCGTCTAAGCATTTTGATTACTTTCTTTTCCTTCCCTAATTCAAATAAAAAAATCTAAAAACACTACATCAGGAACCACCTGAGATTAATCATGTGGGGGAAAAAGAGAAAAAAAATTGCACAAGATTTTCAGTACAATGGCCACAAAGATAAACCTCTCACTTCCATTTTCTACAGTTCATTTCATTTAGAATCATCCTATGTGAATTTTGTACATAGGTTTTGAGCTACTGTAATCTTCTGGTAGGAAAGTCCTTGATACTAATTATTTCAAATGAGGTAAAGCATAGAGCCTATGTTCCTTTGGGTATGGCTTCATTCTCTTAATATTATTTTTTCCAAGTCTTTCCATTTCCATATATTTCCATTGCATATAAGTTCCACATCTTCTTGATCAGTTCATGTGCTGAGCAGCATCTAGGTTTCTCCCATATCTGAGCTATGGTAAATAATGCTGCAATGAATTTCATTTGGCTTACCATTCTTACAGTTAAGAACTTAAAAAGTAAATAAAACACTTTTCATCCCCTCTTCTACAAAAGTGGGCTTAATTAGTAAAAATATGGTCAAAATAAGGCCTCTCACTGGATCCAAATTCACATAAAACTAAAAGTCAAAAAGTGGAAAGAATGTAGGAAAATAGTTTCTGAGTTCACTGTCCCTAATATATTCACTGAAGTAAATTCTCTGATGAGACTCATGCCATTAGTAAAATTGTCAAGGGAATTGTGCTTCAGAATCACAGAATATTTGGTTCTTAGAACTAACTTGAACTCCAGTCTTGTGGGTTCTCAAAATTCTCAGTCTACTGGGAATTTTTTGTCCTCATACATTGGCAACTCAACCAAATTTGAATTTTAAGAAGTATGACATTGTTACTTAATATGATGGCATGGAAACATTTGCTAGATATATACTTAAGATCTGTTAAAATATATATCTTATACTCTTTTTATTTTATTTCATGTTTGAATTTTAGAGGGATAACATACTAGATGTGGTCTGTGGGTGGCTGTCACCCACCATGCAGAGTCCAAGTAAAGCTTGAATTTCTTCTCTAACATGAACGCACATTCTTCAAGACTCAGAATAGATTATATTCCCTCATCTGAGATTTTTCAGACAGAGATAACAAATCATCACATGCTATATCTTATGTCCTTTTCCTTTCTTTAATTTCCATTGAATGTTCTGACTCAAAATCCTAAGAAATAATTCCAGAATAAAATATCTGGTATGCAAAATAACCCCTCACATATTACATGTGATTTGTTTATAAATGAAGCTGGGAAATATTTGTCCTGTTAGTCTGTCTTACTAATAACAGTGCTTGCCTGATGTGACAGATGTGGAAAGACATAGAAACAGTGCTGTGACTCAAGTGGTAGAGTACTAGTAATGAGAGCACTCAGAGGCTCTGTCCTGGCTCTGATTTACAGGCTAGTTTATGCACCAATACATACATACATACATACATACATACATACATACATACATACATAAATGGCAGAGATGCAGTGGTCCGAAGTTTTCAGTCTGGAAATGTTCCAGGCCCTTTAGGCCGCAGCGAACCCATGTGCCCCCTCTCCCCTCGCATGGCCAAGATGCCAAGAAGGAAGGTCAGCTCAGCTGAAGAAGCAACGAAGGACAAGTCCAAGTGGCAGTCAGGATGTTGGCGAAGCCTGCTCTAGCCACAGTGGAACCCAAGGCCAAAAGCCCGCGGGAAAGGACAAATCTTCCAAGAAGAAAGTGCAAACAAAAGAAAAGGGGGCAGCAACCAGAGATCTGCAACCAGGAGACAAAAGATTTGCCTGCAGAAAATGGGGAGATATAGACCAAGGAGTGTGCAATCTCTGAGGAAGCAGAGGAGAAGGAAGCCAAGTCTGACAAACCATGCAACATGTCTTACTTGTTGTCCCTGACTTGTACAATCCAGAGGAATGTTTTAATCAACTCTACTTTTCATACATTGTTACTGCAATTAAGAAAGGGTTACATTATATTCACCAGATAGAAGATGAATTACTTCAAGTACATTGATATATTTTCTCATGTCTTGTTTCCCATTTCCCTCTCCTCACCTCTGCCCCTCATCTTGTTTTCCCACTTCCCTATCCGGTTTCAAATAACCAAATGTGCATATATACAATATATCAGATAACAAGGTGAAATATTGTAACAATATCAGATAACCAAGGGAGAACCAAAGAAATGAGAGATAAAAGTCTTTATTCAACTATTTTGTAAATGCAAGTTTTTGAGGTTTTTAGTAACTCTAGAATCAGTTTTTTTTAAGGAGGAAATCCCACCTAAACTCATTTTTTTCTTAAGAAGTGAAATGATTTTTAGGTTGTTAAGTTTTTGGTACAACGAAGAAACAGTGGGCTATTGAATTAACATTACATAAATTAGACATTTACTATTAAGTAATACAAATTGTAGAAAAGGGAAATTTTGGAGTCACATTTGAGCATTTTATATCTTGAATATTTGAAATTCTACTCCCATGTTGTTTGCTTATAGAACTGTTTCCTGAAAGAAAACCACTCCTTGATCTTTCTGTGAGAACTGTGTGTTCTCTGCCACAACTCCACTAGTAGGTGTCGGATTTTCCCAATTGTTGCTCTGCTGTGAATGATGTTGAAATGTGAGTGTGTCCTGCATACACTGATGATGTGACATGGAAGTTATATCATAGGACCAACGTTTGGAATATGGATTTCTTCCTGTTAAGGAAAGTTTGTATCCATGTCTAAAACTGTCACTCCTCTGCAATACTTTTAAAAAGAGTTCATGGGTTTCAAATTTGGTACTTGTGGTAAGAATTTTCTTCAAGTTGAAATGTCTGTGTTCTGATCCTTGACATAACCAATAAAATATCAGTTATGAAAAAAAGAAAGAAGAAAGCCATGTTCTATGGATTTTGCCTATATTTCTTAGCTACTCAGAGGATTGTGGTTCAAATCCAGCCCAAGCAATACAAACCCAAGAGACTCTTATTTCCAGTTAAATTTAGAAAATTGGAAGTGGGACTGGCTCAAGTGCAGAGTGGTAGCCTTGAGCCGAAGAGTTCAGGGACTGTGCCCAGGCCAGAGTTCAAGCGAGATGACCACCCACATCTGAAAATAAAAAAGAAGAAAAAGATAGATAAAATGAGGTAAGAATGAGAATATTGTTCTTAATGCACTAATATTTATCTTCTCTTTTGTTGCCCTTTCATTAATTTCATACTGTTACAGTATCTGACTTTGTTACCTGGCATGTAGTATAAATGTGTATTTTTCCATTTGAAACAGGAAAGGGAAGGTGGAAAGCAAGATAATTGGGAGGAAATGACACATGAAGAAATGCTCAACATCTCTGGTCATAAAAGAAATGCAAATCAAAACAACTCTAAGATTCCACCTCACTCCAGTTAGAATTGCCAGGATCAGGAAAACGAATGACAACAGATGCTGAAAGGGATGTGGCCAGGAGGGATCACTACTACACTGTTGGTGGGAGTGCAAACTCGTTCAACCACTATGGAAAGCATGTGGCAGTGCCTCAAAAGGCTAAACATAGAACTCCCCTATGACCCAGCAATTCCACTACTTGGCATTTACCCAACCATCCAGAAACAAGGACATACTAAATCCACTAGCACAACAATGTTCATTGCAGCACTATTAACCATAGCAAAGATATGGAACCAACCTAGATGTCCCTCAGTTGATGAGTGGATCAACAAGTTGTGGTATTTATTCACAATGGAATTCTATGCTGCTGTCAGAAAGAATGACATCACCCATTTTTTAGGAAATGGAAAGACTTAGAAAAAATCATATTAAGTGAAGTAAGCCAGACTCAAAGGAACTTAGGCTCAATCATTTCCCTCATTCGTCATAATCAGTAGAAACCTTGGGCTCTACTAGCAGAGATTTGCAATAGAGCAAAATCTTGATACATAAGGACATATAATGTGAAGCTAATTGAAAGGACCTCCAGGATATTGAAACAAAAGCCATATAATGAATGATTGTTGTCCTTAATGTACTATGTTGTCTCTCATCTCCTTTGCTGTCCCTTGGTTATCTCATATTGGTATAGTATCTCACTTTGTTATCTGATATATTGAATTTATTTGTATTTGGATATTTGAAATTTGATAGGGAAGGCGGGAAAACCAAGATGGGTGGGAGATGTGGGGGGGAGGGAAATGGGTACCAAGACATGTGAAAGGGTATCAATGTATGTGAATTAATGCACCTTCTATCTGGCAAATATCACAATAAAAAAATTAAAAAAAATTTGGAAAGGATTGGATAAAACTTATGAAAATAAGAAGGGTAATAAGAAGAATATATGAAGAAAAGAGGGAGGTAGATATAGGAGATTTCAATGAAGAAATTTTTAAAAAGAAAGGAAAAATAGCAAAGTAAGACAAAAACAACAACCACAAAAAACAATACAAAACAAAAAACAGAGAAACAAAAAAGCAAAATCAATAACAACAAAAAACAAAGCAAAAAAAGATAAGAAAAAGAAAAAGCTGGGGCTACATTACTCACTATTGTGAGCTCTTACTTAAGAAATACTAGGGTTGAGACCAGGATATTAAAAAGCTGGTGTCTGTATCAATATCATTTTTTTCAGACTGTACCTAGATCTGTCACTATGTTTCCAGGAAAAACCTCAGTGACAGAGGGATGTAAGAAAGGATAGAGAAAGAAAAAAAAAAGGTGTAGGTAAGATGTAAAGAGAAAATAAGAACACCTAAAAATGCAAATGAAAAAGTGGTGGAAAAAATATAAAGAAAAAAAACCCAAAACAAAGAAAAAAGAACAAAAAACATTAAGAAAAAAAATAATAAAAGGCTATTCTTCAGGGTTTTTTTTTTGGGGGGGGAACCACAGGGCAGGATAGGAAACATGTGTCTCCACTGAATTCTGGATCCAAACACTTCAGAAAGTCTTTTTCTCTTGTGATTTGTCTATGAGGTTTTTTGGATCCAATTGCTTGTTTAGGAAAATGAAGCTGAAAATCCGGGGGCAGAGTTTACCAGGCTTGTGGCTTGTACAGGGGACGGACTTCAGCAGCGCTGGGGCCAGATTTCCAGCTAAGGGTTCTCTGGGAAATCCTTTGCCCTATAGAATGATGGTGCTCTCAGCAACACCTCTCAGGTTACAATTTCTTTGGCCGGGTCCTTGCCAGCGGTCAAGATGGTGCTGCACTCTGCTTGTGGGGGAGGGGCTCCCTCCAAATGCTGATCTGTGAGCAGAAGTGGAAAGTTCTCGTCTGAGGTACTCATAAATTGCTTGGTTCTCCAGTTCCGTGAAGCTAGCAGGTCTGTGCACGGCTGGGTGACAGCTCGGGTGCAGGCTCTGTGGCTCTGTCTGCAGCCGGCAGGTTGTGGCACCAAGAAGCACTGCTGTTCAGATTCAGAAGCGCCTCTTTGTCTCTGCGGCTGCTCCAAGTGGCTGGAACCAGTCCCTGCTGTCTTCTTTGTGAAGAACGTATCTATTTAAACCAATATTCTGTGTATCTGCCTATCAGAATGGATTCGTGTAGACAACAAGACCAATGTACCATTAAATAAAGTCAAATATAACTGTTTTTCCCTATATTTGGGAAAAGTGATAGTGGCAAAATTCAAATATATTTGTGGAAAATATATTCTGTATATAATATGTTCCTGAATCATCAGGAATTGGTGCTTTGACTCAAGAGGTAGGGTTGTAGCCTTCAGCTGACAACTTCAGGGAAACAGCCAGGCCCAGAACTCAAGTTCCATGTCAGAAAAAATGAAAAGAAATAAGTTGAACTCAGGTCTTGACCACTGTCCTTGAACCTTCCTGAAGGCTACTAATTTACCACTTGAGTGACAGCACCACTTGCAGCTTTTTTCTACTTATGGGGTACCAAGAAATCAGAACCTAGTCCTTCATGGATGCTAGCCAAGCAATCTACTTCTAGGCCAAACTCCCAGTCCCAGGAAAGCCTTCTTATCAGAAAAATATTTAGAAGCCTCTCTCCAATACTTTGTTGCCCTTTTAACATATTTTTTTATTGATCATGATTGATTCTAGGAGCGTCTTAAAAATCATGTGAGTCTAATAACACTCAAAGTAGAGAAACTCAAATTTTATGAACACTTGTACTGAAAGGTTTAAGGTAGAATGTCAGCCCAGAAATGCTCTGTCCATATTGTCTAAGAAATCATCTATATCAGGGCAATAGAACACTGTGAATGATATTGAGCTGCATTAAATAGAGCCCCAAATTATCATCCAAATTTTCTGATTATTTTATTCTGAAGTAATATTTGCATGAAGATTGAGAAAGTGTATTTCTCTCAAATGTAGGATAATTCAACTCTAGTTTAAGAAAAGTGAATTCCAATTTTTCAACTGATATTGAGGTTATTTCAACATGAATGAGGTTCAGAGGTTTCTGTTGTTATATCTGCTTAATCACATACTACATTCAATAGGTAATATGTTGGGTGAATTGATATGTCTGTGAGTTGGATACTGGCCTAAGGGCAAATAGAATTGTTAAACTAAACATTTCAGTTTCACCAAATTTCCACCTTCATTTTATGTCAAATGAGTGGAGGTTGTGCTGTGGTGAATATTCCTACAATGACCAAAAATGCAGATATTTCCTATTTGGGCTGTTGGTTCCAAGCCATCATGGAAGCATTAAGGTTAAACCCTTAATCTATAAGTGATCAGATCAGATATTCCGAGAGATCCAAAAGTACTTGAAATCACAGAAACCAAGAAATATTGCTGATGAAATATGATCAAACAAAGATGCAATAGCGTTTTAACAACTATTTCCATTGTGTGAACTCTCGTATATTTATCTTCCTCATCTGAAGTCCAAAAATTCACCAATAATGATCACAGGTTAACTTACAAATCTTAAAATTCCTCAATTTTCTCAAATCTTTGAACTTCCTAATATATATGGAAAGCAAATACTTTTTAACAGTCAAACAGTGTATAAAAGGATTGCAAATTAGGTAAATATAGAAAAAATATGTTGGGCACTTTACAGAAAAGTTGACAATAAAATTAAAGGCAGCATGAAACACTCCTGAGTCAGAGATTCCATTCTACCTTGAACATTTTAGAACTATACCTGTAAATTATTAAACAACACATCTAACCTAGTTCCATCAGTGCTTTTCATTTGTTAGACTTTCAGTATATAAATGTCCCCTTGTCAGGAAGTGCAAATTTCCACACACAATGGATTTTAGATGGTATTTTGTGTATACATAGAATGTCCGGTGTTTTCCTGAAATTCCGAGTCAGGGGGGAATTGATTACCCATGTCAAATGTAGTGATTGGTCAGTATCTAGCAGAGTGAGAAAATTTTGACAGTTCTATATAGTTTCTAGATATTTTTAAACTTTCCAAGCAAGGAATTGATGTGAAATTGTATAAGCGTTAAAGTATATTTTATCATAGCCTGTAGGAGTAAAGATTAAGATGCCATTTGATATTAAAAAAACCAATTGAAATGAAAATAACAGGATTGTTTTCTCCTGAGAGAAACCTCAGAAATTTTTTATTTCTTTACTGAAGTTTCCTCATTTCTTCTTTAACATGCATGGTGAAATGAGTGAATTATTAGAAACACAAACCCACATGGGTTCCTTTATGGATTCATTGTGAACAATGTATTTCCCAATGACATTAGTGAGGATTGATACAATACACTTATTATTTTAACTCATAATAAGAGCAAAAAAGTCATGTGTTTTGCTTGACTAATAATTTCTTCAAGGGAGTAAGAAACAAGGATATTATTCACTTCAGTGAAATGGAAATAAACACATATCACTGTTTAATTCCTAATACTATAAGTAGCTTCATTATGGGCTGTAGGTTTATCCACAATTTTTAAATAGAACAGTGCCAATTACCATAGGAAAATGTAATATTCTATGGAACTTCCAATCTTAGGAAACTTGTTAACTGTGGGGACGTCTTCCAAGAATTGTACATGGACACTCTCTGACTGGGCCGATTTAAAATAGGTGAACATGTGAAATTTGACTGTAGTGAAAAAATACCTTAATTTTAAATTTCTTTTAAATTCTTCAAAGATTACACAAATACATCCCAATAAGATTCACTATCCTACAGTTGACATTTTCTGAAGTATCTAAGATACAAAATCATCACTGATGTACAGTGAATTAGGAATAGAACAGACATGAGTGAATTGTGAAAACATGAAATTGGAAACATATGTAACCTGTAATATTCTGACAGACTGTTTAGTTTTAAAAAGACCCATGGAGAGAAAAATTCTCTTAGTAATACCAGGACAAATGACTTCAAAACTAGATGTAGGTACACTTTGATTTCAGTAATCCAAAAACCAAGTAGAAAATAAGGACCTTCTGAAGATACATTTTTCATTCATCCTCACATTTTTGGCCACACTAGGACTTGATTTCAGATCCTTGATATTTCAGCCCTGAGTGTTTTCAAGGTTGAGAGTTGTGAAATTTGAACCAAAACACGACTTTTGGCTTTCTTTCAATATGTGATTCCAAACAATATAAGACATATTGTGTGTATGCATTTCTATATCTCTACCATAAGTCCATGGTCCTGGCTCAATCTACACATCCTAAAAATACTTTCATTTCACTATTTAATATATACAAGAGTCATTTTTAGGAATTAATAGTAGAAATATAGGAAATCTAGTTTTTCCACAGCCTTCACAGATTAAGTGAGGTAACATTTCCCATTTGATTCAAAGATTACTTTGGAATATTTAAAATAAACTGTCTTTAGAAGCAAAATAGAAACAAAACCCACATAACCTTTACATCAAATTGGATATTTATCACAAAACAGGACTTCATTTGAAGATTTTCTTGAATAGCCATCATCAAAAGGAGCTCAGAAATATTTTATATTCAAGTACAATTTACATTTTTCTAACTAAATTGGTACAAAATTTCAGCATAATATGTCTTTTGCTCATGAATCAGAGGCAGAACATAGTACCGATGTGTTTGCTGTGACCTACAAAATCATGTCAGAGAGAATATTCATGTCAAGTCAAGGGGGATGGAAATTGGTACTTTCTGAAGTTTGAAGAAGTAATGGGTTCTACTTCGTTAGTCCATTGTACACAGTGACTACTTTAAAAAAAACTTTGGTTACTACCTGGTGGAACTTTAGAGATAGAAAGGGAAAAGCCAAGATCAGAACACAAATAAGTTATATCCATGTGCCAAACAGTACAAAGGGAAGCAGGCAAAAAGGGAAGGGGCTGTTAGAGGTCTCTGAGAGCTCACTGGACTCACCAAGGAAGTCAAGGACCCATCTTCACCACCAAGGCAAAAGATCCAAAAGGAGGTTTTCCCCTAACAACCTTTCCTTTTCTCTCCTGCAGCCTCTGCATGGGGTCACCGTGTTTGTGACGCAGCTCATCATCCTCACTTCCCATGGCCCAGCCTGGAACTTCGGCCACTCCGGCATAACTCCGTGGTCAGACTCATTTCCACTGTGAAGGCAGAAGACAGGTAAGTCTTTCTTCTTTTAACTCTCCATTCTTGAGAATAGTCTACTAAACAAGTGCCAGAATTCAGAGGAGGAATGCTGTGAACGGTTTTCACACAGTGTGCAAACCCACTGCATCCCCAAACCACCCATTATTTCTAATTGCTTCTGCCCACACCTCTCTATGTTTTCTTTGCACATACACGCACACACACACACACACACACACACCATCAATTATTCAATGCTTAGTCATATTTTCTTCTCTTCCATGTTCAAAGCAGGATATCTAGGAAAACATGGAAATTCGATATTTGAGAAAGTCTGTGTGTGTCAATCAGTTATAAATTAGTAAATTCTTTTAGACCATGAAAAGTGCCTACTGAACAATGATATTAATACAAGGCCAAAACCATGCAAGATTCAGTTGGGATAACATTTTACTGAGTTTTAAGATTAACACTGCATGTAAACTCTAGTGAACAATGTGTTTCTTTAGCTGCATATTTCCCTGGTATTTGTACATACCTTCCTAAAACATATCTTGGAATCACTATCAGGTAAAGTGACAGGAAGTAGATGAGGAAAGCATCTCACACTGTTTTATAAGAAAAGAATGAAAAAGAGAAGCTTACAGCCTTTTTTATGTATATGCATGGTATATATATATATTTTTGATGGTCATTATTTTAACCATAAATTACCATTGTTATTGGCAATGGGAAAGGGTATGGAGAGATTACTGCACTATTTTCTGAATTTTTAAAGAATTGATTATTCAAAATATTCTCCAAACATTAATCAATTCTTCAGAAATATGTATTAGTACTTGTCATGTATCAGTTATTTTTGTAGTGTTAATTATACTTTCTAAAATGATAATCCATCAAATCAAATGAAATCAATATAATTGAAGAAAGTGATAAATTTTTTTCTAATTCTTTTAGTAAAATAAAAGGAAATGGGAATTTTGTGATACAATTTTAGATACTGCTTCTACTTTTGCCTACTTTCAAATTTTTACATTTATCTGTTCCCTGTAGAAAACCAACCCAGAAAACTGAGGGAAAAACTTTTGCTTGGTAAAAAAAAAATTTGCTTGGTAAAAAAAACTTTTACTGAAAAATAATTAGGGTTGCAACATCTCTGCTGGCTGAATCTTGCATTTTTATTAGCTGAAGCATTGAGACATTTTAGTAACAATAATCATAGTTGTAAATACTACATTCTGAAGCACTTCTCACAAAATCCATACTGAGTGAAGATTAAGGATGCCAATGTGTGTCTAGCAAATCGATGATCTGGGAAAATCACTTAGATAAGCAAATTAGAGTAAAAGCAGTGCCATCTGATCAAAGAAACAACTCTTCCTTCAATAGAAAGGAAAGTTCACAAATCAGCTTCTGATAAACAATGATCAGGACTTGTGGTTTCTCTGCCTGTCTCTATGTTATTTTGAGACTGCAAATAAATCTCATTTCTTCTTCAGAGTATCAGGATATTAGGGCACTCTCCTTTTGTCATTAAAATGCATCCTACTGCAATCTAATTGGAAGATAAAGTCCAACTTCCTGAGAAGATGCAGTCATCTATACTGGAAGTCATAACACTGTGCTACAATTCAAGAAGTTTCTTCTTTGGAACAAATTACTTTTTTCTAGCAGCTGGCAACCTGACCTAAACAATAGCTCTCCTTACTCTTACTTGGGCAACAGTGATTTCTTTTCTTCCATTGTTCTCCAAACAGATGCTATCTGAGTTCCATTTGTGAACAGTCCTTGGCATGGTAAGAAATAGTTTATTTCAAAAGTTATATTTACCATCATGACATATTTTTTCCTGATTGTATAGGCCTAGTGTCATATAAATGGTAAACAATCAACATCAAACATTAATAAAATCAAAATAGACTATTTAACAGGAAAAGTGATATTGACATTTAGTCTCTTGGATTTCAATGCTTGCTACTCACTATACTTTGTTTTTTTTCTTTTCCTTTGCTCATTCTCTTCTTTTGGGGGAGTGAGGATAAAGTTTCTTGTTTTATTGTCGAGGTAATATATAGAGTTTACAATTACACTCATAAGGAAGTGGGTGTATTAATTCTTGAACATTGATACCACTTCTCATTATTTCCTTCACATATCATTTCCCCCAGACCTCCTAATCATCTTGATTTCCCTCTTTCCTTTCCCTATTTCAAATAAACAAACATATTAACACTGAACCAGGTAACAAACTCAGATATATTAATGACCTGAGATTAACCATATGGAGGAAAAAAGATAAAAGAAAACACTGTACATAGTATATTGAGTATGAAAATCACAAAGATATACCTTCTGTTTCCACATTCTATAGTTCATTTCATTTAGTCTCAGCCTATATTAGTTTATGTACATCGGTTTTGAGCTATTAAAATCCCCTTGAAGGAGCGTCCTTTATGTGTACTAGTTATTACAAGAGATTTAAAGCATAGAGCCTATGTTCCTTTGGATCTGGCTTAATTCCCTTAATATGATTTTTTTCCAAATCTTTGCATTTTCTTAGGAATGAAGAGATGTCATTTTTTTAGGGCAACCTAGAATTACATTGTGTATAAGTTTCACATCTTCTTGAACAATTCATCTACTGCAGGGCATTAGGGTTGCTTTCATACCTCATCTATGGTAAATAATGCTGCAGCAAATATCGTTGTGCTAGTAACAACGAAAATCTCAAATAGGAAATAAAGCATGCGAGGAGTTTGGCCTACTGGTAGAATGTTTCCCTAGAATGTACGAAGTCCTGGGTTCAATTCTTCATCACCACACACATAGAAACAAGCCAGAAGTGGTAGAGTTCTAGCCTTGAGAAATCTCAAGTACAGTGCTCAGGCCCTAAACTCAACCCCAGGACTGTCAAAAAGAAGAAAAAAGTTAATAAAGCATTTTTTACACTCTTGTCAAAAAAGTGGGCATAATTAGTATAAAATAAGGGCTCTCACTAAAAGTTACAAAATGGAATAAATGCAGGAAAATATTTTGAGAATTCACTGTCCCTGACATAATCAGTGAAGTAAATGCTCTGATGAGACTTATGCTGCCAGTAACATTATCAAGTAGATGGTGCTTCAGAATCACAGAATATTTGCTACAAAGAAGTAATTTAAACTCCATTCACAGTTACTTTTGTAATTTCAAAATTTTCATTCTACTGACAATTTGTTTGTCTTCATATATTGGCAGTTCAATTTAATTTGAATTTTAAGAAGAGGTACACTCTTAATATGGTCAAATTCAAACTTTTATATATGGGGTAAATCTTCATTTTACTGTATTTTTCTTTTGCTGTTTGAATTTTAGTGGGATAATACACTAGATATGTTTTCTGGGTGGCAGACAGCCAGATTGTTTTACATGATGTCTTTAGAAAACAAATATTCAAGAAAAGAATCTCTATATACAATCATTGGCACTTAGATTTTAGAACACAATTAAAATTAGGCTGAGGGTATGTAATAGATACATATTAAGCTATGTAACAGAATATTATGTCTATATAGTCATAAATTTTTGTCTATGTTTTTGTGTTTATATTTCCAATACCATGTCCATGCATTGGACATACAAATATTGAGTCCTTGCTCTTGCATTGTTGGGATCTAATTGTTATTTTTTCTTTTATAACTTCATTGAGGTTCTATTAATCCTAGAGACAGAGATTAAGAGATATTACCCTTTATTGTGTGCACATTTAACACAGACTATTATTTTTGATCTCCAGACTTTTGTTTTCCCCATTCTATTGTATTTTTAGTTAATTTATATTGCTTTTATGTATTTTATTTGTTTCTCATCTTGCCTCTACTCCTTTTCTTCCCACAGTCCTATTCAGTTATCCTCTTCCCTTTCATTATAGCTATTTCTATCTCTGACTTAGATAGTACTGCTCTACGGGGGTGGAGTGTAATCCTAGTTCTGGATCTGATTGTATAGCATTTGTTCATGTGTCCACAAGTTCCCAAAGGTTGCTTGCAAGCAGACTCTGAGGTGTTAGCTAGCATGATCAGTGCTAGTTTGCCTGCACTGTTCCCATTGGCAGGCTCAGCTGAGGATGTGCTTTCTGGGTGTTTCCATTGTAGGAAGGAGTAGCTCCTTTCTGGTTCTCAGAGTGCAGGCTTGGCCCTTGCCTTTCTGCCCTCTATTTCCCTGCAATGTTTCAATGTTGTTGTCACTGCTCTTTCTGTTTTTATGTACTAGAGCAAAGTGCACCCCTGATTTCTGCTAGAAGTGGGCCATTTTTGGCTCTGCGTCTTTTAGTATCTCAGTTGGGTAGGACCCTGGTCCTGGCTTGCCGTAGGCTTCCAGCAGTAGGGATGCCCACTAGGTTTTGACTCATTAAGACACAAGCTCACACACTGCAGACCACTCCACAAAAACCCTAATGCAAGAAAAGCTTGGAAAAATACCATTCTTGCCTGAAGACCAACAATTGCCAACCCAGACTGATACATCCAATGAAACCAGAATTTACAACTGAAGGAGAAACAAGAATACTTCATTGCAAATAAAAGCTATATGAATTTATGCACACTAAACCAGCATTACAAATAATATTAAATAATCAAGAGCAGAACATAAAAAATCCCATCAATAAGTTATCGCCTATACATCAGTAAGCACAAATGAAATAAAGAAAGAAGGAAACACAGAAAAATAATGACAGAGGACTCTAACCATTTCTTCTCTCCCACCCCCCAAAAAAAACAATAACTAAAATGAGCAAGGAAACTAAAGGGAGATTTATTAAAGGTGTTAAAATGTCAAAAAATGAGAAAATGTCCATCATCCATGGTCATAAAGGAATTGCAAATTAAAACAATCCTAAGATACCACATTACCCCAAACAGAATGGCCAATATTCTGAACTCAGATAAGGTGGGGTTGCGTACAAAGAGGAACCCTACTGCAGTGCTGGTGAGAATGTAAACTATTACACATCCAGGCAAGATATAAAAGAGGATATATATTTGATCAAAAATTTCCCACTATAAGAAAGACAGAAATAAAAATAAAACACAAAACAGAGACATTTGACAGGAGTTCCATAGTTTATAATATCAAAGCTCTGCAAAAGAGTATAGTCTAGATGACTTCAAGGCTGGTTAATTATTGGGAACAAATCTCAGATACATGGCAGATCTCCAGGGCTCTAAGGTAAAATCATAAATCCTAATTTTGAGTCTAATCAGTTTTGAGGAGGGCCTCGGGGAAGACACTAATGGAATAGAAAATATATTAAATGGAATCATTGAAGACAACTTGCCATATATACAAAACATTAAGCCAATCCAGATAAAAGACCCTCAAACAGACCAAAGCAGAGGAGGTCATCTCACAGACCATTAAAATCCATAAAGGTCAACAGATATCATGGAATGGATACCAGGGAGAAGAGAACATGCACTTACAAAGGAAGAGCAACCAGAAAAAGCAAAGATTACTCAGCCATGACCACACAAGCAAGGCTGGAATGATATATGCAATCCTGCGTAGCGAAATAACTACAAACCAAGAATGCTACACACAGTTAAGCACTCATACATCCCTAAGGGAAACAAAATCTTTCCAATGCAAGGAATATTGGAACAAAACCTTTGACCCCCACTTGCTTTATAAAAAATTCTCAAAGGTGTTCTACACATTGAAAACCAACACAAACATGATATTCATAGAGAAATAGCACCTAATCAGTACATCAAGGAATTAGAGCAAGATTTGAAAGAGCCAGTCCTTAAATAAATAGATATAATGGCAGGTACTAATGAACACCTTTCAATTCAAACCCACAATATCAATGATCATAACACTTCATTAAAATGATATAACCTGAATAGTTGAATCAAGATCCATCATTCTCTTCTCTTAAAGAGATACATATGCCTCCCTCCTCTTCAAAAGTAATCTTGAAATTGAAAGGCTGGAATAAAGTCTGTGATCTGCACGAATAGGAAAGAGTTGCCATCCTTTTACCAGATAAAGTAGGCTTCAGACAAAAATGAGGCAGAAAAGACAAGAAAACATTTAAAATGAGAATAAATGAGGCTAAACCATTTTAAACAGATATACACAGAAAGACAGAGCACCCAATTTCATCAAACATATAAATTACAGTTAAAATAAAGGGTACCACGACATGTGAAAGGGTATCAATGTATGTGAATTAATGCACCTTCAATCTGGCAAATATCATGTAACCCTTTTACTAATTACAATAAAAAAATAAAAATAAAAAAACCCTCACCTTTATCTAAACACAGTGATCATTTGGTGACTTTAACCCAGCACTATCACCTCTGCATATATTATAATGCAAAAATTCAACAGATTAACCTCAGAAATGTGTAATTGCATAGAACAATTAGACCTAAGAATCATTTGCAGATAAGCTCATTGAACATCGTGAAAACATTCTTCTTCATCAGCACATGGAACATTTAGATCATTTTTAGGGCACAAAACCAATCTGAGTAATTTCAGAAATACTGATATCACCTGCATTCTCTCAGACCACAGTTGTATAAAATTCAAAGTCAACACAGAAAATCCTGCAAGTAATAGGTATTGAAAAACACATGAATGAATCACCAGTGGGTCACTGAAGATCTCAGAACAGAAATTCAAAACTTCATTTTTTGAAGGAGGCTGTGCAGACCTGCTTAGAGATACTTGCAGATCAAGTTCCAAAGACAGCAGAAAATTGTCATGCTCTTATCACTGAAGTGAAAGGATCTGGTTATAAGGGTTCCTACTTTAACATTATCATCCCAAGATTCATGTGCCTGGGTAATGACATCTCATGCCATACTGGCACTTGTAGCAAGTCCACCTACAAAGAGAAATTTGAAGGTGAGGATTTCATCCTGAAGCATACACGGCCTGGTATCCTGTCCATGACAAATGTTCCAAACACAAATGGATCCCAGTTTTTCATCTACACTATGAAGAATGATTGGTTGGATGGCAATAATGTGGTCATTGGGAAGGTGAAAATGGGCATGGAAATTGTGGAAGTCGTGAAGGGTTTTGGGTCTGTGAATGCCAAGACCAGCAACAAGGTCACCATTTTCCCCTGTGGACAACTCTAATACAATTTGACTTTAGTTATCTAATCCATCAGACCATTCCTTCTGTAGCTCAGGAAAGCACCCTTCGACCAAATCTATTTGCAATATCCTGGAATATTTGTGCTCTCGTTGCAGTTCTTTGGGTCCTATGATTTCTTTACTCCTCTCAAAATCTAGCTGGATTACAATGTGAAGTTCACAATTATGAATAAAAAGTAAAGAAAAAATTAAATCAAATTTTTAAAAAGGATCACACAATAGCCCAATTCATTTGGGCAGAGGAAAGGCAGCACTCAGCGGAAAATTTATCGCTCTGTGTGCCTACCTCAGCAAATTGCAGAAATCTCTAACCCAAAATTTAATGATGTACTTTACGATATTGGAAAAGGGCAACAAGCCAAACCTAATATGGAAGAAGAAAACATATTATGAAAACTAAATCACAATTATGTGAGTTAAAGTTCAATAAAAACAAAGAATCAAAAAAACCAAAATCAAATCACTATGTTGGTTCTTCAGAAATTTTAATAAAATTGACAGATCTTTCACAAATATTATAGGAAAAAAAGAAAAAAAAAACACCAAAATTAAGAATCTCAGACACTAACAGAAGTAGAAGGACAGAAACCAGAAAGATCCAGGATCTACTAAGGAAGAATTTTTTTTCTTTTTTGTAATTTATTTAGTTTTTTCTTTTGTCAGAATTATGTAAACAGGGACTACACTTATTTCATCAGGTGGTAGATGTATTATTTCTCACATATTGATAGCCCTTCTTGCAAAAAAATGATTATCTGGACGTAATGGGAAATTTTCTAGCAAATATTGATATATTTAGATTAAACTGAAAAGATCTAAAAAAATCTCAGCTCACGCTTTTCAAGTAATGAAATACATATACCTGTGAAAGACCTTCCATGTAAATAAGGCTCAGGATCTAATCGTTTCATGGCCCAATTTTAAAAGACCTTCAAAGCAATTAATGAATTTGAAAGTAAATATTCTCCAGCAAACTCTTTCTTTGAAGGAAGCATAACCCTCATCCCAAACCAGAAAACAACTCATCGAAAAAACACAAGTGTAGATTCATTACTCAATGAACATGGAAGTAAAACTTCTCACCAAAATCCATGGAATCAACATCTACATACCAAACATGTTCATTGTTATCTAACATGACTCATTGCTACGTTGCATCACTCTTTTAATTTGCTCAAGTCACCAGAAGGAAGGGCAAGAACCACATCATCATGCCAATTGATACAGAGAAATTATTTTATGAAATCCAACAAGCCTTTATATTAGGTATTGTAGGTAGCCAGAAAATTGCCATTACAAGATGGCGCCGATTTCTGCTGTTTGCCTTGTTATTTTGTATCTGTTGATCCGTGAAGTTAAGGAAATAGAATGCTTAGTCACGCTCCTCCTGCGTGAACGGAAGTCTGTCTGCTGCCATATTAGGGTCTGCCCAAAGTGTGCTATATGCGTGCTGTTATATGATTGGCTTGTTTATAAGAGCAAGCAAAACTGATTGGTTAAGAGAGCCTTATAAGGCGAGGTTAAGAGGAAGTGGGAGGAGAAACGAAAGGAGAAACAGGAGAGAGAGGGGAAGAGAGAGAAACTGCGAGCGGGCTGAATAAAACGTGGCTTGAGAAGAAGTCCTAATTGTTGCGTTTTTCCTTGCCGGCCAAGGGGATCGCAACAACTGGTGGCCCGTACGGGGACTTCAGAACTCAAGGTGGTGCACTGGTAAGTCCCAGGTAAGAGGGACCAATTTATTTTGCTCTCTGCTGTAGGTAAAGAGAGAGCGGGGAAAGGTTCTGGAATGGGGGCCTCAGAATCGTCACAGTTAGTGACTGCTCTTGACGCGCTACTGCAAGCTAAGAATTTGAAAGTAAAACAAAGTATCTTGAGACTTTTCCTCCTTAACGTTGAGGAGGTAGCCCCTTGGTTCTCTGTGTCAGGTAATCTGTTGTTGCCTACTTGGGATAAATTAGGGAGAGACTTGGACGCCGTGGCAGATCAAGGACGTCTAAGGCCCGGAGTAAAACCCATTTGGAAACTAGTTAGGAGCTGTTTGTCTGATGAGCGCTGCTCCGGCGCGCTAGTGGAAGGAAAAATAGCATTGGAGGAATTTAAGGAAGAAAGGTCAGAATCCAGGAGCGAGAATTCAGGGGAGGATCGAAAGATTCCTTCTATTTATCCCCCCTTGCCACCTGAAAATATGCAGGAGGAGTCTGACCCGGAAGAGCCTGCATTAGGTGCAGTATCCCGGCTTAGTGCTATCTCAGACTGGAAAAGGTCGCATAAGAAATTGGACCTTAATACAGGGTAGGAAGCTCCTGATTTTGAGGCGCTGCCCCGCCCCCTCTTTTTCCTCCTCCTTCTACCCCACCTGTTGCGGGAGTTGGACGCTCCCAAGCTCCAGAAGTGTGGAAAAAAGTACAAAAGCAACTCTGTCTCAGATGCCCAGTTTTGAAGGACCCAACAATCAGAGATATCATGAGCCTATAGACTTTAAAACCATTAAAGCACTGGCCGAGTCAGTCCGTGCCCACGGAGTGGGGGCTTCCTTTACTGTAGCTCAGGTAGAGAGCCTGAATAGACACTGCATGACCCCGGCAGATTGGGCTTCGCTTGCTCGAGCTTGTTTTAGCCCCGGGCAATACCTGGACTGGAGAGCTTTTTTTATGGAGCATGCCACTGAACAAGCTGCAATTAATGCAAATGAGGGAAGGCCCTATTGGAATAGAGATATGCTATTGGGATTGGGAAATTTTGTTAACAATCAGAACGGATTTCCAGCTGATGTCTATGGCCAGATTAACCAGATAGGCATTAGGGCATGGAAGGCTCTTCCTAATAGAGAAGAAGTTGCAGGAAATCTTACTAAAATTATTCAGGGACCTTTAGAACCTTTTTCAGATTTTATCGCCCGAATGGTTGATGCAGCTGGAAAAATCTTTGGGGACGCAGATAGGGCCATGCCCCTTATTCAACAGTTAGTATTTGAGCAGTGTACCAAAGAATGCAGAGCAGCAATCACCCCATACAAAGGAAAAGGTATTGAGGTATGGATGAAAGTATGTAGGGAAATTGGAGGACTCCTTACCAATGCTGGTTTAGCCGCCGCCATAGTACAAATGACAAGACAGGGACAAAAGGGAAGCAATGCCTGCTATAAATGCGGTAAGCCAGGTCATATGAGAAAAAACTGCCCGGAGAAAAATAGTAAAGGGAATGCAGGAAATCAGCCTCAAGGGCACCCTTTACCAGGTCTTTGCCCCCGGTACAAGAAAGGTAATCCCTGGGCCAATGAATGCAGGTCAATAAAGGACAAAGAAGGGCGGCTTTTACCTCCACTCAACCAGCAGGATTCAAAAAACGGGTACCGGGGCCCACGTCCCCAGGGCCCTCAAATATATGGGGCAATGACATCTGCCTCCAGGCCAGTAACAGAGACATAGCCAACCCTTCGGCATCCGAGCCAGCAAGGAGAGCCACTCCTGGGTCAGCAGGACTTGACCTCTGTTCCACCACCAGACTCATATTAACCCCAAAAATGGGAGTCCAATTAGTGGACTCCGATTTCAAAGGCCCCCTCCCTACAGGTACGGTGGGTCTTTTAATTGGCCGTTCCTCTTCCACCCTAAAAGGCATTAGAATTCACCCTGGAGTAATAGATTCTGACTATCAAGGTATCATCAAAATCATGGTGGAATCCCCCCGGGGAATTTCAGCCATCTCGCCTGGGGACCGCATAGCTCAATTATTCTTACTTCCTAGCTGTCATAAACTATTCCTTGCAAAAAAACATTAGTCAAGGAAATTGAGGCTTTGTTTCCTCGGGAGGCAATGCAGCCTATTTATCCATGGATCTTGAGGAACGACCTGTCCTACAACTATTAGTAGATGGAAAGCCTATTTTAGGATTGCTAGACTGGAGCAGATAAAAGTATTATTTCTAATCAGGATTGGCCAAGAGCCTGGCCAATACAGGTCACTTCGGAGTCGTTACAGGGATTAGGCTATGCATCTGCCCCAAACGTGAGTGCAGCTATGTTGCACTGGCAGGATCAGGAGGGACATAGTGGACTTTTCCAGCCCTATGTGGTCTCCATACCCATATCCCTTTGGGGTAGAGACATCCTAAGACAAATGAAGTTCAAACTTACCAATGACGCTCCTAGCAAAGCACAAAAAATCATGTCAAATATGGGTTACCAACCGGGTCTTGGATTAGGGAAACAATTACAGGGATGTACTTCCCCTATCCCAGTGAAACAAATTTCTAAACACCAAGGTCTGCGTTTTTCTTAGGGGCCACTGAGGAGACCACACCCATCCAGTGGAAGACAGAGGACCCTGTGTGGGTTCCTCAGTGGCCACTTCCCTCTGAAAAATTACTTGCAGCCAAAACCCTGGTACGTGAACAGTTGGAGTTAGGACATGTTCGTCCCTCAGTGTCTCCCTGGAATACTCCCATATTTGTTATCAAGAAAAAATCTGGAAAATGGTGACTATTACATGATTTGCGAGCAATCAATAACCAAATGCAAATCATGGGGCCTGTTCAACGAGGACTGCCTTTACTTTCTACTTTGCCTCGAGAACGGCCCATAATTGTTATTGATATAAAAGATTGCTTCTTTTCCATTCCGCTGAATAGTGTGGACACTTGTAGGTTTGCATTCACCCTACCCTCTATAAACCAAGAGACCCCGGATGAGTGTTTTGAATGGGTTGTACTGCCTCAGGGAATGGCCAATAGCCCCACCTTGTGTCAATTGTATGTGCATGCAGCTTTAGTTCCTGTTGGGAGAAGTTTCCATCGGTGCGGTGCTTGCACTATGTGAATGATATCTTGTTAGCTTCCAAAGATCAAAATATATTGGATAAGACTTTTGCCACATTAATTAATTGCCTGGAAAATAGAGGATTATTTATAGCCCCAGAAAAAGTACAGAAAGATAAAATAGTACAATACTTAGGAAGTAAAATAACATCCCAAAAAATAAGGCCTTTGAAATGGCAATTGCGAAAAGACCATCTTAAGACTTTGAATGATTTTCAGAAACTTTTGGGAGACATTAATTGGATTCAAGCCTCCTTGCCTATAAGTAATAGTGAATTGAAACCCTTATATGATTTATTGCAAGGTTCATCTGCCTTGGACTCACCGAGAGAATTGACCCCTGCGGCTAGAAAAGTTTTAGAAATTTTAGAAGAAAAATTAAATTTGACATTTTTACAAAGAATAGAGCCAGGGCGAGAAATTTCTTTATTTTAGCCTCATTCCAACAACCCACAGGAGTGTTATGGCAGGATGGACCTTTAGCATGAATCCATCCGAAAATGTCCCCCGCCAAATCTATTGAATATTATCCCACGGCAGTTGCCAATTTATCTATTTTAGGAATTAAATTTTGTATACAACATTTCGGCAGTCAGACTAATTTTCTTATAGTTCCATATAATACCCAGCAAGTTTAAGCTTTAAATGCCACCATTGATGAATGGGCTATTTTGAATTGTATGTTTATTGGGAAAATTGATAATCATTAGCCCAAAAGTTCTTTTTAACAATTCTTTAAGGAACATCCAATTGTTTTTCCAGTAATTACTGCCAAGCAACCCATACCCAGAGCAGTTAATGTTTTTACTGATGGTTCCAAAAATGGGTTGGGAGCCTATTTGGTTGAGGGTCAGGAACCAGTATTATGTCAGTTACAGCCTGGGTCAGCACAACAAATAGAATTCCAGGTTGTTATTTCTGTATTTAGAAATTGTTCCTTTTCTTTTAATATCATTTCTGATTCTGCATATGTAGTTAATGCTTTGCAGTTTTTAGAAGCTGCAGGACCCATAAGTAAAAGTAGCACTGTATGTAATTTGTTTATGCAATTGCAGGAATTAATTTGTGCTCGCAAAGCCCCTTTTTTCCCATTGCATATACGTGCCCACACAGGTTTGCCTGGGCCCCTAAGTCTAGGCAACGATGTAGTGGATATATGTACGCGTATGCAAATGGCCTTTGCTGTATTTACCCCAGAAGTGCAGGCCCAAGAATTTCATAGTCAATTTCATGTTAATGCTCGCACCCTGCAATCTCGGTTTAAATTGTCTTGGCAAGCCGCCAGGCAAATTATATTAAGTTGCCCAAAATGTGTTACCTATCTTCCAGTTGTGCCATTAGGTGTCAATCCCCGTGGCTTACTTCCCTTAAAAATTTGGCAAATGGATGTTACTCATGTCACAGAATTTGGGAAGTTAAAATATTTACATGTTTCAGTTGATACATGTTCAGGAATTATTCATGCTACCCCTCTGGGGGAAGAGACTACTCATCATGTAATTAGTCATTGTTTGGAAGCTTGGGCTTCCTGAGGTATGCCTTATCTTACTAAAACAGATAATGGTCATGCCTATACTAGTAAACAACTTGGTGCCTTTTGCCAAATCATGGGAGTGCAGGTTTCCCATGGATTGCCTTATAACCCTCAGGGTCAGGGTATTGTGGAATGAGCTCACCGCACCCTAAAAATTTATTTACAAAAACAAAAAGGGGGAATTGGGTATAAAAGGACACCAAAAGAAAGAACTTCATTAGCCCTTTTTACTATAAATTTTTTAAATTTGGATATTCAAGGCCATTCTGCTGCTGAGCGGCACACCACTCCAATTATAGGGCAATTCAAGTGATTGGTAAAGTGGAAGGATATATTAACTGGCCAATGGAATGGGCCAGACCCTGTACTCTCATGGGTACGAGGAGCAGTTTTTGTATTTCCACAGGACTCACAGGATCCTATTTGGGTGCCAGAACGACTGGTGTGAAAAGTGCAAGAAGATGATCACAAACAAGATATTGCTGATAGCATTAATTTGCCCACTGGTGGAGCCTCGTCTACTATGGGCCGTGATGAAGACGTTCCCATTACTGATGCCCGTGACTAGTACCTCTAGAGTTTTTCCATATTTGTTTACTACCAATGGTTCATTACAACTTCCTTATGTCCCTTTTAGTTCAGAGTTAGGAAATTATAGTTTAGCCGTGCATTTGGAGGCGACATTATGTTTTGTTGTATCTCAAAATGTTACTAATGGTGATTGTATACAGCTGGATAAGCAAGAGATAGGAGTGTTTGCAAAAAATTTTTCTCAGGATAAACGTGTAGTAAGTCTTACTGCCCTAGCTCCCTTAGCCCCTTATTCGGAGTTTTTAGGGAATGCCAAAGTACCTTTATTGTATCCTAGGTGTAAGTCAAAATTGGTATGGCCGTGGGAGTGGACAGAATGCCAGAGTTCCAGAGCGGTGGGATTAAAACCTGGTTTTGCTTTTACCCCTTTTATTGCTAAATTTGCCAATAGTACTTTTGTTAGTAATTAAAATTTTACCTATCATTTACCTCATTATTCTCATCCTGAGAATCCCTTTAATATTTGGTTAACTTGTGGAAAATATGCTTGTAGTAGTGCTAATGCCTTGGCCTTTTTGCAAGATGGGATGATTAGTTATTGTAATTATACTTGTACAAATTCTAATTGTAGGATGTCAGATGGTTCAATTTATAATGATTATGTTAGATATAATTCTTCCCGCAAATATCAGGCCAATTTTGATGCTAGCCCTGTTTGTGTTTGGCCTCCTTTTATGTTTCTTGTTTTTGATTATAATATTGTTAATGGTCCTTTTTTAAATTGTTCACAAAATCGATGTTATTTGAGCCAATGTTGGAATGCTAGTCTGTTTAATGCTGCTGTGGTTATGAGATTGCCAGCATTTGTTCCTGTTCTGGTCCAAGTGCAAGAAAAGGACTTAGTTGTGAAACTAAAGTGACCGAGGCGTGACCTTGGGGTCACTGCTTTGGTTGTCTTGATCTCGTCTTTGATCGCAACAGCTGCTGCTAGTGCTGCTGCCCTGGTGACATCGGTTCAGACTGCTGCGACCGCAAATAGACTATCTGAGGCTGTTTCTCAAGCGATGGACACACAGATACAAGTTAATCATCACCTTTATCACGGATTTATGGTGTTAAATCAGAGAGTGGACTTACTGCAGGAACAGTTGGATCTTGTATATAGTTATGCTCAACTTGCTTGTGTGGGTATGGGTAATGGATTATGTATTACTTCTTTGACTTATGTTAATTTTTCTCATGCTGCCAATTTGTCTAGAAGGTTAGGGAAAATGTTGACAGAATCCTGGTCTTTGGAATTTGAAAATCTTACCAATCAGTTGTGCTACGAAATTATGATTGTTAATACCACGTGGGTGAATATTGCCACTGTGGAAGATTTTGTAAATTGGGTTTCCAGTTCTTTTAATTGGATTAAGGAATGGGCAGGATGTGAAAAGGGAGAGAGACGGGAAGAGAGACGGGAAGAGAGAGAAACTGCAAGCGGGCTGAATAAAACGTGGCTTGAGAAGAAGTCCTAATTGTTGCGTTTTTCCTTGCCAGCCGAGGGGATTGCAACAAGGTATGAAGAAACTAGGAATCCATGAAACTCCCCCTCAATATAATAAAGCCATAAAACCCAAATTTAGAGTTATGTTTGTTGATGAAAATCAAAGCCATGTCTTTTAAAATTAGGAGTGGTAAAAGGATGATTATTTATTCCAGTGTTCTTCAATATAGTATTAGTATTTCTAACTAGAACAATAAGGAAAGAAGCAAATACAAATGGTTTGGAAACAGGGAAAAAGAATTTACAGGTTTCCTCTATGTGGATGACAGGATCTGTACTTAAAGAGCTGTATAGACCCCACTCCCAGATTGTTTGTGTTGATATAAAATGTCCGTAAAGTAATGGGAAATAAAATTAATCCTCAAAATCAGTGTCTTTTCTATACGTCAACAATAAGAAGAGAGAAAATGAAACCAGGAAAGCAACTTCTTTTGCAATAGACTCAAACACTTCTGATGCATTCACTTGAACTCACAAATCAATCTATTACCAAGAATAGAGAAAGGAAATGATCTAGCTATCTAATTATCAATCTCTCCACCTCTATACAATTAATGCAGTAGATCTATGTGTGTGAGTGTCATGTATCCATCATATACATATATATATATATATTCCTTTAAATTTAAAATAGAGGAATGAAAGTATATAATATCACAAATTATTATTACCTGCACAATAAATAAAGACAATTCATTTGATCCAAGATTGCTGATGATGCCTTTTCTACATGTTATCATATTTTTTAATTCTTTTAATCATATATAGGATGATAGAAATTTTAACCTATCTATTTAACACCTGGACAGAAAATGAATATTAAACCCTAATTTCCTAAACATACAGAATAATTGCCTGTTTGCTTTTTGAAGCACCAGTTTTTGAATTTATCAATTTAACAAGTGGCAAAAATTCCAATCCAAGGCAGTATATGAATAGTTCATTTTACTTTTCTTGTTAAAAGAAGTTAATAACATTGATACTTACATCATATTTCAAATGTCAATTTTAACTACAAATGTTCAAGAATGAAGTTTTTATTTGCAATCAATGGCACACAAATTAAAAAACAAAACAAAAATTGAGAATTAGTATGTAATAGATACATATTGGTTTGTATATCAGTAAGAGGATAGAATATAACCCCATGATTGATGTATATGTCTATATAGTTTTCTTTATATCTCCAAGTTCAATGAAATTGAGTATTGAGTCATTGCTCTTGTACTGTTCGCATCTAATATCCACATATCAAAGAGACCTTGTGCCTTTTGCTCCTATATTCTTGGCTTATCTCACTCAACATGATTTGATGTAATTTTATCCACTTCCCATAGAATTCCATTGTTGTATCTTGTCTGGTGGCTATGTATATAAATACCACAATCTTTATCCATTCATCTTCAGTGTGGCATCTGGGAAGATTCCATTTTTTGGCTATTTTGAATACTGCAGAGATGAATGTAGATATCGAGGTATCCTTGTCATTTCCAGGGTTACAATGCCTAGGAGTGTTATAGATGGGTTATAGGGAAGGTCTATTTTCAGTTCTTTTAGGACATTCAGACTGCCTTCCAGAGATGTTGTAATAGTTTATATTTCAACCAGCAATTCAGTAGTGTTCCTCTTTCTCCACATCTGCACTAACATTTTTCGTTGCATGAGTTTAGGTCATTCTGATTTGCTAAGGAGGAATCTTAGGGTAGTGTTTATTTGCACTTGCATTATAACCATGGATGATGAACATTTTCCTATGTTGCTTTGCCATTTTACCTCTTCTTCTGGTAAGTTCTGTTGCCCATTTAGCAAATGGGTTTGTTGGATTTGGGGGATAACTTTCCTGACTCCCTGTATATATTGGCCACCAAGCATCTGTGTGATATATAATTGGTAAAAATATTACCTTAGTTGGTTGGCTGTCTTTTTACATTAACAATTATCTCTTTTTCAGTGCAGAAACATTTTTATATTTAGGCAGTCACATTTTTGAGTCTTTCTCCAATCTATCATGACCCTGGACTCTGTTCAAGAATTTTTTTGCCCGGTCCTATGAGTTCCAGCATCTCTCCTACTGTGCTGTGTATCAATTTCAGAATTTCATTTGAGATATTGAGGTGTATGATCCATTTTGAGTTAATGTTTATGCATGCAAACAGACTGGGATCAATTTTAGTTTTTTGCATGTGGCTCCCCTGTTTTCCCAGCATCAACAATAGAACAGACTGTGTTAATTCCATTGTATATCTTTGGTTCCTTTATCAAATATAAGTTGACTATTGGTTTGTAGTTTTATTTGTGGAAGTTCTACCTGTTTCCTTGATCTTCTGGACTATTTTGCGGCCAATACCAAGCTATTTTTGTTATTATGGTTCTATAGTAGCGATTGAAGTCTGGTATTATTATACCATCTGTATTGGTCTTTTTGCCTGAAATATTTGGTTGAAATTTTTTGTCTGTTTTTGTTCCATATGAACCCTTGGATTATGCCCTCAATTTCAGTAAAGAAATGTCCTTGTGATTTTGTTGGGAATTGCATAAAATTGTATATCAATTCTGGGAGAATATCCTTTTTCACAATGTTGATTCTCCCAAACTATGAGCATGGAATATCATCTTTGATTTCTTTCTTTAGGCATTTATAATTTTATTAAATAATCAGTTTGTGTCCTTGTTTAGGTTAATTCCTGTACACTATTTTTTGGGGGTTTATTGTGAATGGGATTGCTTTTTTTTTTTAATTTCGCCTTCTGTTTGGGTATTGTTGGCATACAGAAATACTACTGACTTGTGAAGTTTAACTTTTGAGTTTAATTTGTTTAATTTTTAGTTTAATTTGTAAGAGTTTGGGAATGGAATTTGTTGCATCATTTGAAGAAAATATCATGTCATCTGCGAATAGGAATTTTTAATTTTCTCTTTCCCTTTTAATGCTTTAGTTTTGCCTTACTAATCTGTGGGGTTCTGCACTATATTGAAGAGAACTGGAGAGAATGGCCATCCTGGTCTTGTTCCAAATTTTTAGGTAAATGTTTCTTCTCCATTTAGTATGCCACTAGTTTTAGGTCTGTCATATATGGCATTAAATGTTTTAAAGAATGTCACTTCTATTCTTATTTTGCTAGTGCTCTCAACATGAATGGATGTTATATTTTCTCAAATACCTCATCAGCATGCAGAGAAACTATCACATAATTCTTAACCTTAGCTCTTGTAATATGATGTATTGCATTATTTGATTTGTGACTGGTAAACCAGCCTTGCATCTGTGGGATGAAGTCTACTGTATTATTTTCTTATCGTGACTCTGAATTCTGTTGACTAGTATTTTATTGAGGATCTTTGAGCTGTGTTCATCAGAGAGATTCGTTTGTATTTCTTTTTGGTTAGATCATTTCCTGGTTTGGGGATGAGTGTGATATTACCTTCATAGAATCAGTTTGGAGTTGTTCCTTTTGCCTCAACTTCTCAAAGTGTTTCAAGAGTGTAAGCATCAACTCACCTTTAAAAGTTTTGTAGAATAATACAGTGAAACCATCTGGGCCTGGGCTCTTCTTTGTCTGCATGTTTCTGATTGCTTCTGCTATCTCATTGTTTGAAACTGGTTTGTTCAAGGGAGTAGATGTGTAGTTCATTTTACTTTCAATGCATACTGTAAGGTGATATTCATCAGCAGGAAATTTTAAGATTTCAATCCATCAGTAATTCTTTTTTGTCTGCTTACCAATAGGGCTTATCTTGAATGCCTATGATGATGGTCTTCATTCAACAAACATTCCAAAACTAAAGGTCATCTAATTTTTACAATAAGCATTAATGTAGATAAAGCTCTTACATTTGGAAGAACAGTTTATAATTCATTATTTTGACCTTTCCTGAAATTTAACTTTAGTTGTCAGTTTTCAATGAAATAAAATGTGTAAGTAAACAAACCATTAGTTTTCACCTCTTAGATTTTACAAGGGTTATTTTCATTACATTTTTAGGAGTAATAAAACTGTCTTCTACTGATGGACATTCCTATCAAAATTCTCTGTAGTTCCTAAAAATGAATAGGTAATGAAAAGAAATGCCATCGTAATATAGAAAGTGGTTTTTTAATATAGTCAACTGTACTATTACAGTGCTTTTATTTATATCCTTGGAGGCTTGAATAATGATATTGGTTTATACACTGGGTATGAGGTCCAAATTATCAGGCCATAGAATCCATTATTGTGACAGATATAATAACTTGAATATAACGACTTCAATGAGGCTACAGTTCCCATTGAATCACAGGAAAGTATTTCCAAATTCATCATCTGTTTACTTAATGATGTTCCATGTGTTGCACAGTTCCATTACAGGTCATATATCGATATCTAGCATATAACATTTCAAATATTTCTGGGGAAGATGCTTCAATTCTAATCATGGGTATTAATTGCTCTGTTTATCAAAGAAAATAAAGCAAATGCATCGCACATTAAATAGATAGAAATAGATGTGCAATGCAAATGGATTGCATTCAGTAAAGAAAAGAGAGATGTTAGGAAATGCAGTACATGTCTATCTTTGAAAGAATGACATAAAGAATCAATAATTGACACAATTTCATTTTAATTGTTGAAGAATCTGGATTAGGCATAAAGCAAATAGATAAAAATGTAGCTTCATTGTTTGGTTCATTTGTTCTTAGCAATTTTAATACTAACTAGTGTTTCCAATTATGTAAAGATTACACTCAATAGTTTGTGTATGAACTCTTCAGTTTTTCAAAATTTGTGGGCCATATGAATAGGATTGTAAACTGTGGGACTGAGTTTTGGATTGTGCAAAGAAAACAAACTTTATGATCATGTCCTTTCAAGATGTAAAACAAGAGTTTTAGACCATCAAATATTACCAACTAGAGGGAATATAAAAATACAAATGCTAAAGAATTGATAGCATGTTAGAATATACAGAAGATAGAATCGATAGAATTGAAGACAGACTGAAGTTAATATCCAGAGCACCATAAGGGAATATTTTACAAATCTTTAAGTCAAAGAATTAGGGAATTTAGAAGAGATGAATGAATTTGTACAAAATATTTATATACCCAAAATAAACCAAGATGATGTAAACTAACTAAACAGATGTATTTCAAGTAATGAAATAGAAAGGGCAATAAGAAAATTCACATCCAAGAAAAGCCCAGGACCTGATGGATTCACAGCTCAACTCTGTAAGTTATTCAAAAGAAAACATCCACAATCTATTCAATTAAATTGAAAGTGAAAACTCATTTTAGGAAGCCAGCATAACCCTCAACAAAATCAGATAATGGGTTCCCGGTGTTTGGCCTAGATGTAGAATGCTTGCCCAGCATTCACAAAGACTGCGTACAATTCTTCAGTACCATATAGAAGAGAAACCCTAGAAATGGTGCTGTGGCTCAAGGGCTAACTTTGACCAAGTCCAATGACAGTATTGAGACCCTGAGTTCAAGCCCTAGGAGTGACAAACATAAGACAAATATGCAAAAAAAAAAAAAGAAAGGAGAGAAAGACTACCTAAAGAAAGAACAATCTATCTATTTCTTTGATAAACAATGATTCAAAATGATAACAAAATACTGGCTAACTGATTTCAAGAACTCAGACAAAAATTATACACTGTAATCAAAGATTATTCATCTCAAGGATGTAAACCTGATTTAATAAATGCAAATCAATTAATCCAATTCATCATAACAACAGAAGCTATGATAAGAACCCCAATGATCATCTCAGTAGATGTAGAAAAAACAATTGACAAGTTCCTACACACTTCCATGCTTACAGCTCTGGAGAAACTCAGTTTCCATGGATGTACCTCAGTAAAGTAAAGGCTGGTTATGACAAAAGTACAGCTAGTTTACACTTAATGGCCAAAAGCTAAAGCCATTTCTTCTAAAACCAAGAATAAGACAAGACTATTGCTATTCACTGCAGTATTCACGTTCCTAGCAACAGCAATAAATCAAGATGAAAATGGAAAGGGAATCCAAATAGGGAACGTTGTCATCAAACAGTCCCTCTTTGCAGATGATATTATCCTACATTTAAAAAAGCTATGCACCCAATATCTAATTTACTCAAGGTAATTCAAACTTTTACAAATTAACAATGAATAAAAATAACCCTCCAAAATCAATCATTCTCTTGTAACCAACAACAAGACCACCTAGGCTGAAATTAGGAAAACAACTCCTTTTGCAATATCTCATAAAAATAAAATACCTTGGACAAAGAGTTTGGCCTAGTAGTAGAGTGCTTCCCTAGCATGCACAAAGACCAAGGTTCGATTCCTCAATACCACATACATAGAAAAAGCTGGGATTGGTGCTAAGGCTTAAATTGTAGAGCTCTAACCTTGAGAAAGTCCAAGGACAGTGCTCAGGCCTGGAGTTCAAGCCAGAGCTAGCAAAAATAAATAAATGAAATAAGATAAAATAAAATAAAATACCTATGTATTAAATTCACTAAGGAAGTAAAGGACCTGAATGAGAAAAACTTTTCCAGAAAACACAAATTAAAGCAAAAGGAAGGAAGTGGAAAAATGTCCCATGCTCCTGGAAAGAAGAGTTAATATCGTGAAAATGGCAATGCTGCCAAGGGCTATCTACTAATTCAATGAAATACCCATCAATAATCCAATGTCATTCTTTAAGGAAATAGAAGAAGCAATCAAAAAATTCTTAGGGAATAATAAAAGACCTCGTAGAGGTCTTTCTACTAACATTCCTTGGAAGAGAGGAGAGGGCTGGAGGAATGACAGTACCAAACCTAAGACTCTATTACAGAGCTAAAGAAATGAAAACAGCTTGTAGCACAAGAAGGGTTCTGAAGATCAGTGAAAATGAACTGAAGACCCAGAAAATGAATCCCGAGACTTAGTGGTCTTTAATGAGGAGGCTAAAAGATCAGATCGAATAAAATCAGACATTTTCACAAGTGGTACTATCAGAAGAAAAATCCTGAAGAAAAATCATGTTGGATGTATAGGTCATCCTGCATCAGAATTCACTCTAAATGAATCAAAGACTTTGAGGTAAAGGCACATATCCTGAACAATGTCCAGGAATGATGGGGAAATACACCTTGAAACAAGTAGAAATGTTCCTTAATAAAATCCCAGAAATAAAATGAATTAATGTTTGGATAAATGGGATTGCATTAAACAGTAGAGATTTTGCATGACCAAGGACATAGCTAACAAGGCAAATAGGAACCCTGTAGTGTGGGAGATGATTTTCACTTGCCATTCCACAGACAAGAGCTTCATATCCAAAATACTCCTAGAGCACAAAAATTCAATCTCTCAAAAACAAATTATCAAAGAAATAACAATCCCATAAAAGGTGGGCTAAAGATTGAAAGGCCTGTCTGAAGAGGAAATAAGAATGCCCTATAGATACATAAAGAAATACTCCACATCTCTGGCCATAAAAGAAATGCAAATCAAAACAATTGAGATTCTTCTCCCACAGCCAGTTAGAATCATCATTATCCAGAAATCTAATAACAACAGATGCTGGAGGATAGGCCACTAGGATGGATCAATACTATACTGTTGTTGGGAATTTAAACTAGTTCAACCAGTCTTGAAAGCACTATGGTGCAAAAGAGCTCCCCTATGACCTAGCAATGCCAATTATTGGCATTTACCCAAATCCCCAGAAACTAGAGTATTCTATGGCTACCAACATATGATTTATTGCAGCATTATTTACTGTTTCATCAACCCAGATGCCCTCAGTAGATGAATGGAAAAAGAAGATGTGACATTTTTAAAATATTTTTATTGTGACTGATAGAAGGGTTACATTATATTCAGCAGATAGAAGTGCATTACTTCATTGATATCCTTTCTCATGACATGGTCCCCATTTCCCTACTACCCTACCCCCACTTATCTTGATTTCCCTCTTCTCTATCCAATTTCAAATAACCAATTAAGCACCTATAAAAGATATCAGATAACATGGTGAAATATTGTACCAATATGAGATAACCAAGGCATGGCAAAAGAGATGAAAGATAACATAGTACATTAAGGACAACAGTCACTCATTATATGGCTTTTGTTTCCTTATCCTGGAGGTCCTTACATTTACTGTCATACTGCTTAGTGTTATGTTTCTAGATTTTGTTCTATTGTAAATCTCTGGTAGGAGAGCTGAAGATTTCTACTGATTATGACAAATGAGGGAGACTATTAGGCCTATATTCCTTTGAGTCTGGCTTATTTCACCTAATATGATTTTTTCTAAATCTTTCCATTTCCTTACAAATGGGGCAATGTCGTTCCTTCTGACAGGAGCATAGAATTCCATTGTGTATAAATACCACATCTTGTTGATAAATACCACATCAACTGAGGGAAATCTGGATTGGTTCCATATCTTTGCTATGGTAAACAGAGTGGCAATTAAGATGTGGCATATTTTATACAATGCATTTCTATACTGCCATCAGAAAGAACATTGCCCCATTCATTAAAAAGCAAAATAAAATTGAATTACATGGAAAAAATCCTATTAAGTAAAGTAAGCCAGACCCAAAAGAACATAGGCTCCAGTGGTTTACCTCATTTGTAATAACTAGTGCACATTTAAGACAATCCAAGCAGAGGATCACAATAGGATAAACATTATGTAAAATTGGTCATATAGGATGAAACTAAACAAAATGAACTCTACCATATGGATGCAGGAGGTTTGTCTTTGTGATTGTTGTTCTTAATCAATTATGTTATTTCCTCTCTTTCCCCCTAATGGTTAATATCAGATGGTTGCTGTTATCTGATGCTGTTATCTGGCGTGTTATATATATTTTCATCTGCTAATTTGAAATGGGGAGGGGAAGGAGAAAACAAAGAAGATTGGGAGGAATGAAGAGGGGAAGGTGGTAGAAAAACATGAGGTCCATCAATATTCAGGAATGATGCACCCACTCCCTGATGTATATAATTGTAAACCCTTAATACAATATCTTGACAATAAAAAAGCTACACATACATGACCATATAGCTAAGACTAAGTGAACAGAAATTCTAGGATATAGGATTATGTTGGGGACTGACTGTGGGGTCAGTGACCTTGGACCCGCACAATTGAGTACACAAGGAAGTAAGCTCTTATCATGATTTTGGGCTGTGTCAATAGCTTCTCATTTAACCTGTTTGGGACTTGATAGCTTCTCATTCAACCTATTTCAGACTTGATACTGTTTGTATGAATGTAGCCCCTGGCAGTTCCCTAGTTTAAAGAAGTGTATTTAAGATTGAGAATTGGAAATAAACTGGGCTACGGTCTTGGGATACAGGCTTCTTAAGCTGTGGCCCCTGATTTGGGCTGTAGCCCTCCTGAACCCTATCTGTTTGTCTCTCTTCTATTTTTTCCTAGTCCTTGCCCCCTATTTCAGGAATCCCAATCTGCGAACCCTGGTTTGCTGCCGGTTGGCCCCGGCATCTGGCGCCCGAACAGGGACCCTGAAAATCTGGGACAAAGGTGAAGGACCCCTCCCTGTGGTGAGTAACACATCGTAGGACTATTAAGAGAGGATCTTAAGAGTGTGTATAGTCAGGAGTAAAAATTATGGGTCAAGTTAATAGCCATAGGTTATTTCTACCGAACTTAACAGGCCTAGAAGCCCACGGAACATGGGTGGAAAAAGGGGTGCTTCAGAGCTTCCTACAGTTTGTCGAGGAGGCATGCCCGAGGTCTATAGAGGAGGAATTCCAAAAAATCTGGCAGCGGATAGGAAAAAGAATTCAAGAATATTATAATGTATATGGCCCCGAAAAGACCCCAGTAGAGGCTATTGATGTATGGAATTTAGTAAGTGAATGCATAGATCCTCAACATGAGAATGCTGAACTTAATCTTGAATTAAGGGAACTTTATGAATTAAAGGACCCTTCTGAAAACCCTGAGGCTGAGCCATATGCCGCAGCCCAAGAGAGTCTAAGTGAGATCTTGAAAAGGAAACAACAACCACTAGATATTGAGTATCAGAATTCAGGTTTGAATATCAAGGAGGAAAGTTATGATGAGTCAATGGAGGGCCGGATGGCTACGATAGAGAAGAAGTTACAAGGAATGCCACATTTTCTATCGAAAATGGGGATGGAGCAGAGAGCCCCCCCAGAAGTAGGAAAGAAATATGACCCTCAGGCCACTATGGTGTCTGATTCTAAACCTTACCCCTCACACCCACCGCCTCCGGCTGCAGCCTTACGGCCTCAATCCCTTTTTCAACCTTTAGGCAAGCCTAAAGGCCCTAGCAACAAGTCCCTTTTAACAGGCACTACAACCAGGCACAGTGCATCGCAATTAAACCTGACTCAGGCTGCTAGAGAGAGGGAAGATATTTCAGGGCCTCGATGCTTCCCTAGTTTAGTTGATCATGATGAACAAGTACACCATCAACCTGTTCCTGTTAAACTGTTACAGGATTTAAAGAGTGCCTGCTCCCAATATGGGCCAACTGCCCCTTTTACTCAAGTAATATTGGAGGCCGCATGTGCTGGTATTGCATGCCCAAATGACTGGAAGCGGCTTGCCAGAGCATGCCTTAGTGCAGGAGAGTACTTATTATGGGAGACAGAGTTCACTGCACAGTGTCGGGCTAAAATTGAAACAAATAGGTCTAAGAACCTGCCTTACACTGTTGATCAGTTGTTAGGAGAGGGAACCTATAAAAACACCGAAGATCAATTCGGTTATGCAAAGGAGGCCTATTTGCAAATAAATGCTGTGGCGAGAGAGGCTTGGAAAAGGTTACGCAATTCCAATCGTACAAAAAATCTAGTAGAAGTTAAACAGGGACCGAATGAACCTTATCTAGAATTTCTGTCTCGATTAATGGAGACTGCAGACCGCCTAGTACAAGATGAGAATGCAAGGAAGATTATAGTTAGACACATAGCCTATGAAAATGCCAACGCCGCCTGTCAGGCAGCTATCAGACCCCATAGGAATAAGGGAGGAATCACGGACTTTATTTCACTGTGTGCTGATATTGGACCCTCCCATGTACAAGGCCTTACCTTAGCCGCCACTCCTCAAGGAAAGACTGTTACTGAGTTTCTAAAATATAGAGGTCAGCGGCATTCTCGGGATGCTAGACCCCTAGGGCGTTGCTTTTCTTGTGGACAAATAGGACATTGGATGACGCAATGCCCACGCCAGGCCAGGTTAAAGACAGAAAAATCACCTGGCACATGTCCATGCTGTGGTAAAGGGAAGCACTGGGCTAAAGATTGCAAGTCAGCAACAAATCGCAATGGCCGCCCATTTTTGGGAAACTGGAGAAGTTGCCAGCCCCTGGCCTCGCAAAACCATGGGGCAGTCCCTCCCTCTTCTCGGCCACAAGTGCATCTTCTAACAACCCCCCAAGATCAGTCTCCAGCCTCCTCCGTGCCACCCCAGGCAGTGCAGGATTGGACCTCTGTTCCTCCACCTGCTCAGTATTGACCCCAGAGATGGGGACACAAGCTCTCCCCACGGAGGTCTTCGGCCCCCTTCCCCCGGGAGTGGCTGGATTGCTGTTAGGGCGAAGTAGCTCAGCCCTTAAAGGGATACAGATTACACCTGGCAAAATTGACCAGGATTTTACTGGAGAAATCAAAGTTATGGCCTCTGCCCCGAAACACGTGGTATCGATCCCAGCCGGTCAAAAATTAGCACAACTAATACTTGTGCCTTTACCTCCCGGGGAGACTGCTAATTCCCCATGTGGACAGAGAGGATTTAGATCTTCTGATATCTATTGGGTACAAAGCATAAAACAAGAGAGGCCTGAGATGACTATATTTATACAAGAAAAGCCCTTTAAAGGAATATTAGACACTGGAGCAGATGTGTCTGTGATATCTAAAAAACATTGGCCAGCCCAATGGCCCCTGACAACCTCTATGACTTCCCTACAGGGGGTTGGGCAAGCAACTGATCCACAGCAGAGCAGTGCGATCCTTGTTTGGAGAGATGAGGAAGGGCACTCTGGTCATTTTCAGCTATTTGTCCTGGATCATCTGCCAATTAATTTATGGGGTCGTGATATCATGGAAAAAATGGGAGTGTATATGTTTAGTCCTAGTGCTGCGGTCACTAAGCAGTTACTTGATCAAGGCCTCCTCCCCTTTAGGGGACTAGGCCAAGCAGCACAGGGGGAGCCAGAGCCACTCCAACCCCAGTCTCACTCACAGAGACAAGGATTAGGGTATCGTGGAGAGAGCTAATGGATTATTAAAACATCAAATTGCTAAAATACAGAAAAGGAGAGTCATATCTCGTTACCCCTGTGAATATACTTAATCATGCCTTATTTGTTTTAAATTTTTTGAATTTGGATTCAAATAATTTATCTGCTGCTCAGCGATTCTGGGAAAAAAGAGAGCAGCGTGCTTTTGCCTTAGTAAAATGGAAGGATCCCCTAACTGGTGCTTGGCATGGACTCGATCCTGTTCTAACCTGGGGTCGAGGGCATGTATGTGTTTTTTCACAAGGAGAAAATGACGCCCGCTGGCTGCCTGAACACTGCGTTCGGATCATGGAGAGTGACAGTGGCCATCCAAGCAGCGACTCACTGGGCCTACACCCCCAACCCTCCAGTAGTGCATCCTGCAACGTGGGAAGGACCTGAGTTATTTGTGCATGTCAATTGGGACTGCTACTGATCCACTTGTTCCACACATTCATATGAGCTGTGTTTCTCCTCCTTTTACTATTATGTAGGGCCCTTTTAACATATTCATTGACTCTACACAATTTAATATGTGACATTATTTTGTCTTTACCATCCCTCTTCTTAATAACCTTTTTTGTAAAAGATGCCCAGGTGAAAAGCAAAGGCCTCCAGAGGTAAGTAGAAGTCGGCCGACCCCCTGTATGTCTGCGTTTTATTTTATTTTATTTTATTTTATTTTTGTTTGTTTGTTTGAAAAGGTGTACTGTGGGCCTAAAACAGAGGCCTCGGTGGTCAAGGGACGCCTTGACCCCCCCTCCCCTTCTGAGTTTCTTGTCAATATCAAGGCATACCTGAGAGTCCCACCAGCAAGACATGTCTAAATCTAAAAATAACTGTTTGGTGAAAACATTCATTTGAGCTCATGTTTTTTTTGTGTTAAGTGTATCTGATTGAGTCCAATTTTCTTGTTATATGTCAATGTCTGATTATTTAAAAGTCTCCGTTTCTCTGTCTTGTTCGTGTTACATATTTTTCCTTGTCCAGTTTTGTCTTTAAAATTGGTACCATTTCTAAGTATGGATCCGTATGGTTTTTCTGTGCGTACTCAAGCACACATCCTTGTTATTTATTTGAACATTTCTGGGCCTAGCATGGCCGGCTCCCCCATGTCTGCAGTTGTAACTAGCCCTGGAAAAATAAATTCCAGCTAAGTTGCCTTGCAAAAAGTTTTGTTTTGAACCTGGTTCTCACCTGTAAGAGTAAAATTGGCAAAACTCTCTTGACACAAACTTCCGGGAATTGAACAGCCAATATTAATTTTGCGCGCTTTATGATCTTTGAGTATGAATGTGTGTGAATGAGTGAGTGAACATGTTCAAGGTTAAATTGTCAGCATGCTGTATAAAACAATGGATAAATTTATACTTAAACACAAAGACAATTGGGTAAATCTAAGCTTAAAACTTCAACAAAAATATTAGGTTTGAATGTTTTACAATGTCTCAAAGAATTATTGTGTTGTCTTAAAGAAAAACTGGTAAAAAGTATTTTTCTAAAGATCCTGAAATCTGCATTTTAAAAATCTGGTATTGCAATACATACAGCTGTTTACATTGTAAACATTGTATCCTGTTTAGCACAGAGGTGTTAGGGAATTTGGGATTTACTACTTTAAGTTAAAGTTTGGAAACATGTATTAGATTTAAATGTAAAATTGTTCATTAACGTCAGAAACTTTGCCTGTCTGTCTTTTCTTGCAAACTGATACTAGAAATATGATGGTAAAATGTGGATAATGTGATTAGTATTTTAAAGGAATGTTTAAAGGTTTATCTCCATGCAATTGGGTATATTTTAAAAAAGGAGGAAACTAAGTTCAGACTTAGATTTTTGGTGCACTGATGATGTTTGTAGTTCTTGGATTAAGGAAAAACATATTTGGGTTTAAACTGTGGGAGTTCTAGGCAGCAATCTTAACTGAAAGAAAGAAAGAAAAAAAATGCCTCTTCTAAAAGGAGGCCTGAAGGCAAAGGGCATTCCTTGAGCCCAAGGAGACCTGGAGAAAAGGGAGTGCCTTGAGCCCTTAAAGGTTTTTCAAATGCAAATGAAGACTAAAATGTTAAGTGTTTACGTTAAAAAGTGTAAACGTTTTAAAGAACATTAGAAATGGGTTTCTGAATAATATTTGAAAGTGAAGTTGTCTTAAATGTTTTAAGAAAGAGAAAAAAGGAAAATCAGGACTACCAAAGTAACTTCCAGCTAGCCCATGGAGAAGAACAGCAATCCTTATTCAGATGTAACTTTGGCTTTTACCAGGTTCTAGGTAAGCTCATGCTTAGAGACTATTTCTGTGTTGACCACCTTGTTGCTTTAATTGGAGTAACGTGGCCTTTTGTAGGACTCACTGATCTGAAAACTGCAGTTCTGAGCCAACCCCGGGCAAAGCAAAGTCCCTGTGAGACTGTGGTGTCTAATCTGGCAGCAGAGTGCTAATTGATGCAGAGTTGCTTTGGAGCTCAAAGTGGCAGAGTGCTAGCCTTGAGCTGGAGAGCTGAGGGACAGTACCCAGACCCCGAGTTCAAGTCCAGCAACCAAGCAAGTGAATTGCCCACGGGATGTTTATCCCTGTGTGGAGAGACACTACTGGGACAATGAAGTATCCAGATGCAGAAAGCCTCTGCGTGGATGGCAGAGATGGTGTCAGATCCTAGAGTCACTCGTGCTTGGCCATTCAATATTAATCAGAGCCGGGAGGTCATAGAATAGTTTGTAAGCATGCCTTACTAATGCCCGTGCTTTTCATAACTGGGCAGGAACTTGTCTATCTTCTGTGATAGTGGGTAGTTTAAAGTCCTAATTGAGCAAAATTTTTATTTTTTATTTTTGACACCAGCCACAAATTCAGGAAAAGTTTGTGGATCTGAGGCTTGTGTCTCTATTAATCTGTTTAGATCTGACAACTGAAGCATTGTTAAGGTTGCAGAAATTTAGTTCCCCAGACAATCAAGAAAAAGCCTTTGCAAATGGGTGCTATGTAAGCTACACTATTGTAGCCAAAGATGGTTTGTGCAGTTGTTAAATGTCAAATATGATCTCTAGTTTGGAGTAAATTATTGTTCCTAATATCTAATCCTTGCAACCCCTTGATAAAACAGGCTAGCCTTCTTAAGGTCCCTGGTCAAGCACAGAGACAACACCCCTGAGTCAGCTTGAAGAAGTCACAGAAGTTGAATCTCCGCCCATCAATCCCCGTTAGACCAAGGGACCAAAGTCATTTTTGGAAAATGTGACAGGAGAAATTAGGGGTATAGAAAAGAGTAAAAAATTGCACTTGTATTTCTTTTAAAATAAAGATGGGGGAGATGTTGGGGACTGACTGTGGGGTCAGTGACCGTGACTGTGGGGTCAGTGACCTTGGACCTGCACAATTGAGTACACAAGGAAGTAAGCTCTTATCATGATTTTGGGCTGTGTCAATAGCTTCTCATTTAACCTGTTTGGGACTTGATAGCTTCTCATTCAACCTATTTCAGACTTGATACTGTTTGTATGAATGTAGCTCCTGGCAGTTCCCTAGTTTAAAGAAGTGTATTTAAGATTGAGAATTGGAAATAAACTGGGCTACGGTCTTGGGCTACAAGGCTTCTTAAGCTGTGGCTCCTGATTTGGGCTGTAGCCCTCCTGAACCCCATCTGTTTGTCTCTCTTCTATTTTTTCCTTGCCCCCTATTTCAGGAATCCCAATCTGCGAACCCTGGTTTGCTGCCAGTTGGCCCCGGCAGGATTATGTTGTTTATTTTTATGATTTTTCTTCTCAATGTACTAAGTGAAGTTATTTCTTGCCCCTTTATTCCCCTGGTGTTTTTTCTCATGTTGTTATTGTATCTTCCTTTCTTATGGATATTTTATATCCATTTATTTGTTAATATGAAATAGGGAAGGAAAGGGGGAAAATAAGATGACTAGGTCTCAATGCGGGGGAAAGAAAGGGGAACAAACCATGGAAAGGGACATCAAAATATTCCTCTGGTTGCCGCTACCAGTGGAATGTCACTGCCAAATTCAATGCAATACTCATAAATAGTCCAATATCCCTCTTTAAGGAAATAAAGTGAAGTATGACAGTTTCAAATAAATATAGGCTCCAATGTTTCCCTCATTTTCTTGAATATAATTACCCCTTCCCTTGCTTTTCTTGCACTTCCCCTCCACACACCTCTCCCATTCATCTTATTGTTCCTTTAATTTTCCATTTTCACATTCACAAATATACAATTATGTATGTATTTGAAAGTTATCCTTTATTAAGAAAGTTTCAATCTAGGCAAAGGAGCCTTAGATTATCTTCAATTCCTTCCTGAAAAGTTTTCAGGGTATATGCATTAACGTTAACATCTTTGATCAATTTGGAATTAAAACTGGTACAGGGTGACATGTAAGGATTCAACTGTAGTATTCTACAGGCACTTAACCCATTCTGCCAGCACTATTTACTAAAGAGGATTTCGTTTTTCTATCCTATTTGTTGGGGATGTGTCCTTTTTATGAGATGAGTTGTCTTTAGGTTTGTCAGTTCATTTCTGGGTCTTCATTTCTTTTCCATTTTACTTTAAGTCCTGTTCTGCTGCAAGGACCAAGCTATATTTACATCTACAGTTCTGAAATACAGTCAGAAACTTTGTATTGATATTCTTCCAGTGCTGTTTTTCCTGGCTAGCTTTAACTATATAGTGTCCTTTATTATGCCAATGAAAGTTTTAGATTGCTTTTTCTATTTTACTAGGAAATGACATTCGGATATTGATGTATAGTGCACTGAATTTGTAGATCGCCCTTAATGGCATTTCCATTTTTAAGATAGTAAAGCTCCAAGTCCAGGAATATTGGAGGTTTTACCACTGTTTAATTTGTCTTTAATTTGTACTGAGGAGGGCCTGGAGAAGGAAGCTAAAGGAATTGTCAATATATGGAATCATTGGAGAGATATTCCCAGTTAGGCAGAAGGACAGGCCCATCCAGATACCAGAAGCTTTTAGGAGCCCAAAAGACCAGAGCAGATTACATTACACTAACACAAGAGAATCCAAACAATCACTAGAGGCCAAGAACAGGATCCTTAAATCTTCCAAAGAAAAGACAAAAAAAATACCTCCAAAGAAAAGCCAATCAGTGTAACCACAGATTTCTAAGCAGGGGTCTTGGAAGGATAAAGAACTTTGGATAATGGATTCCAGGCCCTCAGACAAGTAACTATTAAGTAAGAATAATGCATCCCGCTGGGCTATCATTCATATCCAAGGGAAAAAGTAAAAACCATCCACAGTGAGGGAAAATTGAGACAAAACTAGCATTATTTAAAACTCTCAAAGTGCTATACACATGGACTCAAGAAGAAAGCCTAAGGCTAGTACACAGGCCCTGATTTCATGCCCCAGCACTGTCAAAAATTGGATCCAAAGTTTGCAAAAAGCATTTGCCATTACCCTGAATGTTATACCTCCTGTATTTCCAGTACTACAGGAAACATGCAAACTATTGACATTACTTTACTATGTGAAAATTCACTTGCCTTCAGAATGCATTTTCCAAGAATATGACCATAATCAGTATGTCCAAATACACTTTCACTCTCCCACTTGATTCACAAACTAGATCCAATCTTTAGCCTTAGCAAGTTATAAGAAAGTGAAACAAGTAGGATCCAATATATGATCAACTAGCATGAGTCCTTGTCATGTCTAAAATTTTGATATGAAGTTTAGAAATGTATCATTTCAGAAAAAGAGAATTTCTGTGCTTGAAATATTCAGCAGTGTGACTGTTTGAATTATCTTCTATGGACACCATTTCTGTGTTCACTATTATAGATATAAGAAACTGTCCAATGACAGGTAAGGACTGATTGTGTTAGAGATCTTTCTTTATATTAATGATCAATATTTAAAATGCACATATCACATTCAACTTGCAATTGCATTCAACTTGCAATCCATATAGCTTCTCAAGTTTTCTGAACTCCTAAAATCTTAGGACAATATTGCGTAGTGTGGGAACTTGTCCTGTTTACAAGAGTTTCGACTTCTCCATGGCACTTATCAATAAACTATTGCTGTGCATCTCCCCTAGGGTAAGTGATGAAGAAAACTTTTCTGTAGCTCTAAACAAGTAGATTATGAAATAACTATGTCTTTAAAAGTAAGGATTTTCTTTGACCATGTTGTACAACTTGGGCAAATTTCACTTTGAAACCTACACTAATATGGAACGCACATCTGCAAAACACCATTTGTCAAGAAGTGCAGAAGCTTGAGATCAACTTCATAGTGCTGAGTATCTCATTTAAATGATTCTGGGTTTATTCTAGGCAGTTATCACAAAAGATTTGGTGCACCCAATGCCTGTTCTGTTAAATCCTGCTCAGTTAAAAAGTGAATGTTGGCTAAGGCATTGGTACTCATGCCAGTTATCCCAGCTACTCAGGTGGCTGAGACCTGGAAATTGAGGTTCAAAGCCAGCCCAGGCAGGAAAAGCCATGAGACTTCAAAACCACCTTAAGCTCTTGGAAAAAGAGCAACATAACAATCCCAATTACAGTAGAAGAAAGAAAATTATTAAAATCAAAGCAGAATTAAATGAATTGGATTCTGAAAAACTATAGAAAGAATCAACAAAACAAGGAGTTGGTCATTTGAAAAATTTAACAACATTGACAAATCCTTATAAAATCTTACAAAAAATTGAACGGAGATCACCAAAATAAACAAAATCATAGATGAGAATTGAAATATCATTACAGATTACCAAACTCCAGAGCAGCATAGGGAGTGGTTTTCAAACCTTCATGGCCCCAAAATATGAGAACCTAGAAGAGATGGATGAATTTTTAGCCAATATTAACACACCCAAACTGAACCAAATCCAACTAAACAAATGTATCCCAAATACTGAAATAGAAATGGCACTCAGACCTTCCATCCAAGAAAAGCCTATGACCTGATAGACTCATAGCTGAATTCTATAAGGTGTTCAAAGTAGAGCTTACACCAACACTCCAATGCAATGTAAAACGAAGGCTGTTTGCCAATCTCATTCTGCGAAGCCAATATAGCCCTCATCCCCAAAACCACACAGGACCTCATCAAGAAAGAGAACTATAGACCAATTTCTTTGATGATTATTGATGCAAAACTTCTCAACAAAATACTGGCTAACCATATTAAGCAACTTACCATCAATTATACAATATGATCAAACAGAATACATCCTAGGAATGCAAAGTTGATTCAATATACACAAGTCAAATAATATAAATCCTCACAATAACAGGAGCAAGGACAATCAAATGATTGTTTCAATAGATGCAAAAAAGACATTTGACAAGATCCAACACCCCTATGTTAAAAGTTCTGGAGGAACTAGGAAACCATGAAACATTCCTTAGTAAAGTAAAGAATGGGTATGACAAACGTACAGCTAGCATTTTACATAATGGCGAAAAGCTAAAGACATTTCCTATAAATCAAGAATGAGAGAAGATGACCACTCTCTCTGCTCCTCTTTAACATAGTAATAGAATTCCTAGCTAGAGCAATAAAGCAAAGAAGCATACATAAAGGGGACTCAAATAGGAAAAGGGGAAGTGCAACTTTTCCTCTTTGCAGATGACTTCTTTAAAGAACCTTACAAACTCTACTCCCAAGTTGTTTCAGCTGATTTGACATTTTGTCAAGTTAGCAGGGTATAAAATTAACCTTCAAAAATCAACTGCTATCCTGTATAGCAATATTGAGAGGAGCGAGACACAGATCAGGAAAGCAACTCCTTCTGAAATCACCTCCAACAAAAAACTACTTAGGAATTAAATTAAGAATGTAAAGGACTGCTATGATGAAAACTTTAAACACCTAAAAAAGGAAATTAAAGCAGACTTGTGCATGTGGGGAAACCGATTGGAAGAATTAGCAACATAAAAATGGCAATCTTGCCAAGGGCTATCTACAAATTCAATGCAATACCCATCATTTCCCAATGTCATTTTTAAGGAAATAGAAGAAGCAATCCAAAACTTCATATGTAATAATAAAAGACCCCATATACCAAAAATATTTTTTTTCAGAAAGAGCAGTGAAGGAGGAATTTCAATACCAAAGTTTAGATTCTATTAAAGAGCTATAGTAAACAAAAGCACTTGGCCATGGCAGAAGAACAGGCTGTGGACTAATGGAGAAGAACTTAAGACCCAGAAATCAACCCCAGACCCATGGACAGCTTATCTTTGATAAGGGAACCAAAAAATTAAATGGAAGAAAGACAGCCTTTTCAACAAGTGGTCCTGGCAAAACTGCTTAACAACCAATAGAAAACTGAAGTTGGCTCCTTCTATGTCACACTGCAAAAGGATTAATTACAAATGGATCAAAAACCTTCATGTAAAACTAGATACCCTGAAAAATTTCCAAGAAGGAATGGGAGATGCACTGTGCCTCCTTGGCACTTTATGAAACTTTTGTAATAAAGGTGCAGAAACACAATAAATTAAGTTTGGACAAAGGGGACTGCCATAAACTGCAGAGCTGCTTTATGGCAAAGGACATAGCTAGAAAGATAATTAGAAAGCCCCCAGTGTTGGAGAAGATATTCACTCACCATACAACGGAAAAGGGCCTCATATCTAATCTCTCTCTCTCTCTCTCTCTCTCTCTCTCTCTCTCTCTCTCTCTCTCTCTCTCTCTCTCTCTCTCTCTCTCTCTGTGTGTGTGTGTGTCTCTGCTTAAAACATTGAATCTCTTCAAAACAAATCTTCCAAGAAATAGCCATCCTATTAAAAGATGGGCCAAAGACACAAACAGAGATGTTTTTTAATACAAGTGGCCTATATACACCTGAAGAAATGCTCAACACATCAGGTCATAGAAGAAATGTAAATCAAAACACCTCTGAGATTCCACCTTACTCCAGGTAGAATGTCCATTATCAAGAAATATTATAACTGATGCTGGGGCTTGAGGCCATAAGGGATTGTTAAGAGAGTAAATTTGTCAACTACTATTGAAAGCACTATTCCTCTAAAGAATAACAGATCTCCCTATTTCTTGGCATTTACACAAATGTTTGGAACAAGGACATACTACACCCACAAGCACAATGATGTTTATTGCAGCACTATTAACCACAAGAAAGATATGGAACCAACCCTGTCCCTCAGTAGCTGACTGGCTCAAGATGATGTGGTATTTATACACAATGGAATTCGATGCTGCCATCAGATAGAACATTTGTAAGAAGATGGAAAGTCTTCAAAAATTCATATTAAGTAAAATAAGCCAGACTTAAAGGAACATAGGCTGAATGGTTTCCTTGATTAAAATAGCTCAAAACCTAGATATATAGGATGAGGCTAAATGAAAGGATCTGCAGGATAAGGAAATAAGAGCTTTATAATTGTCTTATTTTATTCTTAATGTACTATTATTTATCATCTCTTTTGTTGTCACTAGGTTAATCTCATATTGTTACAATATCTGACTGATATATTGTATATACTTTTGTTTTTTATTTGAAATAGGGAAGTTAAGGGGGGAAACAAGATGAGGTGAAGGGATGGGGGAAGTAAATGGGGACAAAATCAGGAGAAGAGGTATTAGTGTAGGAGAATGAATGTATTTTTTTCTGGTGAATATCACTGTAATCCCTCTAGTAATTAAAATAAAAAGAAAAACTAAAAGAATAGATAAAGCAGTCTTACATGTGGAGAATAATTTAAAACTTGGTTCTTTGACATTTCCTGAACTTTTTCGTCACTAATTTTCAAATGAAAAACTTGTTCAAATACGTAAACTATCACTTTCAATTGCTTATGTTATAATTAAGTTATTTATCAGGGAATTATCTTCTACTCATAAAATTTTCTCTAAAAATTTCTCTTCAGTCCTTAAATATAAATGCTTCCTGGGAAAATGCAATGGCAAAGTTGGTAGTGGCATTTGGATGCAGTAAATTCTATTGGTATTTTCCTGTTAAGACATGTATAATATGATATAATGACTAAGGTTTATTAATGATACTAATGTGTACAGTAAAGAATCCAAAATATCAGGCTCTGCTTTTCAAGGACAACAAAACAAGCAAATTGCATAATGTTTAGTGAGAAATAGATATAGAGTACAACATGGCTGCTCTCACTGAGAACACAGTGATTTGCACAAAGCTTTTGATTCATTTGTTCTTCTTTGATTTTTATTCTAAATAGTTTCCAATTATGCAAATATTATGAACAGTAATTTATTTTTTCAATGTATTTTTACTTTAATTAATAGAAGGATTACATTTTATTTGCCAGATAGATGGTGCATTAATTCCCATACATTGATACCCTTTCACATGTCTTGGTCCCCATTTCCCTCCCCTCCACTCCCACCCCTCATCTTATTTTCCTCCGTTCCCTATCCAATTTCAAATAACCAAATACAGATATATCCGATATATTGGGCAACAAAGTGAGATACTGTAACAATATGAGATAACCAAGGGACAGCAAAAGAGATGAGAGATAACATAGTACTTTAAGAACAACAATCATTCATTAGATGGCTTATGAATAATAATAGTTCACTAGAAATTCAGAACAAAATTGTAGTGAACAAAAATATTCTGTATTATAAGGTTTGAACAAACATGGCAACTTTGGGTAATTTGTTGTGCCCCAGAATACTCATGTATTCATAATTCTGATTTTCATAGTTATTCATGGTTATCCAGACACATTTTAAATTTTTTGCCATGAGCATAATTGCTGGGTTAATGAGATCTATAAGCAGAATCTAGAAGTGAACATACGTGAGTTACTCCTACAAGTATATATATATTTAAGTATATATTTTTTAAATCCACATTGTAAGAATTCTTCCTTTTTCATATTTATACAGCTTATTTATCAATGCTTTTATCAGAGTAGAAATCAACCATGTGGAAGTTTCAACCTGACATTTCTTTTACTATTGGCAATTGTTTTACTTTGGGTATGAATTCCAATGTTCAGTGTATTCATTACAGAGATACTGAGGAGTTGTAAACGGACAGTTGATTGATTCTACATAAATTCTAAGATTCTAACATTCTATCCTGGTAAAGGAAGTGTTGTATTCAACTCCCAAATTTCCTACTCTGCTGATATGGTGAAGGGAAGATAGAATTATCAAAAAAACAAAATATGGAGAAGAAACCTAGGAGGAAATCTATGAAAATGGAAATTTTTGAAAATACAAACTGTAAACATGTTTTACATCATTCATTCCATTACTGATCAACTGAATAATACTGCATTTCCTAGAAATTATTCTTTTATTTTCTAAGTGTTTCTGACATAGATATATAATCAACATTTCTTCAATAGAGCTATTTTCAAGAGCCATGATTTCTGAAATTGGCCCAAGGTTTTATAAAGATACAAAACATCATACCAAGGATTGGTGACTAGGAAAAGGAAGAATTGCAGGTTGAACTAATCTGAGCTCTTTTCAAAAAGTAGTTTTAGCATTCTAGTGATAAGTTCACAGCTAAAGCTTCACACCAAGTGTGCCATAAGAGTACATATATTTGGGCCACAGATGAAAAGGTTAAACAGTCTACTTAAAAAGACAGTTTTGAGCACAGCGTGACATGAGGCTGGTTCCAGTTCTAGTAGGGCCTTCATGGCCATGCCTGGAGCAATACCACTTTGACAACTGTATCAAGGATTGAGTGGCCAGCTTTCAACTTAAATGCCATTTGATCAGATGACTACAAGTCGGAATGTTCATACTGTGGGCTACAGTTGGTCACATATGACAGTTTCCAAAACAAGGTAAAGTGAGGTGTGAGTCCCCCACAAATGTCATTCTCACTCCTACTCCTTCTCTCCCAAGTATAATTACAAGATGAAATGGCAGATCTTTCCTAGATGATTTCAACACCAGAGTGCAGTTGAGCAGAGTGCCCTATACTGTTAATTATGTCAATGGAAAAGATAAATTATGTACAGCAGAACAAAACCAAGAGATAAAATATATTGGGAATAACCTTAGAAGAAGCAGGCCTCATGCCACACAGAGGTCATTACTGGTCAGCGGAGGGGAGGGGGATCATTGTATAAATGATGGCTGAAGGCTTCTGAGGTAAAAGACAGTTATGAGAGGGGAAGCTGCCTGAGGAATAGGAGTGAGGAGGACACCAAAATAGAAAGACAGATGGAGAGAGGAACAAAAGTAAAGGCTGTGTAAGTTGAACTCTTTAGTTGTCTGCATAACTGTGGGAAGTCTTCTGAGAATCCTCCAGATAATGGAAGAGGATAGACCAATACACCATGACAAGCCTGTGTTTACTTCATCGAAAGACCTAAGTTTGTGGGCAGAGGTCATTGGCAATCTTATACGTGAGTATTTCCAACATGAAGGGGAAATTATCCAAGGAATTTTATCAGCACTGAGACTCCTTGAGCATATTTTGGGTGTGCTTCCTGGGGACCAACATAGACAGGAATCCTTTGGAATCCCTCCAGGAGTGAGTCTGGTCAGGCCATCTCTCCTGCATCTGGAGATGAAATTTTAGACGTTGTTCATATGGGACATGTAGCTTAATTATCTTTGTTTCCAAGACTGATGTAGGTTGTTACTAGAAAAAGTGATCCCTTGTGAAATATGTAATAATGTTCTTTGTCTCCTCTCACCAATTTTAGTTCAAAGTCTATTTAATGTAAAGAGGGCATCTCCAGCGTTTGTATGGGGGCTGCCTGCTCGATAGAGTATATCCCATACTGTCATTTCAGAATGTTCTTTTTGAACAAGACATAATTCTTGAAAACAGAAGAAAGCAGGATCTTGCTTTTTGATTCATAAGTCTGTGTCATTTAATTGGATAGTTTAGTGGATATGGAGGGCTAAGATTAAAAGATGTTTCTTAGTTTTAGTCATTTTATCTATTTTCTAAAGAACATGGCTTGTCAATTCTTCTTCTAATTACCTATTATTATTACCTGCCTTCTGATACCTATTTGAGGTATCACTTCTCTTCCAATATGTTTATGGTGGTTTTTCACTCTATTTACTTAAAGAATGACATTGAACTACTAATGAATATTGCATTGAATTTGTAGATAGCCCTTGACAGTATTGCCATTTTCACAATGGGATTCTACGTACAGATGTTTAGAATGATTATATTCTCCTAAAGATTTTATTAATTATTCCTTTCAAAACTTTTATCTGATATGAGGATGGCAACTCTACCTTTTCTTGGTGGGACATTGCCTTTCAATTTTGGGATCCAAATTTTTTCCATTTTTTTATCTGACTCTGGAATTTCATCTCTAGGTTTGAGCATTGTCTGTGAGCTCTGAATTCAAGACTACAGCCCTACCTCTTGACCCACAACACCATTTCTAGTTTTCTGGTGGTTGGAGATAAGTGTCTCAGAAGCTAGTATTATGAAAAATTATAAATAGGGAGAAGGAACCTATCAGATGATGTATGACAATGGCAATGTGTGAAAATACAAACTGGTAGAATTATTTTGTGATTGTTCCCTTTAACCCATAAATATAAACCAATAAATGAAGCATATCATACAAATTAGTCTCTTATTTTCTAAATGTTCAGCATGGAAATATAATCAGTATTTCATCAGTAGATCTATTATCAAGTTCTATGTTTTTGACATTAGGAAAAGCTTTCATAAAAATACAAAACACCCTGTCAAGAATTTATAGTGAGCAGTATGGAAAAAGTGCAGGTTGAGCCAATCCAAATTCTCTCCCAAAACTAGTTATAGCATTCTAGTGAGAAGTTCACAGATAAAGAACCACATCTATTAAGCCATAATATGACTGTGATTTGGGCCAGAGAAGTTCAACAGTCTGCTTAAGGAGAGTTTTTGAGCACTTCCTGAGGTGAACCCACCTCCAGTTCTGGCATTGGTAGTGGTGACCTTCCCCAGAGCAATCCTACTGGACAAATACTTCAGAGGTTGAATCCACAGCTCTCAACATACTTGCAATGGGGATGGGGTGACTACAATCAGAAATGTCCATGCTGTAGCTAGAGTCAGATACACATCACAGAGTGTCCCCAAAGCTGAGGGAAACTGTGAGTATTTCACTGAAGTCATTCTTAGTCATTCTTGCAGCAGTATGATAAGCAGAGGAAATGAAAGACCTTGCCCTATGCTGATGTTCGAGCCTGACTCATTGTTGAGTAGAGTGGTATATAGCCAATTCAAATGGAACACTGTGTACACTTAAAAAAAGAGAAAAAACACATTTTCAAATATCAGAAGGCAAGAAAACCCAACAAAACTGATGTTATTATTTGGCACTAATGTAGGGGAACTGGAGTTGCAAGTGGCAAAATCTCCCTTTGGAGAGGAAGCTATAGGAGGTGAAACAGTTTTGAGAACTGAAAGAGAAAGACAGGTGGAGAGAGAAACAATGGGAAGAATGTGAGAGTAAACCTATGTGAAGGGCTGCATAGTGGTGTGAACCATTGGAAAAGCCAGCAGAGAATGAAAAATCACCAAGGAGAAGAGATCAGTACAACATGACCAGCCTGTGCTGCAAATATTGAAGGCCCTATCTCTGAAGACATTTGCCCTAGGTTCTTGGAAAGACCTGTTAGTGCCTCAAAACACAGGGGAAGACTGCTGACAGATGTTTCCCAGCCCTGAACATATATTTAGTGTCTGTAACCTGAGGAATAAAGAGGTCTGGAATTATTTAGAGAGAAATCTAAAGAAGAGTCCTCAAAAAGCTTTGCGAATGCTGCAGGCAAACATTATGAAAGAAAAGATGGAGAGGATAAATAAGAGTATAACTAGGCTAATTATAGAACAATTGAGGAATTCAAACCATGAGACAGAGAACACATGTAAACAAATCATGGAAGCAAAAAGTCCATGTAAGTTATTAAAACAAGAAATAGAGTCCATAGCCAGGAGTTTGGCCTAGTGGTTAAAGTGCTTGCCTAGCATGCATGAAGACCCGGGTTTGATTCCTTGGTACCATATACATAGAAAAAAGCCGGAAGTGGTGCTGAGGCTCAAGTGGTAGAGCTCTAGCCTTGAGAAAGTCCAAGGACAGTGTGCATGCCCTGAGCTCAAGCCCAGGACTGGCAAAAAAAAAAAGAGAGTCCATAAAAAATTACCAACTACAACAGAAGGAGGTCAAAACAGGGAGAATTTAGAGCAGGTTAGAATATGAAAAAGATTCAATCTCTGGAACAGGACCAAAGTCAAGTGATATAGAGATCAGAAAATTCAAATATAAGATTTATGGCAGATTTGAAGGTCTCCAAAGTAAAATTTAAAAAACCTACTCAAAGGAACATAGGCTCAATGGTTTCCCTCATTTGTCATAATCAGTAGAAACCTTGGGCTCTACTAGCAGAGATTTGCAATAGAGCAAAACCTAGATACATAAGGCCATATATTATGATGCTAAATGAAAGGACCTCTAGGATATAGAAACAAAAGCCATATAATGAGTGATTGTTGTCCTTAATGTACTATGTTATCGCTCATCTCTTTGCTGTCCCTTGGTAATCTCATATTGTTACAGTATCTCACTTTGTTATCTGATATATTAGATATATTTGTATTTGGTTATTTGAAATTGGATAGAGAAGGGGGGAAAACAAGATGAGGGGTGGGGGTGGGAGGGAGGGAAATGGGGACCAAGACATGGGAAAGGGTATCAATTTAAGTGAATTAATGCACCTCCTATTCAGCAAATATAATGTAACCCTTCTATTAATTACAATAAAAATACGAAAAAAAGAAAGGAAACAAGAGCTCATAACAGAAAAAAACGAATTTAGGGCTAACTGTTGTTGAGGAGTGGGAAGTTAACATAATTGAAATATACTAGTTAATATATTACATGAAATCATTGCAGAAACAACTCAAGTATCCAAAAGCAGAGGCCTATCCAGATACAAGAAGCCCAAAATGCAGAACAGAAGTGGACATCACACTGCCATATTGGAATCTAAAAATGCTTAATGGAGACCAAGGAAAGGATCATTGAAGTGTCAAGAGAGAACAACCCCTTACAAAGAAATCCCAATGAGAACAGCCACCAATTTATCTGCAGAGACCATGCAAATAAGAAGATCCTAAAGAAATGTCAGTACTAAGAATACTGTATCCAGCTAAGCATTTACTCATTGGTGTTGGAAAATTAAACCTTCTACAGCAGAGAAAATTGAAACAGAACTTATCAACTGTTGCTTCTCTCTGGGGCAGCAACATGGGAACGGGTAGGGACATATAGGGCCAGCCTGTAGTCCCCCAGGAGTTGAGCGAGATGGTAAGTATCGATGACCCAGCCCTCCCCCAATTACTGGGGAAGAAAAAACCATGCTGAGTCAGAAGCAGTGTTAACCATGAAAGCGCATCAGATCTCTCTGCTGATCTCTGCTGATCTGATCTGCTGTTCTCTCATGCTCTCTCTTTATTGCGTCAGACAATTAGTTATATACTGTTGGGGTAGGAGAAGGTGGGAACTGGAAAGCTAGCCAATAGGAAGAGGGCCACTGTGTTACCACTAAGGGTCTGGGTGGGGCTTTCAGGTACTGGGTGGGACAGGTGCAGGAAAGCGAGACCTGAGCTGCTGCGAGACCCGTGAAGCTGCGGGGGGCTCAATAGAGTCACGTACACAGAGATGCCTTAAGAGAGGTATGCAAAGGAGTAAATGCCTGGCCAAAGCCGGAATCTGAGCCTCAGAGATGGAGGTCAGGCCCCAACAATCAACCACACCTAAATCACAGAAAATTCTCAAAGATGTTCTACACATTGAAAACTAACACAATCATGATATTGAGAAAAATGTTACTTAGAGAGGGTACTAGGTAATTACAGCAAAATTAACATGATGCAGTCCATAGTGAAATAGCGATTGAGGCAGATGCTAAAATCTTTCAACCCTAACCCTCAATATCAATGGTTCTAACACTCCAATTAAATTACATACAGTTATTAGTTGGATCTAAAACCAAGATCCATTATTTTTGGGGGAGTAAGATCCTAGTCACTCCTCAATCTGGGAGAGATGGGTTATTGAAAGAGGGCCTTCCCATGAAAAACTCTATTGTAACATGCCACCTTTTGCAGAGGAAATAAGCGGGCTGCTGGAGGCTGTGAACAAGTGCAGTATTGGTTGTGGAACTTCAGGGAGTGAGGATAAAGGAGAGGAAGTGCAGGAGAAGGCACAGAAGATTCTGCTTGTGGAGGAGCAGAGCCTTCAATGTTGAGTAGGGGATCAGGCACATTTGGGATTAGGAAGAAGCTCCAGGCTCTTAGGTGATTTGGCAGGGACAGGCTCCCCCTGTGCTAGGAGATAGGAAGTTGAGCAGAATTGGTAGAGCATAGATAGCAAAGAAAGACTAAACATATAGAACCTCTATTCATTTACCATTGTGTTGGCAATTCCTGAAAATATTACAATCTAAAGTCCTGTTTGCGACCATTGAGGCCAATTTTCTGGGTATGCTTTGGCCAGACTCAATTGCAATAAAAGATGAGCTCTTTTGGCTTCATGGAGTCCCTGGGTGAAAGAACATGTAAAGAGTGTAAATGACATCCCAATTGGGTGTCCTGCCTTGAGTGAGATTGATGGGACCCCCACTGTAATAAATACTAAGGGGAATTTAAGTCTTATGGGGATGGAGAGTTGTCAGTGAGAAGGTAGGGGAAGTTAGTGAGGACATGGTTGTGCAGTTGGTAAGGACATTAGTTGGTGGAGTTAGTGGAGACTGAGGTGGATTCAGTGAGCATGTCAGGGGATGGAGTCAATGAGGATGTTGGGGCACAGTAGGAAAGAATGACAGGGAGTGGGGTCAGTGAGGACATGTAGGTACAGTCAGTGAGATATCATGGGGTCAGAGTCAATAAGGATGTAGAGCAGGAAAGGAGATTGGGGGAAGGGGGAAATCCAATCTCAGCAGAGATTTGGGGGGGAGGGGCTTAAACTAGGCACATGGAGACAGCCCTAAGTTTAGGTGGGTTTATCAATACAGAAAAAGAGGGCCTGTAGACAGGAGGCACTCACCAGTTGCAGAGAGAAAACATTGTACACTATGTATGGCCAGCAATGGGAAAGGCAGAAGTCCAGGAGTAGAGTTTTCTTTCTCTGGTTTGAAGCAGGAGAAGAAAGTGTGGATTGACCCTTGGTGTACTGGAAGGGATCCAGTGACTCCTGACCCACTCCCCATCTGAGTCTCAGCATCAAATGTAAGTTCTGCCAAAAAGAAACTTAACACACTTCAGGTGAAGATGGTTAATTGTGTGAGGAGAGAGTAGACTTCCTGCCACCCAAAAGGGAGTCAGCAGAGAAAGAGGGCTTATGGTGATAAGTGAGAGATTATATAGGACAATGCATGAGGCCATGGCAGAGGTGTATGTGATCTAAGAGAATGGGCAAATACCTCAGACCGGGGAACCTCCTCAGGAATGTCAGATGCCAGGGTTACAGGTGCTGGACAAAGACTTCCAGGGTATAGGAGGACAGATCCAGGGGAGAAGCCTTATCTTCCACGTGGACTTAATAGGGATAAGGTATAGAGGCATTACATTTATATTCTCCAGTTATATTCACGCATTGATAACCAGTCTCATGTTTCCCTTCATCAAACCCCATCCAATCATCTAGCTTTCCCCCTTCCCATTCCTATTTCAAATAAAAAATATAAAGAATATGTATATATCTTTTATAAACATATAACAAAGTCAGACATAGTTATAATATTACATTAACCAAAGGGCAAAAAAAGAAGAGTAATCCCATAATACAGTAAGAGCAACAATATCACAAGATAAACCTCATGATTACAAATCTTAGAGATCCTTTTAGTTTCATCCTATATGACCTTACATACCTAAGTTTTGAGTTATTGTAATCTACTGCTAGAAGATTCCTAGATTTGTCTAATTATTACAAATGAGGGAAAGAGCTCAGATTGTACTTCAAACTCTACTTCTTCCACATACTTAGTCTCGTGGCTTTCATCCGTCATATGGTGTTCCCCATCTTTAGAAAACTATGGCCCAGTATAAGAAAACATAGATCTTGATAATAGGTGCACTGATGAAATGCTAATTATATTTCGTGACACAAACACTTAGAAAATCAGAAAAATTTTAATGTAGACCCAAATCAGTGAAGCCATTTTGAATTCAGACTCCATTAAATTCACCAACAATTAGTCACCAAGTGACAAAAATAGTAAATGTTTTTTCACTCCTTCATTTAAACTTGTGGCCATAGTCAATAAGATTGTGAGCTGCTTAGTTTAAATGTTAACCAATCATTTAGTAACTCAGCTGGAAACACCCAGGACCTGACAGGCTGGAGGGTTGGGATCCTCAACTCAGACCTGATGTGCTGGTGTTAGTCATGAGTCTAGGCTCGAGCTTACAATAAAGACTTGTGCTCTTACATAGGATTCAGCTCTTTGGTGGTCTTTGAGGACCCCAAATTTTGGCACAACACTATGAAACGCTGTATTTCTGGGTTTAACTCTGTAATTGAGTGCAAAATACACAAAATATTTTAATTTGTATTATCAAATTTTCTTTTTTCATAGATTGCCTCACAGTTTTCTTCTACATATTTAGGCTTTTTGATTATTTTACCTTCTCTTCACCATCACAACAGAGAAAGAAATTTGGGAATTGATGACAATTTTCTAGGCTAGCACATCAGATTTTATGTACCATTAATCAACGTTCCCACTGTACAGCTATTCAAGATCTTCTGTAAAGATTATTTTCACTGTTGCAAGTAAAAAATGGAGAAAACAAATATGCCAAATATGCCAATTGTAAGAGCAGTGGCAGTTTGAAACCACCACGTGATAGATTCCTGTTCTGAACACATACAAATGACTTATACCAATATGAATCAGGAAGAATTTTCACTATGTAGATATTCATGAATTAGGCTTGCAGATGTATGCCACATACTTGGAATCTGGGTACATAGTTTCCTTTTATTTTTTATTTTGTTTTTTATTGTCTGTGTAATGTATAGCTGGGTTACAGCTATATTTGCCATGTAGTAGGTGCATTAACTCTCACTCATTGCTACCCTTTCTCATTTTTATTTTTGTGGGTCATTGGGAATGAACTCATCCTGGTGCTTCAAAGAGCTTAAAGTGCACCATTAAATTGTTGGTTTGTGATTTTCAAATTGTTTATTAAAGGTACTTTTTATTTAAGGAATTTATTAACATTACTTTTACATCACATTTCAAATGATGTTTTTTTAAAAAAACAAATATTCTAAAAGGTAATCTCTATATACAATCATTGGCACTTAGATTTCAGAGCATAATTAAAATTAGGCTGAGGGTATGTATGTCATAGATATGCATTAATATATGTAATAAAACATTAATTATGTCTATAGAGTCGTAAAGTTTTGTTTATGTTGTTTACATTTCCAGTACCATTTCCATAGAATTGGGTAAGCAAATATCAAGTCCTTGCTCTTGTCCTGTTTGAATCTAATAGCAACATATTAAAGATACCATGTGCCTTTTTTTCCCTTGCTCTAGATTCAACCACTACCCTGTAAATGCCATTATTTTATCTTGTCTCTTGGCTATGTAGAATTTATATATATTTATATATATACATATATATATATAACAATTTTTTGTATCCATTCATCTGCAGTAGGGCATCTGGATTGTTTCCATTGCTTAGCTCTTGTGAACAGTGCAGATATGAACATAGCTGAGCAGGTGTCCTTATCACAATACATTTCCAGGAGTGGTATGGCAAGATCCTAGGCACTCAGAGCTATAAATTTTCCTCTAACAAGTGCCTTTGCTGTGTCCCAAAGCACCTGGTATTTTGTGTGCTCTTTTTATTTGTTGTTGAATTCTGTAAAGTGTTGAATTTCTATTCTGATCTTGATGACCATTGTTGATTCAACAATGCGTTGTTCAATCCATGTGTTGTAGGGTTTTCCTTGGTGGAGACTGGTGTTCAGTTCCAGTTGGATGGCCTTTTGGTCTGAAAGAATGTACGGAATAATTTCATTGTTACTGAATCTGTTGGGCTTTATATCCTAAAATGCGGTCTATTTTAGAAAACGTTCCATGTGCTGCTGAAAGAAACCTATATTGATGTGATTGGGTGGAATAATCCACAGATGTCTGTTAAAGACTACTTTTTCTAATGTAAACCCTCCTTGTAATAATTAAAGGAGGACATAGATGTTTGGAATGTGTGCTGAAGGAAGACCAGCTGCATAGTCATTCAATCCGGTATGCACTGTGAAACACATATTGATATATGCAAAGAAAAAAATATTACTAAAGGGTCAGAAATCTTGTATTCTCACTGATTTATATCACCTTACAATATGCATGAAGAAAAAAATATTTGAAAGTTAAACTACACGATTCTTATTTGAAATCTGGCCAGTTTTAATATTGTTAAATTCAAAAACATGCTAGAAAAGCAATGAATGAATGATGATGTGCCTTTAGGAAATTAGGGTATATTTGTTTTTTTTATTGTCAGTGTATCACAGCGAGGGATTACAATTCAAACGATGCTAGGCATGATTTAAAGATTTTGAAGTGATAAATTCATGTTAATATGCACATTATCATTGTGATATTGTCAGTTAGAAAGGTTATTGAAAGATTTATTGCATACATTTTGAATTATGTAAGGAAGAATTTAATAATACAAAATGATTATTCAAAGAATTCTCCAAATTTGAAACAAATTTTGCTGAGAAACATGCACCAGAAGTTGCCTTGATTAAGTTACTCTTCTAGTATAAATTTCTGACATGATAATCGATCAAATGAAATAAAATGAATTTCTTTTAAATGATATTACATAAAAAGAAATATAGGAATATGGAGAAGAACTTATCGGTTTGTTCCTAAGGTTTGCCTGCTTTCAGATTTCTACATGTAAATGTTTCCTGTTTACAAACCAACTCCAGAAGCTGTGGGAAAATGAAAGCTTGATGCACCAAAAAAAAGGAGAAAAATATATGGCTTTCAACAATTACACTAGCTGAATTTTGCATTTCTCACTTACCTTAAAGATTGAGACATTTCAGTCACACTATTCATAGATGTAAAAATATATTTTGAAACACTGCTAAGAAAATCAATATTAGAGTGATGAATTATTGGTCGTCATGTATCTAGCAAGAAGATGGCTATATGACAAACATGATCTTCTATTGAAGAACTTACAATTCACTTCATCTTGTTATATTTCTTCAATCATTTCTGGAATTGAGAAGATCCAGAGGCCGTAATAGGCCATGTTTTCAATAATTTCTACATTCATAGTCTTTGTGATGACCTGAGAGTTAGTGGTTCCCTTCTCAAATCTTAGCTACTCAATGTGCTCAAATATGAAGATCAGTGGGTCAAAGCCAGTCCAAGTAGGAAAATCCATAAGATTCTTATCTCCAAATAAGAAAACTGGAATTGGCTCCAGAAAACAGGAATTGGCTCTTTGGCTCAGATGGTAGACCCATCCTCTGCCTGAGGAACTCAATTACAGCAACAAGCTCCAGACTTCAAATGGAAGAGAATGAACAATGACAGAACTTTTGTACAATTACTGTTTTATGATAGGATGGAAATTGAAAAACCACCAGTGCATCTGAAGGAATGGACCTTATCCAACTATTGCCTCAACTCCAACTGAATGATAGACAATCAAGAGGACTTTGGATCCTGGCAATTCTAGTTTTCAATTCTGTCAAAGATGTTGCTTAGTGAAGATTTAAATCCACAAGTGCATCATTTCACTAACCACGGTGTGAGAGATCAAGAAACACAGAGCATTTCCAGTGGAAATTTTATGGATATTTAGGAAAAAATTCCTGTGTTCATTTGTCCGGTGTGTTTATTTTAATTATGACCCAATAAAATGGTTCAGGAAGTAAGTGATTCTTTACTTTTTGTTTTCTGGATATCATTGTTCTCCAAATTCCACTTAGGCTACGATGTTCCAAGAAAAAGTAACAAAAGAAACTATGTGTGTGTATATATATATATATATATATATATATATATATATATATATATTGTGTGTGTGTGTGTGTGTGTGTGTGCATTTCTAGAAGAGAATGATTTGCAAGTTTTAGATAATAAGAGAAACACAGACGTGTGTAATGTTTTACCCTTGAAGGCCTTAGTGGAAAAAAATATTTGAATGAAAATGAACATATAATAGAAAAGGCTCTGTAGCAATGAAGGGGTAAAATGGGTTGTTGAGACATATTTTTCATTCTTAAACTCTGAATTTTTCCATATTAAAGCATAGAGAAAATGATGTCAGAATATTGATATGTAAGTCTCTAAGAAAATCCACAGTGTCTAGGTCCTACTTAAGTTAGGAATATGTCATGACAAAAATGTACCAAAAAGAAAAAAACAAATTTATTGCACTAATCCAGTCTTCCTCAGAGGAAATAAATTGTCCCATATTTTGAGAGGACTAGCTGTCTCCCCTAATCCAAATGATGTTCACTATTAAAAACAAGATAGATCTCTTAAAGTCTAGGTTGTAGGCTTAACTTCCCACACATATTTCAATGATGTTTTTGATATCAAGGTTTCCTAGGAAATCTTCAACTGTCATTTTGTCCATAGAACTTGATCTTATATAAACCAAAAACAGGAACTGTTGGGAGAAGTAGTTAGTTTGGCAGCAGAATATCTGTATTTCAAACATACATTATTACACACCTTTGTTATTTGATCATTTATACTTCTATAAATTCTTTCACTGAATTTAACTTATAATATTCAAAAAAGCTCACAGTTTGCCATCTTTTTCAATTTCCAAAACCACATATGAAGTTTAAATTCATTACTAAAACTTTTAAAATTTCAAGTACCATCACCTTGTAATATATTTTCCTTTGTTAGTTCTTGACAACACAAATTATATATTTTGGCAAAAGGAAACAAATTAATTATATAAACTGAAAAGTTTTCCATGAATAAAACTGGAAACATATGTACCTTCTTCCATTTTGACAGGCAGATTATTTCCAACAATTCTGTGTGTAGAATTTTCTTGTTAAATAAAATGACTATCTACTTCAAAATCAAATATTGGTAGCACATTCCTTTTAGCAATGAAAAAACAAATAGGTAAAATCTATTCACCTTATGAAATTTTAGTTTTCACTCTTAATTTCTTTCATGGCTAGAATTAGAGATTGTTTCCAATTCCTAGCCATTGTCCTTGAGTCTTCTGAAGTCTATAAAATTCTCACATTTGAACCAAAGCACCACTTCAGGCTTTCTCTGAGTATAGAGCTCTGAACAAGTAGAACTCTGGGTTTGGTGCATATTTTCCTATCCCTCTATCTCAATGCCACAAGCCTGGCCCAATCAACATCTTTGTAAAATATATTTATTTCTCTATTTAATAGTTTGTTAGAAACTACGCAGGATAATTGAGGTAAGATCACCCATGTGATTCACATAAAGTAAGGTTACCTTCAGTGTATGAAATATAAAATATATTTAGAAGGAAAATGGAATCCACTCCCATATTACTACTACTTTATATTTGATACTTATCTCAAAATATGAATTTAATTATGCCCTTGAATAGGCATCATATAAAAAGTTCCAGGAACATTTTTAGGCATAGAATAAGAGATCATGCCATAAAGAGTAATAAATATCACATCTGGGAGGATGGAAATTGGTATTTTCTAAAATCTGGAGAAGTTATGGATTCCACATATTCTGTCCTTTGAAAAACAGCACCTTTTTTTTTTATTAAACTCCATACTACCTGGTTGAACTTTAGTGATAGAAAAGACAAAGCTTTTCTTTAGAAGGAAATAGCCAGCTTAAGCTCAAAGGACCAAGTAATGAATATACATATCAAGGCGGTGAAAGAAGAAAAAGAAGGGAAGGGCCTGTTTCAAATCTCTGAAATTACACTGAACTCACAAGGAGGTATATGATCTAGGTAAGCCTGATATTTAAAACATAATTCAAACCATATGTGCCAGTTAAACCTAAAACATAGTTAGGATATAATATATCTTGATTTTAGCATTACCAGAGTCCCAATTATACTAAGGTTAATATATTGTGTTCTTTCCTGGAGGAGTAACACGTAAACTGTTTTGAGAAGTATTTCTCTTGTGTGGAGAAAAAAGTAATGCAGTCCTAAAATTAACTGAAAGTACAGGTCAAAAAATGAGAAGACTAACTAAAGGCAGTTTGGATGTTTCTCAAATAAACTAAAAATAGACTTCTTTATGACCAAAATTGTTGGGTCTCCTGAGCATCTACCCTGAGCATCATATCCCAGAATATGGTAAGGACACCTGAACAGACATATTCATAGCTGCACTACTCAAAATATCCACAGGAAGGAAACAGCCCAGACGTCCCACTACAGATGACAGGATACAAAAAATGTGGTACATATACAATGGAATTCCACATTGCCAACAGACAAGATAAAATAATGGCATTCACTGTGAAGTGGTCGAAAGTATATCATAACATGTTGAGTGAGATACGTGAACACCAAAGAGAGAAAGGTACATGGTCTTCTTGGTATGTGGGTATCACATCCAAACTGTACAAAAACAATGACTCAATACTTGGGTACTCAGATCAGTGACATGATCTTGGAGACATAAATATAACTACAAAAACATAAAAATTTATGATGGGATATATTGTGTCTAGACATAATATTATATAGATTAATATATATCTCTGACATATGAACTCTATGTTCTAAAAGTAATGTGCCAATGATTGCATATAGATTCCCCTCTTGAATAGTTCTTTATTAAACATTACATAGGAAATATGATGTAAAACATCAATGTTAGTAAAATCCATTAACAAAAAATTAAATGATTTTTAAACTGAAAATTTAAGAAGCTTTCCTTTTAGATGTTCTTTTTTCAATCAAAGTGGTGAATGTTATGAGTCTGTTTCTTTTAAACGTATATCTACATATAACATTGAATTAATCTCATCTAGAACCTCAATTAAATATGCACGGTTTCTTTAGTAAAGTGCTTGGAATACCTAAGGTCACTTCATAATTGAATGTTCAAATGTGGATTGTAATTAGTAGCATTCTGAAAATCAGTAAAAAAAAAAAATAGCTAGGCAACACTTGCCGAAATTAACATTTCCATTCAAAAAAATTTCTCAATGACACTTCCATGTTCACATTAATAAAGAAAGTGTTCACATGCTTGTATGTAAATATAGTCTTATTTTCTTATGAGAACCAATTAGTCCTCAAATGACACAAGAAAACACTTCAATAGTTTCGTGACTTGATTTTCTCTATGTAGCATTTATGTAGAAATCCCACATAGAAAGATTTCTCTAACTCTGTGTATGTGTCTGGGAGGGAGCCTCTGACTCTTTCTCTTTTTCTCTCTTCCTTTCTCTCAAAGCCTTGATCTCTTCTTCTTCCTTGATTGAACTGCAAATATAATAGGAAATGTGTACAATAATTTCAATTCTTTGATGGTATTTAGAGAAACATAAAAGATTTATTTCCATGTTAAAGAATCCAAAGTTTATGGGATTGGGAGTTTGGCCTGCTGGTAGAGTTCTTTCCTGGCATGCATAAAGACCTGACTTTGATTCCTCAATACCACATACATCACATACATAGGAAAATCCAGAAGTGGTGCTAGGTCTCAAGTGGAATAGCATTAGCCTTCCCAATTACAATGCTTGGGCTCTGTGTTCATGCCCCAGTATTTGAAAGAAACAAAATAAGGATCCAAAGTTTGAAAAAAGTGTTTACCCTACCCTGAATGTTAGATATCCTCTATTTTCAGTATGACAGGAAAAATGCTGCTTATTATCATTACTCTCCTACAAGAAGATTCACTTCAATTCAGAACATATTTTCCAAGAATTTACATTGAATTTGGCCATGATCAGTTTGTCCTAATATATTTTCACTCTCCTTCTTAATTAACAAACTACATCCAATGTGTAGCCTTTACAAAAGCAAAACCAGTAGGACAGAATGTATGGTCAACCAACATGAGTCCTTGTTATGTCTAAAATGTTGATGTGAAATGTAGAGACATCATTTCCGAGGAAGAGAAAAGTTGTGTGCTTGGGATTAGTAGTGAGAGTGCTTGAATTGTCTTCTTTAGACATCATTTCTGGTTTCACTATTATGGACAAAGAAAATTTTCCAAGGGCAGACCAAGATTTTTTGTGGCTTTTTCCTTTTTTTATCAAAGACTTTATTAACATTGATTTTTACATCATATTTCAAATGACATATTTAACAAACAAGTGTTCAAGAAGGGAATCTCTATATACAATCACTGGCACTTAGTTTTTATAACATAATCAAAATTAAACTAAAGATTTGTTTACCATAGGAACATATTAATTTATGAAATAAAACATTATGTCTATAGAGTCATAGGTTTTTATGTCTATGTAGTTATATTTATATTTCCAATATCATGTCCATAGCATTGGGTATGCAAATATTGAGTACTTGCTCTTGTACTGTTTGGATCCAATAGCCACATAATAAGGATTCCATGTGCCTTTTGTCTCAGTCTACATGATTCGTTCTAGATTCATCCACTTCCCTGCAAGTGCCATTATTTTATCTTGTGTGTTGGCTATGTAGAATTCCATTGTGTGTGTGTGTGTGTGTGTGTGTGTGTGTGTGTGTGTGTGTATCACATTTTCTATACCATTCGTCTGCAGTGTAGCATCAGGATTGTTTTTATAGCCTGGCTATTGTGGATAGTGCTTAGATAAACATAGCTGACCAGGAGTTCCTTATCATATCTTCATAAGGACATACCTTATCATGATGTTCAGAATAAATTTTAGGAGTGGTATACAGAGATCATAGGGAAGGGCAATTTTCAATTCTTTAAGAAACCTCCACACTGCTTTCCAGAGTGGCTGAACTAGTTTACAATTTCACCAGCAATACAGTAGGGTTCCTTTTTATCCACAACCCTCCCAGTAACTATCATTGTCTGAGTTCAAAATCTTGGCCATTCTTGTTGGGGTAAGGTGTTATCTTAGGGTGGTTTTTATTTGTATTTCCTTTATGACCATGAATGATGAACATTTCCTCAAATGCTTTTCTGCCATTTTAATCTTTTTCTTATAAATCTCTCTTTAGTTCCCTTGCCCATTTAGTGAATGGTTTGTTGGGTTTGGAGGCGATTAATTTCTTGAGTTCCCTGTAATTACTGGTTATTAAGCATTTGACGGAAGTATCATTGGTAAATATCTCTTCCCAGTTGGTTGGCTATCTCTCTACTTTTGCAACTATGTTTTTATGTATGCTGAAAATTTTTATTTTTAGGGAGTCCCATTTATTGAGTCTCTCTCCAATCTGTTGTGACTATGGGATTCTGTACAGTAATCTATTGCCTGTGCCTATGAGTTCCAGTATCTCTCCTACTCTATCATGTAGCAGTTCATTGTTTATGGTCCGACATTGAGGTGTCTTATCCACTTTGAGGGAATGCTTGTGCAAGGCAAAAGGCTATGGTCAATTTTTAGTTTCCTGCATGAGGCTGCCCTGTTTTGCCAGTACCAATAATTGAATAGACTGTGTTTTTTTTACTCTATATCTTTGGCTCCTTTGTCAAATACAAGTTGAGCATAGGTAGGTGGTACTATTTCTGGGTCTTCTATTCTGTTCCACTGATCTTCTGGTCTGTTTTTGTGCCAATACCATGCATTTTTTGTTATTATGACTCAATAGTAGAGTTTGAAGTCTGGTATTGTAACACCACCAGCATTGCTCCTTTTTCCTAGAATTATTTTTGCTATTTTATGTCTTTTTTGTTCCATATGAACCTTTGGATTTTATCTTCTATTTCAGTAAAGAATGTCCTTGGGAGTTTGATGGAGATTGCATTGAATTTGTATATCAATTTTTGCAGTGTAGCCACTTTCACTATGTTGTTTCTCCCTAGCCATGAGTATTGGATGTCTTTCCATTTCCCAGTGTCCTTTTTAATTTCTTTTGTTTGACTTTTATACTTTTCATTAAATCATTCCTTTACATCTTTGGTTAAGTTAATTCCTATGTATTTTATTCTTTTGGAAGATATTGAAAATCATTTTCTTGACTTGGTCTTCTGTTTGTGTATTGTTGGTGTAGAAGAAGGCTACTGACTTTTGAAGGTTAATTTTGTATCCTGCCACTTTTCAAAAGTAGTTTATTAATTCTAGGAGTTTGGGAGTGGAGCTTATTGGGTCATTCAAGCAAAGGACCATGTCATCTGCGAACAGGGATGGTTTAATTTCTTCTTTCCGTATGTGGATCTTTTGATGTCCTTTTCTTGCCTTATTGCTCTGGGTAAGGATTCCAGCAGTATATTGAAGAGAATTGGAGAGAGTGGGCGTACCTATCTAGTTCCTAAATGGTTCTAGACTTTCACGATCTAGTATAATACTAGTTGTATGTCTTCATATATGGCTTTAATTATTTTAAGGAATGTAGCTCTTATTCCTATTTTTTCTAGTGCTTTCAACATGAATGGGTGCTTCATTTTGTTGAATGACTTTTTTGTGTCCAGAGAAATTATCATATGATTCTTATCCTTAGCCCTGGGCTTAACAAATATACACAGAGTCTTCAACCCAAGGATGAAACTTTTTACCTTTTTCTCAGAAGCACATGGAACACACTCCAAAATAGATCATATAATAGTTCATAGAGAGAACTTAAGCAAATATAAGAGGACTTATTTAATCCCATGCATTCTATTTGACCACAGGAGGTCAGACTAGTTCTGAACAATGCAGTCAAAGTCAAAAAATATTCAATAACTGGGAAACTGAACAACACACTTCTGAATACCTCCTGTGTAACAGATCAGATCAGAAATGAGATTAAAAACTTCCTTGAATATAATGACAATCAAGAAACATCACAAAGGAACTTATGGGATGCAGCAAAGGCAGTTCTAAGGGGCCAATTTATCTCACTAGGAGCCCATATTAAAAAGACAGAGGAAGAGCATGTAAATAACCTAAAAGAGGAACTGAAACAGACAGAGGAGAAATAAAATGTTATTTCTAAAACAACTGGAAGGACAGAAATAACAAAAATAAAATCAGAAATATCAGAGATTGAAATAAGATCTACTATACACAAAATTAATAAATCAACAAGTTGGTTCTTTGAAAGAGTCAGGAAAACAGACAGACCCCTGGCAAGATTAATCAAAAAAAGGAGAGGGGAGACTCAAATAAACAAGATCAGAGACCCCACAGGAACAATCACAACTGATATCCAAGAAATTCAGTCCATAATGAATAAGTACTTCCAGGGCCTATATTCAAAGAAACAAGAAAATCTAGTAGAAATGGATGATTTCTTAAATGAATATAGGCTACCCACACTGAACAATGAATAGATAAACAAACTGAACAAACCTAACTCATACAATGAAATTGTTGAAGCAATCAGGAAAATGGAGAATTCTACAAGATGTTTAAGATGAAGTAACACCTATACTCTTGAAACTCTTCTTAAAAATTAAAGCAGAAGGAGCAATACATCAATCTCATTTTATGAAGCTAATAATATTACACTCATCCCCAAACCAGGGAAAGACCCAATAAAAAAAAGAAACCTATAGACTTATCTCTCTAATGAACACAGATGGAAAACTCCTCAATTAAAATTAGCCAACAGAATCCAGAAACAAATTTAAAACATTATACAGTATGATCAAGTAGGCTTCATCCCACAGATGCAAGGCTGGTTTAACATCAGCAAATCTATTAATGTAATACATCACAACAGGATTGTTTGTTTTATATATCATTCCCTATATAAATGATCAACATGGAAATGAACATATTGCTTCGAACTTGCAAATGGTTCAAAGCTACCACAGTTTCTACAGCTACTACAATTTCTCAGATTTCTGAATTTCTAAAATCCCAGGAAAATATTGCATCGTGTGGGAACTTGTCCCATTTGCAAGAGTTTCAACTTCTGTATGACATATATCCATCTGTTGCTGTGCATCTCTAATAGGGTAAGTGGCAAAGAAAACTTTAGCAGTAAAAAAAAAGGTAGAAGTACACGATTTTCTTTGACATTGATGTTCAAACTGGGCATCATTTACATTGAAGCCTACACTAATAAAAAAATTCTCCTGTGCAAGAGACCATTTGTGAAGAAGCCTCTGTGGTTTGAGATCAAATTTATATTAATGAGTACCTTCTCAAAATGATTCTGCTTATATTCTTGGAAGTTATCTCAAAATACTTTGGTCATTTTTTCTGTTAGTGAAAAGATGACTTTGCTTGCCATTCTGTGAGTTTTCTTTCTTTGTACCGCATAACTGGCATTTTGTTTGCATGTATCTGTAAAAGTTTTCTGATTAATTCTTTGAGGCACAAAGGTGTTTATATTTATTTGCATTGTTCACAACAGGCAAGTAATTTGGTGTAAGAGGGGAGAAGATCCCTCTTCTGCCTATTTCCTAAAGCTGCACAATAATTTTTTTCCATGCTTTTTGTAGCATCAGTTATTGAATTTGTCAAACTCAGTCCATTGCAGCATAATTCATATGCCTTTGGAATATGAACTAGAGCCAGATCCTAGTAGTCCTGTGTTTGCTGTCACCCACTAAATCATGTCTGATAAAGGAAAAAAAGATCAGGGGAGGGAGGATGAAAATGGACATTTTCTGAAGTCTGAAGAGGAAATGGGTTCTGATAACTTTGTCCATGGATCATAGCACCTACTTTAAGGAAACTCTGGGGACTACCTGGGGAGACATTAGCAAAGAAGGAAGAAAGCTATTGTTTAGAGAGTAATATTCAAGAAAATATCCGAAGTGACTAGCAGTTAACATAAACCTGGTGGAGCTGAATGAAGGACCAAAAGCGAGGAGTCTAATGGGCCTTGAAAGTTCCCTGGACTCACCACTTACCTTGTAGTGTGGGATGCCTTCTTCACTGCAAAGGCAAAAACCAAGCAGGCAGCTTTCCCTAGGCAACCTTTCCTTCTGTGTTGGGCCGCAGCTTAGAGGGTCCTTACCTTTCTGTCACAGGTCGCCCTCCTCACTTCCTGTGCGCCAATCCAGGATGTTCTGCCCCACTTCCACCAATGTCTACAGACACACACCTTCCCCATCCAAAAGTGGATAACAGGCTCTTCTTACACTTACCATCCATTAGTTGGCTACACATTAGTAGAAATAGGCAAGAATTAAGTAAAGGATAGCTGTGACTCATTTTTACATCCCTCAACGCATTATTTCTAATTACTTCTGGCAATATCTCACTGTTATTTATGCAGCATAGGTTGGCAAGTCATTCACTGCTTATTCGTTAATTACTTATTTTAGCCTTCAATGCAACATAGCTAGGAAAATTTGAAAATTCAATGTGTAAGGAAGTTGATGTATGAATTAATTATGCATTAGGAAATTTCTCTGGATCTTGAAACGTGCTTACTTAACTATAATCTTAGTACAAGTCCAAAACATATCATACCATGAAAGATTATGTTGGGATAACGATGTACTGGGTTTCAAGATGAAGATTACATGTGCAGTCGCAACAGAACCTTGTTTTGCCTTACCTGCATATTTCCCAGTTATTTGTTCATATCTTCCTATAACCAATTTTGGATTCTCTATCATGTAACGTAATAGTAAAGTAAATAAGTATATCCAAACGAGTCTCACCATGAGCTTTCTAATACAAGAGAAGCTCACATCATGCTGAAAACCAGGCCCACATGTATATGTCAAATCTGTGTCTCTCTCTCTGTCATTCTGTCTCTGTCTCTCTGTCTCTGTCTCTGTCTCTCTTTTCTCTCCCCTCTCTCTCTCTTTTTCTCTCTCTCCCTCCCCCTGTCCCGTTTTCTTTTTGTTACTGTTGTTGTTCTGTGTATTTCCTAGGGTATACTGGGATCTGGGTGCTGTTCCTGATCTCTAGCTCCAGACTTCTGCCATACACTGTCCCTGGCTTTTGTATTGTCCTTGATCTCTTCAGCTCAGGGTTACCACCTTGCACCTAGAGTCACAACCCCATTTTCTGCTTATCTACTGATTAAGGGAAGTAAGAGTCTCTCAGCCTTCAATGCCAGGGATGCCATTGAACTGTGTTTCTCAGATCTCAGCTCTTTCAGTCGCTTGGATTACAGGCATGAACCAGTAGGCCTAGCTTTATGTGAATTCTCATATTTTTTGTGGCCTACTATTTTATCCATGGATTAGGATTGTGGTGTGTCCTATAATAAAGGCTATTTAGATGCTTATATAGCATTTGTTGAACTGGGTAAGAAAGAAGTGAAAGATACCAAATGATTGTTGAAACATTGTATCCTGTTTAGCACAGAGGTATTAGAAAATTAAAAATTTATTTCCTTGAGTTAAAATTTGAAGATAAATATCAAAATTTGTTTGTCAGAGGTGACGTGATTAGTGTTTCTTAAACTGCCCCCTAAAATATATTAAATTGGAAAAAAGGTTTTATAAGGAATGCTTAAAGGTTTATCTCCTCATGATTGGGTTTCATGCTACTTTACAATTAAATATATTTAAAAAAAACAAGGAAATTATATATGGATTTTTGGTGCACTGATGTTTGTAATTCTTGCATTAGGGAAAAACTGTTATATGAGTTTAAACTGTTATTGGAGTTTTAAGCACTAACCTAACCAATATAAGTAAATATGTATATATAAATAAATAAAAACCAATAATAAATAAAAATATAATAAAAATTAAAATAAAAACAAATAAAAAATTAAAAGAGAGAGAGAAAGAAGGGAAAGTAGGGCTACCAAAATGGCCCTCACCAAGTTCCAGGTAAGATCATGCTTAGAGACTATTTCTGTGTTGACCCCCTTGTTGCCTTAACTGGAATAAAGTGGCCTTATAAAGGACTCATTGACCTGAAAACTGCAGTTCTAAGCCAGCCCGGGGAAAGCAGAGTCCCTGTGAGTCTGTGGTGTCTAATCTGGCAGCAGAGTGCTATTGAGAAAGAGTGACTTTGGAGCTCAAAGTGGCAGAGTGCTAGCCTTGAGCTGGAGAGCTGAGGGACAGTGCCCAGGCCTTGAGTTCAAGTCCAGCAACCAACAAAGTGAAATGCCAATGGGATGTTTCGTGTCTCTCCTGTGTGGAGAAACACTACAGGGACAAAAAAAAAGCAATAATGCATCCAGATGCAGTAAGCCACTGCTTGGATGGCAGAGATGGTGTCAGATCCTAGAGTCACTTGTGCTTGGCCATTCAAAATTATTCAGAGCCAGGAGGTCATAGAATAGTTTGTAAGCATGCTTTACTCCATAATTGGGCAGGAACTTGTCAGTCACCTGTAAAAGTGGGTGGTTCACAATCCTGATCCCTATGTTTGCTCAAAGCCCAAACTGAGCAAATTCTGAGTTGACACCAGCCACAGATCCTGAAAAGAAGTTTGTGAACCTGAGGCTGTGTCCCTATTGATCTGTACATAGGCCTTTATAGGTAATAAAGCATTGTTAGAGTCTCAACAAAAAACTGTCCAATCATCTTCAGCAACTCATCGAAATATTCTACACTATGATAAAACAAATTATATCCCAGTGAGGTAATACTGGTTCAAGATACTGAAGTCAATCTAAGTTATCACTTCAACAGGAACAAGGACAAGAAGCACTTGACTGTCTCAATCAATTCAGAAAAAGGATGTGGCAAGATCCAAAACCACTTTTTGAAAAAGTTCTGGAAAAACTGGGAACCCAGAGATCATTCCTTATTTTAATAAAGGCTCTGTATGTTCTAGCCAATATTGGCATAACCAAACTGAACTAGATGATCCAAACCACCTAAACAGACCTATTTTAGAGTAATCAAATAGAAATGGCAATAAGAGACCTCTCATCCCTGAAGAGTTCAGAAACTGAAGAATTCATAGCTGAATTCTATGAGGCCTTCAAAGGATAATTTGTCCTAAATCACTTCAATGAAATTGAATGTGAAGGTATTTGCTGTACTCATTCTATGAAGCCAACCCTCCAACCAGACAAGGAGTCATCAAAGAAAGCAAACTATAGACCCATTTCTTTGATAAATACTGATGCAAAACTCAAAATACTGGCCAATTGTCTTCAATAATTTATCATAAAAATTATGTGATATAATCAAATAGGACTCATCTCAGGGATATAGAGCTCATTTAACATATGCAAGTGAATTCATATTATTAATCATATGAAAAGGAGCAATGATAAGATTCACATGTCAATGGATGCAGAAAAAGAATTTGAAAAGATCCAACAATCCTTGATGTTAAAAAGAGAAACTAGGAATTCATGGAAGATTCCTCAATATAATAAAGGCTGTTATGACAAAACTACAACTAGCATAATTGTAAAAAGCTAAAGCCAGTCCCTTGGTTTTCTCATATTGTTACAGTATTTCACTTTGTTATCTGATATATTGGATATATGGATATTGGGTTATTTGAAATTGGATAGGGAAGGGGGAAAAACAAGATGAGGAGTAGGGGTAAGGGGGAGGGAAATGGGGACCAAGACATGAGAAAGGGTATCAATGTATGCGAAGTAATGCACCTTCTATGTGGTGAACATAATTAACCCTTATGTTAATTACAATAAAATATAAAAAAGCTAAAGCCATTTCCTCTTAAATCAGGAATGAGGAAAGAATGCCCACTCTCTCTATTCCTCTAAATATAATATTAGAATTCCTAGCCAGAGCAATAAGGCTAGAAGCAAACATAAAGGGAGTCCATAAAAGAAAAGGGAAAATGAAACTATTCTTTTTGCAGATGGCATGATTCTGTATTAAAAGAACCCTATAGACTCTATTGCCAAGTTGTTTGATTTGATTCCATTCTTGGGCAAAGTAGCAGGGTATAAAATTAACCCTCAAATATGAATATGTTTCCTGTATGCCAAGAAAGTGAAGAGGGAGGCAGAAATCAGGAAATAACTCCTTTTGCAATAGCCATAAAGAAAATTAAATACTTATGAATTAACTAAAGATGTAAATGACCTTTTGGTTGGAAACTCTAAAAACCAGTAAAGGGAAATTAAAACTGAAATTAAGAAATGGACAAAATTAGAAGGCTATATAGTATGATGCTAAATGTAAAGACCTTCAGGATATAGAAACAAAAGCATAGTCCTTAATGTACTATGCTTTATCTCTCATGTCTTTTGCTGTCCCTTGGTTATCTCATATTGTTACAATATTTCACTTGTTATCCGATATATTTTATATATGCTTAATTTGTTATTTGAAATAGGATAGGGAAAGGGGAAATCAAGATGAGTAGGGGGAGAGAAAGGGGGGAGAGAGGTGTGGGGGGAGAATGGGGACCATGACATCAGAAAGAGTATCAATATTTGTGAAGTAATGTACCTTCTACCTGGTAAATATAATGTAACCCTTCTATTAATTACAATAAAAAATATATGAAGAAATGGCCAGGAGTTTGGCCTAGTGGTAGAGTGTTTGCCTAGCATGGAGGAAGGCCTAGGTTCAATTCCTCAGTACCACATACATAGAAAAAAGCCAGAAGTGGTGCCAAGGCTCAAATGTAGAGCTCTAGCCTTGAGAAAACTCAAGGACAGGGCTCACACCCTGAGCTCTAATCTAGGACTGGCAAAAAAAATATATGAAGAAAAAAAAAGAAATGGAAAAAATTCCAATGCCCCTGGGTTGGCAAAAATGGCAATCCTTCCAAGGGGTATCTACAATTACCATGCGATACTCATCAGTATTCCCATTTCATTAGTTAATGAAATAGATTAAGCAATCCAAAAAATCATATGGAGTATTAAAAGACGACTTATAGCAAAACAAACCTGGGCAAAAAGAATAGCTCTGAAGGATAATCAATAACAAACTACAGATCCTATGACAGAGGTATAGTAATCACAACATGTTAGAACTGGAATAAGAGCAGGCCTGAGGATGAATGGAATAAAACTACAGACCCAGAAATCAACCCACAGACCTGTGGATATTTAATTTTTGATAAGGGAATCAAAAAATAGGATGGAATAAAAGAGCCTGAAATGGTTTCTGGAGATTTGGGTAAATGGCCAGGATTGGGACTGCTTGGTCCTATGACAAAGCTTATTAATGCTTTCCAGAGAGGTTGATCGATTTTCATTCCCATCAACAATTCAGTAGCCATCCCTCCTGAACTCATCCAAGCCAATATAGTTGTTATTGGATTTCTTAATAGTGCCCAGCCCATTTTAATTGCAGTGTCGTGAAATCTCAAAGTTTTTTTTTAAATTGCATTCATTTTATGGTAAGAGATATTGAGCATTTCTTCATGTATTCATAGGCCATTTTTATTTCCTCTTCAGGGAAGTTTCTCTTTGAGTTTATAGCCCAACTTTCAATAGGATGGTTGTTACTTTGAGAGTTTTTTTCCTGATTGATTTAATTAATTTTTTCTCCTCACAGGACTTGTTGAAAATAATGGATGAAAGTACATATATTTCCAATTTCACTTCAGTTTTTATAATTAATATTTTTCCCTTTTAAAGAAATACAGTGTTACTATCAGTTTACAAAAGGAATTATATTGCATGGTGATACTAGGTGCAATTTTAAAACTTTCATAATATGTGTTTTTGAAAAGTTAAGAAGGCAAGAATACCGTGAGCCTTTACATCTTTACTAATTTTAAATGAGTGAATAAATATCCTAAAACTTTGGACTATAAATTACCTAATAGCAAGTAAGTTTCTGAAATGAATTTCTCTAGTACTATTTCTTTGTTCTGGTTTGATTCTCATCATTATAGAGATTCAAAAGGAATGCAGAAACTTAAAATGGAATAATAGTTGAAGTTTTGTATTTTCCCAAATTCAGGTACTATTTTGTTCCAGGATTTATTTCTCGGATGAATCTGTGGATCCAGAAATGTTATTGCACTGTCTCTATGATAAAACTCTCTAAATCAGGTCTTGCAGATTCCTATAAATTCAAGTGAAATGCAAACTCTCAATATGTCACCTCATTATGGTGAAATATTACTTACGTATATGAAGGGCAGATTTTAGCAAATGTGAGTGAAGTAATGATGAAAATGTACATGTATAAATGACAAAGCACTGTTTTTTAATTCCTTCTTTGACTTCACTGTGTGTATTTGAGCTTCAGTCAATTGCAATCAACCCTGTGTGTAAATAGAGCTCTGCCTTGCAGAGTGTGGGTAAGATTTTTATGTTAAACAAGTATTAATCACAGATACCTTCATTTCTATACACTATTCGAGATTTACTTCTTTATTATCCCCTGATCTCAAAATGAAAGGTAGAATAATTCTTAAATTTAAAGTACTATGTTGATGCAGTATTCATGCAAATATGGTATATAATAAAGTGACATTTGAGTAAATATTCTGTCAAACAATCCCCAGAATTTAAAATCAATGTTGATGGTTATATGTCTTTGAAACACTGTTGGATAGAATCATCCAGATACTACAGCCATACAAACTACTTGTCCCTTCAATGCTTGCCATATTTTCATAGGATCCTCTCAGTAACTATATCACAAGATATATAGACAACAAACCTGTTGAAGGTCATCTAGGTAAGCCTGAATCTAAAACACATTTCAAGTTTTGTTTTCTTTAATGAATATTACTTGGACCAAGAAACTGAAGATATTTGGGAATTTCTTTCCTCTGAGGATAAAGATAAGTAGTTGGCTCTGTTGTTCATTTTTTGCCCCACCGTATTTCTAATTTTCAAGAATCAAAGCACTATCTTTCATGGAATGTAACATATAAATTAGTTTGTTATTTTACTTTATTTTTAATTCTCTGGAGAATGTAGAGACTAGTCAGGTAGTAGGTACCTTCTTATACATTGATTTCCCTTCTCATGTTTCTGTTCCTGTTTTCCTTCCCCCCCACTCTTCCCAATAATCATGCTTTCTTTAGTTCCTTTCCCAATTTCAAATAAATGTATATACAATATACCAGCTAAGAAAATCAGATAGAGGGCCGGGAGTTTGGCCTAGTGGTTAAAGTGCTTGCCTAGCATGCATGAAGACCCAGGTTCGATTCCTTGGTACCACATACATAGAAAAAAGCTGGAAGTGGTGCTGAGGCTCAAGTGGTAGAGCTCTAGCCTTGCAAAGTCCAAGGACATTGCTCAGGCCCTGAGCTCAAGCCCAGAACTGGCAAAAAAAGAAAAAAGAAAATCAGATACAGGAACAACATGAGATTTATCATAAGGGTGAAAAAGAGAAGAGAATAACATAGTATATTATGAACAACACTCATACAAGATACTTCTCCTTTTTCCATATCCCAGAGTTCATTTCATTTATGATCTTATGTTCATGGGTTTTGTGTTATTCTTTGATGAATATGATTTTTCCAGTGTGACAATATGGGTAAAATTATATTCATCCCTACATATGAAGGAATGAGTCTTAAAATAAAAACATGTCAAGGATCCAATTTTTTTTTCTCAAAGCTTGAAAGCCTTTACTCTCTTAGGTTCAATTTTCCATGGAAGTTTCACTTAAGGTAATGGATATTCCATGTCTGTGCTTTTCTTAAATAAATAACGTTAAAATCAATCTTTTCTAGAACCTCAAGTAAATACATATTGCTTTCTTTGGTATTGGGGGCTAAGTGTGAAGTCAGGCTGATCCATGTATCTGCATCTCTGAGTAAGACTACGAGCTGTCATTTACGGCGCCATTTGAGCTACATCGTTGGTATTGTGAACTCCCTAACACTGATTTATTGCTTTGTCACTTTCTGCTTAACTGATCTGAGATTTACCATTTTGTACGAAGTAACCCCTGGCAGTGTCCTGGTTTGAAGAAAGTATATAAAACTGAAACTAGAAATAAATGCGTCTACAGTCTTAAACTTACAGCCATAGGCTACAGTCTTGGCCTGCTGACGTAAGCTGTAGACCTCCCAATCCCATCTATTTCTTGTCTTTTGCTTTTCTAGTCCTTACTCTCTAAATTAGGAATTCCAATTTGTGCTAGCTGGCTCTGGCACTTTGGTCGAATGCTTAGAGCTTCTTAGCCCAAGTTTCCTTTTACCACAATGAAATGCTCAAAGACTGGAAAAATTTAAGGCTGAGCTTCCTGGTCCCCTGTATCTCAAATGGTGTGCCTTTCTTAATGAGGAGTGCCATGCCCTTTCTGCTGGTCAGGAGGCAAAGAGTGCTAAAAATAATTTACTCTATGTGTCACTCAATGATATTCAAGGCTGCAATCATGTGTTTCAGCACTGCCTAAAGGTTTTTTAAACTGAATTGTGAACTACCAATGTTATTTATTTGTAATTAATTCCATAGTGTATACATTATGGAGCTTTATGCTAATGTTTATTGCTGAATGTAGATGTGATTTTTTTCTTCATGATGATCCTCTTTGGGTTCCTCAAGATCAAGAACAGTTTATACATTTACATGCATATTCATATTTATACATTTTATTTTGCTTGTTTTAGTATTCCTTATATAGAAATTGTTTCCACAAAATTGCACTTATTTCCCTGCCATCCCTTGGAATGTTGACTGTTACTTTCCTACACCATGTGTGATGTCACACATGGATATGGAATATCAGTTACTGTTCCTTTTAATATGTTTTGACTCTGGAAATCACAACTTATTTCCTGTGAATCCACTTGGAATTTTTTGCACTTCATGCATTAAATTACCAAGTTTTTAAAAATTGAGTTTATAACAATTTATTAGAAACTTCTTGCATAATCATCCAACCCTTTGCATATCTTTGAACTGAAGAACATTAGTTTCACATTGATGGAAATACAGTCTGCAAGCAAATGATAATACTTATTACATTTGTCATAAGGTTCACGACTCAATTATTTTCTTTCTACAATGCATTATATATCAGTATGAATTCTGTGACTTCGATTTTTTTTTATGATGGTGAGTCTTACCTGGTTTAATTGAAAGTGAATTTTACAGAATTTAACACAAATTCTTCAAATAAGAGATTTTGATTAGGGTTGATTTTAGCATGTTCACCTAATTTTGAATGTTCTGAGTGTCCAAATATAATTCCTCAGAAGGTGTCCATACAATTAACAAGTTGCCATAGAAATATTTTTTGGAGAAAACATGAATGATCAATGCTTTAAAATAATAAATATATTTTGCCTCTCAAAGAAATGAATTTCATTTACACTATGTATCAAAACTCACCAATTTCATTAGAAAATTCATTGTTCACATTAAATCGTTAAGGAAACCCAGCTGTGTTTACATTTAAAAGGTTCACCCATTTCAGTTTTGCATGGGAGGATACCTTCGTAATTAAATCGAAATCTGCTAAGGATTCTCGGTGAAGAATGAACCACCTTATTCTTTTCATTTCTGCAAGGGCCTACCGGCAGCAAATTAGGGTTCCTGAAATAGGGGGCAGGGACTGGAAAAAATAGAAGAGAGACAAACACATAGGGTCCTAGAGGTCTGCAGCCCAGGTAAAAACTGCAGCTCCATTTACTTTCAACTCAAGGTTTATATCCCTTCTTGAAACCAGGGAATTTCCACGTGTTAAATTCATATGGCAAATCTCAGGTCATTTAAACAGAATAAGGCCAGAAAACAATAAGACAATAAGGCAATTGTCTGATGCAAATCAAGGTACAGTTTGATTCCACTCTGGCTCCCAACATATCCCCCGCTTTTATTTTAAAAGAAACACACGTGCAATTTCTACTCTTTCCAATATCTCTAATTTATCCTGTCTCACTTTCCAAAAATGACTCTGGTCCCTTCATCTAAAGGGGATTGATGGGCGGAGATTCACCTTTTGTGACTTCTTCAAGCTGAGTCAGGGGCGTTGTCTCTGTGCTTGACCAGGGACCTTAAGAAGCCTAGCCTGTTTTATCAAGGGGTTGCAAGGATTAGATATCAGGAACAATAATTTGCTCCAAACTAGAGATGATATTTAACATTTAACAACTGCACAAACCATCTTTGGCTACAATAGTGTAGCTTACTTTATACCTCTTTGCAAAGGCATTTTCTTGATTGTCTGGGGAACTAAAACTCTGCAACCTTAACAATGCTTCCATTGTCAGATCTAAACAGATGAATAGAGACACAAGCCCAGATCCACAAACTTTCCTGAATTTGTGGCTGGTGTCAAATAAAAAAATTTGCTCAATTAGGACTTTAAACTACCCACTATCACAGAAGATTCACAAGTTCCTGCCAAATTATGAAAGGCACAGGCATTAGTAAGGCATGCTTACAAACTATTCTATGACTTCCTGGCTATGATTAATTTGAATGGCCAAGCACAAGTGATCTAGGATCTGACACCATCTCTGCCATTCAATCAGAGGCTTTCTGGCTGCTTTATGACTTTCATCCCAATAGTGTCTTTTCACACCAGGATAAACATCCCATTGGCATTTCACTTTGTTGGTTGCTGGATTTGAACTGGGGTCTGGGTGCTGTCTCTCAGCTCTCCAGCTCAAGGCTAGCACCCTGCCACTGTGAGTCCCGAGGTTGGTGCTTGAGTGCTGCCCCCCAGCTTTTCTGCTCGGAGCTAGCACTCTGCCACTTCAAGCTCCAAAGCAACTCTGCCCCAGGATCCTGCTGGCAGATTAGACACCACAGTCTCACAGGGACTTTGCTTTCCCCAGGCTGGCTGGAAACTGCAGCTTTCAGATCAATAAGTCATACAAAAGGCCATGTTACTCCAATTGAAGCAACAAGGTGGTCAACACAGATACAGTCTCTAAGCATAATCTTACCTGGAACTTGGTGAGGGCCAAAATTACACCTGAATGAGGATCTTCTGTCCTCCTCCATGGGGCTGCTGGAGATGTCTATAAAATAACTTACAAGAACAAGCTGAAATAGCAATTAAGCAACCATTTTGGTAGTCCTAATTTTCCTTGTTTCTTTTTTGAGACAAAACTTTAGGACAATTTTACTTTTGAATTTTGTTCAGAAACCATTTCTAATTTTCTTTAAACTTTTACAGTTTTTAACTTAAACTCTTTACACTTTAGTCTTTATTTGCATTTGAAAAACCGTTAAGGCCAACGAACTCCCTTTGCCTCCAGGCCCCCTAGGGCCCAAGGCCCTCCCTTTGCCTATTAGAAGAGGTTACTGCCTAGAGCTCCATCAACAGTTTAAACTCAAATAACGATTTTTCCCTAATGCAAGAATTACCAAAAGTCTAAGTCTGGACTTCGTTTTCTTCCCCCTCTTTTTTAATGCAGATTTCAGGATCTTTAGAAAAATGCTTTTTACCAATTTCTCTTTAACACAATGTAATAATCCTTTGAGACACTGTAAAACATTCAAACCTAATACTTTTCTTGAAGTTTTAAGCTTAGATTTACCCAATTGCCTTTGTGTTAACTATAAATTTATGCATTGTTTTATACAGCATGCTGACAATTTAACCATAAGGATCCATATTTAGAACTGGTACCAATTTTAAAGACAAAACTAGACAAGGAAAAATATGTAACACGAACAAGACAGAGAAGTGGAGACTTTTAAATAACTTCTAATGGCATGCCCTGTTAGCGACAAGAAACTCAAAAGGGGGGTCAAGAAGTCCCTTGACCACCCAGGCCTCTGTTTTAGGCCCACAGTGCACCCTTTTAAAAAACAAAAATAAAACAAAAAAAAATAAAACAAAACAAAACTCAGACATACAGGGCGTTGGCCAATTTCTACTTACCTACGGAGGCCTTTGCGTTTCACCTGGGCATCTTTTACAAACAAGGTTGTTAAGAAGAGGGATGGTAAAGACAAACTAACAAGAACAATCCTTTATCTCACTAGCATACAATTTGTAAAAGAACAATTGTCACATGTTACATTAAATTGCTTAGAGTCAATTGATGTGTTAAAAGGTCCCTACATAATAGCAAAAGGAGGAGAAACACAGCTCATATGAATGTGTTGAGCAAGTGGATCAGGAGCAGTCCCATTGATGTGCACAAATAACTCAGGTCCTTCCCACATCGCAGGATGCACCACTGGAGGGTTGGGGGTGTGGCCCAGTGAGTCGCTGCTTGGATGGCCACTGTTAATCTCCACAATCTGAATGCAGTGTTCGGGCAGCCAGCGGGCATCGTTTTCTCCTTGTGAAAAAACACATACAAGCCCTCGACCCCAGGTTAGAACAGGATCGGGTCTGTGCCAAGCACCAGTTAGGGGATCCTTCCACTTTACTAAGGCAAAAGGACGCTGCTCTCTTTTTTTCCCAGAATCGCTGCGCAGCGGATAAATTATTTAAGTGCAAATTCAAAAAATTTAAAACAAATAAAGCATGATTAAGTATATTCACAGGGGTAGCAGGATACAATTCCCCTTTTTTATCTTAAAAATTTGATGTTTTAGCAATCCATTAGCTTGCTCCACAATACCCTAATCCTTGTCTCAGTGGGCAAGACTGGGGTTGGAGTGGCTCTGGCCCTCCCTGTGATGCTCGGCCTAGTTCCCTAGAAGGGAGGAGGCCTTGATCAAACAGCTGCTTAGTAACTTCAGCACTAGGACTAAACATATACACTCCCATTTTTTCCATGATATCACCACCCCATAAATTGGCAGATGATCCAGGACAAATGGCTGAAAATGCCCAGAGTGCCCTTCCTCATCTCTCAAAAGCAAGGATCGCACTGCTCTGCTGTGGCTCAGTTGCATGCCCAATCCTCTGTAGGGAAGTCATAGAGGTTGTTAAGGGCCATTGGGCTGGCCAATGTTTTATAGATATCACAGACACATCTGCTCCTGTGTCTAATATTCCTTTAAAGGGCTTTTCTTGTATAAATAAAGTCATCTCAGGCCTCTCTTGTTTTATGCTGTGTACCCAGTAGTTATCAGAGGATCTAAATCCTCTCTGTCCACGTGGGGCAGAGCAATTGGCAGTCTCTCCAGGAGGTAAAGGCACAAGTACTAGCTGTGCTATTTTTTGTCCTGCTGGGATCAATATTACATGTCTCGGGGAAGAGCCATAACCTTGATTTCTCCAGTAAAATCCTGGTCAATTATGCCAGGTGTAATTTGTATGCCTTTAAGGACTGAGCTACTTCACCCTAACAGCAATGCAGCCACTCCTGGAGGGAAGGGGGCCGAAGACCCCCCATGGGGAGAGCTTGTAACCCATCTCTGGGGTCAATACTGAGCACGTGGAGGAACAGAGGTCCAATCCTGCGCTGCCCGGGGTGGCACAGAAGAGGCCGGAGACTGATTTTTTGGGGGGTTGTTAGAAGATGTACTCGTGGCTGAGAAGAGGGAGGGACTGCCCCATAGTTTTGTGGGGCTAGGGCCGGCCCCTTTTCCAGTTTCCTGAAAACAGGAGGCCATTGTGATTTGTTGCTGACTTGCAATCTTTAGCCCAATGCTTCCCTTTACCACAGCATGGACATGTGCCAGGTGATGTTTCTTTCTCTAACTTGGCCTGGCATGGGCATTGCGCCATCCAATGTCCTATTTGTCCATAAGAGATGCAACTCTCTGGGGCTCTAGCAGCCCGAGAATGCCACTGGCCTCTATGTTTTATAAATTCAGTGACAGTCTTTCCTTGAGGAGCGGCGGGTAAAGTGAGGCCTTGTACATGGGAGGGTCCTATATCAGCACACAGTGTAATATAGTCTGTAATTCCTCCCTTATTCCTATGGGGTCTGATAGCTGCCCGACAGGCGGCGTTGACATTTTCATAGGGCATCTCTCTAACTATAGCCTTCCTTGCATCCTCATCTTGTACTAGGCAGTCTGCAGTCTCCATTAATCGAGACAAAAATTCTTGATAAGGTTCATCAGGTCCCTGTCTAATTTCAACTAGATTTTTAGTACGGTTAGAATTCGGTAATTTTTTCCAAGCCTCTTTCGCCGCTGCATTTATTTGTATATAGGCTTCCATTGCATAGCCCAATTGATCTTTGGTGTTTTTATGGGTTCCCTCTCCTAACAACTGATCAAAAGTGTAAGGCAGGTTCTCAATCCTATTTGCTTCAATTTTAGCTCGACACTAAATACTCTCTCCCACTAAGGCATGCTGTGACAAGCTGCTTCCAGTCATTTGGGCATAAAATGTCAGCACACGTGGCCTCCAAAGCAACTTGAGTAAAAGGGGCAGTTGTTCCATATTGGGAGCAGGCACTCTTTAAGTCCCATCATAGTTTAAAAGGAACAGGTTGAGGGTATACTTGTTCGTCATGATCAACTAAAATGGGGAAGCATCGAGGCCCTGAAATATTTCCCTCCTTTTAGCACCCTGAGCCAAGTTTAGTTGCGATGCACTGTGCCTAGTTGTAGTGCCTGTTAGGAGGCACTTGTTGCTAGGACCTTTAGACATGCATAAAGGTTGAGAAGGGGGTTGGAGCTGCAAGGCTGCAGTCGGAGGCAGTGGGAATGGGGGTAAGGATTAGATTCAGCCAAGATTGTGGCCAGGGGTTCATATCTATTTCCTACTTCTGGGGGGATCTCTGCACTATCCCTGTCTTAGATAGTAGATGGAGGATTTCTTCTAACTTCTTCTCCACCGTAGCCAGCCGGTCTTCATCATATCTTTCCTTCCTGTCATCCAAACCTAAACTCTTATACTCAATATCTGCTGGCTGTTCCCTTCTCAAAATCTCACTTAGATTCTCTCAGGCTGCAGCATATGGCTCAGCCTCAAGTTTCTCAGAAAGGTTCTTTAATTGAAGATTAAGTTCAATATTCTCATGTCGAAGATCTAAGTATTCATTTACTAAATTCCATAAAGTAATAGCCTCTGCTGGGGTCTTTTCAAGGCCATATACACTATAATAATCTTGGATTTATTTCCCTATCCTCAGCCAGGTTTCTAAATTTAGGGATCCCTCCTCTGGAAACCACGGGCATGTCTCCTCGACAAACTGTAGGAAGCTCTCAAGCTACCTTTGTCAGACCCACGTTCTGTGGGCTTCAAGTATGCCTCTTAGGACCGGTACATATAGCCTGTGGCCATTAACTTGACCCATAATTTTTACTCCCGACAATACAGCCCCCTGCTCTCTCACTCTCTTAAAAATCCTCTCCTAATAGTCCTATGACGTGTCACTCACCACAGTGGGGTCCTCCACCTTCGTCCCAGATTTTCAGGGTCCCTGTTTGGGTGCCACTTGCCAGGGCCTACCGGCAGCAAAATGGGGTTCCTGAAATAAGGGGCATGGACTGGAAAAAATAGGAAAGAGACAAACACATGGGGTCCTGGAGGTCTGCACCCCAGGTAAAAACTGCAACTCCGTTTATTTTCAACTCCAGGCTTATATCCCTTCTTAAAACTAGGGAATTCCCAGGTTACAATCATATGGTAAATCTCAGGTTATTTAAACAGAATAAGGCCAGAAAACAATAAGACAATAAAGCAATTGTCTGATGCAAATCAAGGTACAGTTTGATTCCACTTTGGCTCCCAACACATTTCAGTTAGGTTTCTCTTTGAATATCAAGTGGCTTTGGATTTCTTACTCCACTATCATCTGACATCATATTTAATCTCTTCAACACTTCCATATCAATTTCTTGTTTGGAAAGTTGACAAGTGTCTGAAAACCACATCATTCTGCCATAATTTTCTCACTCCACAAGATTCTGACTAATCCCTAGGATTTGCATGTAGTTGATTCTCACCAAGAACTCTGGGACTGCTTCTGAATGGTGGTTGCAGAGAATCAACAGACATTTTATGTATACTAAATTAGCATCCAAAAGTTATCCAGTGGGTGGATACTTGAACTCCTTGAGAAGGTTTACATTTATGTACTGAGAATCTGACAGGTATACAGCACTGATGGGAGAAGGAAAATTATATATTCATGAGATATATTCACGAGATAGAAGGTGCATTAATTCACATACATTGATACCCTTACTCATGTCTTTGTCTCCAATTCCCCCCCAGCCCCACCCCTCATCTTGTTTTCCCCTTTCCTATCCAATTTCAAATAACCAAATACAAATATATCCAATATATCAGGTAACAAAGTGAGATACTGTAACAATATGAGATAAACAAGGGACAGCAAAAGAGATGAGAGATAACATAGTACATTAAGGACAACAATCACTCATTATATGGCTTTTCTTTCTATATCCTAGAGGTCCTTTCATTTAGCATCATACTATGGCCTTATCTATCTAGGTTATGCTTTTTTGCAAATCTCTGCTAGAAGAGCCCAAGGTTTCTACTGATTATGACAAATGAGGGAAACCATTGAGCCTATATTCCTTTGAGTCTAGTTTACTTCACTTAATATTTTTTCTAAGTATTTCCATTTCCTCACAAATGAGGTGATGTCATTCTTTCTGACAGCAGCATAGAATTCCATTGTGTACAAATACCACATCTTATTGATCCATTCATCAACTGAAGGACATCTGGATTGATTACATATCTTTGCTATGGTAAATAGTGCTGCAATGAACATCATTGTGCAAGTGGATTTAGTGTGTCCTTGTTTCTGGACGATTGGGTAAATGCCTAGTAGTGGAATTGCTGGGTCATAGGGGAGCTCTATGTTTTGTCTTTTGAGGAACTGCTATACTGCTTTCCATAGTGACTGAACAACTTTGCAATCCCACCAAGAGTGTAGTAGTGATCCCTCCTGGCCACATCCCCTCCAGCATCTGTTGTTATTAGATTTCTTGATCCTGGCCATTCTAACTGGAGTGAGGTAGAATCTTAGAGCTGTTTTGATTTGAATTTCTTTTATGACCAGAGATGTTGAGCATTTCTTCATGTGTCTAGAGGCCATTTTTATTTCTTCTTCAGAGAAGACTCCCATTTTTTAATGGGATGGTTGTTTCTTTGGAGATTAGTTTTGGAGTGATTCAATTTTTTGAGCTGCTGATATATTTTAGATATGAGGCCTTTATCTGTTGTGTGCTTGGTGAAGATCTTCTCCCATTCTGTAGGCTTCTAATTAATTTACAAAAAGCTCTGCAGTTTAATGCTGTCCTACTTATCCAACCTTTCTCTAATTTGTTGTGATTCTTGGTCCTTAAGAAAGTTTTGACCTGGGCCAAGGAAGCCTACTGTATGTCCTATTCCTCCTTGTAAAGTTTTCAGTGTGTCGGCTTTTACGTGGAGGTCTTTGATCCATTTGGAGCTAATTCTAGTGCGGGGTGACAAAGAAGGATCCACCTTAAAGAGGAGTGGAGAGATTGGGTGTCCTTCTCTCATTCCTGATTTTAGAGGGAATCACTTTAGCTTTTCACCATTAAGTATAATACTAGCTTTAGATTAGGGATTCAATAGCCTTCATTATACTGAGGAATATTCCATGGTATACTACTTTCTCCAGAGCTTTTAACATAATGGGGTGTTGGATCTTGTCAAATGCCTTTTCTGCATCTATTGAGACAATCAGGGATTTTTGTCCTTGCTCCTGTTGATGTGTTGAATTATATTAATTGATATCCATATGTTGAATCAGCTTTGCCTTCCTGTAACGAAACCTATTTGATCATAGTGTATAATTTTTTGATGAGTTGTTGTAGATGGTTGGCCAGTATTTTGTTGAGAAATTTTGCATCAATATTCATCAAGGAAATGGGTCTATAGTTCCCTTACTTTGATGCATCTCTGTGTGTTTTGGGGATGAGGGTTTTACTGGCTTTGAAGAGTGAGTTTGGTAAAGAACCTTCATTTTCAATTTCATTGAAGAAGTTGAGGAGTATTGGTGTGAGCTCTGCTTTGAAGACCCTATAGAATTCAGCTGAGAATCCATCTGTCCCTGGGATTTTCTTAGGTGGAAGGTCTCTTATTGCCATTTCTAGTTCAGTGCTTCAAATAGGCCTGTTTAGTTGGCTTAGGTCTTCTTGGTTCAGTTAATATTGCCTAGAAATTTATCCATTTCTGCTAGATTCTCAAATTTGTTGGCATAAAGGTTTGAGAAGTATTCCCTCATGATGCTCTGAATCTTGGTAATTTCTGTCAAGATTTTGTGTATTTCGGTATGCTCTCTTTTTTTTTGGTAAGATTTGCTAATTGTCTGTCAACTTTGTTAATTTTTTCGAAGAAACAACTCCTTGTTTCGTTGATTCTTTCTATAGTGTTTTTGGACTCCAATTCATTTAATTCAGGTTGGATTTTAATAATTTGCTTCCTTCTACTGAGATTAGAATTTGTTTGTTGCTGAGGGTGACACATTAAATTTGTGATTGGGGTTCTAAAAGCTTCTTGTATCTGGATGTGCCTGCCCTTCTAAATATTTGAGAAGTTCTCTGAGATGATTCCCTGAAGTATATCCAATATCATTGACCTCTTTTTCCAGACCCTCCTCAATACCACTTAGCCTTCAATTAGGCTTCCTAATTGTATCTAATACCTCCTGAAGCATTTTCTCATATTTCCTAGATTTGAATTGACTCATTTTCTGTCCTTTATAACAACTAAATTAACTTCAACCCCGGAAATTCCCTCTTCTGCATTGTCTAACCTGCTATCAAAGCTTCCTAATTTATTCTTCAACTCCCTTGCTTCTAATTGCTCTTTTTTGATGCCTTGCATCTCTTGTTTTAGATTATGTAGGGATTTCTTTAATCCTTGATTTCCATTTGAGTGGTTAGCTCAGTAGCTTTATTCTCTTTGGACATTTGTTGGAGTTCGGTCATGATTTTGTTTGTGGATCCTATGAATTCATCCATTTTTTCTGAAAAACCTTTATTGTGGCCTCCTTTATGGCTTCCCCTTTTTCACATATCACCTTGTTTATGGTTTCCTCTTATTTAGCTGTGGGTTCCTCCCTTATCTTTTTCTTTATGTTTTCATACTTTTCATTAATGATGTTTATCAATTGCATTTGTATAGACTCTCCTCTAGATTTGCCACTGACTTGTCCATTGCCTGTTTATATTGGGTGGGAGATGTTATTCCTGGTTTGACATTTTTCTTGAATTTCTTGTTCTGCCCTTTTGAAAATGGGAGCAAGGTTAATACTAAACAAGATTATAAATTTTCAGATATAACCAAGCTAGACCTTTTTAGTTGGTTGAGAATAGATGTTCACACTTTTAGATTGGTAATATCTCTCTCTTTCTTTTTGTGCACTTACATACAAATCTAATACAGAGTACTGATTTATGATCAAAACAAATAGCCCCTCAATCCAATCTCTATTGTATTTAAGTCCCTCTGGACCTAGAGTATAATTGAACACCTAGGTACACGGTATTGGTCAACAACAATCAAATGTAGATCCATGAATTATAGGAGTTGAAGGATGAACAGAGGACCAGAGATAGAAAATAATATGAAAGACAACAAGGGAGGTAGCAAGAGAATACTGCAGGAGTGTAAGATTCCTAATGAAGAAAAGGTATCATGTAAGGATAACTGACCTAAGGTGATAGACAGGTAGAATATTTGAGTAGCAAGTTTAGAACTTCGATAAAACTTATGAAAATAAGAAGAGTAATAAGAAGAATATATAGAGAAAAGAGGGAGGTAGTTACAGGATATTTCAATGATACAAATTTTGAAAATAAAAAGAAATAAAACACACCAAAAAAAAGGTGGGGAGAGATTCCTCACTATTGTGGGTTCTTACCCAAGAAATACTAGGGTTGAGAACCAGGCAATTAAAAAGCAGGTGACTGTATAAATATAGATATCATTTTTATTCAGACTGTACGCAGAGCTGTCATTGTGTTTCTAGGAATGACCACAGTGACAGAAGGAATGTGGGAAAAGAGAGGAGAAAAAAAGGAGAGAGAAAAAGGAATGAATCATAATATGACAAAAAAATGTGTAGGTAAAATGGCAAACAGAAAATAAGAAACCTAAAAATGCAAATGAAAAGGGGTAGAGGAATGAAGAAAAAAATGCAAATGCAAAGGGGTAGAGGAATAAAGAAAAAAAAGTTAATATATTGATAAATTTGCACCGCTATTAAGAGTGGCATATTCTTGTAAGATTTTATAATCTGCAAATACCTGTGAACAAATTTCTTGCTTGCTTGCTTGCTTGCTTGCTTACTTGCTTGCTTGCTTGCTTTTTTTTCTTTCTTTCTTTCTTACTTTTTTTTTAATTTTGCCAGTCCTGGGATGAGCTCAGGGCCTCAGCACTGGCCTTTGACTTTCTCAAATCTAGAGCTCTAAAACTTGATCCTCAACATCACTTTTGGACTTTTTCTATGTTTGTGGTACTAGAGAATAGAACCCAGTTCTTCATGCATTCTAAGCTAGCACTTTACCACTAGGCCAAACTCCTGGACCCCTGTGAGCAAATTTCTATTGAGTTTTGCTGTAACTGATGATTTTTGTTTCTATTTTCTTTATATAACACAAATTATTCACTTAACTCCATGACATGAAATAGGAAATGCATGTATATATTTAATTTATATATGATTTCTTTAAATCAGTCCCAAAGACCCTCTTACAATGCACTTCACATTGTTAGTTTTCATTACACTTTCAAAATCAAGAAGTTTCATAGACACTACCAGGCCATGTTATTTACTAATACTTGGTGATACTCCCAAGTTCACTTTAAAAATCTTTGTAAAAAGCTGGGCAATAGTAACTCATTCCTGTAAACCTAGCTATACAGGATCCTGAAAAATGAGGATAATTGATGAAAGCCATCCTGAGCAGTAATGTCCAGCAGACTCTCATTTTCATTTTAGCACAAGAAAACTGAAAGGATTTCATTGGGTCCCAAATTAAACTTGGGCTAAGATGTTCCAAGCATTCTACCAATGAAAACACATTTATTTTGCAGAGGTTCCATAAGAGTTTGACTTTAATATCATATATTATCATATATATATATATAAATTTATTTGTCGGGCCTGAGCACTGCCTTTGGGGCCTTTTGTTTTTGCTAAAGGCTAGAACTCTACCACTAGAGCTACAGAACCACTTCCAGCTTTTTCTGTGTATGTGGTACCAAGGAATGAAACCCAGGTATTTGTGAATACTAAACAAGGACTCTACCACTAGGTTAAACTCCGGGCCCCCAACATTATGTATTTATTTAAGAGAAACATATACATGTAATATTCAGCACCTTAATGCCCTGACAGTAAATGAAACTTGGATTTAAAAAAAGAACATACAAAAGAAAAAGCTGCCTAGCATTGTCAGAAAAACTGGATTTTTGGCATGAATTTTTAATTCAGTTTACACTACAGTTCTTCATATCTAATGATGAACAAACTTGTATTCCTATTACCAAACAGAAAAAATGATACTTCTCAAAATATTTTATGTGTTCCTTCACAAGATAAGAATAGAGTGTTTTAATCCTAGTTAAAGTAGGACGATGGCAGGGCAAAATGAAGAATAGAGACAACATTTTACATTTATCCCAATCTTCTTCAGAGGAAAGAAATTACTTTTCATATCTTGCTCTAAGTGATGTTCACTATTTAAAAGAAGATACATCAAATCAAAATTAGGTTACAGGCTTCAATGGCCCACACTGACTTAAATTGTATTTTGGATAGAAGGGTTCAACAGAAGGTTTGTAAATACAAATTGTTATATGGTTGCTAAGCTGATCTTGGTGAAGTAGGTGGACAGTATTGAAGGGAGAAGTAGCCAATTTGGCTATAATATCAGGATGATTCTGTGCCATGAAGTTTCAAATACACAAAATGACCATCACCATTTATTTTATATTTTGGGGATTGTTTGATTGATTCTGTGTTCAAATGCCAATTAATTATGCACCATAGATTAAAGTCTACTTCACCTAGAGAAAATAGGCTTCCAACACCTTCCATAAAAAGCACAAAGGAGATTGTCTCTGGCCCACATTTCTGGAGTTATAGTTGACTATAGCAATGTTAATTGAAGAGAAATAATTTAAGTGCCCAAATTTGTCAACCTTCAAATATTAAGTCATTTTTTGATGAACCAAAAATAGCTACTAAGAAATCACTCTCTCAAAGAATCAAAAGAGATACCTGTGATCTCTCTCTTGTCCTGACATTGGGGCCACTGTCTGAAATTGAAATGTTTCTGCTAGAATAACCACTCAGAAGAAAACACAATAGATATTCTAACACATTACTTAAAGATTATTTTACATTTCTTTTAGAGACATACCAACAGAGAATACAAAAATTAATCACAAAAATTTGAAATTTGGGTCTCACTGATAGAAATCATTTTCTAACACAAAACATCACTCTTAGAAAAACTATGATTAATTATTTCAAAACCAGATGTCACAATAACTTTGATTTTACTAATCAAAAAAGTTGAATCTATTTTAGAAGTCTCATTTTTCATTCATTCTTACATTTTGGCCTCAGTAGGGATTGAATTCAGCACCTGAACATTTTAGCAAATAGCCTTTTCAAGGATCAGAGTATCAGAGTTCTGAAATTTGAAACAAAACACCACTTCTGGCTTTCTTTGAGTAAGTGGTTCCAAACAACTGAAGCTGGGCTATGTGCATACATTGCTATCACTCCATCAAAAGTCCTGGCCCAATCAAACATAGTTAAAATAATTTCATTGCTTTTTTCATATATACTACAATCCTTTTCAGGAGTTAATATTAGAAATAAAGGAAATCTAGCTTTTTCCATATCCTTGGCAGATTAAATATGGTAACGTTTCCCGCTTTTTCAAACAGTAACTTGGAATACTTACACTATATTTAAAAGCAAAATAGAAAGAAACCCACATACCATTTATATCAAATCTGATATTATTCTCAAACATGATTTCATTTGACCATTTCCTTGAGTAGTCGTCATTAAAGGAGACTCTGACGTTCTTTATATTCCTGTAGAAATAAATTTTTCAACTCAGTTGGTAGAAAATTGCAGCATAATTTGCCTTTTGCTGACAAAGCAGAGCCATTACTACTTACCAATGTGTTTGCTGTGACCCACATTGTCAGGTCAGATAGAATTATGGATATCATGTCAGGGAAGATGGAAATTGGTGTTTTTTGAAGTTTGAAGAGGTAATGGATTCTGGTTCATTTGTCCAGGAGTGACTACATTCAGAAAAATCTGGGTACGACCTAGTGGGACTTTAGGGATGGAAAGGGAAACGCCAAGATCAGGAGAGAAATATCAAAGAATATCCATGTGCTAAGCAGTTAACATACACAGCATGGAGAGGGAAGAAGACAAAGAAGGGAAGGGGCTGTTAGAGGTCTCTGAGAGCTCCCAGGACTCACCAAGGAAGTAGAGGCCTTTTCTTCACCGCCAAGGCATAAGACCCAGAAGGAAGCTTTCCCCTAGCAACCTTTCCTTCTCTGTCCTGCCACCTTTGCGTGGTGTCACCGTGATTGTGACACAGCTCACCATCCTCACTTCCAGTGCGTCCAGCTCGGGAAGTTCTGCCCACTCTGGCATAATTCCATAGACAGACTCACTTCCACTGTGAAGGCAGACTCTCCCTTCTTGAGATCAATTTAGTAGACGTGCCAGAATTCAGTGGAGAAATGCTGTGAATGGTTTTCACATTGTGTGCAACATCACTGCATCCTTAAATTACCCATTATTTCTAATTGTTTCTGCCCACACCTCCCTATGCTTTCTTTGGCGCACACAGGGTCAGTGATTCAATGCATACTCCTGTTTTCTTCTCTTCAGTTTTCAAAGCAGGATATTTTGGAAAACACAGAAATTCGATATTTGCGTAAGTTTGTATGTGAATCAATTGTACATTAGTAAATTCCACTGGCCCATGAAAAGTGCCTTCTGAACAAGGATATTAATGCAAGGCCAAAACCAGTCTCAGCATGAAAGATTCAGTCAGGATAACATTTTAATGCATTTGAAGGTAAACATTTCAAGGAAACACTACATATTTCCCTGGTATTTGTACATATCTTCTTAAAACATATGTTGGAATCGTCATCATGGAAAGTAATAGGCAAACAGATTATGATATTCCAGACAAATGATCTCAGACTCTTTCTGTAAAAAATAGGACAAAGTGAACACATAATTATTAAATATAGAAAACTTTTCACATATATATTCATAGCTTATTATTTAAATCATATGTTACCATTAGATATAGTCCATGGGAAAGTGTATGGAGAGGTTCTCATAGTATTTTTAGACTTCTAAGAATAAATCGAACAATTTAAATTGATTATTCAAAATATTCTCCAAACATCAAAAATTGCTCGGAAATATGTCACAGGGGTTGCCTTGAATAACTTGTATACAACTTTTTTTTCTTATTATTCTTTTTTATTTATTTATTTTTATTGTAATTAGTAAAAGGGTTACATGATATTTGCCAGATAGAAGGTGCATTAATTCACATACATTGATACCCTTTCACATGTCTTGGTACCCGTCTCCCTCCCTCCCCACACCCTCCACCCGTCTTGGTTTTCCCCCCTTCCCTATCAAATTTCAAATATCAAAATACAAATAAATTCAATATATCAGATAACAAAGTGAGATACTATACCAATATGAAATAACCAAGGGACAGCAAAGGAGATGAGAGACAACATAGTACATTAAGGACAAGAATCATTCATTATATGGCTTTTGTTTCAATATCCTGGAGGTCCTTTCAATTAGCTTCACATTATATGTCCTTATGTATCAAGATTTTGCTCTATTGCAAATCTCTGCTAGTAGAGCCCAAGATTTCTACTGATTATGACTAATGAGGGAAACCATTGAGCCTAAGTTCCTTTGAGTATGGCTTACTTCACTTAATATGACTTTTTCTAAGTCTTACCATTTCCTAACAAATGGGGTGATGTCATTCTTTCTGACAGCAGCATAGAATTCCATTGTGTACAAATACCACAACTTGTTGATCCACTCATCAACTGAGGGACATCTAGCTTTGTTCCATATCTTTGCTATGGTGAATAGTGCTGCAATGAACATTGTTGAGCTAGTGGGTTTAGTATGTCCTTGTTTCTGGGTGGTTGGGTAAATGCCAAGTAGTGGAATTGCTCGGTCATAGGGGAGTTCTATGTTTAGCCTTTTGAGGCACTGCCACACTGCTTTCCATAGTGGTTGAACGAGTTTGCACTCCCACCAACAGTGTAGTAGTGATCCCTCCTGGCCACATCCCCTCCAGCATCTGTTCTCATTCGTTTTCCTGATCCTGGCCATTCTAGCTGGACTGAGGTGGAATCTTAGAGTTGTTTTGATTTGCATTTCTTTTATGACCAGAGCATTTCTTCATGTGTCTATAGGCCATTTTTGTTTCTTTTTCGGGGAAGACTCTCTTTAAGTCTTTGGCCCATTTTTTAATGGGATGGTTGTTACTTTGGAGGTGAGTTTTGGAGTGATTCAATTTTTTGAGTTGTTGATATATTTTAGATATGAGGCCTTTGTCCGTTGTTTGGTTGGTGAAGATCTTCTCCCACTTTGTAGGCTTCCTGATTAGTTTACTAGCTATGTCCCTTGCCATACAAAAGCTCTGCAGTTTAATGCAGTCCCACTTATCCAGCCTTTCTCTGCTTTGTTGTGATTCTTGGCCCATATTAAGAAAGTTTCGACTTGTGCCAAGGAGGCCTAGTGTATCTCCTATTCCTTCCTGTAGAGTTTTCAGTGTGTCAGCTTTTACCTCCAGGTCTTTGATCCATTTGGAGTTAATTCTAGTGCAAGGTGACAAAAAAGGATCCAGCTTTAGTTTTCTGCAGGTGCTTAACCAGTTCTGCCAGCACAACTTGTTGAAGAGTCTGTCTTTCCTCCATTCTATTTTTTTGGCTCCCTTGTCAAAGATTAGGTGACCATAGGTCTGTGGTTTAATATCTGGGTCCTCAGTTTTATTCCATTGGTCTTCAGGCCTGTTCCTGTGCCAGTACCAAGCTGTTTAGAGAATTATAGCTCTGTAATAGAGTCTAAAGTTTGGAATTGAAATTCCGCCAGTGCTGTTCTTTCTGCTAAGAAGTGTTTTTGCTATACGGGGTCTTTTATTATTCCATATGAAATTTTGGATTGCCCCTTCTATTTCTTTAAAGAATGACATTGGGATGTTGATGCGTATTGCATTGAATTTGTAGATAGCTCTTGGCAAGATTGTCATTTTCACAATGTTGATTCTTCCAATCCAGCAGCATGGGAGGTTTTTCCATTTCCTTAGTTCAGCTTTAATTTCCTTTTTTAGGGTTTTAAAGTTTTCGTCAAAAAGCTCCTTTACATTCTTAGTTAAGCTAATTCCTAGGTACTTTATTTTCTTTGAGGCTATTGTGAAAGGAGTTTCTTTCCTGATTATTGCCTCATCCTCTCACTGTTGGCATAAAGGAAGGCAGTTGATTTTTGAGGGTTGATTTTATAGCCTGCTACTCTTCCAAAGCTTTTAATCAGCTCAAGAAGCTTGGGAGTAGAGTCTATAGGATTCTTTATATACAGAATCATGTCATCTGCAAAGAGGGATAGTTTTATTTCCTCTTTCCCTACTTGGATCCCCTTTATGCTTGCTTCTTGCCTTATTGCACTGGCTAGGAATTCTAGTACTATGTTAAAGAGGAGTGGAGAGAGTGGGTATCCTTGTCTTGTTCCTGATTTTAGAGGGAATGGCTTTAGATTTTCATCATTAAGTGTAATACTAGTAGTAGGTTTCTCATACACAGCCTTTATTACATTGAGGAATGTTCCATGGATTCCTAGATTCTCCAGAGCTTTTAACATAAAGGGATGTTGGATCTTGTCAAATGCCTTTTCCGCGTCTATTGAGACAATCATGTGATTTTTGTCCTTGCTCCTGTTGATGTGTTGAATTATATTAACTGATTTGCGTATGTTGAACCAGCTTTGCCTCCCTGTGATGAATCCAGTTTGATCATAGTGTATAATTTTTTTGATGAGTTGTTGTAGACAGTTGGCCAGTATTTTGTTGAGAAGTTTTGCATCGATGTTCATCAAAGATATAGGTCTATAGTTCTCTTTCTTTGATGAATCTCTGTCTGGTTTGGGGATGAGGGTTATACTGGCTTCATAGAATGAGTTTGGTAAGGAGCCTTCATTTTCAATTTCGTTGAAGAGCTTGAGGAGTATTGGTGTGAGCTCTGCTTTGAAGACCTTATAGAATTCAGCTGTGAATCCATCTGGTCCTGGGCTTTTCTTAGGTGGAAGTTCTCTAATTGCCATTTCTATTTCAGAGCTTGAAATAGGCCTGTTGAGTTGGCTTAGTTCTTCTTGGTTCAGTGTGGGTATGTTAATATTGGCTAGGAATTCATCCATTTCGTCTAGATTCTCAAATTTGTTGGCATAAAGGTTTGAGAATTATTCCCTCATGACATTCTGGATCTTGGTAATTTCTGTCGTGATATTACCCTTTTCATCTGCGATTTTGTTTATTTCGATATGCTCTCTTCTTTTCTTGGTAAGATTTGCTAAGGGCTTGTCAATTTTGTTAATTCTTTCAAAGAACCAACTCCTTGTTTTCTTGATTCTTTCTATAGTTTTTTTGGATTCCAAATCATTTAATTCTGCTTTGATTTTAATAATTTGCTTTCTTCTCCTGGGATTAGGGTTGGTTTGTTGCTCTTTATCCAGGAGCTTAAGGTGAGACATTGACTTGTTGGTTTGCAATTTTTCCAACTTGTTGTTGTAGGCACTCCGAGGTATAAATTTTCCTCTGAGTACTGCCTTTGCTGTGTCCCAAAGGAGTTGGTATTTTGTGTGCTCCTTACTGTTAAATTTCATAAACTGTTGGATTTCTGTTCTGATCTCTTCGTTGACCCATTAGTGATTCAACAATGTGTTGCTCAGTCTCCATGACTTACCGGGTTTTCGTTGGTGGAGATATGTGTTCAGTTCCAGTTTGATGCCTTTGTGGTCTGAGAGTGTGCATGGAATAATTTCAGTGTTTCTGAATCTGTCCAGGTTTGTTTTATGGCCTAAGATGTGATCTATTTTGGAAAATATTCCATGTGCTGCTGAGAAAAACGTATATTGTGTTGTTGCTGGGTGGAATATTCTGCAGATGTGTGTTAGATCTAGTTGGTCTATATAGTTGTTTAGTTCTAAGGTTTCTCTGTTGAGTTTTTGCCTTGTTTATCTGTCCATAGGTGAAAGTGGTGTGTTTAAAGTCACCGACAATCACTGTATTTCGATCTATGTATGGTTTTAGTGTAAGTAAAGTTTGCTTAATGAAGTTTGGAGCTCTGGGATTGGGTGTGTAAATATTTAGGATCGTTATGTCTTCCTGGAGGAGAGATCCCTATAGTAGTATGTAGTAACCTTTTTGTCTTTTCTTACTAATTTTGGTTTGAAGTCTATTTTATCTGATATGAGGATGGCAACTCCAGCCTGTTTATGGGGGCCGTTAGCTTGATAGAGTTTATTCCAACCTCTCACTTTCAAAAGATGTTTGTTTTTTTGGGTAAGGTGTGTCTTTTGAAGACAGCAGAACGATGGCTCTTGCTTTTTGATCCAACTAGACAGCCTATGCCGTTTAATTGGAGAGTTGAGTCCATTCATATTGAGAATTAGGATTGAGAGATATTTATTAGGTCCAACCATTTTTAAAAGCTTTTATTTGGGCCTGTGTCTTGACCGTTCTTGTGGTCCTTAGGTGGTATGCTGTTTAGGTGCCATTTCTTTCCCTATATTGCATTTATTTTGGTTTTCTATGTATAGAACATCTTTCAGAATTCTCTGTAGTGTTGGTTTTGTTGCGACATATTGTTGCAGCTTTTCCCTGGAATGGAATGTTTTTATTGTTCCCTCAGTTATGAATGAGAGTTTAGCTGGGTACAGTATTTTTGGTTGGTAGTTATTTGACTTAAGGGCATGACATATATGCTTCCAGTCACTTCTTGCTTGCATGGTCTCTGCTGAGTAATCTGGGGTTATTCTGATTGGTTTTCCTTTATGGGTTACTGAACCCTTTTCCCTGGCTGCCTTTAGGATCCTTTTTTTGGTTTCTATTGATCCAGTTCAGATTACGATGTGGCGGTGAGATGTTCTTTTCTGGTCAGGTCTGTTTGGGGTTCTAAAAGCTTCTTGTATCTGGATGGGTCTGCCCTTCTGGATATTTGGGAAATTCTCTGAGATGATTCCCTGAAGTACATTTCCAATACCATTGACCTCTTTCTCCAGACCCTCCTCAATACTGATTAGCCTTAAATTAGGCTTCCTAATTGTATCTTGGACCTCCTGACGCACTCTCTCATTTTTCCTAGATTTGGATTGACTCATTTTCTGTTCTTTCTCTATAATAACTGAATTATCTTCAGCCCCGGAAATTCTCTCCTCTGCATTGTCTAACCTGCTATCAAAGCTATCTACTTTATTTTTCATCTCCCTTGCTACTAATTGGTCATTTTTGATGCCTTGCATCTCTTCTTTTAGATCATGTATGGATTTCTTTAGCTCCTTGATTTCCATTTGAGTGGTTAGCTCAGTAGCTTTATTTTCTTTGAACATTTGCTGGAGTTCGGTCACCTTTTTATTTGTGGATTCTATGAATTCATCCATCTTTCTTTGAGCAGCCTTTAATATGGCCTCCTTTATGGCTTCTTCTTTTTTACTTATCACCTTGTTTATGGTTTCCTCTTGTTCAGCTATGGCTTCCTCCCTTATCTCTTTCTTTATATTTTCACATTTTTCATTAATGATGTTTATCAATTGCATTTGTACAGCACTTGGAAGACTCTCCTCTAGGTTTGCCAGTGACTGTTCCATTGGCTGTTTACATTGGGTGGGGGAGGTGGGAATGTTGTTTCTTGATTTGACATTTTTCTTGAGTTTCTTGTTCTGCCCATTTGAAAATGGGAGCAAGACTAATACTAAACACGATTATAGTTTTTCAGATATAACCAGCCTAGACCTCTGTAGCTGGCAGACTCTAGATGTTCACAAGTTTTGATTGGTGTTATCACTCTTTCTTTTTGTGCAGTTATGGACTAGTCTAATTATTCACTGATAAGTGATTTATATCCAAAACAATAAGCCTCTCAATCCAATCTCTATTGTCTTTAAGTCCCTCTGAGCCTAGAGAATGATTAAACACCTAGATATACAATGTTGCTCAACAGCCATCAAGTGTAGATCCATGCAGTATAAGGGTTGAAAGACGAGCAGAGGTCCAGAGATAGAGAAATAGAATGAGAGAGGTCAGGGGGTAAGTAGGTAGAGTATTTGAGTATAAAGTTTGGAAAGTATTAGAATAAAACGTATGTGTTGCTGCGCAACTAGCTCTTAGCGCAACCAGTGGCCTCACAGTGGACCATGGGATGGATCTGCGAGCTTCTGTCTGAGCGTGGTTGGGGGACGTTTTCCTGTGCTGCTTCCAGGGTTGGCCCCAAGCCAAGGGTGTGGGGATTGAGAGTTTCAGGAGCTCTCAGCAGGACCAGCAGGAGGCTCCTCTGTTCCCAGGGGTGGGGCCCAGCTGGGGACTTGGGCTCCAAGGGCGGAGCCGAGCCTTTTTGGTTCTCAGAAGGGGAGCTTGGCTGCTGGTGGGCCCTTCAGATCCCTGCTGTGTTTCCACTGCTTTGTCAGAGTCAGTGACTGTGGGGGGGGGCCCTCGGTGGTTTCTTGCTCAGGATTCCCAGCTGGAGGATGCCCGGCTCGAGAATTGAGGCGGGGCAGATGCTGGCTCCTATTTACACGCACCCTGGACCCACTTTTGTAAGGCAGGGTCCCAAAGCCCTCCACTCTCCAGATCCAGTGGCCTGGGTGAGGAACCTGGTGGGCGGGTGGGAGCTGGGACAGCTCTGCCTCCCCTGGTGGGGTGCTGAGTCTTAGGGTCTGCCCGCTTGTCAGTCTCCAGTCAGAGGGCTGGGGGTTGAGCCCATTGGGCGGGTGGGAATTGGGACAGCCCCGCCTCCCTTGGTGGGGTGCTGGGTCTTATGGGTAGCCCGCCTGTCAATCTCCAGTCAATGGCCTGAGGGAGGGGGCTGTTGCGGGGAGGGACAGGATTCTAAATTCCTTGCCCCCCTGCTCCCGCCAGTCTTTCTCGGGCGGGGTGTTGGGGGTCTGAGTTAAGTTCTATTGCTTGGCACCCGCTCCTCTTTCCCAATGTGTTTGGGGATGCGCTGTATTACTCACGCCTCTGCATCCATCTGCGGGCGCTCCAGGGTGGTGGAGTGAAAGCACTCACCTCGGATCTCTGCAGCCGCCTGTGTTCTGCGTCTGGGTTCTGCTGCTTGCTGTTCTGCTTCCGCGTCTGGGTTCCGCTGCTTCCACCATTCGCTGGCCCGGTTCTGTGCTGGTTTCTGCAGCCGTTGGGTTCCCAGCCTGGTGCCTTCCACTGCCACCGCTTTTCATGGATTAGAGCTGGTGCCCGCCCCCGCTTTCCCCGCGTGAAGCTGGTGCCCGCTCAAGCTGCTGTTCGTGGCTTGGTCCGGTGCAGCTTTCCGCGGCTTTGGGAGAGAGGTGGGGGAGGGGTCCTCATGTTCCAAATTCTTTGAGAAAGTTGGATGTGAGCTTTTTCTGGATTTCTTTTCCGGTTTGAGTCCTTCTCCATTGCTTTTTGAGTTTGTTGTTGTGGATTTCTTTAGATAGTTGGCTCGTGGGACTCCCTGGTTCTCTCTTTTTGTAAGAGAAAGCTAGGCAGCGTCCCTATTGTCTCGGCGCCATCTTCCTTCCTGTATACAACTTTTGTAATGTGAATTATATTTTCTGAAATAATAACCCATCAGATCCAATGAATCAATAAAATGACAAAGTTAAAAAGTGTAATTATCTTTAAAATTATTTCATTAAATAACATCAAATGAGAGTTTTGAGACCTACGGTTATTGGTACTTGTGTTTGTCTGCTTTCAACTTTCTATATTTATACATCTCCTCTGTATGAATCATTTGGGAATTCTGTGGGAAAATGTGTACTTGTGTCTTCACTAAAGGGAGTAAAATAATGATGATTTCAATAGCTTTACTGGCTGAATTTTGCATTTTTTTCTATTAACTGAATCATTGAGACATTTCAGTATAAATATTCATATTTGCAAAGAATGTATTTTGAAACACTCCTAACAAAAGCTAAATGGGAATGTCTAGGACATAGATAATTTGGCCCTTAGACAAAAATTTAGACCCACAAGTACCAGAAGAATGGAAAATAGGGTAAGGTAATTTTGTGTATCTGAAGAAAAGCTCAACCACCCAAGCAGAAAAATAACCTATCATTAGGTACAAAGCATACAATAAACAAAAGTAGCTTCTCAGAAGAGAATGATCATGATCTCTTCTGCATGAGTTCATGTTATTGTGAGATTGCAAATACAGCTCATTTGTTCTTCAGGAGAGCATGGTTTAAGGCTAGGCTTTGCATCTTTAAAATGCCTATTGCTGGAATTGAAGGGATAAATTGGCTTTCTCATAAAACTATGCAATAAAAGTTTTTTAATTGTAGGGTGAGAAGGTGGATTTGGATGAAAAATGGTTTTCTAGTTCCTGCCATTGCATCCCCTTCATTAGGGCCTGTGTCTTATCAATTCTTGCCATAAATACCTGGAATTCTCTTTAGGTGTCATTTCTCTGTCAATATCATGTTTGTGTTATTTTTAAGTGTGTAAAACATCCTTTAAAATATTCTGTAATATAATTTGGTCAATGTATTCTCTTTTAATTTTTCCTTCTCTGGAAAGCTTTATTTTTTTCCTCAGCTATGAAAAGGAGCTTCTCTGGTACAGTATTCTTGGTTGGTTATTATTTTCTTTAGGGCATGGCATATATCATTCCAAGTTCTTCTTCCTTGTATGGTTCCTACTGAGAAATCTATAATTATTCTGATTCATTTTCCTTTTTATGTGAGTATTCTCTTTTCCTTATCCACTATTATGATCCTTTTCTTGTCTCTATTTTTCCAGGACAAATTAAAATATTGTGTTGGTATGTCCTTTTTTGGTGTAGGAAGCAGCTGATGTTGCAGCCACCAATAGTGGGGGTTCCAAACTCTTCTTGAGCCAGCTGCCTGAATGTTTCCTCTCTGACTAGGACCTCTATGGTGCTAACAATTACTTAGAATTGATCTTTAAGTATAAGCTTTCACTATGACTTGTATCTTGGCCAGAGCACAGAAAAAGTCATTCTGAACCAGGGCTATCTTTTGCCGATCAACTATTGCCTATTTTGTTGTGCATGTACATACAAAAACATAAAAGTAAGATATTTGCTAAAACTTATTGAAAGTTGATGTTTTTCAGCAGTATGAATGATGGGTAAAAAGATGCTAAATCAACTAAGAATAACAAATGTGTGGGACAATTTACAGAAAAGTTCACAAGGAAAATAGAGTCAGCATATAATATTCATGAAAGATTCCTGAGTTACAGTGAATCCAAACTACCTTAAATATTTTAGAACTATATTTGCAAATTATCAAACAACATAATTTTCCTTCTCCCATCAGTGCTGTATACTTGTCAGATTCTCAGTACATAACTGTAAACCTTCTCAAGGGGTTCAAGTATCCACCCACTGGATAACTTTTGGATGCTAATTTAGTATACATAAAATGTCTGCTGTTTCTCTGCAACTACCATTCAGAAGCAGTCCCAGAGTTCTTGGTGAGAATCAACTACACATGCAAATCCTAGGGATTAGTCAGAATCTTGTAGAGTGAGAAAATTATGGCAGAATGATGTGGTTTTCAGACACTTGTCAACTTTCCAAACTCATTCATCATTCATCTTTTCTGCAACAGAATAAGAAATAACACTATCCTTCATTCCTGTGAGAAGGGAATATACATGTATCACTGTGTAGGCCCTAAGAATAACAAATGACTTCATTCAATGTAGTAGCTATACTTACAACTTTAAATGGTGCCTTGCCATTTACATTGAGAAGTTTAATAATTAATGTTGAAATCTATTTCAGAGGAAACTTGATTTGTATGGTCACCTTCTCAGGAATTATACTTGAACACTCTGTCTGGACACAGTCAAATTTAGTGCTAAAATCAACCCTAATCAAAATCTCTTATTTGAACAGTTTGTGTGAGATTCTACAAAATTGACTTCCCATTTAACCCAGACTCACCATCGTAAAAAAAAAATTTAGAAGTTACACAAACTCACTGATGCACTGTAGAAAAGTAATTAACTGAAATCTTGTACCTTATGACAAATGTAGTAAATATCATTACCTACTTGCAGACTGTGTTTCCTTCTATTTGAAACTAATGTTCTTCAATTCAAAAATATGCAAAAATTTGGGGAATAGGCAAGAAGTATCCAATAAATTGTTAAAACGTAATTTTTAAAAAAACATATAATGTGGGCTGAGAGTTTGGCCTAGTGGTAGAGTGCTTGCCTAGCATGCACAAAGACCCAGGTTCAATTCCTCGGTACCACATACGTAGAAAAAAAATCAGAAGTGGTGCTGAGACTCAACTGGAACAGCTTTAGCCTAGAGAAAGCCCAAGGACAGTGCTCAGGCCCTGAGCTCAAGCCCATGACTGGCAAAAAAAAAACATATAATGCATGAAGTGCAAAAAATTTCAGGTACATTTCAGGAAATGTCCTTGGACTTTCAAGGCTAAAGTGCTACCAACTGAGCCTCAGCAACACTTTCAGCTTTTTTCGATGTATCTGGTAGTGAGGAAAAGAACCTGGATCTTTGTGCATGCTAGGTAAACACAATAGTATTAGTCAAAACTCCTAGCCCTTAGAAAAACAATTTTGACCTCACATAACTGAGTCAGCAGTTGATCCCCACGTAGCTGTGCAAAGGCAAAGGCACAAGATTCTGAGAACTTAGTACTTCACTTCCCTGAAGTGCATAGTAATTATGAGTGCAAATCTTAACACTGTGGGCTACAAACAGACACATCCCAGACTTCTCCAGAAAACCAACGGGCAGCATGTGTATGCCACAAAAGACATTCTCACTACCTTGCACAGAGCAGCACTAGGGACGTAGCTGCTTCCCTGCTAGCCAAAAACAGTGACATCATGGCTACTGGCAAAGACACTACCAGACCAAATCCAGATGACTAGAGCATGATATTTTCAAAACTGCAAAGGAATCTGACCAGTTTCAGCTTAGTCTGGTGATGCATTTCCTTGCCCCAGAGGTAGAAATTCCTCTGTGAGTGAGTCAACTCTCCTCCCCTACTAAACAAAATGGAGGAAACAACCCCTGGCCACTCACAGCTGAGCTTGTAAAGACAATTCTAGCTTCAGGATAGGTCCAAGAGTTTCTAATGTTCATTTCAAGTAGGATAAAGCTTGAATGTAGCTTCAGAAATCAGCCAACTTTGAAAAGGAGGTTAATGGAATTGGATATATACTAACATGTAATTTCTCAGAGACCTTTCCCAATACCTAGAAGGACAGGCCCACCCAGATATAAGAAGTTTTTAGAACACTAAGTAGAAGACGAAATTCCACTGCCTCATAATAATCTGTATGATCTCTTCTAGGGAGAAGAGATCAATCATACAAAAGAAAAACAAGGAGCATGAAAGCAAGAACTTGGAATGATGTGTCCCATGCCTCAAAGACAAATAACTACCAACCAAGAATACAATTACCTTCTCAGCTCACATTCCTAGCTGAGGGAAACATAAAATCCTTCTACAACAGCAAAACAGGAAGCAGTCTATATAAACCAAATTAGCATCTCTCATTAGGATCTCTCATTGGGGAGCATATAAGCATCTGAAATATTCACAAATCAATTGTTGGAGTGACCAACTTCATCAAACAAACTTTACTTACATGAAAAACACACATAGATCCCACACTCTGATTGTGGGTGACTTTAAAACAGCTCTGTCACATCTGGATAGAACAACTTTGCAAAAATTCAACAGAGAAGCCTCAGAATCGCACAACTGCATACACAATGTAGACCTAACAAGCATCTGCACAGTATTCCATCAACATCATCTGAATATTCGTATTTTTCAGGTGCACACAGAACACCATCCAAAACAGATCACAATTTAGAGCCTAAGGCAAATGTGTGCAACTTCAGAAACATTGAAATTATTCCCTGCATTCTCTTACAACACAATGACGTAAAATTGGAACACAACATAATCTCCACTAAAGAAAACTATGTAAGTCATGGAGATGCAAAGACACATTGTTAAAGCAACTGTGGGTCATTGAAGACATGAGAACATTTTTTTGGTATTGAACAAAAAGCTCACAAATACCAGATCCTTTGAGACACGAAAAGGCAGAGGAAAATTAGAGCTTTGAATGCATACAGTAAGAAATTGGAAAAATCTCAAAGAAACAATTTAATGATACACCTTAAGCTTTGAAAAAAGAGTAACAAACTAATACAAATCCAGTAGAAGGAAGCAAAATATTAAAATTAAAGAATTAAAAGAATAATAACCCCAAAAGGCCATGGAAAGAATCAACAAAATGAGGAGTTGGTTCTTCGAAAAAATTAACAAAATTGATGAACCCTTAGCAACTTATACCAATAAAAGAAGGAAGCACATCCAAATAAACAAAATTATGTTTGAGAATAGAAATCTCAGTGTATAACTTACCAGGGACCAGAGAATCATTGTGAAATCTTGTCCAACATTATGCCACGAAATTTGAGAATATAGAAGACAAATGCACTTCTAGAAAATATTAAAATGTCCACACTGAACCAAGAAAATCAAAAGATACAAAACAAATCAATTTCAAGTAATGAAATAGATATGGCAATAAGACAACTCCCATCCTGGAAAATCCCAGGATGTGATGGATTCAGAACTGAATTTCATAAGGCCTTCAAACCAGAAGTCATACAATACTCTTCAAACACTTCAATGAAATTGAAAGTGAAATCGTTTTGCCAAACTCATTCTGTGAAGCCAGCATAATCCACATCCCAAAAACAGACAGGACTCAATAAAGACAGAGAAATTGATGAACATTGACGCAAAACTTCTAAACAAAATACTGGCCAATCATCTTTAACAACCCATCAAAATTATACAGTATGATCAAACAGAATTTATCACAGGGATGCAAATGTGGTTCAATATGTAAGTCAATAAATATATTTCAACATCAACATGAGCAAAGAGCAGAATCACAAGATCATCATAATAAATGCATAAAAAGTCACCTGAGAAGATCCAACACCCCATTATGCTCTGGAGGAATTACAAATAATGGGAACAGTTTGTCAATATAATAAAGGCATGACAAACCTATAGCTAATATTATACTTAATTGTGAAAAGCTAAAGCCATTTCCTCTAAAATCATGAACAAAAGAAGGATACCCACTCCCTCCACACCTCTTTATTGTATTATTAGAATTTCTAGCCAGAACAATGTGGCAAGAAACAAAGACAAAGAGCACCCAAACCAGAAAGAGGAAGTGAATCTTTTCCTCTTTGTAAATAACATTATCCTATATTTAAAGAACTCTATATACCCCACTCACAAAATGCCTGAGCTGATTCAAACCTTGCCAAAGTAGCAGGATATAAAATAAACTATCTAAACACAATAGATCTCCTGTATGCAATCAAGGAGAAGAGAGAGACACAAATCAGGCAATCAACACCTTTCACAATAGCGTCAAAGAAAATTAAATGCTTAGAAATTAACTAAAGATGTAAACATCTTTATGATGAAAACCAAACAAAGGAATTTAAAGCAAAACTGAGGAAGAGAAAATAGCTCCTGTATTACTAGATTGGAAGAGCTATCTACAAAGTCAATGCAATACCCATCAATTATCCCAAAATCATTCTTTCCAAAATAGAAGAAGCAATCCAAAATTTATATGGAATAATGAAAGAATCTGTATAACAAAAACAATCCTTAGGAGAAGGAGCAGTACTGGATGATTATCACTACTAACCTTTAGACACTATTATAGAGCTATAGTAATCAAAACAGCTTACTTTGGCACTACAACAGTCCTAAAGACCGATGGAATGGAACTGAAGACCTGGAAATCGACTCACAGACCCAGGGACATCTAATCTTTTTTTAATAAGAATTTATTAATGTTGATTTTTACATCATATTTTAAAAGACAAGTTTAACAAATGAGTTTTCAAGAAGGGAATCTCTATTTACAATCACTGGGACTTAGTATTTAGAACTTAATCAAAATTAGGCTAAGGGTTTGTATGTTATAGAAACATATTAATTTATGAAATAAAACATTATGTCTATAGAGTCATAGGTTTTTATGTTTATATAGTTTATGTTTATATTTCCATTACCATGTCCATAGCATTGGGTATGCAGATATTGAGTCCTCACTCTTGTAATCTTTGGGTTTAGTAGCCACATATTAAGGATACCATGTGCCTTTTGTTCCTTAGGTCGTGACTTGTCTCCCTCAACATGATTTGCTCTAGATTCATCCACTTCCCTGTGAATGCCATTATTTTATCTTGTCTGTTGGCTATGTAGAATTCCATTGTGTATGTATACCACATTTTCTCTATCTATTCATCTGCAATAGGGCATCTGGATTGTTTCCATTGCCTGGCTATTGTGAATAGTGCAGAGAAAAACATACCTGAGCAGGTGTCCTTATCTATCTTGGGTTATGATGTTCGGGGTAGATGCCCAGAAGTGGAATAGCAGGATCATAGGGAAGGTCTATTTTCAGTTCTTTAAGAAACCTCAACACTACTTTCCAGAGTAGCTGAAATAATTTCATTCCCACCAGCAGTGTAGTAGGCTTCCTTTTTCTCCACAGCCCCGCCAGCAACTGTCATAGTCTGAATTCAAAATCTTGGCCATTCTTGTTGGGATAAGGTGGTATCATAGGGTTCTTTTTGTTTGCATTTCCTTTATGACCATAGATGATGAACATTTTCTCATATGGTTTTCTGCCATTTTAATCTCTTCTTCTGATAAATCTCTCTTTACTTCCCTTGCCCATTTAGTGAATGGTTTATTGGGTTTGGGAGGGATTAGTTTCTTGAGTTCCCTGTAGATACTAGATATTAAGCATTTCTCAGATGTATTATTGGTGAATATCTTTTCCACGTTGGTTGGCTGTCACTCTACTTTTGCATCTATGTTTTTATTTGTACAGAAACTTTTTATTTTTAGGTAGTCCCATTTATTGAATCTCTCCAATCTGTTGTGACCCTGGGATTCTGTTCAGGAATCTTTTGCCTATGCCTATGTGTTCCAGTGTCTCTCCTACTTTATCATGTAGCAGATTCATGGTTTCTGGTCTGATGTTGAGGTCTTTGATCCACTTTGAGTTAATGCTTGTGCATGGTGAAAGGCTAGGGTCAATTTTTAGTTCTCTGCATGTGGCTGACCAGTTTTGCCAGCACAAATAATTTTATAATTTGTGTTTGTTCCACTGTATATCTTTGGCTCCTTTGTCAAATGCAAGTTGCCTATAGGTATGTGGTTCTATTTCTGGGTCTTCTATTCTGTTCCACTGATCTTCTGGTCTGTTTTTGTGCCAATACCAAGCAGTTTTTGTTATTATGGCTCTATAGTAGAGTTGGAAGTCTCGTATTGTAATACTGCCAACATTGCTCTTTTTGCCTAGAATTGTTTTGGCTCTTGGCTAGGTCATTTCTTGTTCCATATGTATCTTTGGATTATATCTTCTATTTCAGTAAAGAATGTCTTTGGGATTTTGATGGGGATTACATTGAATTTGTATATCAGTTTTGGGAGTACAGCCATTTTCACTATGTTGGTTCTCCCTAGCCATGAGCATGGGATGTCTTTCCATTTCCTAGTGTCCTTTTAATTTCTTTCATTAGGCTTTTATAGTTTTCATTGAATAAGTCCTTTACATATTTTGTTAAGTATATTCCTAAGTATTTTATTCTTTTGGGGGCTATTGCAAATTGGATCATTTTCTTGATTTGGCCTTCTGTTTGTGTATTGTTGGTGTACAAGAAGGTTAATTGTGTATTCTGCCACTTTGATAAAGTGGTTTATTAATTCTAGAAGTTTGTGAGTGGAGTTTGTTGGGTCACTCAATTAGAGGATCATGTCATCTACGAATAGGGATAGTTTAATTTCTTCTTTCCCTATGTGGAGCCCTTTGATGTCCTTTTTTTTCTTATTGCTCTGGCTAGGGGTTCCATACTATATTGAAGAGAAGTGGAGAGATTGGGCATCCCTGTCTAGTTTCTCATTTTAAGGTGAATGGTTCCAGCCTTTCACCATTTAGTATAATACTGGCTGTAGGTTTTTCATATATGGATTTAATTATTTTGGGGAATGTACCTCTTATTCCTATTTTTTTTCAAGATGAATGGATGTTGTATTTTGTCAAATACCTTCTCTGCATCCAGATAAATTTTCATATGATTCTTATCCTTAGCTCTATTGATGTGATGTATTACATTGATTGATTTGCTAATGTTAAACCAGTCTTGCATCTGTGGGATGAACCCTACTTGATCAGAGTGTATGATTTTTAAAATTTGTTTCTGGATTCTGTTGGCTAATATTTTATTGAGGAGCTTTATATCTGTGTTCATTAGAGAGATAGATCTGTAGTTTTCTTTTTTGTTTTGTCTTTCCCTGGTCTGGGGTTGAGAGTAATATGAGCTTCATAAAATGATATTGGTATTGCTCCTGTTTCAATTTCTTGGAAGAGTTTCAAGAGTATAGGTGTTATTTCACCTTTAAACATCTTTGTAGAATTCCACAGTGAAACCATCTGGACCTGGGCTCTTTCTGGTTGGCATTTCCATGATTGCTTTCACAAATTTATTGTAAGATATTGGTTTGTTCAATTTGTTTATCTCATCGTTGTTCAGTGTGGGTAGCCTATATTTATTTAAGAAATCATCCATTTCTGCTAGATTTTCTTGTTTCTTGGAATATAGGCCCTGGTAGTAGTTATTCATTATAGACTGAATTTCTTGGAAATCAGTTGTGATTGTCCTTGTGGGGTCTCTAATCTTGTTTATTTGAGTCTCCCCTCTCCTTTTTTTGATGAATCTTGCCAGGAGTATGTCGATTTTGATGATTCTTTCAAAGAACCAACCTTTTGATTTGTCAGTTTTTTGTATAGTAGATCTTATTTCAATTTCTGATATTTCTGAAATTATTTTTGTTATTTCTATCCTTCTAGTTGTTTTAGAATTAACTTTTTCTTGCTCCTCTAAGTGTTTCATGTTTTTGTTTTAGAATTAACTTTTTCTTGCTCCTCTAAGTGTTTCATTTTTTTTAGGTTATTTACATTCTCTTCTTCTGTATTTTTAATATGCACTCCTAGTGCAATAAATTTGACTCTTATAACTGCCTTTGCTGTGTCCCTTAAGTTTCTTTGTGATGTCATTGCATTCAAGAAAGTTTTTAAATTCTTTTCTGATTTGATCTGTTACCAGGAAGTTATTCAGAAGTGTGTTGTTCAGTTTCCAAGTGATTGAATGTTTTTTGACTTTGACTGCATTGTTCAAAATTAGTCTGACTCCACTGTGGTGTGATAGAATGCATGGGATTATATCAGTCCTCTTGTATCTGCTTAAGTTTTCTGTATGAATTATTATATGATCTATTTTGGAGTGTGTTCCAGGTGCTGCTGAGAAAAATGTAAAAAGTTTCGCCATTGGGTGGAAGACTGTGTTATATCTGTTAAGCCCAGCTGGGTTATGGTGTCATTTAAATCTATGGTGTCTTTGCTTAACTTTTATTGAGCTGACCTGTCATTTGTTGAGAGTGGTGTATTGAGGTTTCCCTCTATGATTGTGTTTGAGTATATCTTGTTCTGTAATTCTAAGAGAGTTTGTTTTCTGAATTTGGGTGCTCCCATGTTGGCTGAGTAAATATTTCAAAACTGTAATTTTATGCCCATGGATTGTACCCTTTACTAATATGTAATGGCCATCTCTATCTTTATGTACTGATTTTACTGAGAAGTTAGTTTTGTTGGAAATTAAGATTGCCACTCCTGCTTTTTTGCATGGTGCATTGGAGTAGAAAATTCATTTCCAACCTTTCCCTTGGAATTTGTTTTTAGCGGTGAGGTGTGTCTCTTGGAGGCAACATATGGATGGGTGGTATTTCTTAATCCAGTCTGCTGCTCTGTGTCTTTTGATTGGATTGTTCAGCCCCTTCACATTTAGGGGAATTATGGAGAAGTGGTCAGTGTCTATTGTCATTATTTATTTTTACTCCTAAGTTTCTTTCTTTCTCTTTTTTCCCCTTTTGTGTAGGGGTTCTTGATGTTCTACAATTTGTACTCGATTAATATTTTTTGAAACACTGGTTTAGTCTGCACGTATTCATAAAGCTACTCTTTGGAGTGGAATATTCTTGTTTCTCCCTCAAATGTAAATGCCAGTTTTGGTGGATATATCAGTCTGGGTTGCCCGTTATTGGTCTTCAGGATATCAGTGATATTTTTCCAAGCTTTTCTTGCATTTAGGGTTTGAGTGGAGAGATCTACTGTAATTCTAATTTTTTACTCATTTTAGTATAGCTCTTTCTTTGTTTTTGCAGTATATAAGATCAATTCCTTGATATTCAGGTCTAGTGTCTTTACTATGATGTGTGTAGACAAGTTCCTTCTAGGATGTTGCCTGTTTGAAGTCCTGAAATCTTCAATAATGTGAGTATTTTACCTTTTGAGCTTGGGGATGTTCTCTGCTATGATTTTGGTGAATAAGGGTAGCATTCCTTTGTCCTGAAATTTGGCCCCCTCATCAATCCCTATTATACGAAGGTTAGAATTCTTTGCTGCATCTGCCAGATCCTGGAGTTGTCTCTGGTGGATTCTGACTAATCTTTCCAAGGTGGTGATTCACTGTTCCAGCTCTTGTGTTTTATCTTCCATTCCTGATGTTCTATTCTCCAACTCAGTCAATCTTTTGCTTAATGCCTCAATTTTTGCTTGAAGTGTGGACACTGGGCTGATCATGTTGCTCCCATTTTCAAATGGGCAGAACAAGAAACTCAAGAAAAAGGGCAAACCAAAGAATAGCATCTCCCACCTAATATAAACAGCCAGTGGCAAAACTAGAGAGTCCTCTCAATGTTATACAAATGCAATTGATAAACATGATTAATGAAAAGTGTGAAAACATTCCGAAAGATATACAGGACGAAGCCATACTTAAATGAGATGAAACCATAAACAAGGTGATATGTGAATGAGAGGAAGCCATAAAGGAGGCCACAATAAACGATCTACAAAGAAAAATGGACGACTTCATAGAATCCACAAACAGAAAGGTGACCGAACTTCAACCAATGTCCAAAGAGAACAAAGCTGCTGAGCTAACCACTCAAATGGAAATAAAGGAAGTCTGTACATGACAGAAAACAAGAGATGCAATGCATCAAAAATAAGCAATTAGAATAAAGGGAGATGAAGAATAAAGTAGAAAGCTTTGATAGCAGGTTAGACAATGCAGAAGACAGAATTTCGGGGGTTGAAGATAACCTAATTGTTATAAAGAAAGAACAGAAATTGAGTCAAACCAAATCTAGGAAATATGAGAGACTGTTTCAGAGGTCCAAGATAAAATTAGGAAGCCTAATTTAAGGCTAATTGGTATTGAGGAGGGCTGGAAAAAGAGGTCAAAGGTACTAGAAATATACTTCAGGGATTCATCCCAGTGAACTTCCCAAATATCCAGAAAGGCAGGCCCATCCAGATACAAGAAGCATTTAGAACCCCAAACACACCCTACCAGAAAAGGACATCCCACGGCCACATTATAATCCAACCTGGATCAATAGAGACCAAACAAAGGATCCTAAAAGCAGCTGGGAAGAAGACAACAATCACCTACAAGAGAAAACCAATCCAAACAATCACAGATTTCTCATCGGAGACCATGCAAGCAAGAAGAGATTGGAAGGATATATGTCATGCCCTTAAGACAAATAACTACCATTCAAGAATACTGTACCCCAGCTAAGCTCCCATTCGTAACTGAGGGAACAATAAAAACCTTCCATTCCAAGGAAAAATTGCAACATTACGTAGCAACCAAACCAGCATTACAGGAAATTCTCAAAGATGTTCTACACACTGAAAACCAACACAAACGTGATACTGACAAAGGAACGGCACCTAAAAATAATACCAGCTAGTAAGTACTGAAAGAACTGTCAAGCCACAGGCCCTAATGAAAGCTTTTAAAAATGGCAGGAACTAGTTAATATTTTTCAATCCTAACCTTCAATATCAATCGACCTAACTCTCCAATTAAATGGCATAGACTGTCTAGTTGCATCAAAAAGCAAGATCCATCATCCTGCTGTCTTCGAGACACATCTTGCCCTCCCCAAAACAAATATTTTTTGAAAGTGAGAGGTTGGAATAAAGTTTATGAAGCTAACGGTCCCCATAATCAGGCTGGCGTTGTCATCCGCATATCAGATAAAATAGACTTCAAACGAAAATTAGTGAGAAAAGACAAAGAAGGTTATTACATACTAAGAGAGGGTTATCTCCTCCAGGAGCACTTAACCATCTTAAATATCTACACACCTAATCCCGGAGCTCGGAACTTCATCAAGCAAACTTTACTTTCACTATATCCACACATAGATAGAAACACAGTAATTGCTGGTGACTTTAACATACCACTGTCACCTATGGACAGATCAACCAGGCAAAAACTCAACAGAGAAAGCTCAGAATTGAACAGCTGCATAGACCAACTAGACCTAACGGACATCTACAGATTATTTCACCCAGCATCATCACAATATACCTTTTTTTTCAGCAGCAGCACATGGAACATTTTCCAAAATAGACCACATTTTAGGGCATAAAACAAACCTGGGCAGGTTCAGAAAGACTGAAATTATTCCCTGCTTTCACTCAGACCGTCAACAAGGGCATCAAATTGGAACTGAATACCAATCTCCACCAAGGAAAACCTGGTAACTCAAGGAAATTGAACAGCAAATTGTTCAATCACCAATGGGTCATTGAAGAGATCAGAACAGAAATTCAACAGTTTATATTCAAGAGTCATATAATAGAACAAAACCTAAATACTTAAGGCCATATAGAATGACCCTAAATGAAAGGACCTCTAAGATATAGAAACAAAACCCATATAATGCGCGAAAAACCTAAATACTTAAGGCCATATAGAATGACCCTAAATGAAAGGACCTCTAAGATATAGAAACAAAACCCATATAATGCGTGATTGCTGTTTTTAATGTACTATGTTATCTCTCACCTCTTTTGCACTCTTGCTTATCTCATATTGTTACAATATTTCACCTTGTTATCTGATATATTTTTATGTGCTTAATTGGTTATTTGAAATAAGAGAGGGGAGCAAGGAAATCAAGATGAGTGGGAGGAGGGAAATGGGGACCATGACATGAGAAAGGGTATTAATATTTGTGAAGTAGTGTATCTTCTATCTGGCTAATATAATATAACCGTTCTATTAATTACGATAAAATTATATGAGAAAGATATGTGAGTAAAAAAAGAAACAACCATCCCAATAAAACATGGGTCAAAGACTTTTTTTCTTTTTACCATTAATATTTTTCATATTTTTATTATTATTAATAGAAGGGTTACATGATATTTGCCAGGTAGGAGGTGCATTAATTCACATACATTGACACCCTTTCACATGTCTTGATCCCCATTTTCCTTCATCAGAAAGAACGACATTGCCCCATTCGTAAGGAAATGGAAAGACATAGAAAAAAATCATAGTAAGTGAAGTAAGCCAGATCCAAAGACACATAGGCTCCATGGTTTTCCTCCTTTGCAACAATCAGGACACATAAGTATACATCTAGTATACAGGGGATCACAATAGCACAAAAGCTAAGTACACATGGCCACATGGAATGAGGCTAAGTTTAATGTACTCCAGGATAAGGAAACAGGAGGCTTATCTTAGTGACTGTTGTTTTCAATCAGTAAGTAAATTGTTGCATCATGTGAAGTTATTTCTTTTCTCTTTTGTTTCCCCTGATGCTTTATCTCATGTTGTTACTGTATCCAATTTTGGTACTTGCTATCTTGTATATAAGTGTATTTGTTTATTTGAAAAAGGGAAGATAAGAGATGAATGGGAGGGGTTGCAGGGAGGGAAAGCGGGAGAAAAACACGGGAAGGGGTAACAATGTTCAAGAAGTAATGTACCCACTACCTGATGAATATAACTGTAACCCCTCTATATATCACAATAAAATAAAATAAAAACAAAAAATGAACTATTGTCTTAATAGTAAATATTTCACTTTTATTTGTAAATTCCACTTGACCTCAAGACAGTTAACATGTTAATTAAAATAACTCAGCATCTTCCTTCTTCACAGCAACACTGAAACTGGTTTTTGAAAACAGAACAACCAACTCTCTACTCATGCAAATGAAACTGCCCTTTGCAGATGATGGTCAAGATCACAACTGTAGAACAATCCTTGAAGACTGGAATAACGTTTGTTGAGTTCAGCCTAGTTCTGTAAGTAAAAGAAATGACAGATCCAGTGACTAAAGATCACTACAATGTAATACTGTACAGAAGGATCTCTGTAAAGTTATCTGTATAATGCTATACGGTAATATTCATTCATCCAATTTTCCCCTTTTTCTGCCTGTTGCCAATGTGTCTTTCTTTGTTTCTATATAGGCAAATTTAGATTGCAGCATACATACTGATGGTGTGTAAATGGATTTTTACTTGAGTAAAATTTTCACAGACACTTTTCTATTCATCTCATTACTACTTCATATTTTGACTTGTTACCAAACACACTGATGCATCAAATTAATGTAATTACTACCTCCATTTTTGATCAGTATATATGCTTATACAGAATATATATGTAACATATACTATACATAACTATATAGCATATGTTCATAATACATTAATTTGTATTCTGTAAATATTGTATGATGTACAGTCTAGGATAAATGTATAGTACAGGATATATAAAATACTATATATTCTACAGGTATTTTACCTGGCATGAAACATATATAAGAATACATCCTATCCTACATAGGACATGACATGTACTCTATATTTACACAGTGTATTATATACACACGTCACATACACATTTATGTCTAATCACATACTAGCTAACTTTATGTAGACATTCTTGCATTCTTTTAACCGTCTGAAATAGTCCTAGATGAATCTAACAAATTAGCATTTTTGAGATGATATGGATGAATGATTCTCAGAGAAGTCTCAACATCAGGATCATGGTACAGTAATCTAACTTTGTCAAGACTACCCTATACAATTTTTGAAACCTCTGGCAACCATGTTGAACGTAAGAGTTTTTCAAAACTATCAGGCACAGTTTCATCTCAGCAAACTGTCAATATAAGGGAATTTTGTTCCAGAACTGAGATATCAAAACCTATTACTGGGTCAATTTTCTTCAAAACCATTTACGTAAGTTGATTTCCAATAGAGGTATATTTAAAAAGAGGCTGATAAAATTGTAGAAGCTACACTATAATCCCAATTGCTTCTATGAATTCATATACTGATACATGTAACATATATACTATACGTAGTGTGGTGTTAAGAATAAAAAAGAATTTTGCTTGTAATATTTTACAGCTATGGCCATGAAGGGTAAAGTGTAGTTATGTGCCGAGTGCTGTTTGCTTACCATTATAATGGATTTATTTTCTGAATGGACCTTACATATATGGCTGTATATTGTGTCTCTATCTATATAAACACACCCATATATGTACACAAATGTACATACAAATATCTATGTATACATGCAAATCCAGAATTTATTCTGACCAATGAAATGATGGAATCTCCATGCTTGTCCCTAACAACGCTTTAGAGTACACTGCAATTTCACTAATACCTTTAGTAACTCTAAGTCTAATAGCCCTAAAGGAAGGTATGGTTTCAAAGCTGCTATGCTTTTCTCTCTCTCGCTCCCTTTTTCTCTCCCTCTCTCTCTCTGTCTCGGTCTCTCTGTCTCTCTGCCTTTCTCTCTCTTCATTCCTTTCTTCCTTCCTTTCTAAGCCATCTCTAGGTTCTCTAGGTATTGTTTTGTTTGCATGAGTCAGTTGGGGGGCTTGAACTCAAGATGTAGGCACTTTCCCTGAGATGTTTTGCCCACAGCTCTACTTCTGGCATTTTGGGGGGACAAATGGAAATAAGTTTCTCCATGCCATGACCCTCAGATCTTAGCTCCTGAACAGCTAGCATTACAGATATGTGCCCACCCCTCTAGATGCTCTTACTTAAACAAGTTAAGCTTATAGAAATGCCTTGTACCAAAAGCCATATATGTTGCTACAAAAAGAAAGCATCCAAATGTGTTTCAAACATAAACAAATTGAGTAACTAATTCTGAACAATCCCAAATTTACAATTTATGAACAAGTATCAAAACATGCCCTTAACTTTAAACAGAGGACATTCTTTTGTTAAAAATTGTTGTGTTGGTGGACGCTGGTGGCTCATGCCTGAAATCCTAGGTATTCATGAGGCTGAGACCTGAGGATTGGTTCAAAACCAGGCTGGACAGGAATTCAATAAGACTGTTATCTGCTATTAACCACCAGAAATTGGAACTTGAGTTGTGACTCAACATGGCCGAGAACTAGCCTTGATCAAAAGTGCTCCATAATCAAATATACACGTATGTATGTATGTATGTATGTATGTATGTATGTATGTATGTATGAATGTGATCCAGGAAAATGTTTTTCTTATAGATAAAATTGTATAAATGTCTACTTACATCATCTAGGTCTTCATCATCATCACCAATATCATCAAACTGGACTTCATCATCCTCTCCAGGACCAAATGTGTCAGATTCATTGATTTTAGCTAAAAGTAACAATACATTCTTCATATAAGCAAAGTATTTTTAAAACTGCCCACTTTAGAAAATGGATCTGTATGCATATATATACATAATTCTGCGTATATATATATATATATATCTGTACACACACACATACACACAAGTGTGTATATATTTATACTGGTTTTCCCTACAGAAATATCCATGAGGGAAGTAAAGTGTTAAATCAGTAGAGGAATACAAAGCAGCTCAAAATTGTTTACCATTCTAGGTGCCATCTCCAGCAGGGCAAAACCCAACAAGTACCTCAAAAACACTCCTATATAGAACAATGTCAAGACCATATGAACTTCATTTCCTACAAAAATAAGCACTCATCTAGGGGATGCTGCCTCATACCTGTAATCCTGGAATACTCAGAAGACTGAGATCTGAGGATCACAGTTCAGTGTCAGCCAGAAAGTCTCTCACTCTCTTATCTTTAGTTAACCACACAAAATAGCAGGCAGTCAAGTGGTAGAGTTCAAGGGGTAGAGTATTAGCCCTGAGCACAACAACCAGCTCTGAGTTCAAGCCCTTAGGTCAGGCAGGAAGAGAGACAGTAAGACACATGACATATACACAGAAATGTACACATGCAAAAATATTAAGATCCTATTTCAAAAGAAAAGTTGGAGTTCTGATACTAGGGGTTCATTCTTGTATTCCTAGGCTGGGAGATTACAGTGGATAGCAGCTCAAGACCAACTCAAGCAAAAGAAGTTCATAACACTACAGTTCCAATGAACTAGTAAAACAAGGCTAGACAGGCAAGACTTAAATAGCAGAGCACCAGCTGTGAGCAAGCAAGCTCATTATGAGGCACCAAAATTTGTGGCTCAACTGCTAGCCACAAGAAACCACCCAGATGCATGGATCACCCCTACAATCTATTTGCTATTTGCGGACAGAAAGTTATTTAGTTATTTAGGCTCATATATATAATCTCAGTTATTTGTTGATAGAAAGAATCATGGTTCAAATCCAACCTAGGGAAATAGTTGGCAAATCTCAATTTAACTAACAAACCGGATGTAGTTGTGCATGCCTTTGGTCTCATCTTACAAGAGAATCAACAGGTAGAAGGATCTCGGTATTAGTTTAGTCTCTTAAAAAATGTTAACAGCTTCCCTGAAAAAAAATACCCACTGGAGATTTCACTCAAGTGGTAGAGTACCTTTCTAGGAACCTAGAGGTACTAGGTAAGCAAATCCCAATAGTACCAACTGGAACAGAAGAGGAAAAGCCTTCTCTCTGCATATTTGCAACACAACACACAGTCAGACAGCCAGACACATATACACATGTACATATTTATATACTATATACCTATTTTATTACAATTATGTATATGTATTACATACATATTATATACACTAATATATTGTCATGTATATATGATTCCCTAGATATTATAATGTATGTATGTTAACATGTATATCATAGAGTATGTATATGTATATTATTCCCTTGATACATAAACATTAGGAGCTTACAAACTCACAAATTCCTCCACAAATATTGTTTCTGAGGGCTGTGGAGTAGTGCCACATGCCTATAAGTCTACTCAGGAGACAAGAGATCTGAGAATCACAGTTTGAAGACAGCCCAGGCAGGGATGTTCATCTGATCCCTGATCCTATAAACTACTCAATAAATGGAAATGAATCTGTGGCTCAATGGGTAGAATGCTAGTCTGGAGAAAAAAAGCTCATTGGCAGAGTCCAAACTTTGAACTCAAAGCCCAGGACTGGCTCGAAACGAACAAAAACGAAAAGCAAAAAAAAAAAAAAGTTTGCAGGCAAGCCCTACTATTTCTTTCTAATATACTGGCAATGTAAACAGACATAATTTTATGACAACTTGTTCACCTAAACCCTTACACACAATAACAACACATAACATTGTAAAAGAAGAATGGAAAATTACCATGTTCTGGAAGTTCTCCATATGCCTTCAGATTTCTAGCTTCATCAGCATTATACTTTAAAATCACATCAGCTTTGTTATCCTTAGGAATAAACAAACAGCCTTGAAAGTTCTTATAACAAATATTATCAGTTGTTTCTTCAATGACAGGCCTTAATATAAAGCTCAGCTGGCCAGGCTAGATAGCTAACCAGCCTAATCCTAGCTACTCAGGAAGCTGAGATCTGAGGATTGCCAGCGCAGGCACTGAAGCCCCATAAGACTTATCACCAATTAACCACTGGAAAACTGGAAGTGGCCCTGTGGCTCAAGGGATAGGACCGGAGGCTTGAGCGGAAGAGCGGAAGGACAGTGGCCAGGACCAGAGTTCAAGCCCCATGACTGAAAAAATATTCTCTGGGATTAAATTCTCTGGAAAGAAGTATGTTACATACTTATGGTAAGTCATAACATGCAAAGGATTACTGCACTTTCAATCTTCATAAAAACAAAACAGAAAAAGCTTCACATTTTATTTATTATTTAACGCTGTTTGTTGACCGGAAGACTGCAAAACAGCAGTGTTGTTTTTTGGTCAAACCAACCATTGAAAACTGACTGGAGACAACTCAATCAGTGCACAACACCAAGTTCAAGGGTGTTTTACTGCTTCCTTATTTGCTTTGAAGTCTGAGAGTATAAGTGTGTTTTTGCCCTGACCCCTGCTTTGAATCCAGCAAACAGCTATAGAATGGTCTTAAAATGCATTGGTCTTTTGCCCTATGTTCTGTCATTCTCAGGATATGGAAAGGGTCACAAAAAAGGAAAGTTGTTAGGAAAGTGGAAGAGTCACTTTGGGAATTACGGACAACAACAGGAAAAATTTCAGCCACTAGAAGGAGTAAGACACTGGATCTACCACGTTTTAATAAAGTTAAAATTTTAAAAACTAGGGGCCGGGAGTTTGGCCTAGTGGTACAGTGCTTGCCTAGCATGCACAAGACCTGGGTTCGATTCCGTGGTACCACATACATAGATTAAAAACCCAGACGTGGTGCTGGGTCTGAAGTGGTAGACCTCTAGGCTTGGGAAAGTCCAAGGACAGTGCACAGGCCCTGAGCTTGAGCCCAGGACTGGCAAAAACTTCAGAAAGAATTAGAGTAAATGTATTAAAAAAATGTTAAGAAATGTTAAGATGTTGATGAGACTGCTGTGTCCATAAGTGGAAAGTACCAACGAAATATATTTCTATTGTGTTTTTTTTAAACGGGTGGAATTGTAGGGTCAGGAGTTTAGCCTAGTGGTAGAATGCTTGCCTAGCATGCACCAAGACCCAGGATCAATTCCACAGTACACAGAAAAATGCCAGAAATGGTGCTGTGGCTCCAGTGCGCAGGCCCTGAGATTAAGCCAAAAGACTGGCAAAAACAAAACAAACAAACAAAAGAAAACATGGGGGCTGGGGATGAGTTGTACAGTTAAAAAATTCTGGGGGGATACTGATTTGAATATTTTGTTTTCAATGACAATTATAATTGGACAAATGATCAAAAGAAATAAAGGAATTGGGCATTAAAACCAAGAGGAGATAACAAACATCTACAGAGTATTCTACTGAGCAATAGCAAAACAAAACTACTACTTCTAGTAGTGATACTTTCTTACATAGTTGTATTTCTTTTAAACTGGTGAAAATCAAATAATCAAATACACTTTTTTTTGCCAGTCCTGGGCTTGAGCTCAGGGCCTGAGCACTGTCCTTGGACTTTCTCAAGGCTAGCACTCCACCACTTGAGCCTCTGCACCACTTCTGTCCTTTTTCTATGTATGTGATACTGAGGAATCCAACCCGGGTCTTTGCATGCTAGGCAAGCAATCTACCACTAGGCCAAACTCCCAGCCTCAAATATACTTCTTAAGTTTGAAACTTATAGAGGACTCTGCCATTTATTTTAGTAGACATTTTCAATTTATAGCAAACAGTTAATAGTTTGCATGCATGTCTCAATGTTCATGAAAACACTGTAACATTTTTATAATTTTACTGCTTTGTGTAGTCATGAACCATGTTCCCAGCCCCAAACTTGTGATTTCCTCAACTGTGTAAAGTTCCCAGATTTGGATTTCTAAGCCCAGTAAATAATGAGCCTGAGCCAGTGAAATGCTCTCTGTGTATAGCAGCAGTTACTCAGGAGATTGAAGCAAGAGGATCAGTATAGTCTACAAGTCAAAGCACACAGGGGGCCAAATCCTGAGATCCCCATTAAACCCAACAGTTTGTTCATATCCTAGGACTGGCACCCAAAGAAAAAAAATGGATAGAACATGACTTGGGCCTCTAGTGAAACAGAGGTTTAAGGTGTGTATGTATTCAAAGATCAATAAAAATTCATTTTTAAAACACTGCAAAGAAAGAAGACAAAAAGCTCATGTAATAAAGAGAAAGTAGGGAGGTGAATATGATCAGCATACATAGTATGTACAAATGGAAATGTCCCAATGAAACCTCCCACATATAATCAATATGCACTAATAACATTGCAAAGCTGTGAGAAAGACCAACTTGTCTGTAAAATTAATCCACTCATTGGAAATATCACCATAAACTGCCAATTTCTATTTAGAGAAGGTAATTTAAACAGCAGTAAAGACAACAGATATGATAACAGCAATGGGAAATTCAGCCAACACCAGTCTTTTATCACTGACTGATGCTTAACACAGAACTTTCAAATAAATGATGATATTTATCTAGACCTACTAGGATTATTAACTGCATGTACTATTTAAAAGAAACAAAAAACATTTTCCCACAAAAACACGCGTGTCTGAATAGCCACTTTGGAAACCCTTGTGGATAAAAATAATCCTGTGTCTTCAAATTCAACTAGCTCTTAATAAATATCAGCATGAGGAGAAGAGACAGGGCCTGGAATTGATCACAGATGCTAATTCTGTTACTAAGTAATAAAGACACAGGAATTTTTACCTGATAGTCTCGCAGACCAACCAGTATAATGTCTGAGGCATTTATCCAAACCTGTAAAAGGCAATTTATTGCATATTAACACAAATAATAAATAGCAGTGTTGGATATACCAGTCATTATTATTCGTCTATTTTGGGCAAAGTACACATCAACAACTGGAAGATGAAAAGGTGCTGCAGAAAGCCAACACAACCAGGACCACAAGTTCAAGTCCACCTTTGGTCATACAGCACTTTCCTGTTACAATGAGACATTGTCTTTCACACAGTATATAACTGCTTTAAAAAAGAATTAACCCACTAAAATTAGAGGTGTAGCTCATTGTGCAAACATAACTTTCCTCCTATGCACAGTCCCTGGGCTCAAACCTCATCGCAGAAAATAAAGGGGGAAGACATAATAAAGCAAAAAATGTAAGATGTCCTGATAGTCATACGTGAAGCCTCGCATGACATATGCCAAATTTACTTCAAATCCTTGGCAGAAAAATTATTCTTTAACAAAAAATGAGACCAAGTACCACAACTGTTAGTGATGATAGTTTGTTATCCAAATAAACAAGAATTACCCATTGAAACCAAACCTCTACCCTCCATCTTACAGAAATGTAGGTCCTGTCATTGGCAGAACAGTGTGTTGCAAAATGCTTACATTAACAATCCTTACCTCGACCTAAGGTCAGTGACTCGTGACTGCAATCCCAGCTACTTAGGAGGACTGAAGTTCAAAGCCAGCATGGGTAGGAAAGTCCATGATGCTTTTAGCTCCAATTTACCACCACAAAGCTAGAAACAGATCTGTCACTCAAGGGGTAGAATGCTAAGCCTTCAGCAAAGCCCTGGGTTCAAGTCCCACTACTGGCACCAAAATTAAATTAAAAATAAATAAATACATAATGGGGAGGAGTTTAATTCTGGTGAATCATGATGAATCAAAATTTGTGCCCATACCAAAAAAAAAAAAGGTCCAGAAAACACTTTGGTCATTTCAACATGTCATCACTCAACTAAGATTCAGTTAGCAAGTCTTCACCATACATGCTCCACCACCAATGGTAATAGTCTCATACACTATAATAAATACTGCTTTTCTTTAAAAGCCACCCACACAGGCTTATTCTCCTATAGTACAGCAATTCAAATAAAGTAAGATAGCTCCTACAAATAAGCGCCAGTAAGTTGGAGAAGAAGGAACTCACAGACTCAAGTGTGTGTATCACATATGTATGTCAGATAGATGATTAGACATAAAGCGTCTATCATGTGGCATATATATATATACATGTAGTCCATCCTAGGATATATAGGGCTGATATGTACATATGTTTCACATATATATATGCATCTCCTACACATAATGTAATTTATAAACCAGTCTAATGTTGCAATCTATTTTTTAATATATCTGATTCAGAATTGTCTAATACCACATTCATTTCCAGGAACTGAAAAAATGAACACTGACTTCTTTAGTACACCCTGTAGTCTCTTTCCATCTGAAATAATTCCTACATTTTTTTATTCCTTACTACAACCAACAGTTAATTCAATCGAGACCGCTTGTTTTATAGATTCATTTTATTTGTTTCCTCAGTGTTATATGCATAATGAATCTTTCTAGCCAAATACAATAGAGGTGGGGAAAATGAGAGTGATCAAGGATCTTATTTTACTTTCTATATCATAATGCACATCACTCTTTTTCCAGAGAGTTTTGAGAGTTCCACAAAAAAAATCTCTTCTTACTTTAAAAGAAATTACTTTTGTGTTATTTTGTTGTTAATATGAAGGTGCTATACAGAGAGGTTACCACTGTATAAGTCAGGTATTGAATACATTTCCCTTTTTGGACAATATCACCCCTTACTTAGCTTTTAAAACCAATTATTTTTATAGCAAACCCATATTACAGCACAACAAGGGGATGGGCTAGAGAACCTGAGTTCAAAGGCCAGTACTACCACCACCCTCAACAACAAAACGAATCCATGAAGTAAAGAAAAATCCATACCGTACCTTTTTCCTCAACTTTCCTCTGATATGACATAGCCTCCTTATGCCATCAAAACACATTGCTTCTAATCGTCCGTTTCCCAACATTTTGAGAACTTGTGCATACTCTGAAGTTGGGATAAAATTCAACATTGGTCTGAGTTCAAGACCCAGGACCGGTGTAATACATATATATGTACATACATTTATACATACTAGTATCACTCCCTTGCCTCAGAGAAAGCTAAAACAAACGGCTTCATTATTAGTAAGTCCTACGTTTACACTATCAAATAATCTATAAGATAAAAACACTGTTCAGAGGTAAAATGTCAGATGTTGAGTTCAAGTATTCCTCAAACCATCCCAATGTTCTTACGAAGGATACTGTTAAGAACAGAAGCCATGGACATCTTGTGGGAAAAGAATAAAAGTGGGGTAGGAGGGGCTAAGTGTCTGGCCTAGGGGTCGAGTGCTTGCACACTCAAAGACCCGGGTTTGAGTCCTTGGTACCACATACATAGGAAAAACACAGAAGTGGAGCAGTGGCTCAAGTGGTAGAGATTTAGCCTTGAGAAACCCCAAGTGCTCAGGGCTTTAGGTCAAAGCCCTGGACTGGCAAAAAAAAAAGGAGAGTAGGAAAGGGAAATAAAATGTAAGAGAACCTACACAACACTCCATAGCAGAGTTAATCTAGAGAAAATCTGACACACGAAAAGGCTGTCTACACAGCAGTGAGATTCTTTTCTGATAGCTACTGAATATACATGTGCTCCAAACATTTCCAGCATTTGGCAACAAAAAAGGAAAGTATGAAAGTTTGCTCTTAAGTTCCACATCTTACACAAATAAGAAATTCAAAGGCAAATATAGAAAGGCCTTCGGTGATAGAAAAGCATGTTTCATGTGATTGAAAAACGTGAACATTTCAGAAGATGGTGGTCACAGTGAGAACTTTGCAGGAACAGCTAGAAAAGGCCAAAGAGAGCCTAAACAATGTAGATGAAAACATCCGCAAGCTCACGGGGTGAGATCCAAATGACGTGAGACCCATGCAAGCCGAACAGCTGGCCCTTTCTGGAGGTAGAGGACGTGGTAGTTTATTGCTGAAGCGTGGATTCTCTGATAGTGGAGGAGGACCCCTAGCCAAACAGAGAGACTTGAAGGGGCAGTCGGTAGGCTGGGTGGGGAGCGTTGGACAGGAAGAGAATCATACCAAGAGAGCAACCCAGAGGAGGAGGATGTCAATAAGCTGGCACTACAGTCTTCAGCTGTAGCTACCTCCGAAGAACACACACACAGAGACCTCCTTATCCAGGATCAAAATATGGATGTAAAGGGAAAGCAGAGGTATCGATGAATATTTGGCTTGTTGTTGGGTACTCTTCAGAAATTTAAACAAGAATCTACTGTTACTACTGAAAGGCAAAACAGACGTCAGGAAATTGAACAAAAACTTAAAGTTCAGGCAGAAGAAGAGAGAAAGCAAGTTGAAAATGAGAGGAGAGAACTATTTGAAGAGAGATGTGTAAAACAGACAGAACGGTGGCTTTTGGAAGGTTGGGCTTCCGCAGCTGCAAGAAGAATGCAATGAACATAATGCCAAGGTAATTAAGTATGTTCTATATTCCTGGAAGAATGTGTCCAGATACCCCGAATCTAATAGAAGAATCACAGAGACAAATGAATGCGTTATTTGAAGGTAGATGCTCAAATCTGCAGAACAAATAGGCCTAGAAGGCACACCATGAAAGAAAAAGAGCATCAGCTGCTACATAATGAAGAACAGAAGCGGGAACAAGAAGAAGGTAAGGTGGCACAGCCAGAGGAAGAGTTGGAGGAGACAGGTAATCAGCACAATGATGTAGAAATAAAGGAGGCAGAAGAGGCAAAGAAAGTAGGCATAGTGCATAGTGATGCAGAGAAAGAACAGGAGGAGGAGGAGCAAAAACAGGAAATGAAGATTAAGTTGGAGGAGGAAGCAGAGGCAAAGGAAAGTGACAAACAACAGGATAGTCAGCCTGAAGAAGTTATGGATGTGCTAGAGATGGTTGAGAATGTCCAAAGTGTAATTGCTGAGCAGAAAGTGATGGAAACTAATCAAGTTGAAAGCATAGAGCCTTCAGAAAATAAAGCTAGCAAAGAATTGGAGCCAGAGATGGAATCTGAAGTTGAGCCAGATAAAGAATATAAGTGTCTTTCTCCTGCAAAAGACAATGTTAGTGTTATAGAAGTGGAGAAGGAACCTGAGGAAAAAGCATTTGAAAAAGAATCTGAACCCGAGCCTGAGCCTGTGGCTCAGCCTTAGGCCCTCCCTCTAACCCAGGCGCAGTCTCAGCCCCATCAAGTTCATCAACCCCAGCCTCTTTCTCAGCCTGAGACTTTGCCATTAGCTGTTTCAGCTCAGGTTATTCAGGAACAAAAGAATCAACTACCTGAGAGGAAAGAGTTTGCTGTTGAGCCCGTACAGCTCTCTGAAGTGCCAGTAGTGGAACCAGTTTAAGAGCGCACTCCAGAGTACAAGCTGAAGCAACAGCAGTAGTAGCAGTTCTAGTAGCAGTTCAACCAGTAGCAGCAGCGGAAGCAGTTCTAGCAGTGGCAGCGTAGTAGTCGAAGCAGTTCTGGTAGTAGCTCCAGCACAAGTGATAGTAGCCAAGATAGGAGCAGCAGTACTACTAGTAGTAATGAGAATAGAAGTCAAACTAGGGGCCAGGGACACAATAGAGACAGAAAGCATTGTAGGAGCATGGATCCAAAGCGAATGGATACGTCAGGATTAGAGAGAAGTCACAAATCTTCCAAAGGTGGTAGTGGCATAGGCACAAGAAGATTGAAGGATAAGAATTCCAGGTCTGACAGAAAGAGATCTATATCAGAGGGTAGTCGACCGGGCAAAAGATCTTCAAGAAGTGAGAGAGACCGAAAATCAGACGGGAAGGACAAAAGGTGTTAACGGAAGAAGCCAGGCTTTCCTAGCCTATTCTTTGCAGCAGAAGATTTCTTGAGTTAAAGGATTACCTTTCCTTGTAAGGAGGATGCTGCCTTGAGAATTGCAGGTTGTAAAAAATCTTTTTGGAAAACACAGACTGTTTGTTTACCAGACATTCTTGTACTTTTTGCATAATTTTGTAGGAGTTATTTATCAAAATTATGCGATGTTCCGGAATATGTAAAAATAATAATAAAAAGATTAACATCTCTTGTCATCTTTTCTAAATATCCTATAGGCTTCAGTAAGAATCTGTATATCTTAATAGGTAAATCTTTTAAGTCTGTTCCCTTCTAATTCTGTATCATACAATGGTTTTAGGAATAAATGTTCATTTCATTACTTTTGAGATGCCTTTTTGACCCTTGTATAATCATTTTCAGTTTTTACCTCTAGATACTGAATAGGCTTAGGATGTTTCTGGAGACTTCCTCACTTACTTGGCTTTAGCTCTCAGGTCTTTGCAGCTTTATAATCATTTACTATTTTTCTGATCTCCCTTGTTCATCTAAGCATTTTCCTATTTTGGTTGTCATTTTCCTGATGATGGGAGCATTGTACTTCTGTCTTTGATGTTACCTCTGTGCTAACAGTATATGCAATCTGTTAAACTAACGGTCACTTCTTTCTAAGAAATCTTCTAAACTTGGATTTTGAATTTGTGGTCTTGTCTTAACATTTCTGTTGGCTCTAAATGAAACATGCCAATATGTGTTTTAGAGAAGTTTTGTTCAAGGAACCACTGTATGGAAGCCTTGACTATGTAAGTAAGCAAAATAACACGCAAGCGTACCAAGTGATAACTTTGGAGTTTCATAAATCTGTATGGAGTATTTGTTGCCATTACAATACATGTGCAAATAAATGTGGCTTAAGTCTTGTGTGACTGCTTAGGATTAGTACTTGTGTTTTGATACGGGCATACATTGCAAAATGGCCTGTTTTTAGTTCATAAGAACACTATAGCTTTGTATATTCAAGTTAATGGTTTCCAGACTTAGTTTTTTTGTTCTCCGTGCAACTTGTATAAATGTGAGTATGTTAAACCAACTCTTAAAAACATACTTTCAGAAATAGAAGAGGCAATCCAAAATTTCATATGGAATAATAAAAGACCCCGTATAGCAAAAATGCTTCTTAGCAGAAAGAACAGCGCAGGAGGAATTTCCATACCAAACTTTACACTCCGTACCGAAGTTTTATATAAAATTTCTGGATGAATACTGAAAAAATACAAAATGTAAACATGGACAACTGATCAGAAATTGGGATTAATATCTGTTTCGTGCCTGGTGTGGTAAGAATTTCCCCATAAACAAGCCAGCAAAGAGACAGAGATTAGTTGGAGCAGAGAATGGTGAAGTGTCAGCAAGCCTCCCTTCCATCTGAAGAAAAATGGGTACTTCTCCTTACGACCCAGTTTCACAGGAGGCAATAAGAAGAAGGAGGAGCCTTGACAACTATAATAGTAATATAATGACAATGATAGTAATAAGAGAAAAACAACAAATGAGAGAGAAAAAATTACAGAAAGATTCTACCTTACTGAAAGTAAAGGACTAGGGATATGGCTCCCAGTTGTACAGTGCCTCTCATCAAGCACAGTCACTCAATTCAGATCTCATCTACATTCGGTTTGTAAACAGTTTCATACTGGGCTGCGGTAGGAATTTGTCCATAAATCAGCTGCCAAAGAGGTGGATATCAGGAGGATCACCCATGTACAGTTTTGAGACCAGCCTGGACAAAAAAAAGTTAACGAGCCCTTTCCAGCTCAAGACAAACGTGTGCCTCTCCATTACACAGGAGGCAATAAGGAGGAGGAGCACGTGATAATCATGGTGCTGCTGCAGATGATACAAATTAAACAAAAATACAGTAAGATTCCTTCCATCTCAAGAAAAAAACACTGTGTTGCTACTCCTTACTACCCTAGTATCCAGGAAATAGAGGATCACTAATGAAAAGATTCCCACCTGCCTGAACAAAGGACTATCACGCAGTTCGAATGTCACTACTCCAAGTTTGCTATGTTTTAAAGAAGATCCTTTGAGGCTAAACATCTACAAAGGTATCATTAATAAGAGAAGCCTAACTCTAAAAGACTTACTTACCTTGTCCAGCCTCTTTAAAGACCAACTCTCTTTTCTGAGATTCATTCTCATTCTTACCTCTGCGCCTGTTTTTACCTCCTTTACCTGATTAGTAAAAGTAAATGAGAGAATTAACGGTCGCACTTTATCTACTTTTTAAGCATCGTTACAACTACTCCGGATGGCTGTACATACAGAGAGGAAAAGGGAAGGGATGTGGAACGGGTACACAATGGCTCCGGTGTAATTTATCCTTTTCTGTGATTGGGAGTTCCAGGAGTTCCTTTTATTGCATGCATGTTTTTAGTGTACCTTAAATAAAAACCTAATATGTGATCTGCCCACTGGTTTGGAAACAGCAGAGTGGCAATGGCATGCCTTTGGGATACCGCACTGAACCAGGACGCATAGGACTGGGGGCCTTATTTGGAAGTGGTGGAACACGGCACGTCTTAACAGGTCTAGGGAGAAATGAAGTGGCATTTCTGCAGCCAGCTGTCAAACACCAAGAGCGTACACAGCTCTGGGCTCAAGAGCATGAACATGGAAGACTTGTTCCGGGTTGTGAAGGAAGGCTCTGTCCCGTTAAGAAAAAAACACACATAAAAAATCACCCTTTTTGGTATTTAAATGTTCACGAAACGATCGGGATAATTCACAGGACCCCACGCGTTAGGTCTGTCTACAAGAGGAAGTTCAGTCGATGCCCACGTGTTGGCAGTGCTTAAATCGAATCCGTGGGCTTTTCGGTGGAGAAAACAAAGGACCCTGCTGGTCTTAGTCGCACACTATCCAGTGCTGGGAAAGGCAGGAAAAACCTGGCTAAGTATGCCACAGTGCTCCGAATGTGAAAATCTTACTGTACTGTATGAAGGGCTGACCTCAGAAAACTTTGCTAGAGATAAACCCACACAGGATGGGTGTCGGGCGAGGGTGGGTCAAGGCCCCACCCAGGGCTCGGCTGGAAGTTTCCTGCCATATTGCTAACCATCTATGCGTCTGAGGCACAGACGCCAAGCAGGCCTTCAGGTTGAGAACGACTTCCAGAGAGTTCCCGGAAGGCCCGGCGCCCCACGGGCCAGGCCCGGGCGGCTCCCAGCGGGCCTGAGGTGCAGTCCGCCCTCAGTCGGAGGCAAAATCCTGCATTCTTGCCCAGGAGACCTACACAGGAGGACGCCGGCTGCACCCAAACGACCACACTCGGAAATGGGCCAATCGTCCCGGGGCCTCCGCCCAAGCCCAGTCAGAAGCAGCAGTCAAGCCGGAAGGAGAACTGGCTGTCTCGGGCCTAAGGAGGTTCAAGGCCCGCACACGAGACGGACGAGCCGGCCCGGAACTAGCCGCATTACCTTTATTTTTCGGCATGGTGGGTGGGGGAGACTGGAAGCGCTCTCGGCAGGTGGCCACGAGCTCCCAACACGAACACCGGTTCCTGGAACTGTGTGGTGGGCGGCAAGCTTAAGAGACACGGGAGCAACAGTGGCAGTTGGCCTGGCTTCCGCTGCCTGGGGGTCATGACCCTGCTCCTGCGCATGCGCAACTCAGTTCTCATGCCAGGCCAGGCCCACAAGGCCCCGCCCCTCCCCAGCCCACCTTTCCCACCCCCCCTTGCCCCAGGCCCTCCTGTGTCTCGGGGAGCATGACCCTGCTCCTGCGCATGCGCAGGTCAGGCCTCAGGTGAGGCCCACAAGGCCCCGCCCCTCCCCAGCCCACCTTTCCCACCCCCCTTGCCCAGGCCCTCCTGTGCCCATCCCCGCCCCGCCCCCTCTCCGGCCTCCACAGCCAGTCCTGCTCCAGGGAAAGTCCCAGACCCGCAGACAAAGGGCCCTCACCACCCGTGCCAAAGAACCGGGCCACACTCCACACATCAGCTCTTCCTCCTGGGACACCTCCACGTTTATCCGCTCCGCACCAGGATTTCCACCTTTGCTGCCTTCTACCAGCCCCACAGGGGAGGGAAGGGCCCCGGGCTCCCCTGTCAGCCCCTCCCTTCCCAAGGTGGCTCCCGGGTTCCTCCTCTCCTCCCCTCCCTTCCCAGGATAACACACAGCCCTCTCCTTCCCCTTCCCCTGCTCACTTACCCATCCAAGCTGGCTCAGAACTTGCACCTCTCCTCCCCTCCCTTCCCACGGTGGTTTCCAGCTTTCTTCTCTTCTCCCGTCGTCCTTCCCCGGGTGGCCCCTAGCCTCCCCTGCCCTCCCCACCCAAGGTGGCTCTGAGCTTCCACTTCCTCTCCCCTCCCTTCCCCCTGTGCCTCCCAGCGCCTCCCCTTCTCCACCCTTCTTCTACCGTCCCAAGATGGGGCCGACTTCCCGCTTCCCCAACCCCCTCTTTCTCCCGCTGCCAACCCTGAAGGCATTCCGCTTGCACGCTGTGCCTGTGGGGCCTACATCCAAGCCTCCCTCCCTTTCAGAGTCCTGTGGTCACTTAGGTCCTCTTCTTCCCTTCCGGCCTGAGCCCTCCATCTCAGGCGAAGCTGAATGATCAGACTTGCAGCAGACAAGACCCTGGGGTGCGAACCCTATAGCCTCATGGGAACTAGGACTGGGTGCAAGAAGGACGAGGGTACACAGACAGCGTTCCTGTGACCATTGAGGTCAGACGGAAACTGATGGTTTTGTTACTGCTTTTCCTCACACGGACTAAACACATGGGATACTGCTTGGCTTTCCGAGTAATTCTGCAGGGTGAAGTAATAGTGCAGGATAAAGGAGGAGAGAGGCCTGCTTGTCCAAAGGTGGTCAGGAAAGAACCCTAGAAGGTATTTCTGAAACCCTGCACAGTTCAGCCAACAGAGAAGAAACAGAGCTGTCTGGCAACCTGTTCTAGCCAACCCCAGGAGCCCATCCTGCAGAAAGCAGGTACTTACACAAACTTCCTGCAAATGACCAGGAATGTTACATTTCAAGGGGTCCCTCAGATTCTGCTGCTATGCCTTGCCCAGCCTGATTTCCTCCTTCCCAGAAGGGAAGGCAATCCTTTGCAAGAGTGGTTTCTAGCTCCACTGTTTCAGATCTTTCTCAAAATTGTCAAAGGAATGCCAGTCTTTCAAATTCTCCTAGCTTTTGGGGCTGCACACTTTGGACCCCTCTCCTTGAGTATTTGCTTTTAAAAACAGTAATGTATCACTCTCTTTAAAGTGTGTTCTTGGTATCAATGACTGCTTTATATTTTAAAGGACCTTACCAAAAATACCTCTGTTCTGTTGTTCATTACTTGCTTTTTTATACATTTAAATTCCTCACCTGGTTTCTCTTACCTTGATTGTTATCTTTTATTTGCAGGAACACAATTCGAACACTGCTTGCCAGCAGAGCCACATCCTCAGCTACAATTTGCTTTAGATAAATCAAGGGACTTCGGTCTGTGGTTTCCTAGGAGATCCTGGAGCTTTGCTGACCTAAAGTTTAATACTGCTTATTCACACTCGATCTTATTTTATGCTATTTATCTCAAATGCTGAAAATGTCTGATTGCCTTTTTCCCATACATTGTCCAACTTCTGGTATAGACATGCAGTCTTGCAACAGACTTGCTTGATTCATTTGTACTGCTAAGCACAGTGTGAGCTCTTTTTCACTTGGGAAGATTAATGTAACTTCTCCCTTGCCATTTGCTTCAAGGGGGCCATGTTTTTTCACAATATTAAGAGCAGGGAAACAATTGATCACACAACAAGTTGACAATAATTAACTGTAAATATCTAATAAAATTAATTACTACCAATAATTAAGGACTATGCTTGCCTTAGGAACAGCCGAACTGTGCAATTTGTCCTCCCCCACACCACTTGACTAAAACCATGAGAAAGGAGGGCTTTCTGTTTCCTTTTATTTTGTTTCTGCAAGGTTGTGGGGTTTATTTCTTCCTGGCTTTGGTTTGTTTTGTTACATGTGCGTGCTGGTTCTCTTAAGAGAAAATTTTCAGCAGAGCTCTTACGGTTCCTTTCTCTTCTTATTCTCTGGTGATCTGTCCTGGACTCCAGCTGTTACATGCAATGTTTGAATGCTTAGACTCAGGCCTTGTACTCAGCTTTCAAGTCCTTTTTCTTATGCGCCTCAACAATAATCAGAATGTTTTACAGAACTCACTCCAGTTGTTAACCTTCTTTCAGGCCTGCTTGTCACTTGCTTTGTTTAGTGTCTTAGTTTTGCTCAGAAAGAAAGATACATGTGATCAAATGCAGAAGTTCTGAATCAAGCTTCTTCCTGTTTGAAGTAAACTATGAATTTATTTTATTGTCACAATATGTCTTTTTGGTGTTTCGGGTTTTTTTCACAGTCCTGAGACCTATCCTTGAGCTTTCTTCAGGGTAGCACTATACCACTTCAGCCACAGCATCACTTCTGGCTTTTTCTATCTATGTGGTACAGAGGAATCAAACCCAGGGCTTCATTCACCTTAGGCCAGCACCCTACTAGTAGACCAGTCTCCTAGCTCACAGTATGGTCTTATGTGAGTGAGCTTATGTAGGGATTTAAACGTTGGGATTAGGGTTGAGGTTAGACTGGGGATTCTGGGGACTGGACCACACTAGGATAGGGGTTTGAGGGAACAGATGTTGATAAAAGATATGAGTTTATGTCTTTAAAAGCTGGGTTGGAAATGAAACAAGTGATGGGTCTCAGAAATTTGTTGTCCTTGTTACTGCTAGACTTGCGAATGTCTGTGTTTTGCATTGAAATGTGGCATTACTCTGAAGTGTCCATAGTTCATATCTTCCATTTGCTCAGTCTCAGTAGCTGATCCTTGGGAGAAAAATTAGATCCTATTCTTCTGGCCAGAGGAATATACCTTGCTCACAATTCTAGCGGGTTATACAAGTGAGTTAGAAAGGGAAGGTGCTCCATTTAACAGAGTGGGTCCCTATTAAGGTTAAAGTAGGTCCATGCAAAAGAGAGATGGATGGTTTCTTTTTCTTTTCTTGGACATAGGACCTCACTGCATATAGCCAGCTGTGCTTAAACTCCAGAATCCTTATTGACTATAAGTGTGGGAGATGATTTCTCATGTCTGAGCAGAGGTTAGTCCAAAGGGCTGCAGTGTCTGAGCTAGGACCATCTGGCTTTTAATTCTCATTTTGAATTTTGGAGGTTAGGAGCGATACTATATGAGTTGACAGGTTCCTCTCCATATTATTTTTATTGATATGTTTGTTTAATTATCTAAGACCCCTGCCATTTTAATATCTGTGGTACCTCCAGCTCACTTCTCTGTGAAGGCATCACCATTCAAGTCAAAGTATCTCAGGAGATAAAGTCTTTTGAGTTTAAGGAACTGGAGATGATGGAACAGGGTGTGAGGACAGGAAATTAGGCTGGTATTTCAGGCATTTCTTTTTTTGTTTACACATAACACTGGTCTGGATACCTCACTTTCCACAGAAATCCATAGAAGCCTCACTGGCAAATCCAGTTTGTGGTAACCAACTTTGCTAAGTATTCTCACCCTGCTCAGCTGCACATTGGCTTCCAGGCTGTCCATCAGTTCTGTGCTCAAAACAGCAGGGCACCTCGACCCCACAATGAGGTAGGCAGGTGGGTAGGTGAGCCATTCAGGCTCCCTGGCTTGAAGCTCTGTCATGCTTTGCTTCTGTCTGTACTTCCTCACTACTGCGACTGCCATGGTAATATGAGGGGGTCTCTGTTGGTCTTCCTGACCCACCAGGAGGATGCAGCAGAACTGGTGGCCCTAGCACAAGCTGTGAATGTTCAAGCTGCACTGGCAATCCATTAGGGAAATCTGGACAAAATTGCCCTATGTAGCCATTAGGGACTTGGCAGAAATATTTACTGACATATGTAGGACGTAGTTAATCTCTTCTGACCTCTTCTGACCTCTGGCAACCCTTTCTTTCTAGGGTTTGGTCCTGATTCTTGTGTGTTTATTGCACCCTAGTTACATCTCTCTTCCATTTTCTGCACATGGAGGAAAAGACCAATACATCCCCTTAATTTCTCCCTAACGTACCCCTCTCATGGTGACCATGAGTTACCATGATTGGTCTAGACTATAATGAGAATGAACAATTCACAATAAGCATCATTGAGAAGTCCAGATTGAAGCCGGTAGTTTCTCTACCATCCCACGATGTTACAATGAGTGAGTACAGGATGGAGTTCTCACTATTATCATGTCTTTCCCTTGTTTCTGATCATTTTGCCTTTCTTTCTTATTTTGTTTAGTTTTTAGTTTCCGCTCTTACCTCATTTCTTTTTCTCAGCCTTTCAGTTCTTTTATTGAACAGTCTTATTATAATCTTCTATTTTACAATCGTTCCTTTTTTCCCCTTTTATTTCACTTTTTGTGTCTTTCCTTTTTCTTTTTCCTTTACTTTTTGTCTTTACTTGCTTTTTTATACATTTAAATTCCTCACCTAGTTTCTCTTACCTTGATTGTTACCTTTTATTTCCAGGAATGCAATTCGAAGAGTGCTTACCAGCAGAGCCATGTCCTCAGCTACAATTTGCTTTATATAAATCAAGGGACTTCGGTGTGTGGTTTCCTAGGAGATCCTGGAGCTTTGCTGACCTAAAGTTTAATACTGCTTATTCACGCTCAGCCTTATTTTATGCTATTTATCAGAAATTCTGAAAATGTCTGATTGCCTTTTTCCCATACATTGTCCAACTTCTGGTATAGACATGCAGTCTTGAACAGCCCTCCAAACGTTGCTTGATTCATTTGTACTGCTAAGCACAGTGTGAGCTCTTTTTCACTTGGGAAGATTAATGGAACTTCTCCCTTGCCATTTGCTACAAGGGGGGGCATGTTTTTTCACAATATTAAGAGCAGGGAAGCAATTGATCACACAACTAGTTGACAATAATTAACTGTAACTATCTAATAAAATTAATTACTAACAATAATTAAGGACTGTGCTTGCCTTTGGAACAGCCGAACTGTGCAATTTGTCCTGCCCCACACCATTGACTAAAACCAAGAGAAAGGAGGGCTTTCTGTATCCTTTTAGTTTGTTTCTGCAGGGTTGTGGGGCTTATTTCTTCCTGGCATTGGATTGTTTTGTTACATGTGTATGCTGGTTCTCTTAAGAGAAAATCTTCAGCAGAGCTCTTAAGGTTCCTTTCTCTTTTTATTCTCTGGTGATGTGTCCTGGACTCCAGCTGTTACATACAATGCCTGAATGCTTAGACTCAGCCTTGTACTCAGCTTTCAAGTCCTTCTTTTTTTTATGCACCTCAACAATAATCAGAATGTATTACAGAACTCATTCCAGTGGTTAATCTTCTTTCAGGCCTGCTTGTCAATTGCTTGGTTTTAAACTAGCATCATTTGTTTAGTGTCTTAGTTTTGCTCAGAAAGAAAGATACATGTGACCAAATACAGAAGTTCTGAATCAAGCTTGGACCTGCTTCTTGTGTTTATTGTACCCTAGTTACATCTCTCTTCCATTTTCTGCACATGGAGGAAAAGACCAATACATCCCCTTAATTTCTCCCTAATGTACCCCTCTCTGGTGACCACGAGTTACCATGATTGGTCTAGACTATAATGAGGATGAACAATTCACTATAAACAGACATGGCATCATTGAGAAGTCCAGATTGAAGCCGGTAGTTTCTCTACCATCCCACGATGTTACAATGAGTGAGTACAGGATGGAGTTCTCACTATTGTCATGTCTTTCTCTTGTTTCTGATCATTTTGCCTTTATTTTTTAGTTTGTTTAGTTTATAGTTCCCGCTCTTGCCTCATTTCTTTTTCTTAGCCTTTCAGTTCTTTGATTGAACGGTCTTATTATAATCTTCTATTTTACAATCTTTCCTTTTTCCCCTTTTATTTCCCTTTTGTATCTTTTCTTTTTTTTCCTTTACCTTTTGTCTTTTTTGCAGCTATTGGATGTTACTCTCTCATCTAGCTCCACTTTAGCACCTGTATCGTGCCTGAAGGCTTAAGTATGGTTTGTCTTAAACCACTGCAAATGTGAGAACATGAGGCAATGTTGCAAGTATGAGAAGTCTTCTCTAAAGATCAGTATTACGTTGTTTGTATAGGAGCTGTCATAATGTTTATGTTTTTTTAAAGTGTAATCTGGAACTGGTGAACCTAGAATTAGGTTCTGGTCTCTTAGAGTATGTAGTGCAATAGCTATTAATATGCTGTAGTGCTAGGCACAGTGGTTCACATCTGGGAAATAGAGCAAGGAAGATTGAGTCAAAAAGTGAGACCCTGGAAGGTACTTGGGACCAGACAGAAGAACTTTCCAAACAAGAGATAAGGCCCACCCATTGCTCACACCCCAGAATGGTGGGCACAGTGCTTGGATTGTACACAAAATACAATTGGTACCAGCCAAAAGACACCCTCTGGGTGACTCAGGAATCCAGTGGAACACCAACTCCAGACTCGTGAGTAACCCAAATTCCCCAGACCAGAGCTCCCACCATGTAGGAGAGGAGTGAAACCAAGGGGAGCGCTGGCCCAGATGCTCTTCCTAGATTTTCGAGGGCCTGGGAAAACAAAAGTTCGCAGCTCACCCCTCGCTAAAGTAACTACAGACCTCAACTCCCAAGTTTCCCTTGCCATCAGGCCCAATGGCAGAGTCCAAACTGGGGAATGCAGCCCAGTACACGAGAGTGTGCTTACCCTGCCGAGAATCCACACACTTGCTTAGCAACAGCATGCCACCTGAGCATCACAATGAAATCAGAGGTTCCACTAAGAGATTGGATACTGGACACAGGGGACACTGAAGATCAAGACCCTCCCAATAAACTGAAGAATTCTTTTTTTCTAATTGCAGTTCTCAATTTTTACTATTTTCCCGTTAATTTTATTTCAATTTTTTATCCATTTTTTTCCTTTACTACTACATCCCCATTCAGGTCAATCCTAGAAAAATACCCAAAAGTAACTACTAGATTTTCTCCATTATTGGGTACATAATTAACTCAAGCTATTATTTTGAATCCCTAGTCCCATATATTTTAATCTTTATGTTTTTATTTTTATTTATGTACTTTTTGTCAGTCCTGGGCTTCAGCTCAGGGTCTGAGCACTATCCTTGGACTTTCTCAAGGCTAGAGCTCTACCACTTGAGCCTCAGCACCACTTCCGGCTTTTTCTATATATGTGGTATCAAGGATTCGAACCCAGGTCTTCATGCATGCTAGGCAAGCACTTTATCCACTAGGCCAAACTCCTGGCACCCTCTTTATGTTTTTAATGTCTTTTAATCTTAATGATTTTAAGTTTAAGATTACTTCTTTATTTGCATAATTTTTATGATTTTATTATTGATTTCTGTATATTTTTCTTTTTATTATTGTTCATTTTTTTCCTTTAACTGATTTAAGGTTTGGTTTATCTTCCCTCTACTATTTTCCTTCTATAAGTTCCTCCTCTCTATTCTTCTGTTACTTTTCATTACACTTATTTCTGGCCCTTATTCTAATTCCTTAGCTTGTTGATTTACAGTTATTTGTTGTTGACACAGACTATACCTTTCTGTCTAGATTGACTCAATACCACAAGTATCAGGTTGGTTTTTGTCTTAAAACTGTGGTGGCATTGGATCTGTTTTTGAATTGACCAAAGGAGAGAGAGGGGGGTTGAAAATACAAGTCTAAGATTGCAGCCTTGTAAAGTTTGTGTGACTATACAGCTCTGGATTGGTTCTTATCTTAAAATTATTACCTGGTGTAGTTTTAGCCTTGCTCTCACTTCCAAATGGGAAGAACAAGAAATAGGAACTCAAGAAAAAGGGCAAGTCAAGGAACCTCATCTCCTGCTCAACAGATGATAATCCTAGAGGTTTGAACCCTCAAAATGAATGGAAAGATGGAAAGCATGAAGAAGACCATATGTGAGGAATTCCAAAATGGTATAGAATATGAGAGTGCTCAAACACAAATAAAACAGATAAAGAAGTTCATACAAGGCATAAAGCAAGCCATTAAAAAATGACCAACTACAAGGAAGGGAGATTTAAAACAAAGGAGAAAGTCTTGAAAGCAGAATATGTGATGCAGAAGAGGGACAATCCAGAAAGAAAGATTATGTAAATGGAGATCATGTAAATATATATGTCTAGATTATATAAAGACCAGAAAATTATTCAAAACAAATCCAAGAAATATGACAGAACCCTTTGGTAGCTCCAAGATACAATTGGGAAGCCTAATCAGTATTGAGAAAAGCCTGGAAAAAGGAAGAAAATGTAGTCATATATACATTAAACAGAATCATCACTAACAATTTCCCAAATATCCAAAAGGACAGACCCATCCAGATATAAGAAGCTTTTAGAACCCCAAACATCAGAACCAAGCATCCCTTCACTACATTCTGATCCATATAGAATCAGTAGAGACTAAGGGATCCTGAAAAGCAGCCTATAAAGGCAAACCAATCAATATAACCACAAATTTCCTGTCCTATTTGAAATAAACAAATGAGGGTATATACAATATGCCAGGTAACAAAGTCAGATACTGTAAAAATATGAGGTTAGCCAAAGGGCAACAAAAAAGAAGAGAACACAAGCGGGGCAAACATGTTTGGGAGGGACTTGGGGAGAGAAATGGGGACAAAAACATGAGCGAAGCTATCCATGTGTGAGAAGTAATGCATCTGCTATCTGGTGAATATAGCTGTAACCCTTCTATACATTACAATGAAAAAAATCCCACAGATTCCCCAGCAGGGATCATGCAAACAAAACTAGCCTGAAATGATGAATGTCAGGGCCTAAAGATACATAACTACCAAACAAGAATAGTGTGACCAGTCAGCTTTCTCAGCTATGGGAAAAATAAAAATTTTCCACACCAAAGAAAAATTGAAACACTACATTTTGACCATACCAGCATTATAGAAAATTCTCAAAGATGTTCTACACAATGAAAACCAACAGGAATAAGCAACTTTCAATTCTAACCTTCAACATAGAAACAAATGAAAGGCTATATGAAACATAGCACACAAATGGACCCCCATGACTAGAGTCGCCATGCTGCTATGAAATAAAGACTTCAAACTAATATTAGTGAGAAGAGACAAAGAAGGATATTACATATTAATAAAGGGATCTCCCCTTCAGGAGGATATAACCATTCTAAATGTCTACACACATAATGCGGGAGCACCCAACTTCATCAAACAAACTGTATTCACACTAAAACACACACATAGATCCAAACACAGTGATTGTTGGTGACTACCAGACTGGTGTCACCTCTGGACAAGGCAAACAACTGATCAGAGAAACCTTAGAACTGAACAACTGAATAGACCAACTAGACACAACAGATATATCTGCAGATTATTCCACGCCAAAACACCAGAATATGCCTTCTATGCAGCATCACATACAACATTTTCCAATGTAGATCACATTTTAGGGCATGAAGAAATTTGTGCAAAGTTTAAAAATACTGAAATTATTCCCTGCATTTTCTCAGACCACAATGAAAAAGCCCAGAATCTAATGGATTTACAGCTAAAATCTGTAAGAGCTTCAAAACAAATCTCACTCTAATACTCTTCAAACACTTCAATGACATTGAAAATGGAAGTTCTCTACCAGACTCAGAATGCAAGCATAACCCCCATTCAAAAGCCAGACAGGGACTCATCAAAGAAAGAGAACTATAGACCCATTTCTTTGATGAACACTGATGCAAAAATTTTCAACAAAATACTCGACAATTCATCCAAAAAATCATACACCACGATCAAAGCTGTGAGAAACTAGGAATCAACAGGACATCTCTCAACATAAGAATGAATGTGATAAACAGACAGCTAGCGTTATATTTTAACGGGAAAATGTTAAAACCATTTCCTCTTAAATTAGGAATGAGCCAAGGATTCCCACTCTCTCCACTCCTCTTCAATATAGTATTAGAATTCCTAGCTAGGGCAATGAGGCAAGAAGCAAGCATAAATGGGATCCACAGGGAAAGATGAACTAATGTTTTCCCTCTTTGCAGATGACAAGATTATGTATTGAACGAATCTTATAGTCCCCACTCCTAGGTAATGCAATCTGACAAAGTAGCAGGCTATAAAATTAACTCAAAAATCAACTGCTTTTCTGTATGCCAACTATGAGCAGAGTGAGTCTAAAATCAGGAAAGCAACTCCATTGTAATAGCCTCTACGATTTAAATAAAATGAAATAAACACTATTCAGGAGGCTGAGATCTAAATGTTGTGCTTCAAAACCTGTCCACGCATAGAAGACCTATTTCAAGCACTATTTCAAGAAATGGCAATAAGAGATCTCTCATCCAAGAAAAGCCCAGAGCCAGATGGATTCACAGCTGAATTCTATAAGGTCTTCAGAGTTCACATCAATATTCCTCAAGATCTTCAATGAAACTGAAAGTAAAGGCTATTTGCCACTCATCCCAAAACCAGACTCATTAAAAAAAGAGGACTATAGACCCATTTCTTTGGTGAATATTGATGCAAAACTACTCAACAAAATACTAGCCAAACATCTTCAGCAACTCATCAAAAAATTATGCACTATGATCAAACAGGATTCATCACATGGATGCAAAACTGGTTCAATATATGCAAGTCAATTAATACACTTTATCACATCAACAGTAGCAAGAACAAGAACCACGTGATTGTTTCAATAGATGTAGAAAAGTCATTTGACAATATCCAACACCCCTTTATGCTAAAAGCTCCAGAGAAACTGGGAATCCATGGAACATGCCTCAATATAATAAAGGCTGTGTATGACAGAACCCATACCTAGCATTATACTTAATGGCCAAAAGCTAAAGCCACTTCCTCTAAAATCAGGAATGAGACAAGGATGCCCACACTCTCCTCTCTCCACTCCTCTTTAACATAGTACTAGAATTCCTAGGCAGACCAATAAAGCAAGAAGGAAGCATAAAGGGGATCCCAATTGGGAAAGAGGAAGTAAAACTTTCCCTTTGCGCAGATGACATGATTCTGTATTTATAGAACCCTACAGACACCAGTCCTAAATTGCTTGAGCTGATTCGAAACTTTGGCAAGGTAGCAGGGTATAAAATTAGGCTGCAAAAGAAAACCGCTTTCCTATATATGCCAACAATGAGAGGAATGAGGCAAAAAATAGGAAAGCAAATCCTTTGGCAAAAGCCTCAAATACAATAAAGTACCTAGGAATTAACTTCACTAAAACTGTTCCTGGTTGGGAGACTTAACATTGTGAAAATGTCGATATTGCCACAGCAACATTCTTTAGTGAAACAGAAAGCAATCCAAAAATTCAAATGGAATAATAAGAGACACCTAATAGTAAGAACAATCCTTAGAAGGAAAATAGCACTGGAGGAATATAAATACCAATCCTCAAACTCTATTACACAGCTATAGACATAAAAACAGCTTAGCAGTGACACAAGAACCAGCCTGAAGACCAATGGAATTGAGCCAGAGACCCAGAAAATAAACAGCAGACCTATGGCCACCAAATGTTTGATAAGGAAGCCAAAAACTAGGATGGAAGAAAGGCAGCCTGTTCAGCTAATGGTGCTGGCAGAATTGGTTACCACCTGTAGGAAACTAAACTTGGATCCTTCTTTGTCTCCCTGCACCAGAATCAACTCTAGATGGATCAAAAACCTCGAGGCAAAAGCAGATGTCCTGAAATGTTTATAGCAAGGGTAAGAGATACAATGGTGATCCTTGGCATGGATCAATTCCAGAAACAACCATCTGATTTGAACGTGGAGTAAAGGCTTAAAGAGAGTTCTCTGAAGAGGAAATCAGACTGACCAATAAACATATAAAAAATGCTCAGCAACGCTTGGCATAAGAGAAATGCAAGTCAAAAAAACTTTAGGATTCCACCTCAATCCAGTTTGAATGGTCATTATCAAGAAATCTAATAGCAACATATGCTGGTGGGGATGTCACTAAAAGATATCCAAATTTCTTCAGTCACTTTGGGAGAGCTCCCCTATGACCCAGCAATTCCACTCCTGGGCATCTACTCAAATATCCAGGAACAAGGGCATACTACACCTACAGTACAGCTATGTTCATTATGGCACAATGCAATTCTATACTGCCATCAGAAAGAACGACATTGCCCCATTCGTAAGAAAATGGAAAGGACTTAGAAAAAAAAATCACAGTAAGTGAAGTAAGCGAGGCCCAAAGATACACTTGCTCCATGGTTTTCTTCATTTTTAATAATTAGCATGTGTCTAGGATTTTCTTAGCAGAGAAATTGTTCAAAAGCTATAGGTATGTATTCAAAAGCTATGGGTATATGACCATATAGGATTAGGCAAACCCAAAAGAACTTCTCAAATAGTTTTGTGGTTTTTAATGTTTTAAATTTGGGTTTTATTGGCTGTCTTGGGACTTGAACTCAGGGCCTGGGCACTGTCCTTGGATACAAGCCTAGTGCCCTGCTACTTGAGCCACAACACCACTTCCGGCTTTTTCTGTGTATGTGGTACTGAGGAATCGAACCCAGTGCATGCTAGGCAACCACTTTAACACAACTTATTTTTCTTTTTTTCCTCCTTATAATTTATCTTCTGTTGTTGCTGCAACTGACTTTGATCCCTGGTGTATTGTACATGTATTCATTTGTTCATTTAAGTCAGGGAATTGAAGGAGAAAAAGAGATGATGAAACAAAGGACAAGGGATGAACTAGTGAAACAGAGATGTTTACAAGATATGATGGAAATGAACTTCACAACTTGGGATGGTTGGGGGAAGGGAAAGTGGAAGAAAAATATGGGAAGGTGTAACAATGTTCACAAAGTAATATACTCACCACCTTATGAACGTACCTCTAACCCCTCTCCACATCATGCTGACAGGAAAAAAAAAATGTAAGATCCTATCTTGATAAAAGCCTAAATATTGTGGGGGTGCAAGCTGGAGGCATAGCTGTGGCATTGTAATATGCCAGCTGGAATGAAAACATAGACCAATTGTTTATTTGTTTATTTGTTTGTTTATTTATTTTGTTGGTCATGAGGCTTGAACTCGGCCTGGGTGCTGTGCCAGCACAAGGCTATTACCCTCCCCCATCTAGGAATTCAACCACTGAATTGATAATAACATTTGTTTATTCTCGAGATTAGAAGAAATGTTTTTATTTCCTTGATTAGCATGATATTGGCTTTGGGTTTGCCATGCATACCTTTTATTATGTTTAAGTGTATTTCCTCTAGTCCTACTTTCCTCCAAAAAGTTATTGTGAAGGGATGTTTGAATTTTTTTGCCTGTCCTAGGCCTGAGCACTGTCTTGGACTGTCTCTACCACTTGAGCCACAGCACCACTTCTGGCTTTTTTCTATACATGGGACATGTGGGCTACATGTCTATGAGCAGGAAGTGTGCTTCTACTGTCCTTTAGCATACTCAGCCAGAGCTGACCGGCTCTACCCACACCATATGCTATTAATTCTAGCTACCCAGAAAACTGAAATCTAAGGATTAGTTTGGAGCAGCTTGGGCACACAAATCAGGGTACATTTTCCCACAATTACAATTACTGTATGTCTAGGATAGTCCTACCAGAGATTCACAATTGTCAGTAGCTGTGTATATTTGGCATATAAGATTATTTTAAGTGAAATGAACTCCATGGTATGGAAACAAGAGGTTTTTCTTTCTGGTTGCTGTTTCTAAGATAATATGCAAACTTATTTATTTTCTCTTTCATTCTCCCCCGCTCCCAGGTGTTTTATCCCCTGTGGGTCCTGTATTTGATTTTGCTGCCCAGTGTATTGTATATCTGTTTATCTGAATTAGGGAAGGGAAGGGAACAATAAAATGGTGACACAAAGGACAAGGAGTGAACCAATGCAACAGCAATACCCACAAGACATTCAGACTCCTAGCAACAGTTTCTCCTGCAACAGGGGAGCTCTTGGTCTATCCTGCATATGGAGGCTTGCGTACAAGGCTAAAATTAAGCTTCTGGTTTTACTAATGTATCACTTACAACTGATTTCCTTAGACTCATATAAAGTAAGATAAGTGAGTTATTGAAACAGACCAGGATTCAAAAGAAAATGGGATTCAAAAATTGCAGTCACAGTTTGCTTGGAAAACTTGCTTTCTAGAACCTTTCACTTCTCATTTTTTAAAATATTTTTATTTTAATTAATGAAAGTGTTACATGATATTTTCCACATAGAAGGTGCATTAATTCACATATATTGATACCCTTTCACATGTCTTGGTCCCCATTACCCTCCCTTCCACCCCCCCATCTTGGTTTTCTCCCCTTCCTTATCCAATTTCAAATAACCAAATACAAATAAATTCAATATATCAGATATCAAAGTGAGATACTGTAACAATATGAGATAACCAAGTAAGAGCAAAAGAGATGAGAGATAACATAGTACATTAAGGACAACGATCATTCATTATATGGCTTTTATTTCAGTATCTTGGAGGTCTTTTCAATTAGCTTCATACATTATGGCCTTATGTATCAAGGTTTTGCTCTATTGTAGATCTCTGCCAGTAGAGCCCAAGGTTTCTATTGATTATGACAAATGAGGGAAACCATTGAGCCTAAGTTCCTTTGAGTCTGGCTTACTTCACTTAATATGATTTTTTCTAAGACTTTCCATTTCCTAACAAATGGGGCGATGTCTTTTTTTCTGACAGCAGCATAGAATTCCATTGTGTACAAATACCACAACTTGTTGATCCACTCAACTACTGAGGGACATCTAGGTAGGGTCCATATTTTTGCTATGGTGAATAATGCTGCAATGAACATTATTGTGGTAGTGGATTTACTATGTCTTTGTTTCTGGATAATTAGGTAAATGTCAAGTAGTAGAATTGCTGGGTCATAGGGGAGCTCTATGTTTAACCTTTTGAGGCACTTCCATACTGCTGTCCATAGTGGTTGAACAAGTTTGCACTCCCATCAATAGTGTAGTAGGGATCCCTCCTAGCCACATCCCCGCCAGCATCTGTTATTATTCATTATCCTGATCCTGGCCATTCTAACTGGAGTGAGGTGGAATCTTAGAGTTATTTTGATATGCATTTCTTGTATGACCAGAGATGTCTATAGGCAATTCTTATTTCTTCCTCAGAGAAGACTCTCTTTAAGTCTTTGGCCCATCTTTTAATGGTACAGATTTACTTTGGAGATCAGTTTGGGAGTGACTAATTTTTTGAACTGTTGATATATTTTAGATATGAGGCCTTTGCCCATTGTTTGGTTGTTGAAGATTTTCTCCCACTCTGTAGGCTTCCTAATAAATTTACTAGCTAAATCCTTTGCCATACAAAAGCTCTGCAGTTTAATGCAGTCCCACTTATCCAGCCTTTCTCTTATTTGCTGTGATTCTTGGTCCTTACTAAGAAAGTTTCAACTTGTGCCAAGGAGGCCTAGTGTATCTCCTACTCCTTCTTGTAAAGGTTTCAGTGTGTCAGCTTTTACCTCCATCCAGGTCTTTGATCCATTTGGATTTAGTTGTAGTGCAGGGTGACAAAGAAGGATCCAACTTTAGTTTTCTGCAGGTGCTTAACCAGTTCTGCCATCATAACGTTCCATTCTATTTCTTTGGCTCCCTTGTCAAAGATTAGGTGGCCATAGATCTGTGCTTTAATATCTGGGTCCTCAGTTCTATTCCATTGTTCTTCAGACCTGTTCTTGTGCCAGTACCAAGCTGTTTTGATAATTATAGCTCTGTAACAGAGTCTAAAGTTTGGAACTGAAATTCCCCCGGCACTGTGCTTTCTGCTAAGAAGTGTTTTTGCTATACGGGGTCTTTTATTATTCCATATGAAATTTTGGATTGCCTCTTCTATTTCTTCAAAGAATACCATTGGGATATTGATGGGTATTGCATTGAATTTGTAGATAGTCCTTGGCAAGATTGTCATTTTCACAGTGTTGATTCTTCCAATCCAGGAGCTTGGGAGGTTTTTCCATTTCCTTAGTTCTGCTTTAATTTCCTTTTTTAGGGTTTTTAAGTTTTTATCCAAAAGGTTCTTTATATTCTTAGTTAAGCTAATTCCTAGGTATTTTATTTTCTTTGAGGCTATTGTGAAAGGAGTTATTTTCCTGATTATTGTCTCCTTCCTCTCATTGTTGGTGTAGAGGAAGGCAGTTGAGTTTTGACGGTTAATTTTATAGCCTTTTACTCTTCCAAAGTTTTGAATCAGCTCAAGGACCTTGGGAGTAGGGTCTATAGGATTCTATAAATACAAAATCATGTCATCTGCAAAGAGGGATAGTTTTACTTCCTCTTTCCCTACTTGAATCCCATTTATGCTTGCTTCTTAAAGCAAGATCCATCGTACTGCTGTCTTCAAGAGACATATCTTACCCCAAAAAACAAACATCTTTTGAAAGTGAGAGGCTGTAATAAACTATATCAAGCTAACGGCCCCCATAAACAGGCTGGAGTTGCCATCCTCATATCAGATAAAATAGACTTCAAACTAAAATTAGTAAGAAAAGACAAAAAAGGTTACTACATACTACTAAAGGGGTCTTTCCTCCATGAAGACATAACGATCTTAAATATTTACACACACAATACCGGAGCTCTGAACTTCATCAAGCAAACTTTACTTTCATTGAAACCATACATAGATCAAAACACAGTGATTGTCGGTGACTTTAACACACCGCTTTCACCTATGGACAGATCAACAAGGCAACAACTCAACAGAGAAACCTTAGAACTAAACAACTATATAGACCAACTAGATCTAACAGACATCTGCAGAATATTCCACCCAACAACAACACAATATATTTTTTTTTAGCAGAACATGGAACATTTTCCAAAATAGACCACATGGTAGGCCATAAAACAAACCTGGACAGATTCAGAAACACTGAAATTATTCCCTGCATGCTCTCAGACCACAAAGGCATCAAATTGGAACTGAACACACATCTCCACCAACGAAAACCCTGTAACTCATGGTGACTGAACAACACATTGTTGAATCACCAATGCGTCATCGAAGAGATCAGAACAGAAATCTAACAGTTTATGAAATTTAACAATAAGGAGCACACAAATTCCAAGTCCTTTGGGACACACCAAAGGCAGTACTGAGAGGAAAATTTATAGCTCTGAGTGCCTACAACAACAAGTTGGAAAAATCGCAAACCAACAAGTTAATGTCTCACCTTAAGCTCCTGGAAAAACAGCAACAAACCAACCCTAATCCCAGTAGAAGAAAGCAAATTATTAAAATCCAAGCAGAATTAAATGATTTGGAATCCTAAAAAACTATAGAAAAAATCAACAAAATAAGGAGTTGGTTCTTCGAAAGAATTAACAAAATTGACAAACCCTTAGCAAATCATACCAAAAAAAAAAGAGAGCCTACCGAAATATCAAAATCGCAGATGAAAGTGGTAAAATCACAACAGAAATTTCCAAGATCCAGAATATCACGAGGGAATGATTCTCAAACCTTTATGCCAACAAATTTGAGAATCTAGATGAAATGGATGAATTCCTAGCCAATATTAACATACCCACACTGAACCAAGAAGAACTAACCCAACTAAACAGGCCTCTTTCAAGCTCTGAAATAGAAATGGCAATAAGAGATCTTCCACCTAAGAAAAGCCCAGGACCAGATGAATTCATAGCTGAATTCTATAAATTCTTCAAAGCAGAGCTCACACCAATACTCCTCAAGCTCTTCAACGAAATTGAAAATGAAGGTTCTTTACCAAACTCATTCTATGAAGCTGCCGGGGCCTCCCGGCAGCAAATTGGGGTTCCTGAAATAAGGGGCAGGGACTGGAAAAATTAGAAGAGAGACAAACACATCGGGTCCAGGAGGTCTGCAGCCCAAGCAAAAACTGCTCCCCCGTTTATTCTTAACTCAAAGTTTTTATCCCTCCTTGAGACCAGGGCACTGCCAGGTGTTACATCCAGATGGTTAATCAGGGAACTGTTGGGGGTTACATTCATATGGTAAATCTCAGATCAATTGAACAGGAGAAGGCCAAAAAACAATAAGACAATCAAGCAATTATCTGATGCAAATCAAAGTACAGTTTGATTCCACTCTTGCTCCCCACATGAAGCCAGTATAACCATCATCCCCAAACCAGACAGAGATTCTATAGTCCTCTTTCTTTGATGAACATCGATGCAAAACTTCTCAACAAAATACTGGCCAACCGACTTCTCATTTTAAGACCCTTTGTCACTGTCTTCAAAACTGTATGACCTAATTACTGAAATGCCTATATACTCTTGAAACCAACCTTCCCTTACAAACTGTACAACTCCATCCCTCCCCTGGCAGTTCACACAGCCCTCAAGGTCAACTCTATGGCCCTACTTAGCAGAAGAAAGCAGACTTTCCTGCTTCAGCTTCCCTCGAGCAGTGGTCTCACCAAGTTAGCCCCCAAGGAACTGTTCTTTAGAGGACATGAAATTCATCCAGTATACTCCATTTTTGTGGTGATGGTGTTGTTGGCCATGGGGCTTGAACTCTAGGGAAGAGTATTGTCCTAGCTGCATAGCTAGGATTATAAGTGTGAGTCCCCGGTGACCAGTGCCATTTTTTAAGAGACTCCATCTCTTGTAAGAAGCTCATCTTACCTTATTTAATGGAAACAATCCTTCTAAACTCAAGCACACGCCTGACTCCTGTTTTCATTGCATATTCCTGCAAAGTATTATTTTAAGCTAAAATAGATAACAGTCTTGGCCAAAATGTTTTCACTGAACACATGACCACACTAACACCTTTCTGGAGAACTAGCTGAAACCAAAGTAAAAAGCCATTATCAGGGCATTCTTTGAACCTCTCGACTTATTGCAATTGAGGAATATAAACTCAGCCCTAGATAGGCCCATGTCAACACTCTCTAACATGTCTAGCTCCTTCAGTCTCTTGCACAGTGGGCAACAAATCCATGTCTCTTTCCTTGCTACCCCAACTCATATTTGGCAACCCACACACTGGCTAAAGCCCTCAGACAGGCATCTTTATGGACTGCATTTTTTGATCATAAAAAAAAATAAGTGGGGAAATCTCTGAAAACTACAAAGGCATTTTTTAGCACCTTGTCATCCTAAGAACCATCTGTTAAGTACTTTTCTTTCACAACCATATGGTCTAAATAAAGGTCTCATGTGTTCCTGAAAACAGTCTGTCTGACTCTATGGTGCTCTGCCTAACCTTTCAGAAAAGGGAGTGCTTCTTTCAGTAGTGTCCTCAGAGCTGAGATGGTGATTGGAGGGGAGATGTGTGCATGAAAGTACACTGGTAGTCACATATAAGGATTCTTTGGAATCCTCTCTGACTATGTGAGCCTCCATACCAAAAAGTAGCCTTAGCCAGGAAGTGTGGCTCACACATAATCCTACTTACTGAGGCACCTGAGACTAGCAGGCCTCCATCTTGCCTGGTCACAGTGTCTGGGTTTCTTATGTTACTGTTTCTTCTTCCTACTTACCCCAGACCACTATATGGTGCTAGTTCTAAAGCACAAAGAGAAAAGAAAAGTCCAGAAGAAGTAGGCAAAAGGAAAGTGGAAAGATCCACCCTACCAGTTTCAGCTGCTGTTTGCCAAAGAGTTCTTTGTTAGTAGGTGAGTTTTTCTTCCTTCTGAATTTACCTCAGTCCCAGGTGTGCCCACAGAAGCTGCACAGGATATATAGGCTCAGTCTTATATTGTCAGTTCTGATATACTCTGCCCATTTGCTTTGTGTGTCATAATGAAGCCACTTGTTTCCCTTTTTCTCAGCAGCACATCAGCCCTTCCTCAAGTCCCCTCTCCACACACAGATGTTTCTTAGGATCATACATTTGAGAATCTTCCCTGCCAGATGGAGTTGCATCCTGTATATGCTCTGGGTTCTTCTTGAATTGGGTCCAGATAACTGAAAGACGATTTCACAGCATACCACTACATGGCTGTGAGAAACATAGTGTCCTGTCACTCTCAGTTTCCCCTCAGTCACTTTGTGACAACCTGACACATGAGCACAGACATAGATATTCCTTCTGTTTTGAAGTTATTGGGACAAATTCAGAAGGGAGTAAATGCTTAATATGAGGCACCAGGGAAGGTACCGCAGAAGATCTGTTCATCAGACATAGTCCATCTGTGCACAGCCCAGATGAAATTGAAGAAGGATCTTCCCCATCAATGCAGTCAGGTAAGGGAACACTCCTGAAGGGCAGTCAGGTGAGGAAGCTTTATATTTAGGTCTCAAAGGATTGGGAAGGACAAGTTATAGCTTTGCAGCTGGAGAGACCGGGTTTCCTATGAAAGAACACCCTCATCAATAATAACACACACCCTTTGAACACATGGCCCTTGATGCTGCATCAGAGTCTCCACCAACATTATCCTTGGGACTGTCATAACAGCCCACAAAGGAGATCCCAATTGCACAGGAGGCTCTTGGTTTGGATAAGTTCTTCTAAGTTACCTAAAAGCAAATGGCAGAGATAGGATTATAATCTTGCTCAGGATATGAAGACACAATTATTATCTAAGTGACCTTAAACAAGTGGAACCCACCTTGAATTTCAGTTATCTGCCCTCTGTATCCTTACGAAGGTTGTGTGTGAAATCAGAAAACATGAAGCCTTTTGACAACTTTTACATTAGCGATAGATAGCCCAAGAAGGTTTGATTCCATTTGAAATCTCAAATTTCCCATCTAATGTTCCTGGAGAAAATCATTAGCACCACAGGAGGATGTGCTCAAAGATTTCTGGAATGTTAAAAATAGCTGAGGATGCTGGGAACAAAAACGCCAAATAGTAGGAAACCTGAGGCAGCATAACTCTTCTTCCTTTTTTACATCTTTTTCCTTTTTTTCCCACAGAAAGCAGAGAGTTTTATTTTTCTTAATTGGGAAAGTGGGTAAATTGCTGATAACTTGTCCCTATTGTGTTGGCAGACATGGGAGAAGGCTCGGCCGTACTTTCAATATGCCATTAAACAGTGATCACCTGCCATTTCCAGAAGCCTGCAAAGCATTGCACTTTTCTCAAACATTCACCTGGAGTGGGTTGGGGTCTTCAGGAGCTAGCAGACATTGGAGAAAGGACTGTAGGGGATTGTGTCAGTTTTCAGACTAAGTGATGGTACTGCTCATGAATGAAGTAGAGCCATGGACAATAAGAGACATCTCACATTCCGTTCAGCAAAAAGCAACCACAACAAAAGACACACAAACCCACAAAGCCTGAGAGCCTGGAAGCTTCTGGTTGACCACTAGCTCATGTCCACCACAGCTTTGGTCACAAGGTTAGGCATCACGTGACACCAGAAATGGTTGTTCCAACCTCTAGGAGCCAGAATGCTCCAGGTCTGGGTCTCTGCATTCTTAGAATTTCTGAAAGTTCAGTAATGGGATGGACAGAAATTGAAGTGGCTCCTTCTGGAGCCAAGTGTCACTTGGGCCAGGGGAAGAGACTAAGAGTATCAGAGTGAAGAGCACTGATCTTCTCTGCTGGGAGAGAGCCCTCACACCTGGTTCTCTCCTGCACGGCCTGCATTATTGGGTACTTGAGTCCAAGATAGGGAGTTGTGGATCTCTCAAGCACAGCATTCTGGTTTCATAGTCTTCTGTCTGTACTCAGCTCCCAGAGTCCTAGAGACGGCCTTACATGGGATCCTCTGTATCCCACCAGGAAAATCACATGATAGCTTGGCCTGAAATACATGCTAGGATATCTTAGTCTGTGAATCCATCTTGCTTGGACTCATGCTCAAATAAAACAGATTCCTGTAGTTCACGCTACTTCTAATAATTCTCAGAAAACTAAAAATTACCTATAAGAGTGGTTATTAAATAAATAATTTTGCCACAAAGCTCCATGAGCACATACCTTGCCACTGCTCCAAAAAAAGGGCAGAAGCTATCTGTGCTATGTCATCCTGTGCACTCTCATAGCCCAACCAGGGTGGTTGTACAGATGATTTGCAAACCACAATGTCCAGCTAAAACAGGGGTGCCCATTTTCTATTCTTCAGGAGAACCTGTTCTTGCTGATGGAATCCCTTTTCCTCACTCTGCTCAGGAGTTTGGACTCTTCCTATCCAAAACCTTTTCCAGGCTTAATAGGGAGAGATGTCCCAGTCCACGAGTGGACAAATTTCTATTGCTATCTCTCACTGTTGGGATGAAAGTCTCCTGGGCCTCATCTGGTAAGATTTTCTAGAACCATTTGTCTCTACTCAACACTCTTCAGACCCATGGCTTACCTATGGCCTCTCTATATTATTGCTGTGCTATTGGGACCGTGCATGAGACACCAAGCTGCTGCCTCCTCTATTCCTAACACAGAGTAGGAGCTCTGATGGTTGTGCCTGGCAGTGGAAGGCATTTGGCCCTCAAGTCTTGATGTCCTGGACCCATTCAGAAGGACCAGAACAATACACCCAATGGGTATCAGACTACAACTTTCTATGTAGTTCATAAAGAATATCAGGAATCTCTAGTCTGCTTATGAAAATGATTCAAGTTACAGATGGCCTGTCTAGGAAGCCCCTGGTGCTCAGGATCAATGTTTTCAAGGTTGAGTTTTGAGTAAGAGAAGACCCTGGGTTCTTGACATAACACTCAAAAAACCATTCCATGAAGACATGAAAACGCACAGAAAGCAAAAGAGCAATGTTTTAAAATAAAGTATTCAATTATAAATGTATATACAATGAACATCCTACACAGTATAAAAATAATTCTATCACTAATATTGTCGGTGTAACTGGATAGAATGTATCCATACATAAGGGCGGGGGAAATTCCTTGAGAAAAACAAAATGTATTCTCATATAAACACACTGATCCTCAAAGGGTATCAATGTATGTGAATTAATGCACCTTCTATCTGGCAAATATCATGTAACCCTTTTACTAATTACAATAAAAAAATAAACACACTGATCCTCAAATTCAATTTGACATTTGCTTCTCAAGATTAATTTAATGGACAAGCAAAGATCTAAATCTATGTATCTTAACTCACAACAAATGCTGTAATACTTGACAGAGGTGTCTGCATTTAATAACTAGAACTAACAGCTATATTTTTGGTACCTTCATGAAATAAATAAATGAAATGTTCAGTACACACTTCAGAATTTCCTTTTTAAGGCCAAACTATTCTTTTACAAGTGAAATAGAGGGGCGGGGAATTTGGCCTAGTGATGGAATGCTTATCTACACTGCATGAAGGTCTGGGTTCTGTTCCTCGATAGCACATGCATAGGGGAAAAAAAGCTGAAAGTTGTGCAGGGACTCGAATGGTAAAATTATCCTTGAGAAAGTCCAAGGACAGTGCACAGGCCCTGAGCTCAAGGCCCACGAATGGCAAAAAAAAAAAAAACAAGAACAAAAAAACCCAATAGCAACAAAAACTGTTTGTGTTATCCCAACCCTCCTACCCCAATGGTGGTACTGGTGTTGAACTCAGGACCTTTTACTTTTACGGAAGGAACTCTTATTGTATCCCATGGTTTCTACTGGCTCCCCACTCATCTTCAACCATAGTGTGAAATTCCTAGTGAGAAGAGTAAGAAAAGAGAAACATATAAAGGGTATCCAAATAGGAAGAGAAGAAAATCTATTCCTTTTTGTAGACAACATGAACCTGTTTTTAAAGAACTCAAAGATTTCTTCATCCTAGCTACCTGAGTTGGTTTGGAAGTTTGGCAAAGTAGCAGGTCATAAAAGCAACCCACAAAAGCAATATCCGCAGTTGGGGCACTGGACCCCGAGGAGCTTAAGAGCTGCGAGTGCCATGACAGCGAAGTTGGGGACCGGCTCCTGGGCGAGTCGGCAGCGTCCGGGGCGGCCTGAGCTCGGAGGACGCGGGCCCGGCAGGAAGTGGCCTTCCAAGGGCTTGCAAGGGAAGTTTCTTGCCAGTCTGGGTAGTGGTGTGCTCTGTGAGCTGCTCTGCAGCGTCCAGCACCACAAGCAAGTGGGTAACTATCTCATGGCAGCAGAAAGCTGGGCGAGAGCAAGGGGCTGCATGGACTGACCGAAGAGATGGTAACAATAAAAGTCATGAATAAGAAGGGAGCCAAGAAGGACACTTATGTCATCCAAAATCTGAAGGGAGAGGAGCAGATCTAACAGATGATCCGCCACGCCAACATCACACAGCTGCTGGGTATTATCTCGTGTTGGAGCTGTGTCCGGTGGCAACTTAACACCAAACAAGTGACTTGTGACAAGAGGCTGGAGGAGTCGCAAGCCCCAAGATGCATCTGGCAGCTCGTCTCCGTAGCGGAATGTCCGCGCGTGGCTGGGGTGGTGCACGGAGACCTGAAAATACAGAATTTGGTACTGGATGAAGACAATATCAAGCTCATTGACGTCGGATTGACCAACGGTGCAGCGATTCTGCATTATTCGGACCCCTTCAGCACCCAGTGTGGGGGTCCTGCCTGTGCTGCACCCGAACTGCTGGCCAGGAAGAAATATGACCCCCAATTCGATGTCTACTCCATTGGCATACCAACCAGGCTGAGTTCAAGCCTCATGACCAACAAAATAAATAAACAAACAAATAGATAGATAGATAGATGTGAATCCCTAGGACTATGAATATTCCCTGCTTTGCACTGTATTTTAATGGAATTTTAGGTAATGTCTAATTCTAGGATTTTTTTTGACACAAAGTGTGAGACAGTACTCACGCTGTCCTCAAATGTGTGATCTAAGTGCTAAAGTTAAAAGCATAAACCAATTTGCCTGGGATAGATAAAATATAATTTTTATATATGCATTCCCTGACATCCGACAAAAGTTATATTCATATTATAGAAAGCATCATTATCTAGGGCTGAAATTTGGAATTTGAGGTTGAAAAATCAACTGCCAGTTTTTTTTCCACTTGGTAGTACTGATGTTTGAAATTGGTGTCTTCAAGAGCTCTACCACCTGAGTGCTGTTTGATACTGGGTCTTTCCTGCCTTTCCACTGGGGAGTGCCTTAGATCTCAAGCTTTCTTGGACTAATAGCTTCTAACAATTGGTCTATGTTTTCATTCCAGCTGGCACATTACAATGTGACAGCTATGTCTCCAGCTTGCATCCCCACAATATCTAGGCTTTTATCAAGATAGGATCTTACATTTTTTTTCCTGTCAGCATGATGTGTAGAGGGGTTAGAGGTATGTTCGTAAGGTGGTGAGTACATTACTTTGTGAACATTGTTACACCTTCCCATATTTTCCTTCCACTTTCCCTTCCCCCAACCCTCCCAAGTTGTGAAGTTCATTTCTATCATATCTTGTAACCATCTCTGTTTCACTGGTTCATCCATCCCTTGTGCTTTGTTTCATCATCTCTTTTTCTCCTTCAATTCCCTGACTTAAATGAACAAATGAATATATGTACAATACACCAGGGATAAAGTCAGTGGCAGCAACAACAGAAGATAAATGATAAGGAGGAAAAAAACAGAAATAACTTGTGTTACAGTGCTTGCCTAGCGTGCACTGGGTTCGATTCCTCAGTACAACATATACAGAAAAAGCCAGAAGTGATGTTGTGGCTCAAGTAGCAGGGCACTAGGCTTGTATCCAAGGACAGTGCCCAGGCTCTGAGTTCAAGTCCCAAGACTGCCAAAAAACCCCAAATTTAAAACATTAAAAACCACAAAACTATTTGGGAAGTTCTTTTGGGTTTGCCTAATCCTATATGGTCATATACCCATAGCTTTTGAATACATACCTATAGCTTTTGAACAATTTCTCTGCTAAGAAAATCCTAGACACATACTAATTATTAAAAATGAAGAAAACCATGGAGCAAGTGTATCTTTGGGCCTCGCTTACTTCACTTACTGTGATTTTTTCTAAGTCTTTTCCATTTTCTTACAAATGGGGCAATGTCGTTCTTTCTAATGGCAGTATAGAATTTCATTGTGCCATAATGAACATAGCTGTACTGTAGGTTTAGTATGCCCTTGTTTCTGGATATTTGAGTAGATGCCCAGGAGTGGAATTGCTGGGTCATAGGGGAGCACTCCTAAAGTGGCTGAAGAACTTTGGATCCCTTTTAGTGACATCCCCACCAGCATATGTTGCTATTAGATTTCTTGATAATGGCCATACAAACTGAATTGAGGTGGAATCCCAAAGTTTTTTTGACTTGCATTTCTTTTATGCCAACGGTTGCTGAGCATTTCTTTATATGTTTATTGGTCAGTCTGATTTCCTCTTCAGAGAACTCTCTTTAAGCCTTTACTCCACGTTCAAATCAGATGGTTGTTTCTGGAATTGATCCATGCCAATTGTATCTCTTATTACTTCCTATAAACATTTCAGGACATCTGCTTTTGCCTCGAGGTTTTTGATCCATCTAGAGTTGATTCTGGTGCAGGGAGACAAAGAAGGATCCAAGTCTGGTTTCCTACATGTGCTAACCAATTCTGCCAGCACCATTAGTTGAACAGGCTGCCTTTCTTCCATCCTAGTTTTTTGGCTTCTTATCAAACAGTAGGTACCATAGGTCTGCTGCTTATTTTCTGGGTCTCTGGCTCAATTCCATTGGTCTTGTCAGGCTGGTTCTTGTGTCACTGCTAAGCTGTTTTTATTTCCATAGCTCTGTAATAGAGTTTGAAGATTGGTATTCATATTCCTCCAGTGCTATTTTCCTTCTAAGGATTGTTCTTACTATTAGGTGTCTCTTATTATTCCATTTGAATTTTTGGATTGCTTTCTGTTTCACAAAAGAATGTTGCTGTGGCAATATCGACATTTTCACAATGTTAATTCTCCTAACCAGGAATATGGGAGGTTTGGTCCACTCCCTTGGTTCCACTTTAATTTCCCTTTTTAGGTTTTTAAAGTTTTCATCATAAAGGGCCTTCATTTCTTTTGAAATTGCAATTAATAGAGGGTATATTATATTCAATACTTGAAAACATTGTTGCACTTTCTCATGTTTTTGTCCTATTTCTCTCCCCCAGACCACTCCCCTCATCTTCTTTACCCCCTTCTCTGTCCTATTTCAAATAAATAGATAAACATATACACAGTATATCAGATGAAAGGTAAGATACTGTAACAATATGAGAAAACCAAGGGACAACACAAGAGAGGAGAAATAACATAGTACACTATATGGCTCTCATTTCCATATCCTGGAGGTCCTTTTATGTAGTCTAATCCTATATGGCCTTATGAATCCAGATTTTGCCCTATTGTAATCCTCTGCTGGGAGAGTCTGAGGTTTATATTAACTATTACAAATGAGGGAAACCACTGCATCTATGTTTTTTGATTCTGGCTTACTTCCCTTCGTATGGTTTTTTCCAAGTATTTCCATTTCCTTGCAAATGGGCAATGTTGTTCTTTCTGATGGCCACATAGAATTCCATGGTGTATAAAGACCACATCTTGTTGATGCACTTAGGGACATCTGGGTTGTTTCCATATCTTTGCTATGATAAATAGTGCTGCAATGAACATCGTTGTGTTGGTGGATTTAATGTCCTTGTTTCTGGACAATTGGTTGAATGCCAAGTAGTGAAATTGCTGGGTCATAGGGGAGTACTATGTTTACAACCCCACCCACAGAGTAGTAGTGATCCCTCCAGAATCCGTTTTTTAATTAGATTTCTTGATCATGGCCATTCTAATTGGAATGAGTTGGAATCTCAGAGTTGTTTAGATTTGCATTTCTTTTATGGCCAGACATGTCTATTACTTCTTCATGTCTGTGTCTACAGGCCTTTCTTCTTTCTTCTTCAGAGAAGACTCTCTTTAAATCTTTGGCCCATCTTTTAATGGGATGGTTGTTTGTTGGAGATTAGTTTTGGATTGTTTCAATTTTTTGAGCTGTTGATATATTTTAGATATGAGGCCTTTGTCTATTGTGTGGTAAGCGAAGATCATCTTTCCCTCTCTGAGCTTTCTATTTAGCTTGCTAGTTATCCTCTTTGACATACAGAATCTCTGCAGCTTAATGCAATCCTATTTATATGGCCTTTCTTTCACTTGTGTTTCTGGGCCTTTATTAAGAAAATGTCGACCTGTGCCAAGGAGAGCTAGTGTATCTTCTATTCCTTCTTGTAAAGTTTTCAGTGTATGTGCTTTTATCTCTAGGTCTTTGATCAATGGATCACCTCCAAATGTGGAGTTAATCCTGGTGCAGGGTGACAAAAAGGCATCGAACTTTAGTTTTCTGCAGGTGCTTAACTAGTTCTGCCAGCAATTTTTTTTTAATTTTGGCTCAATTTTCAAAGGTCAGGTGGCCGTAGGTTTGTGGGTTGTTTTCTGGGTCTTCAGTTCTATTCCATTGGTCCTCAAGTCTGTTCTTGTGCCACTACCAAACTGTTTTGGTTATTATAGCTCTGTTCTAGAGTCTAATGTTTGGTATTGAATTTCCCCCTGCATTGTTCTTTCTGCTAAGAATTGTTTTTGCTACATAGTGTCTTTTATTATTCCATATGAAATTTTGGATTGCCTCTTCTATGTCTTTCAAGAATAACATTGGGATATTGATGGGTATTGCATTGAATTTGTAGATAGCTATTGGCACAATTGCCATTTTTATGTTAATTCTTCCAATCCAGGGTATGAGAGTTTTTCCCTTTCCTCAGCTCTGCTTTAATTTCTTTTTCCAGGATCTTAAACTTTTCATCATAAAGATCCTTTACAGGTTTAGTTAAGTTAATTCTTAGGTACTTTATTTTATTTGAGGCTATTGCAAAAGAACTTGCTTTCCTATTTTTTGCCTCATTCCTCTCATTGTTAGAATATATAGGAAAGCAGTTGTTTTTTGCAGGCTAATTTTATACCCTGCTACCTTGCCAAAGTTTCGAATCAGCTCAAGCAATTTGGGACTGGAGTCTGTAGGGTTCTTTAAATACAGAATCAGATCATCTGCGCAGAGGGAAAATTTTACTTCCTCTTTCCCGATTTGGATGCCCTTTATGCCTGCTTCTTGCTTTATTGCTCTGGCTAGGAATTCTAGTACTATATTAAAGAGGAGTGGAGAGAGGAGAGAATGGGCATCCTTGTCTTGTTCCTGATTTTAGAGGAAGTGGCTTTAGCTTTTGGCCATTAAGTATAATGCTAGCTATGTGTTTTGTCATACACAGCCTTTATTATATTGAGGCATGTTCCATAGATTCCCAGTTTCTCCGGAGCTTTTAGCCTAAAGGGGTGTTGGATATTGTCAAATGTCTTTTCTACATCTATTGAGACAATCATGTGTTTCTTGTCCTTGTGTCCTTGCTACTGTTGATGTGATAAAGTGTATTAATTGACTTGCATATATTGAACCAGTTTTGCATCCATGAGATCCTGTTTGATCATAGTGCATAAATTTTTGATGTATTGCTGAAGATGTTTGGCCAGTATTTTGTTGAGCAGTTTTGCATCAATATTCACCAAAGAAATGAGTCTATAGTCCTCTTTTTTTAATGAGTCTGGTTTTGGGATGAGTGGATGTAAAGATCAAGTTTGGCAAATAGCCTTCACTTTCAGTTTCATTGAAGATCTTGAGGAATATTGATGTGAACTCTGAAGACGTTATAGAATTCAGCTGTGACTCCATCTGCCTCTGGGCTTTTCTTGGATGAGCAATCTTTTATTGCCATTTCTTGAAATAGTGCTTGAAATAGGTCTGTTTAGTTGGATTAAGTCTTCTTGGTTCAGTGTCAGAATATTAATCTTAGCTAGAAATTCCTCCATCTCTTCTAGATTCTCAAATTCATTGGAATAAATGTTTGAAAAGTATTCCCTATGCTTCCATGTATCTTGTTAATTTCTGTCTGATATTTCCATTCTGTGATTTTGTTTATTGGGGTGTGTTCTCTTCTTTTTTGGGGGGTAAGATTTGCTAAAGTTCTCTCAATGTTGTTAACTTTTTTCTATAGTTTCTATGGACCCCAATTCATTTAATTCTGCTTTGAATTTTAATAATGTGCCTTCTTCTACTGGGATGGGGGTGGTTTGTTGCCCTTTCCAAAGAATTTAAGGTGCACCATTAAATTATTGGATTGCAATTTTTTAATTTTGCTAATGTAAACACTCAGAGCTTTACATTTTTCCTCTGAGAACTGCCTTTGCTGTGTCCCAAAAGAGTTGTTATTTTGTGTTTCTTTTTGTTAATTTTCATAAACTGTTGATTTTCTGTTCTGATGTCTTCAGTGAACCACTGGTGATTCAAACCACTCGTTCATGTATATCTTTCTGTATGTTTTCATACTTTTCATTCATCATGTTTACCAACTGCTCCCCTAGGTTTGCCATTGACTGCTCTATTGTCTGTTTATATTGGGTGAGAAGATGTTATTCCTTGATTTGCCATTTTTCTTGAGTTTCTTGTTCTGCCCATTTGAAAATGGGAGCAAGACTAAGACCACACACACAATTACAGTTTTAAGATATAACCAACCTAGAGCTCTTTACCTTCCAGACAATAAAAGTTCACAATTTTAGGCTGGTCGTCTTCTTCTTCTTCTTCTTCTTCTTCTTCTTCTTCTTCTTCTTCTTCTTCTTCTTCTTCTTCCTTCTTCTTCTTCTTCTTCTTCTTCTTCTTCTTCTTCTTCTTCCTCTCTCTCTCTCTCTCTCTCTCTCTTCTCTCTCTCTCTCTCTCTCTCTCTCTCTCTCTCTCTCTCTCTCTGTCTTTCTCTGTGCCCTGATGCACAAATCTGACACCCCCACAGAACACAGTTTTATGACCAAAAAACCCCAGTCCAATCTCTTTGATATTTAAGTGACTCAGGATCTGCAGTGTAATTGAATACATGCATATACAGTTTTGGTCAACAAACACTCTACTGTAGATACATGCATTATAAAAGTTGAAGAAGTAACAAAGGACCAGAGATAGAAAAATAGTAAGAAGGACAGGAGGGGAGATAAGTAGAGAGTAATGTAAAAGTGCAAGAATAATTTAGTATGAAGGAAAGGAATAGAGTGAGAATAACTGACCGAAAGAGATAGAAAGGTATAATAATTGAATACAAAATTTAGAACAAAATAAGATAAAACTTATTACTAAAAAAGAGGGATAAAAGAATATATAATTAAAGAGGAAAGTACATACGTGAGAGATCAATGATAAAACTTTTAAAAATTAAAAAAGAAAAGAAAGGGGTGTCATCTCACAATTGTGAGTTCTTAAACAAGAAATACTAAGGTTAAGAACTGACAGATTAAAAAGCAGGGACTGTATCAATAAAAATAAAAACTCCCTTGTTTGTCTGAGTCCATGAAATTGGCAGGTGCGCATTGTGGATGGGTGATGGCTCACAGCTCGGTCAGGCTCTGTCTGTAGCTGGCAGGTCCACACTGCCGAGAAGTGCTGTCCGCTCAGGTTCCAGTGGGAGGCTTTGTTTCCACGGCTATTTGTTTGGGGGAGAGGAGCCATTCACTCCAAACTTCCTTGTTGAGCTAGCTGCCTGATTTTTTTCCTCTCTGGCTGAGATCTCTGTGATGCTAAAGGATTCTTAGAATTGATTTTTAGATATGAACGTTCCGCTAGGATGCTCTTGGTAAGAGCTCAGAAAGACCTGAACCACTGCCACTTTCTGCCTTCTTTTCTTAAGCTAATTCCTAAGTTTTTACATTTTATTTATTTATTTTTTTCATCATGGGGCTTAGACTCTGGGCCTGGGAGCTGTCCCTGGGCTCATCAGCTCAAGGATCTAGCACTATACTACATTGAGCCACAGCTCCACTTTTGGATTTCCAGTTGTTATTTGGAAGGAAGAGTCTCATGGACTTCTATGCCTGGACAGGTTTTGAAGCACAACATTTAGATCTTAGCCTCCTGAATAGTGTTTATTTCATTTTATTTAATTTTTAGTGGCTATTACAATGGAGTTGCTTTCTTGATTTTAGTCTCACTCTGCTCATGGTTGGCATACAGAAAAGCAGTTGATTTTTGAGTTATTTTTATAGCCTGCTACTTTGAAAGCTTTGTATCAGATTGAGTTACTTAGGAGTGGGGTCTACAAGGTTCTTTAAATACATAATCTTGTCATCTGCAAAGAGGGAAAACGTTAGTTCATCTTTCCCTATGGATCCCATTTATGCTTGCTTCTTGCCTTATTGCCCTAGCTAGCAATTCTAATACTATATTGAAGAGGAGTGGAGAGAGTGGGAACCTTGGCTCATTTCTAATTTTAGAGGAAATGGTTTTAACATTTTGCCATTAAAATATAATGCTAGCTGTAGGTTTATCACAGTCATTCTTGTGTTGAGAAATGTCCCATGGATTCCTAGTTTCTCCACACATTTTATCATAAGGGGATGTTGGATCTTAATCAAATGCTTTTTCTGCATCTGTTGAGATGATTGTGTGTTTTCTTGTCCTTGCTCCTGTTTATGTGATGAATTATATTATTTGACTTGTGCATATTGAACCAGCTCTGTGCCGTCACTGCGTTGCATCCTGTTTGATCGTGGTGTATGATTTTTTTGGATGAATTGTTAAGTATTGCATTGAAAATTTTTGCATCAATGTTCATCAAAGAAATGGGTCTATAGTTCTCTTTCTTTGATGCATCCCTGTCTGGCTTTTGAATGGGGGTTATGCTGGCATTCTCAGTAGAGAACTTCCATTTTCAATGTCATTGAAGGGTTTGAAGAGTATTAGAGTGAGGTCTGTTTTGAAACTCTTATAGAATTCAGCTGTAAATCCATCAGTTCCTGGGCTTTTTCATTGTGGTCTGAGAAAATGCAGGGAATAATTTCAGTATTTTTAAACTTTGTGCAAATTTCTTCGTGCCCTAAAATGTGATCTATATTGGAAAATGTTCTATGTGATGCTGCATATCAGGCATATTCTGGTGTTTTGGGGTGGAATAATCTGCAGATATATCTGTTGTGTCTAGTTGGTCTATTCAGTTGTGCAGTTCTAAGATTTTCTGATCAGTGTTTGCCTTGTCCAGAGGTGACACCAGTTTGTTAGTCACCAACAATCACTGTGTTTGGATCTACGTGTGTGTTTCAGTGTGAATACAGTTTCTTTGATGAACTTGGGTGCTCTCACATTATGTGTGTAGACATTTAGAATGGTTATATCCTCCTGAAGGAGAGATCCCTTTATTAAAATGTAATTTTCTTCTTTGTCTCTTCTCACTAATAATTAGTTTGAAGTCTTTATTTCATAGCAGCATGGCAACTCTAGCCATGGCGGGCCATTTGTGTGATATGTTTTCCTATAGCCTTTCATTTGTGTCTATGTTTTAAGGTTAGAATTGGATGTTGCTTATTCTTGTTGGTTTTCATTGTGTAGAACATCTTTGAGGATTTTCTATAATGCTGGTGTGGTCAAAATATACTGTTTCAATTTTTCTTGGTGTGGAAAATTTTTATTTTTCCCATAGCTGAGAAAGCTGACTGGGCACACTAATTTTCTTTGGTAGTTATGTATCTTTAGGCCCTGACATTCATCATTTCAGGCTAGTTTTGCTTGCATGATCCCTGCTGGGTAATCTGTGGGATTCTTTAATTGTAATGTATAGAAGGGTTACAGCTATATTCACCAGATAGCAGATGCATTACTTCTCACACATGGATAGCTTCACTCATGTTTTTGTCCCCATTTCTCTCCCCAAGTCCCTCGCAAACATGTTTGCCCCACTTGTGTTCTCTTCTTTTTTGTTGCCCTTTGGCTAACCTTATATTGTTACAGTATCTGACTTTGTTACCTGGCATATTGTATATACCTTCATTTGTTTATTTCGAACAGGATAATGAATTTGTGGTTATATTGATTGGTTTGCCTTTATGGGCTGCTTTTCAGGATCCCTTAGTCTCTATTGATTCTATACGGATCAGAATGTAGTGAAGGGATGCTTGGTTCTGATGTTTGGGTCTGTTCTTTTGGATATTTGCGAAACTGTTAGTGATGATTCTGTTGAATGTATATACTACTCCATTTTGTTCCTTTTGCAGGCTTTTCTCAATACTGATTAGGCTTCCCAATTGTACCTTGGAGCTACCAAAAGGTTCTGTCATATTTCTTGGATTTGTTTTGAATAATTTTCTGGTCTTTATATAATATAAACATATATATTTACATAACCTCCATTTACATAATCTTCCTTTCTGGACAGTGCCTCTTCTGCATCACCTACCCTACTTTCAACACTTTCTCCTTTGTTTTAAATCTCCCTTCCTCGTAGTTAGTCATTTTTTGATGGCTTGCATCTTTTGCTTTATGCCTTGTATGGATTCTTTATCTGGTTTATTTGGGTTTGAGCACTCTCAAATTCTATACCATTTTGGAATTCCTCACACATGGTCTTATTCATGCTTTCCATCTTTCCATTCACTTTGAGGGTTCAAACCTCTATGGTTTTATCTGTTGCCTATTTATTTTGAGTGGGAGATGAGGTTCCTTGACTTGCCCATTTTCTTGAGTTCCTACATCTTGTTCTTCCCATTTGGAAGTGAGAGCAAGGCTAAAACTACACCAGGTAATAATTTTAAGATAAGAACCAACCCAACGCTCTATACTCACACAAACTTTACAATTTTGCAATCTTAGACTTGTATTTTTACCCCCTCCCTCTCTCCTTTGGTCAATTTCAAAACACATCCAATGCCACCACAGTTTTAAGACAAAAACCATCCTGATTCTGTGGTATTGAGTCAATCTAGACAGAAAGGTACAGTCTGTTTCAACAACAAATAATTGTAAATCAACAAGCTAAGGAATTAGAATAAGGGCCAGAAATAAGTGTAATGCAAAGTAAGAAGAAGAGATAGGAGGAACTTAGGGAAGGAAAATAGTAGAGGGAAGATAAATAAAACATTAAATCAGTTAAAGGGGAAAAAAGAACAATAATAAAAAGAAAATATAGAGAAATCAATAATAAAACCTTAGAAATTATGCAAATAAAATGATTAATCTTAAACTTAAAATCACTAAGATTAAAAGACATTAAAACATAATGATTAAAATATATGGGACTGGGGATTCAAAATGATAGCTTGAGTTAATTATGTACCCAATAATGGAGAAAGTCTATTAGTTACTTTTGGATATGTTTCTAGGATTGACCTGAATGGGGATGAAGTAGTAAAGGAAAAAAATGGATAAAAAATTTAAATGAAATTAATGGGAAAGTAGTAAAAATTGAGAACTGCAATTAGAAAAAAGGAATTCTGTCGCTGAGCAAGTGGGTGGATTCTCGGCAGGGTAAGCACATTCTCGTGTACTGCGCTGCATTCCCAAGTTTGGAATGTGCCATTGGGCCTGATGGCAAGGGAAACTGGGGAGTTGAGATCTGTAGTTACTTTAGCGAGGGGTGAGCTGCGAACATGGGTTTTCCCAGGCCTTGAAAAATCTAGGAAGAGCATCTGGGCCTGCGCTCCCCTTGGGTTCACTCCTCTCCTACATGGTGGGAGCTCTGGTCTGGGGAATTTGGGTTACTCACGAGTCTGGAGTTGGTGTTCCACTGGATTCCTTAGTCACCTTTAGCGTGTCTTTTGGCTGGTACCAATTGTGTTTTGTGTACAATCCAAGCACTGTGCCCACCATTCTAGGGTGTGACCAATGGGTGGGCCTTCTCTATTGTTTGGAAAGTTCTTCTGTCTGGTCCCAAGTACCTTCCAGGGTCTTACTTTTTGACCCAATCTTCTTTGCTCTATTTCCCAGATGTGAACCACTGTGCCTAGCACTACAGCATATTAATAGCTATTACACTACATATTCTAAGAGACCAGAACCTAATTCTAGGTTCTACAGTTTCAAATTACAGTTTAAAAAAAGCATAAAAATTACTACAGCTCCTATGCAAGCAACGTAACACTGATCTTTAGAGAAGACTTCTCGTATTTTCAACATTGCCTCATGTTCTCATATTTGCATTTGTTTAAGATAAATTATACTTAAGCCTTCAGGTACAATACAGATGTTAAAGTGAAGCTAGATGAGAGAACAACATCCAATACCAGCAAAAAAGACAAAAGGTAAAGGAAAAAGAAAAAGAAAAGACAGAAAAAGGGAACTAAAAGGGGAAAAAAGGAAAGACTGTAAAATAGAAGATTATAATATGACTGTTCAATAAAACAACTGAAAGGCTGAGAAAAAGAAATCAGGCAAGAGCGCAAACTAAAATCTAAACAAAATAAAAAAGAAAGGCAAAATGATCACAAACAGAACAAAGACATGACAATAGTGAGAACTCCATTCTGTACTCACTCATTGTAACATCATGAGATGGTAGAGAAACTACCGGCTTCAATCTTGACTTCTGAATGATGCCATGTCTGCTTATTGTGAATTGTTCATCCTCATTATAGCCTAGACCAATCAAGGTAACTCGTGGTCACCAGAGAGGGGTACATGAGGGAGAAATTAAGGGGATATATTGGTCTTTTCCTCCATGTACAGAAAATGGAAGAGAGATGTAACGAGGGTGCAATAAACATACAAGAAGCAGGACCAAACCCTAGAAAGAAAGGGTTTCCAGAGGTCAGAAGATGTCAGAAGAGATTAACTACATCCTTCATATGTCAGTAAATATTTCTGCCAACCCCCCAATGGCTACATAGGGCAATTTTGTCCAGATTTCCCTAATGGGTTGCCAGTGCAGCTTGAACATTCCCAGCTTGTGCTAGGGCCAACAGTTCTTCTGCTGGTGGGTCAGGAAGACCAACAGAGACCCCCTCATATTACCATGGCAGTCGCAGTAGGGAGGAAGAACCGAGGGAAGCACAAGCATGACAGAGCTTCAAGCCAGGAAGCCTGAATGGCTCACCTACCCACCTGCCTACCTCATTGTGGGGCTGAGGTGCCCTGCTGTGTTGAGCACAGAACTGATGGACAGCCTGGAAGCCAATGTGCAGCTGAGCAGGGCGAGAATTCTTAGCAAAGTCGGTTACCACAAAGTCTGGATCTGCCAGTGAGGCTTCTAAGAACATCTGTGGAAAGTGAGGTATCCAGACCGGTGTTACGTGTAAACAAAAAAAGAAATGCCCGAAATACCAGCCTAATTTCCTGTCCTAACACCCTGTTCCATCATCTCCACTCCCTTAAACTCAAAAGACTTTATATCCTGAGATACTTTGACTTGAATGATGATGCCTTCACAGAAAGGTAAGCTGGAGGTATCACAGACATTAAAATGGCAGAGGCCTTAGATAACTAAACAAAAATATCAATAAAAACAATATGGAGTGGAACATGTCAACTCATATAGTATCCCTCCTAACCACAAAACTCAAAATGAGAATTAAAACTCAGATGGTCCTAGCTCAGACACTGCAGCCCTTTGGCCTAAACTCTGCTCAGACATCAGAAATCATCTCCCACACTTATAGTCAATAAGGATTCTGGAGTTTAAGCACAGCTGGGTATATGCAGTGAGGTCCTGTATCCAAGAAAAGAAAAAGAAGCCATCCATCTCTCTTTTGCATGGAACCTTAATAGGGACCCACTCTGTTAAGTGGAGCACCTTCTATTTCTCAAGCTCCTTCCCTTTCTAATTCACTTGAATAACCCCCTAGGATGATGAGCAATCCCTCAGGCCAGAAGAATAGGATCTAAGTTTGCTCCCAAGGATCAGCTACAGAGAATGAGCAAATGGAAGATATGAACTATGGATACTCCAGAGAAATGCCACATTTCAATGCAAAACACAGACATTTGAAAGCCTGCCTGCTGCTAGCCTGTAACAAGGACAACAAACTTCTGAGATCCGTCACTTGTTTTATTTCCAACCCAGCTTTTAAAGACATAAACTCATATCTTTTATCAACATCTGTTCCCTCAAAGCCCTTTAACACCTACTCTAGTGTGGTCCAGTCCCCAGAATTCCCAGTCTAATCCCAGCCCTAATCCCAACATTTAAATCCCTACATAAGCTCACATAAGACCATACCGTGAGCTGGAAATCTGGCCTAGGGCTAGGGTGCTGGCCTAAGGTGTATGAAGCTCTGAGTTCGATTCCTCTGTACCACATAGACAGAAAAAGCTAGAAGTGATGCTGTGGCTCAAGTGGTAGAGTACTATCCTGAAGAAAGCTCAAGAATAGGTCTCAGGACTATGAAAAAATGCAAAACACTAAAAAGACATACTGTGAGAAAAAAATAAATTCATAGTTTACTTCAAACAGGAAGAAGCTTGATTCAGAACTTCTGCATTTGGTCACACATATCTTTCTTTCTGAGCAAAACAACGACACTAAATACATGATGCTAGTTTAAAACCAAGCAAGTGACAAGCAGGCCTGAAAGAAGATTAACTGGAATGAGTTCTGTAATAGATTCTGATTATTGTTGAGGGGCAGAAAAAAAAGGACTTGAAAGCTGAGTACAAGGCCTGAGTCTAAGCATTCAAACATTGTATGTAACAGCTGGAGTCTAGGACACATCACCAGAGAATTAAAAGGGAAAGGAACCTTAAGAGCTCTGCTGAAGATTTTCTCTTAAGAGAACCAGCATGCACATGTAACAAAACAATCCAATGCCAGGAAGAAATAAGCCCCACAACCCTGCAGAAACAAAATAAAAGGATACAGAAAGCCCTCCTTTCTCTTGGTTTTAGTCAAGTGGTGTGGGGGAGGACAAATTGCACAATTCGGCTGTTCCAAAAGCAAGCACAGTCCTTAATTATTGGTAGTAATTAATTTTATTAGTTATCTACAGTTAATTATTGTCAACTTGTTGTGTGATCAATTTTTTCCCTTCTCTTAATTTTGTGAAAAACATGCCCCCCTTGAAGCAAATGGCAAGGGAGAAGTTCCATTAATCTTCCCAAGTGAAAAAAGAGCTCACACTGTGCTTAGCAGTACAAATGAATCCAGCAAAGTTTTGAGAGCTGTTGCAAGACTGCATGTCTATACCAGAAGTTGGACAATGTATGGGAAAAGGGCAATCAGACATTTTCAGAATTTGTGATAACTAGCATAAAGAAAGATGGAGTGTGAATAAGCAGTATTAAAGTTTTGGTCAGCAAATCTCCAGGATCTCTAGGAAACCACAGACCAAAGTCCCTTGATTTATATAAAGCAAATTGTAGCTGAGGACATGGCTCTGCTGGTAAGCACTCTTCGAATTGCATTCCTGGAAATAAAAGGTAACAATCAAGGTAAGAGAAACTAGTTGAGTAATTTAAATGTATAAAAAAGCAAGTAATGAAGAACAGAACAGAGATATTTTTGGTAAGGTCCTTTAAAATATAAAGCAGTCATTGATACCAAGAACACACTTTAAAGAGAGTGATACATTACTATTTTTAAAAGCAAATACTCAAGGAGAGGGGTCCAAAGTGTGCAGCCCCAAAAGCTAGGAGAATTTGAAAGACTGGCATTCCTTTGACAATTTTGAGAAAGATCTGAAACAGTGGAGCTAGAAACCACTCTTGCAAAGGATTGCCTTCCCTTCTGGGAAGGAGGAAATCAGGCTGGGCAAGGCATAGCAGCAGAATCTGAGGGACCCCTTGAAATGTAACATTCCTGGTCATTTGCAGGAAGTTTGTGTAAGTACCTGCTTTCTGCAGGACGGGCTCCTGGGCTTGGCCAAAACAGGTTGCCAGACAGCTCTGTTTCTTCTCTGAACTGTGCAGGGTTTCAGAAATACCTTCTAGGGTTCTTTCCTGACCACCTTTGGACAAGCAGGCCTCTCTCCTCCTTTATCCTGCACTATTACTTCACCCTGCAGAATTACTCGGAAAGCCAAGCAGTATCCCATGTGTTTAGTCCGTGTGAGGAAAAGCAGTAACAAAACCATCAGTTTCCGTCTGACCTCAATGGTCACAGGAACGCTGTCTGTGTACCCTCGTCCTTCTTGCACCCAGTCCTAGTTCCCATGAGGCTATAGGGTTCGCACCCCAGGGTCTTGTCTGCTGCAAGTCTGATCATTCAGCTTCGCCTGAGATGGAGGGCTCAGGCCGGAAGGGAAGAAGAGGACCTAAGTGACCACAGGACTCTGAAAGGGAGGGAGGCTTGGATGTAGGCCCCACAGGCACAGCGTGCAAGCGGAATGCCTTCAGGGTTGGCAGCGGGAGAAAGAGGGGGTTGGGGAAGCGGGAAGTCGGCCCCATCTTGGGACGGTAGAAGAAGGGTGGAGAAGGGGAGGCGCTGGGAGGCACAGGGGGAAGGGAGGGGAGAGGAAGTGGAAGCTCAGAGCCACCTTGGGTGGGGAGGGCAGGGGAGGCTAGGGGCCACCCGGGGAAGGACGACGGGAGAAGAGAAGAAAGCTGGAAACCACCGTGGGAAGGGAGGGGAGGAGAGGTGCAAGTTCTGAGCCAGCTTGGATGGGTAAGTGAGCAGGGGAAGGGGAAGGAGAGGGCTGTGTGTTATCCTGGGAAGGGAGGGGAGGAGAGGAGGAACCCGGGAGCCACCTTGGGAAGGGAGGGGCTGACAGGGGAGCCCGGGGCCCTTCCCTCCCCTGTGGGGCTGGTAGAAGGCAGCAAAGGTGGAAATCCTGGTGTGGAGCGGATAAACGTGGAGGTGTCCCGGGAGGAAGAGCTGATGTGTGGAGTGTGGCCCGGTTCTTTGGCACGGGTGGTGAGGGCCCTTTGTCTGCGGGTCTGGGACTTTCCCTGGAGCAGGACTGGCTGTGGAGGCCGGAGAGGGGGCGGGGCGGGGATGGGCACAGGAGGGCCTGGGCAAGGGGGGTGGGAAAGGTGGGCTGGGGAGGGGCGGGGCCTTGTGGGCCTGACCTGAGGCCTGACCTGCGCATGCGCAGGAGCAGGGTCATGCTCCCCGAGACACAGGAGGGCCTGGGGCAAGGGGGGGTGGGAAAGGTGGGCTGGGGAGGGGCGGGGCCTTGTGGGCCTGGCCTGGCATGAGGACTGAGTTGCGCATGCGCAGGAGCAGGGTCATGACCCCCAGGCAGCGGAAGCCAGGCCAACTGCCACTGTTGCCTCCGGTGTCTCTTAAGCTTGCCGCCCACCACACAGTACCAGGAACCGGTGTTCGTGTTGGGAGCTCGTGGCCACCTGCCGAGAGCGCTTCCAGTCTCCCCCACCCACCATGCCGAAAAATAAAGGTAATGCGGCTAGTTCCGGGCCGGCTCGTCCGTCTCGTGTGCGGGCCTTGAACCTCCTTAGGCCCGAGACAGCCAGTTCTCCTTCCGGCTTGACTGCTGCTTCTGACTGGGCTTGGGCGGAGGCCCCGGGACGATTGGCCCATTTCCGAGTGTGGTCGTTTGGGTGCAGCCGGCGTCCTCCTGTGTAGGTCTCCTGGGCAAGAATGCAGGATTTTGCCTCCGACTGAGGGCGGACTGCACCTCAGGCCCGCTGGGAGCCGCCCGGGCCTGGCCCGTGGGGCGCCGGGCCTTCCGGGAACTCTCTGGAAGTCGTTCTCAACCTGAAGGCCTGCTTGGCGTCTGTGCCTCAGACGCATAGATGGTTAGCAATATGGCAGGAAACTTCCAGCCGAGCCCTGGGTGGGGCCTTGACCCACCCTCGCCCGACACCCATCCTGTGTGGGTTTATCTCTAGCAAAGTTTTCTGAGGTCAGCCCTTCATACAGTACAGTAAGATTTTCACATTCGGAGCACTGTGGCATACTTAGCCAGGTTTTTCCTGCCTTTCCCAGCACTGGATAGTGTGCGACTAAGACCAGCAGGGTCCTTTGTTTTCTCCCCCGAAACACCACAGATTCGATTTAAGCACTGCCAACACAAAAGCCGAGACGTGGGCATCGACTGAACTTCCTCTTGTAGACAGACCTAACGCGTGCGGTCCTGTGAATTATCCCGATCGTTTCGTGAGCATTTAAATACCAAAAAGGGTGATTTTTTATGTGTATGTTTATTTTTAACGGGACAGAGCCATCCTTCACAATCCGGAACAAGTTTTCCATGTTCATGTCCTTGCGCTCAGAGCTCTGTACCCTCTTGGTGTTTGACAGCTGGCTGCAGAAATGCCACTTCATTTCTCCCTAGACCTGTTAAGACGTGCCGTGTTCCACCACTTCCAAATAAGGCCCCCAGTCCTTTGCGTCCTGGTTCAGTGCAGTATCCCAAAGGCATGCCATTGCCACTCTGCTGTTTCCAAACCAGTTGGCAGATCACAAATTATGTTTTTATTTAAGGTACACTAAAAGCATGCATGCAATAAAAGGAACTCCTGGAACTCCAAATCACGAAAACGATAAATTACGCGGTAGCCGTTCCAAATCCCTTCCCTTTTCCTCTCTGTATGTACAGCCATCCGGAGTACTTGTAACGACGCTTAAAAAGTAGGTAGAGTGCGACCGTTAATTCTCTCATTTACTTTTACTAATCAGGTAAAGGAGGTAAAAACAGGCGCAGAGGTAAGAATGAGAATGAATCCCAGAAAGAGAGTTGGTCTTTAAAGAGGCTGGACAAGGTAAGTAACGCTTTTAGAGTTAGGCTTCTCTTATTAATGATACCTTTGTTGATGTTTAGCCTCAAAGGATCTCCTTTAAAACATAGCAAACTTGGAGTAGAGACATTCAAACTGTGTGATAGTCCTTTGTTGAGGCCGGTGGGAATCTTTTCACTACTGATCCTCTATTTCCCGGATAGTAGTGTCATAAGGAGTAGCAACACAGTCTTTTTTCCTCGAGATGGAAGGAATCTTACTGTATTTTTGTTTAATTTGTACCATCTGCAGCAGCACCATGGTTATCACGTGCTCCTCCTCCTTATTGCCTCCTGTGTAATGGAGAGGCACCTGCTTGTCTTGAGCTGGACAGGGCTTGCTAACTTTTTTTGTCCAGGCTGGTCTCAAAACTTTACATCTGTGATCCTCCTGATATCCACCTCTTTGGCAGCTGATTTATGGACAAATTCCTAATGCAGCCCAGTATGAAACTGTTTATAAACCGGATGTAGATGAGATCTGAATTGAGTGACTGTGCTTGATGAGAGGCACTGTACAACTGGGAGCCATATCCCTAGCCCTTTACTTTCAGTAAGGTAGAATCTTTCTGTATTTTTTGTCTCTCATTTGTTCTTTTTCTCTTATTATTACTATCATTGTCATTATATTACTGTTGTTATTGTTGTCAAGACTCCTCCTTTTTCTTATTGCCTCCTGTGAAATTGGGTCATAAGGAGAAGTACCCATTTTTCTTGAGATGGAAGGAGGCTTGCTGACATTTCACCATTCTCTGCTCCAACTCATCTCCGTCTCTTTCCTGGCTTGTTTATGGGGAAATTCTTACCACACTAGGCATGAAACAGATATTAATCCCAATTTTTGATACGTTGTCCACGTTTACATTTTGTATTTTTTCAGTATTCATCCAGAAATTTTATATAAACCTTCGGTATGGAGTGTAAAGTTTGGTATGGAAATTCCTCCTGTGCTGTTCTTTCTGCTAAGAACTGTTTTTGCTACACGGGGTTTTTATTGTTTCATATGAAATTTTGGATTGCCTCTTCTATTTCTGAAAGAGGTTTTTAAGAGTTGGTTTAACTTACTCACACGTATACAACTTGCGCGGAGAACAAAAAACTAAGTCTGGAAACCATTAACTTGAATATACAAAGCTATAGTGTTCTTATGAACTAAAAACAGGCCATTTTGCAATGTATGCAGTCTCACCTATCAAAATACAACTACTAATCCTAAGCAGTCATCCAAGACGTAAGCCACATTTATTTGCACATGTATTGTAATGGCAACAAATACTTCCATACAGTGGTTCCTTGAGCAAAACTTGTCTAAAACACATATTGGCATGTTTCATTTAGAGCCCACAGAAATGTTAAGACAAGACCACAAATTCAAATTCCAAGTTTAGAAGATTTCTTAGAAAGAAGTGACCGATAGTTTAACAGATCGCATATACTGTTAGCACAGAGGTAACATCAAAGACAGAAGTACAATGCTCCCATAATCAGGAAAATGACAAGCAAAATAGGAAAATGCTTAGATGAACAAGGGAGATCAAAAAATAGTAAATGATTATAAAGCTGCAAAGACCTGAGAGCTAAAGCCAAGTAAGTGAGGAAGTCTCCAGAAACATCCTAAGCCTATTCAGTATCTAGCGGTAAAAACTGAAAATAATACAAGGGTCAAAAAGGCACCTCAAAAGTAATGAAATGAACATTTATTTCTATAAAAGCAATGTATGATACAGAATTAGAAGGGAACAGACTTAAAAGATTTACCTGTTAAGATATACAGATTCTTACTGAAGCCTATAGGATATTTAGAAAAGATGACAAGAGATGTTAATCTTTTTATTATTATTATTTTTACATACTCCGGAACCTCACATAATTTTGATAAATAAAAATTATGAAAAAGTACAAGAATGTCTGGTAAACAAACAGTCTGTGTTTTCCAAAAAGATTTTTTACAACCTGCAATTCTCAAGGTAGCATCCTCCTTAAAAGGAAAGGTAATCCTTTAACTCAAGAAATCTGCTGCTGCAAAGAATAGGCTAAGAAAGCCTGGCTTCTTCCATTAACACCTTTTGTCTTTCCCATCTGATTTTGAGTCTCTCTCACTTCTTGAAGATCTTTTGCCCAGTCGACTACCCTCTGATATAGATCTCTTTCTGTCAGACCTGGAATTCTTATCCTTCAATCCTCTTGTGCCTCTGCCACTACCACCTTTGCAAGATTGGTGACTTCTCTCTAATCCTGACGTATCCATTCGCTTCCAATCCATGCTCCTTCCGTGCTTTCTGTCTCTGTTGTGTCCCCGGCCTCTACTTTGACTTCTTTGACTTCTTTGACTTCTTTGACTGCTCCTATCTTGGCTACTACTACCACTTGTGCTGGAGCTACTACTACAACTGCTTCGACTACTACTGCTGCCACTGCTAGAACTGCTTCTGCTGCTGCTACTGGTTGAACTGCTACTAGAACTGCTATTACTGCTGTTGCTTTGACTTCTACTCCGGAGCGCACTGTTAAAACTGGTTCCACTACTGGCACTTCAGCGAGTTTTACAGGCTCAACAGCAAACTCTTTCCTCTCAGGTAGTTGATCCTCTTGTTCCTGAATAACCTGAGCTGAAACAGCTAATGCAAAGTCTCAGGCTGAGAAAGAGGCTGGGGTTGATGAACTTGATGAGGGTGAGACTGTAGCTGGGTTAGAGGGAGGGCCTGAGGCTGAGCCACAGGCTCAGGCTGCAGTTCAGATTCTTTTTCAAATGCTTTTTCCTCACGTTCCTTCTCCACTTCTATAACACTAACATTGTCTTTTGCAGGAGAAAGACACTTATATTCTTTATCTGGCTCAACTTCAGATTCCATCTCTGGCTCCAATTCTTTGCTAGCTTTATTTTCTGAAGGCTCTATGCTTTCAACTTGATTAGTTTCCATCACTTTCTGCTCAGCAGTTACACTTTGGACATTCTCAACCATCTCTAGCACATCCATAACTTCTTCAGGCTGACTATCCTGTTGTTTCTCTCTTTCCTTTGCCTCTGTTTCCTCCTCCAACTTAACCTCTGTTTCCTGTTTTTGCTCCTCCTCCTCCTGTTCTTTCTCTGCATCACTATGCACTATGCCTTCTTCCTTTGCCTCTTCTGCCTCCTTTATTTCTACATCATTGTGCTGATTACTTGTCTCCTCCAATTCTTCCTATGGCTGAGCCACCTTACCCACTTCTTGTTCCCGCTTCTGTTCTTCATTATGCACCCGGTGATGCTCTTTTTCTTTCATGGTCTGCCTTCTAGGCCTATTTGTTCTGCAAACTCGAGCGTCTACCTTCAAATAAAGCATTCATTTGACTCTGTGATTCTTCTATTAGTTTTGGGGTATCTGGACACATTCTTCCAGGAACATGGAACAAATGGAGATCTGTGTTAGTTTGTATATACTTAATTATCTTGGCATTATGTTCATTGCATTCTTCTTGCAGCTGTGGAAGCCCAATCTTCCAAACGCTACCGTTCTGTCTGTTTTACACGTCTCTCTTCAAATAGTTCTCTCCTCTCATTTTCAACTTGATTTCTCTCTTCTTCTGCCTGAACTTAAAGTTTTTGTTCAATTTCCTGACGTCTGTTTTGCCTTTCGGTAGTAACAGTAGATTCTTGTTTAAATTTCTGAAGAGTACCCAACAACAAGCCAAATATTCATCGATACCTCTGCTTTCCCTTTTCATCCATATTTTGATCCTGGATAAGGAGGTCTCTGTGTGTGTGTTCTTTGGAGGTAGCTACAGCTGAAGACTGTAGTGCCAGCTTCTTGACATCCTCCTCCTCTGGGTCGCTCTCTTGGTGTGATTCTCTTCCTGTCCGATGCTCCCCACCCAGCCTACCGACTGCCCCTTTAAGACTCCCTATTTGGCTGGGGGTCCTTCTCCACTATCAGAGAATCCACGCTTCAGCAATAAACTACCACGCCCTTTGCCCCCAGAAATGGCCAGCTGTTCGGCTTGGATGGGTCTCCGGTCATTTGGATCTGGCCCCGTGAGCTTGCGGATGTTTTCATCTACATTGTTTAGGCTCTCTTTGGCCTTTTCTAGCTGTTCCTGCAAAGTTCTCACTGTGACCACCATCTTCTGAAATGTTCACGTTTTTCAATCACATGAAACATGCTTTTCTATCACCGAAGGCCTTTCTATATTTGCCTTTGAATTTCTTATTCGTGTAAGATGTGGAACTTAAGAGCAAACTTTCATACTTTCCTTTTTTGTTGCCAAATGCTGGAAATGTTTGGAGCACATGTATATTCAGTAGCTATCAGAAAAGAATCTCACTGCTGTGTAGACAGCCTTTTCATGTGTCAGATTTTCCCTGGATTAACTCTGCTATAGAGTGTTGTGTAGGTTCTCTTACATTTTATTTCCCTTTCCTACTCTCCTTTTTTTTGCCAGTCGAGGACCTTGACCTAAAGCCCTGAGCACTTGGGATTTCTCAAGGCTAAATCTCTACCACTTGAGCCACTGCTCCACTTCTGTGTTTTCCTATGTATGTGGTACCAAGGACTCAAACCCCGGTCTTTGTGTGTGCTAGGCAAGCACTCTACCCCTAGGCCAAATACCTAGCCCCTCCTACCCCACTTTTATGCTTAGTATTTACTTTTCCCACAAGATCTCCATGGCTTCTATTCTTAACAGTATCCTTCTTAAGAACATTGGGATGGTTTGAGGAATACTTGAACTCAACATCTGACATTTTACCTCTGAACAGTGTTTTTACCTTATAGACTAGTTGATAGTGTAAACATAGGACTTACTAATAACGAAGCCATTTGTTTTAGCTTTCTCTGAGGCAAGGGAGATTTATATGGCAGAGAGTGATACTAGTATGTATAAATGTATGTATGTATATATGTATTACACTGGTCCTGGGTCTTGAGCTCAGACCAATGTTGAATTTTATCCCAACTACAGAGTGTGCACAAGTTCTCAAAATGTTGGAAAACGAACGATTAGAAGCAATGTGTTTTGATGGCGTAAGGAGGCTATGTCTATCAGAGGAAAGTTGAGGAAAAAGGTACGGTATGGATTTTTCTTTACTTCATGGATTCTTTTTGTTGTTGAGGGTGGTGGTAGTACTGGCCTTTGAACTCAGGTCCTCTAGCCCATCCCCTTGTTGTGCTGTAATATGGGTTTGCTATACAAAATAATTCGTTTTAAAAGCAAAGTAAGGGGTGATATTGTCCAAAAAGGGAAATGTATTCAATACCTGACTTATATAATGGTAACCTCTCTGTATAGCACCTTCATATTAACAACAAAATAACACAAAAGTAGTGTCTTTTAAAGTAAGAAGAGATTTTTTTGTGGAACTCTCAAAACGCTCTGGAAAAAGAGTGATGTACATTATGATATAGAAAGTAAAATAAGATCCTTGATCACTCTCATTTTCCCCACCTCTATTGTATTTGGCTAGAAAGATTTATTATGCATATAACACTGAGGAAACAAATAAAATGAATCTATAAAACAAGCGGTCTCGATTGAATTAGCTGTTGGTTGTAGTAAGGAATAAAGAAACATAGGAATTGTTTCAGATGGAAAGAGACTACAGGGTGTACTAAAGAAGTCAGTGTTCATTTTGTCAGTTCCAGGAAATGTATGTGGCATTAGGCAATTCTGAATCTGATATATTAAAAAATAGATTACCACATTAGACTGGTTCATAAATTGCATTATGTGTAGAGTATGCATATATATATGTGATACATGTGTACATATCAGCCCTATATGTATATATCATCCCTATGTATCATAGGATGGACTACATGTATATATATATATATATATATGCCACATGATAGATGCTTTACGTCTAATCATCTATGTGACATACATATGTGTTACACACACTTGAGTCTGTGAGTTCCTTCTTCTCCAACTTACTGGCATTTATTTTTATGAGATATCTTACTTTATTTGTATTGCTGTACTATAGGAGAATAAGCCTGGGTGGGTGGCTTATAAAGAAAAGCAGTATTTATTATAGTATATGAGACTATTACCATTGGTGGTAGAGCATGTATGGTGAAGACTTGCTAACTGAATCTTAGTTGAGTGATGACATGTTGAAAGTGACCAAAGTGTTTTATGGACCTTTTTTTTTGGTATGGACACAAATCTTGATTCATGAGGATTCACCAGAATTAAACTCCTCCCCATTATGTATTTATGTATTTTTAATTTAATTTTTGTGCCAGAAGGGGGACTTGAACCCAGGGCTTTGCATCTACCACTTGAGTGACAGATCTGCTTCTAGCTTTGTGCTGGTAAATTGGAGTTAAAAGCATCATGGACTTTCCTACCCATGCTGGCTTTGAACCGCAGTCCTCCTAAGTAGCTGGGATTGCAGTCATGAGACACTGACCTTGGGTGGAGGTAAGGATTATTAATGTAAGCATTTGCAACACACTGTTCCGCCAATGAGAGGACCTATATTTCTGTAGATGGAGGGTAGAGGTTTGGTTTCGATGGGTAATTCGTGTTTATTTGGATAACAAACTATCATCACTAACAGTTGTGGTACTTGGTCTCATTTTTTGTTAAAGAATAATTTTTCTGTGAGGCTTCACGTATGACTGTCAGGACATCTTACATTTTTTGCTTTATAATGTCTTCCTGCTTTTTTTCTGTTGATGAGATTTGAGCCCAGGGACTGTGCATAGGAGGCAAGTTATGTTTGCACAATGCGCTACATCTCTAATTTTAGTGGGTTAATTCTTTTTTAAAGTAGTTATATACTGTGTGAAAAACAATGTCTCTTTGTAACAGGAAAGTGCTGTATGACCAAAGGTGGACTTGAACTTGTGGTCCTGGTTGTGTTGGCTTCCTGCATCACCTTTTCATCTTCCAGTTGTTAATGGGTACTTTGCCCAAAATAGGCGAATAATAATGAGTGGTATATCTAACACTGCTATTTATTATTTGTGATAATATGCAATAAATTGTCTTTTACAGGTTTGGATAAATGCCTCAGACATTATACTGGTTGGTCTGCGAGAGTATCAGGTAAAAATTCCTGTGTCTCTATTACTTAGTAACAGAGTTAGCATCTGTGATCAATTCCAGGCCCTGTCCCTTCTCCTCATGCCGATATTTATTAGGAGCTAGTTGAATTTGAAGACACAGGATTATTTTTATCCACATGGGTTTCCAAAGTGGCTATTCACCCACGCGTGTTTTTGTGGGAAACTTTTAAATAGTACATGCAGTAAATAATCACTAGTAGGTCCAGATAAATATCATCATTTATTTGAAAGTTCTGTGTTAAGCATCAGTCATTGATAAAAGATTGGTGTTGGCTGTTATCATATGTGTTGTCTTTACTGTTGTTTAAATTACCTTCTCTAAAATGAAAATGGCAGTTTATGGTGATGATTTCAATGAGTGGATTAATTTTACAGACAAGTTGGTCTTTCTCACTGCTTTGCAATGTTATTAGTGCATATTGATTATATGTGGGAGGTTTCATTGGGACATTTCCATTTGTACAAGTATTTATGCTGATCATATTCACCTCCCTACTTTCTCTTTATAACATGAGCTTTTTGTCTTCTTTTTTGGTAGTGTTTTAAAAATGAATTTTTATTGATCTTTGAATACATACACACCTTAAACTTCTGTTTCACTAAAGGCCCAAGTCATGTTCTATCCGTTTTTTTTTTCTTTTGGTGCCAGTCCTAGGATATGAACAAACTGTTAGGTTTAATGGGGATCTCAGGATGTGGCCCACTGTGTGCTTTGACTTGTAGACTATAATGATCTTCTTGCTTCAATCTCCTGAGTAACTGCTGGTATACACAGAGAGCATTTCACTGGCTCAGGCTCATTATTGACTGGGTTTAGAAATCCAAATCTGGGAACTATTCACAGTTGAGTAAATCACAAGTGTGGGGATAGGAACATGGTTCATGACTACACAAAGCAGTAAAATGATAAAAATGTTACAGTGTGTTAGTGAACATTGAGACATGCATGCAAACTATTAACTGTTTGCTATAAATTGAAAATGTCTACTAAAATAAATGGCAGAGTCCTCTATAAGTTTCAAACTTAAAAAGTATATTTGAGGGCCGGGAGTTTGGCCCAGTGGTAGATTGCTTGCCTAGCATGCAAAGGCCCGGGTTGGATTCCTTGGTATCACATACGTAGAAAAAAGACATAAGTGGTGCTGAGGCTCAAATGGTGGAGTACTAGCCTTGAGAAAGTCCAAGGAAAGTGCTCAGGGCCTGAGCCCAAGGCCAGGACTGGCAAAAATAAAAGTGTATTTGATTTTTCCCAGTTAAAAAAAAGTACAACTATATAAGAAAGCATCACTACTAGAAGTAGCAGTTTTGTTTTGCTATTGCTCAGTAGAATAGTCTGTAGATGTTTGTTATCTCCTCTTGGTTTAAAGGCCCAATTCCTTTATTACTTTTGATCATTTGTCCAATTATAATTGTCATTGAAAACAAAATATTCAAATCAGTATCCCCGCAGAATTTTTTAACTCTCCAACTCAACCCCACCCCCTAGGTTTTTTGTTTTGTTTGTTTTTTTTTGTTTTTGCCAGTCTTTTGTCTTAATCTCAGGGCCTGAGCACTGTCCTTGGAATTTCTCAAGGCTAGAGCTCTACCACTGGAGCCACAGCACCATTTCTGGCTTTTTTCTATGTACTGTGGAATTGCTCCTGGGTCTTGGTGCACGCTACGCAAGCATTCTACCACTAGGCTAAACTCCTGACCCTACAATTCCCCCTTTTAAACAACAACAAAAAAACAATAGAAATATATTTTGTTGGTAGTTTCCACTTATGGACACAGCAGTCTCATCAACATCTTAACATTTCTTAACATTTTTTAATACATTTACTCTAGTTCTTTCTGAAGTTTTTGCCAGTCCTGGGCTCAAGCTCAGGGCCTGAGCACTGTCCTTGGACTTTCCCACGGCTAGAGGTCTACCACTTCAGTCTCAGCTCCACTTCTGGGTTTTTAATCTATGTATGTGGTACCACAGAATCAAACTCAGGTCTCGTGCATGCTAGGCAAGCACCCTACCACTAGGCCAAACCCCCAGCCCCTAATTTTTTAAATTATAACGTTATTAAAATGTGGTAGATCCAGTTTCTTACTCCTTGTAGATACCATTCTAGTGGCTGAAATTTTTCCTGTTGTTGGCCGTAATTCCCAAAGTGACTCTTCTACTTTCCTAACAATTTTCCTTTCTTGTGAACCTTTCCGTATCCTGAGAATGACAGAACATAGGGCAAAGGACCAGTGCATTTTAAGACCATTCTGTAGCTGTTTGCTGGATTCAAAACAGGAGGCAGGGCAAAAACACACTTATACTCACAGACTTCAAAGCAAATAAGGAAGCAGTAAAACACCCTTGAACTTGGTGTTGTGCACTGTTTGAGTTGTCTCCAGTCAGTTTTCAAAGGTTGGTTTGACCAAAAAACTACACTGCTGTTTTGCAGCCTTCCAGACAACAAACAGCGTTAAATAAAATCAAATGTGAAGCTTTTTCTGTTTTGCTTTTGTGAAGATTGAAAGTGCAGAAATCCTTTCCATGTTATGACTTATCATAAGTACGTAACATACTTCTTTCCAGAGAATTTAAACCCAGAGAATTTTTTTTCAGTCATGGGGCTTGAACTCTGGTCCTGGCCACTGTCCTTACGCTCTTCAGCTCAAACCTCTGTCCTATCCCTTGAGCCACAGTGCCACTTCCAGTTTTCCAGTGGTTTATTGGTGATAAGTCTCATGGGGCTTCAGTGCCTGGGCTGGCCTTCACTGGCAATCCTCAGATCTCAGCTTCCTGAGTAGCTAGGATTAGGCTGGTTAGCTATCTAGCTTTATATTAAGGCCTGTCAACTGGTAATATTTGTTATAAGCACCTTCAAGACTGTTTATTTATTCCTAAGGGTAACAAAGCTGATGTAATTTTAAAGTATAATGCTGATGAAGCTAGAAATCTGAAGGCATATGGAGAACTTCCAGAACATGGTAATTTTCCATTCTTCTTTTACAATGTTATGTGTTGTTATTGTGTGTAAGGGCTTAGGTGAACATGTTGTGATAAAATTATGTCTGTTTACATTGCCAGTATATTAGAAAGGAATAGTAGGACTTGCCTGCAAACTTTTTTTTTTCCTTTTTGTTTTTGTTTGTTTGTTTCGAGCCAGTCCTGGGCTTTGAGTTCAAAGTTTGGACTCTACCAATGAGGTTTTTTTCTCCAGGCTAGCATTCTACCCATTAAGCCACAGATTCATTTCCATTTATTGAGTAGTTTATAGGATCAGGGATCAGATGAACATCCCTGCCTGGGCTGTCTTCAAACTGTGATTCTCAGATCTCTTGTCTCCTGAGTAGACTTATACGCATGTGGCACTACTCCCCAGCCCTCATAAACAATATTTGTGGAGGAATTTGTGAGTTTGTTAGCTCCTAATGTTTATGTATCAAGGGAATAATATACGTATACATAGTCTATGATATACAAGGTAACATACATAAATTATCTATAATATATAGGGAATAATATATGCATTACAATATATTAATGTATATAATATGTATGTAATACATATACATAATTGTAATAAAATAGGTATATAGTATATAAATATGTACGTGTACACGTGTCTGGCTGTCTGACTGTGTGTTGTGTTGCAAATAAGCAGAGAGAAGGCTTTTCCTCTTCTGTTCCAGTTGGTACTATTGGGATTTGCACCTAGTACCTCTAGGTTCCTAGAAAGGTACTCTACCACTTGAGTGAAATCTCCAGTGAGTATTTTTTTTTCAGGAAAGCTGTTAACATTTTTTTAACCAGAGACTAAACTAATACCGAGATCCTTCTACCTGTTGATTCTCTTGTAAGATGAGACAAATGGCATGCACAGCTACATCAGTTTGTTAGTTGAATTGAGATTTGCCAACTATTTCCCTAGGTTGGATTTGAACCATGATTCTTTCTGTCAACAAATAAATGAGATTACAGATGTGAGCCTAAATAACTAAATAACTTTCTGTCAGCAAATAGCAAATAGATTGCAGTTGTGAGCCATGCATCTGGGTGGTTTCTTGTGGCTAGCAGTTGAAGCCACAAATTTTGGTGCCTCATAATGAGCTTGCTTGCTCACAGCTGGTGCTCTGCTATTTAAGTCTTGCCTATCTAGCCTTGTTTTACTAGTTCATTGGAACTATAGTGTTATGAACTTCTTTTGCTTGAGTTGGTTTTGAGCTGCTATCCACTGTAATCTCCCAGCCTAGGAATACAAGAATGAACCCTTAGTATCAGATCTCAAACTTTTCTTTTGAAATAGGATCTTAATATTTTTTGCATATGTACACTTCTCTGTATGTGTCATGTGTCTTACTGTCTCTCTTCCTGCCTGTCCTAAGGGCTTGAACTCAGAGCCTAGTTGTTGTGCTCAGGGCTAATACTCTACTGCTTGAACTCTACTGCTTGACTGCCTGCTTTTTTGTGTGGTTAAATAAAGATAAGAGAATGAGAGACTTTCTGGCTGACAGTGAACTGTGATCCTCAGATCTCAGGCTCCTGAGTATTCCAGGATTACAGGTATGAGCCAGTATCCCCTAGATGAGTGCTTATTTTTGTAGGAAATGAAGTTCATATGGTCTTGACATTGTTCTATATAGGAGTTTTTTTGAGGTACTTGTTTTGTTTTGTCCTGCTGGAGATGGCACCTAGAATGTCAAACAATTTTGAGCTGCTTTGTATTCCTCTACTGATTTAACACTTCATGTCCCTCATGGATATTTCTGTAGGGAAAACCAGTAAAATATATACACACTTGTGTGTATGTGTGTCTGTGTGTGTATACACACACATATATATATATATATATACACAGAATTATGTATATATACATACAGATCCATTTTCTAAAGTGGGCAGTTTTAAAAATACTTTGCTTATATAAAGGATGTATTGTTTTTTATAGCTAAAATCAATGAATCTGACACATTTGGTCCTGGAGAGGATGATGAAGTCCAGTTTGATGATATTGGTGATGATGATGAAGACCTAGATTATGTAAGTAGACTTTTATACAATTTTATCTATAAGAAAAACATTTTCCTGAATAACATTCATACATACATACATACATGCATACATATGTGTATATTTGATCATGGAGCACTTTTGATCAAAGCTAGTTCTCTGCCATGTTGAGTCACTGCTCAAGTTCCAATTTCTGGTGGTTAATAGCAGATAAGAGTCTTCTTGAATTCCCGTCCAGCCTGGCTTTGAACCAATCCTCAGATCTCAGCCTCCTGAATACCTAGGATTCCAGGCATGGGCCACCAGCGTCCACCAACAAAACAATATTTAACATAAGATTGTCCTCTGTTTAAAGTTAAGGGCATGTTTTGATACTTGTTCATAAATTGTAAATTTGGTATTGTTCAGACTTAGTTACTCAATTTGTTTATGTTTGAAACCCATTTTGGATGCTTTCTTTTTGTAGCAACATGTATGGCTTTTGGTACAAGGCATCTCTATAAGCTTAACTTGTTTAAGTAAGAGTATCTAGAGGGGTGTGCACATATCTGTAATGCTAGCTGTTCAGGAGCTAAGATCTGAGGGTTATGGCATGGAGAAACTTATCTCCATTTGTCCCCCAAAAATGCCAGAAGTAGAGCTGTGGGCAAAATACCTTAGGGAAATATTTATTATTAAGACAATAGTTCATTTTTAGTTTTTATTATATTTTATTGTGATATGTAGAGGGGTTACATTTACATTCATCAGGTAGTGGGTACATTACTTCTTGAACATTGTTACCCCTTCCTATGTTTTTCTCCCATTTTCTCTCCCTCCCATTCATCCCTTACCTTCCCTTTTTCAAATAAACAAATATACTTATATACAGATAGCAGGTACCAAAGTTGGATATAGTAACAACATGAGATAAAGCATAAGGGGAAACAAAAGAGAAAAGAAATAACTTCACATGATGCAACAATTTAGTGATTGAAAACAACAGTCACTAAGATAAGCATCCTGTTTTTTTCCTTATCCTGGAGTACATTAAACTTAGCCTCATTCCATGCGGCAATGTGTACATAGCTTTTGTGCTATTGTGATCCCCTGTATATTAAGTGTATACTTCATGTGTCCTGATTGTTCCAAAGGAAGGAAACCATGGAGCCTATGTGTCTTTGGGTCTGGCTTACTTCACTTACTATGACTTTTTTCTATGTCTTTCCAATTCCTTACGTATGGGGTAATGTCGTTCTTTCTGATGGAGGAAAATGGGGATCAGGACATGTGAATGGGTATCAATGTATGTGAATTAATGAACCTACCACCTGGCAAATATCATGTAACCCTTCTATTAATAATAATAAAAATATGAAAAATATTAATGGTAAAAAGAAAAAAGTCTTTGACCCATGATTTATTGGGATGGTTGTTTCTGTTTTTACTCACATATTTTTCTCATATTGTTGGGAGCCAGAGTGGAATCAAACTGTACCTTGACTTGCATCAGACGATGGCTATATTGTCTTATTGCTTTCTGGCCCTATTCTATGTAAATGACCTGAGAATTACCATATGAATGTAACACCTGGAGGTTCCCTGGGAGAGGAGGAGGGAAGAAGGGGGAGGGGAAAATAAACGCGGCAGTCTAGGCAGTCTTTGCCTGGACTGCGGACATCCCGGACCCGGTGTGTCTGTCTCTCTTCTTTTTCTTCCTAGTCCTTGTCCCCTATTTCAGGAACCCCAATCTGCGAACCCTGGTTTGCTGCCGGTTGGCCCCGGCATCTGGCGCCCGAACAGGGACCCTGAAAATCTGGGACGGAGGTGAAGGACCCCTCCCTGTGGTGAGTAACACATCGTAGGACTATTAAGAGAGTATAGTCAGGAGTAAAAATTATGGGTCAAGCTAATAGCCATGGGTTATTTCTACCGATCTTAACAGGCCTATTTGAAGCCCACGGAACGTGGGTGGAAGAGGGGGTGCTTCAGAGCTTCCTACAGTTTCTTAAGGAGGCATGCCCGAGGTCTATAGAGGAGGAATTCCAAAAAGCCTGGCAGCGGATAGGAAAAAGAATTCTAGATTATTATGATGTATATGGCCCCGAGAAGACCCCAATAGAGGCTGCTACTGTATGGAGTTTAGTAAGTGAATACATAGATCCTCTACATGAAAATGCTGAACTTAATCTTGAATTAAGGGAACTTTATGAGTTAAAGGACCCTTCTGAAGAACCTGAGGCTGAGCCATATGCCGCAGCCCAAGAGAGTCTAAGTGAGATCTTGAAAAGGGAACAACAACCAGTAGATATTGAGTATCAGAATTCAGGTTTGAATATCAAGGAGGAAAGTTATGATGAGTCAATGGAGGGCCGAATGGCTACGATGGAGAAGAAGTTAGAAGAAATCCTACATTTTCTATCGAAAATGGGGACAGAGCAGAGAGCCCCCCCAGAAGTAGGAAAGAAATATGACCCTCAGGCCACTATGGTGTCTGATTCTAAACCTTACCCCTCACACCCACCGCCTCCGGCTGCAGCCTTACGGCCTCAATCACTTTCTCAACCTTTAGGCAAGCCTAAAGGCCCTAGCAACAAGCCCCTTTTAACAGGCACTACAACCAGGCACAGTGCATCGCAATTAAACCTGACTCAGGCTGCTAGAGAGAGGGAAGGTATTTCAGGGCCTCGATGCTTCCCTAGTTTAGTTGATCATGATGAACAAGTATACCATCAACCTGTTCCTGTTAAACTATTACAGGATTTAAAAAATGCCTGCTCCCAATATGGGCCAACTGCCCCTTTTACTCAAGTAATATTGGAGGCCGCATGTGCTGGTATTGCATGCCCAAATGACTGGAAGCGGCTTGCCAGAGCATGCCTTAGTGCGGGAGAGTACTTATTATGGGAGACAGAGTTCACTGCACAGTGTCGGGCTAAAATTGAAACAAATAGGTCTAAGAACCTGCCTTACACTGTTGATCAGTTGTTAGGAGAGGGAACCTATAAAAACACCAAAGATCAATTGGGTTATGCAAAGGAGGCCTATTTACAAATAAATGCTGCGGCGAGAGAGGCTTGGAAAAAGTTACGCAATTCCAATCGTACAAAAAATCTAGTAGAAGTTAAACAGGGACCAAATGAGCCTTATCTAGAATTTTTGTCTCGATTAATGGAGACTGCAGACCGCCTAGTACAAGATGAGAATGCAAGGGAGATTATAGTTAGACACATAGCCTATGAAAATGCCAACGCCGCCTGTCAGGCAGCTATCAGACCCCATAGGAATAAGGGAGGAATCACGGACTTTATTTCACTGTGTGCTGATATTGGACCCTCCCATGTACAAGGCCTTACTTTAGCCGCCGCTCCTCAAGGAAAGGCTGTTAGTGAGTCTCTAAAATATAGAGGTCAGCGGCATTCTCGGGATGCTAGACCCCCAGGGCGTTGCTTCTCTTGTGGACAAATAGGACATTGGATGACGCAATGCCCACGCCAGGCCAGGCAAAAGAGAGAAAAATCACCTGGCACATGTCCACGCTGTGGTAAAGGGAAGCACTGGGCTAAAGATTGCAGGTCAAGAACAAATCGCAATGGCCGCCCGCTTTCGGGAAACTGGAGGAGGGGCCAGCCCCTGGTCCCGCAAAACCATGGGGCAGTCCCTCCCTCTTCTCGGCCACAAGTGCATCTTCTAACAAACCCCCAAGATCAGTCTCCGGCCTCCTCCGTGCCACCCCAGGAAGTGCAGGATTGGACCTCTGTTCCTCCACCTGCTCAGTATTGACCCCAGAGATGGGGACACAAGCTCTCCCCACGGGGGTCTTCGGCCCCCTTCCCCTGGGAGTGGCTGGATTGCTGTTAGGGCGAAGTAGCTCAGCCCTTAAAGGGATACAGATTACACCTGGCAAAATTGACCAGGATTTTACTGGAGAAATCAAAGTTATGGCCTCTGCCCTGAAACACGTGGTATCGATCCCAGCCGGTCAAAAATTAGCACAATTAATACTTGTGCCTTTACCTCCCGGGGAGACTGCTAATTCCCCATGTGGACAGAGAGGATTTAGATCTTCTGATATCTATTGGGTACAAAGCATAAAACAAGAGAGGCCTGAGATGACTATATTTATACAAGAAAAGCCCTTTAAAGGAATATTAGACACTGGAGCAGATGTGTCTGTGATATCTAAAAAACATTGGCCAGCCCAATGGCCCCTGACAACCTCTATGACTTCCCTACAGGGGGTTGGGCAAGCAACTGACCCACAGCAGAGCAGTGCGATCCTTGTTTGGAGAGATGAGGAAGGGCACTCTGGTCATTTTCAGCCATTTGTCTTGGATCATCTGCCAATTAATTTATGGGGTCGTGATATCATGGAAAAAATGGGAGTGTATATGTTTAGTCCTAGTGCTGCGGTCACTAAGCAGTTACTTGATCAAGGCCTCCTCCCCTTTAGGGGGCTAGGCCGAGAAGCACAGGGGGAGCTAGAGCCACTCCAACCCCAGTCTCACCCTACGAGACAAGGATTGGGGTATCCCTTGACGGGAGCTGTCGTTTGCCCTCCCCCTCATGCTGATCCCATAAATTGGCTCTCTGAACAACCGGTATGGGTTGAACAGTGGCCTCTTTCACTAGAAAAGATCATTGCAGTACAGCAGCTAGTACAGGAACAGCTGGACTTGGGGCATGTGGCCCCTTCTAACTCTCCATGGAATTCTCCAATTTTTGTTATAAAGAAAAAGTCAGGTAAATGGAGGCTGTTACAGGATTTGAGAAAAATAAATGCCACAATGGAACTGATGGGGGCCCTACAGCCTGGCTTGCCTTCACCCATGGCAATCCCAAAGGATACTTATAAGATTATTATAGATTTGAAGGATTGTTTCTATACTATACCCCTGGTGCCTCAAGACTGTAAGCGCTTTGCCTTCAGTGTCCCCTCTGTTAATTTTAAAGACCCCATGAAGCGATATCACTGGCTTGTGCTCCCACAGGGCATGGCAAATAGCCCAACTTTATGTCAAAGTTTTGTAGCTAGAGCCATTTCTTCCACTCGTGAAAAATTTTCTTCTGTTTATATTGTTCATTATATGGATGACATCTTGTTGGCTTGTTCTGACCCTATCGTCGTACGACAAGCCTTTGGACAACTAAAGCAAGATCTGAGCCTCTTTGGCCTTATAATAGCAGCTGAAAAGGTTCAGGAACACCCCCCTTTTACATATCTAGGCCATATATTAGGCCCACACTATTTTAAAAGCCAAAAAATACAATTAAAAACTTCACACTTAAGAACTCTTCATGATTTTCAGCAATTCTTAGGAGATATAAATTGGCTTCGGCCTTATCTAAAGCTCTCCACAGGAGAGTTAAAACCCCTTTTTGATCTCTTAAAAGGAGATACCAACCCTACATCCTTGCGTGAATTAAATCCTGACGCCAGGAGGGCCATCCAAATTGTAGAAAAGGCAATTTCCCAGCAACAAGTGACCTATTGTGACTATTCTAAACCATGGGGAGTTTATATTTTAGCTACTTCTCACTCCCCAACTGCTGTATTGTGGCAGGATGGCCCACTTTTATGGCTTTATCTACCATCAACACCCGGCAAAGTGCTGACCCCCTACTACGAATTGGTAGCTAATCTGATACACATGTGCCGAGTGGATTCCCGTAAATATTTAGGTCAGGAACCTCATTTTATCTGTGTCCCATATAATTTACAACAACAAGATTGGCTATTCGCCCATTGCGATTCTTGGGCCATTGCTTGGGCCAATTATACGGGAAAAATTTTGCATCACTACCCGTCTAACAAACTTCTCCAATTTGCTGCGTGTCATACGTTTCTATTTCCTTCCATAGTACAGGCCTCGCCTTTATCTTCTGCCGCTTTGGTATTTACAGATGGATCCTCAAATGGAACGGCTGCTCTGACCATTAATGGGAAAACTCAATCTTGGGTTACAGGTTTTTCCTCCGCCCAAGAGGTGGAATTAGAGGCTGTTTTACAAGCACTCGTCCTGTTACAAGACGAGCCCTTTAACTTATACTCAGACAGTCAATATGTAATTCGTGCTCTTCAAGTCATAGAAACTGTTCCCTTTATTGGAACTACTAACTCCAATATTCAGACCCAATTTCGCCAAATACAAACTTTGCTTTGTTCTCGCAACCACCCCTGTTTTTTTGGCTTTGTTCAAGCTCACACTAATCTTCCTGGCCCTTTAAGTGAGGGCAATGCAGTTACTGACTCCGCCACCAGAGTTTACTTAACTCAGGTTGAACTTGCTAAGCAGTCACATGCCATCCATCATCAAAACAGTCGAGCCTTGCGCCGACAGTTTAAATTATCTAGAGAAGCCGCGCGGCAAATAGTTAGGACTTGCTCCAACTGTGTCCCTTTTTCACCAGCCCCCCATTTAGGCATAAATCCACGAGGACTGCTTTCTAATCACATTTGGCAGATGGATGTCACGCATGTTCCATCATTTGGCCGATTAAAATATGTTCATGTTACTGTAGATACTTATTCTAATTTTATCTTGGCCACCCCCCTTGCTGGGGAAGCCACTAAACATTGTATCTCTCACTGCATTCGATGCTTTGCTGAGATGGGGATTCCCTTGCAAATAAAAACAGATAATGGCCCTGGCTATGCAAGCCGAGCATTTCAATCCTTCTGCCATTCCTATAATATCACTCATATTACAGGCATTCCTTACAATCCTCAAGGTCAAGGCATCGTGGAGAGAGCTAATGGATTATTAAAACATCAAATTGCTAAAATACAGAAAGGAGAGTCATATCCCGCTACCCCTGTGAATATACTTAATCATGCTTTATTTGTTTTAAATTTTTTGAATTTGGATTCAAATAATTTATCTGCTGCTCAGCGATTCTGGGAAAAAAGAGCGCAGCGTCCTTTTGCCTTAGTAAAATGGAAGGATCCCCTAACTGGTGCTTGGCATGGGCCCGATCCTGTTCTAACCTGGGGTCGAGGGCATGTATGTGTTTTTTCACAAGGAGAAAATGACGCCCGCTGGCTGCCTGAACGCTGCGTTTGGATCGTGGAGAGTGACAGTGGCCATCCAAGCAGTGACTCACTGGGCCTACACCCCCAACCCTCCAGTGGTGCATCCTGCGACGTGGGAAAGACCTGAGTTATTTGTGCATGTCAATCGGGACTGCTACTGATCCACTTGTTCCACACATTCATATGAGCTGTGTTTCTCCTCCTTTTACTATTATGTAGGGACCTTTTAACATATTTATTGACTCTACACAATTTAATATGTGACATTATTTTGTCTTTACCAGCCCTCTTCTTAATAACCTTTTTTGTAAAAGATGCCCAGGTGAAAAGCAAAGGCCTCCAGAGGTAAGTAGAAGTCGGCCGACCCCCTTGTATGTCAGCGTTTTATTTTATTTTATTTTATTTTATTTTTGTTTGTTTGTTTGAAAAGGTGCACTGTGGGCCTAAAACAGAGGCCTGGGTGGTCAAGGGACGCCTTGACCCCCCCTCCCCTTCTGAGTTTCTTGTCAATAACAAGGCATACCTGAGAGTCCCACCAGCAAGACATGTCTAAATCTAAAAATAACTGTTTGGTGAAAACATTCATTTGAGCTCATGTTTTTTGTGTTAAGTGTATCTGATTGAGTCCAATTTTCTTGTTATATGTCAATGTCTGATTATTTAAAAGTCTCCGTTTGTCTTGTTCGTGTTACATATTTTTCCTTGTCCAGTTTTGTCTTTAAAATTGGTACCATTTCTAAGTATGGATCCTTATGGTTTTTCTGTGCGTACTCAAGCACACATCCTTGTTATTTATTTGAACATTTCTGGGCCTGGTATGGCCCCTCCCAATCCGCTGCAGCTGAGGTGAGCAGAGGCCAGACAAAGCAGCTGCAGGCTTCGTTCAGTTTCCTTTTTCCTACAACCTGCTGAAGTGACAGTCTAGAGACACTTGGTGACAGGACACAGACTTGTCTTAGTTCTCCTAGGTTTAAGACTCCCACCCAACTTTCATCTGCAAAAAGTAATATGTCTGATATCAGAAACAAACTCTGGAAGAATAAATTTCAGCTAAGTTGCCTTGTTAGAAAGCTTTGTTTAAAAACAAAAACAACAACAACAACAAAAAACCTGGTTGTCACCTCCAAGAATAAGCTTTGCAAAAACAACAACAACAAAAACAACAAAAAACAACAACAACAAAAAAACCCTCATGGTACTAAAATTTCCGGAAAATGAACGGCCGATATTAATTTTGCGCGCTTTAAGATCTTTGAGTATGAATGTGTGTACGAATGGGTGTGAGTGAACATGTTCAAGGTTAAATTGTCAGCATGCTGTATAAAACAATGGTTGAGCTCATTTGAAACACAAAAGCAATTGGGTAAATCTAAGTCTAAACTTCAAGAAAATTAGTAGGTTTGAATGTTTCCTATGTCTCAAAGGATTATTGCATTGTCTTAAAGAAAAACTGGTAAATATTTTTCTAGATCCTGAAATCTGCATTTTATTGCAAGGCATACAACTGTTTACATTGTAAACATCGTATCCTGTTTAGCACAGAGATGTTAGGGAATTTGGGATTTACTACTTTAAGTTAAAGTTTGGAAACATGTATTAGAGATTTAAATGTGAAATTGTTCATTAACGTCAGAAATTTTGCCTGTCTGTCTTTTCTTGCAAATCTGATGGTAAAATGTGGATAATGTGATTAGTATTTTAAAGGAATGTTTAAAGGTTTATCTCCATGCTATTGGGTGTATTTAAAAAAAAAAAAAAAAAAGAGAGGAAACTAAGTCCAGACCTAGACTTTTGGTGCACTGATGTCTATAGTTCTTGCATTAGGGAAAAACTGTTATTTGAGTTTAAATTGTTGTTGGAGTTTAAGACAGTAATCTAAACTGCAAAAAAAAAAAAAAAAAGCCCTTTTCTAAAAGGCAAGAGGAGTGACTTGAGCCCTAGGGGGCCTGAAGGCAGAAGGAGTTCTTTGTGCCCTTAAAGGTTTTTCAATTGCAAATAAAGGCTAAGGTGTTGATTGTTTAAGCCAGTATCAGCAAAAGTTTTAAGAACATTGGAAATGGGTTTCTAAACAATATTTGAAAGTGAAATTGTCTTAAATGTTTAAAGAAAGAGAAAAAAGGAAAATTAGGACTACCAAAGTAATTGCTTAATTGCTATTTCAGCTTACTCTTGTAAGTTACTTTATAGCAATCTCCAGAAGGCCCATGGAGAAGGACAGCAGATCCTCATTCAGATGTAAGTTTGGCCCTCACCAAGTTCCAGGTAAGATCATGCTTAGAGACTATTTCTGTATTGACCACCTTGTTGCTTCTAATTGGAGTAAAGTGGCCTTTTGTAGACTCATTGATCTGAAAGCCACAGTTTTGAGCCTGCCCGGGCAAAGCAAAGTCCCTGTGAGACTGTGGTGTCTAATCTGCCAGCAGGATGCTGGGACAGAGTTGCTTTGGAGCTCGAAGTGGCAGAGTGCTAGCTCTGAGCTGAAAAGCTGGGGGGAAGCACTCAAGCACCAAGCTCGGGACTCACAGTGGCAGGGCGCTAGCCTTGAGCTGGAGAGCTGAGAGACAGCGCCCAGACCCTGAGTTCAAATCCAGCAACCAACAAAGTGAAATGCCAATGGGATGTTTATCCCTGTGTGGAGAGACACTACCGGGACAGGAAAGCCTCTGCTTGGATGGCAGAGTTGGTGTCAGATCTTAGAGTCACTTGTGCTTGGCCATTCAAATTAATCAGAGCCGGGAGGTCATAGAATAGTTTGTAAGCATGCCTTACTAATGCCCGTGCCTTTCATAACTGGGCAGGAACTTGTCAATCTTCTGTGATAGTGGGTAGTTTAAAGTCCTAATTGAGCGAATTTTTTTATTTTTGACACCAGCCACAAATTCAGGAAAAGTTTGTGGATCTGAAGCTTGTGTCTCTATTAATCTGTTTAGATCTGACAACTGAAGCATTTGTTAAGGTTGCAGAAATTTAGTTCCCCAGACAATCAAGAAAAAGCCTTTGCAAATGGGTGCTAGGTAGGCTGTGCTGTTGTGGCCAAGGATGGTTTGTGCAGTTGTTGAATGTCAAGTATGATTTCTAGTTTGGAGTAGATTGTTGTTCCTGGTGTCTAATCCTTGCAACCCCTTGATAAAACAGGCTAGGCTTCTTAAGGTCCCTGGTCAAGCGTGGAGACGGCGCCCCTGAGTCAGCTTGAAGAAGTCACGGAAGTTGAATCTCCGCCCATCAAATCCCCGTTGGACCAAGGGACCAAAGTCATTTTTGGAAAATGTGACAGGATAAATTAGGGGTATAGAAAAGAGTAAAAATTGCACTTGTGTTTCTTTTAAAATAAAAAACGGGGGACATGTTGGGAGCCAGAGTGGAATCAAACTGTACCTTGACTTGCATCAGACGATGGCTATATTGTCTTATTGCTTTCTGGCCCTATTCTATGTAAATGACCTGAGAATTACCATATGAATGTAACACCTGGAGGTTCCCTGGGAGAGGAGGAGGGAAGAAGGGGGAGGGGAAAATAAACGCGGCAGTCTAGGCAGTCTTTGCCTGGACTGCGGACATCCCGGACCCGGTGTGTCTGTCTCTCTTCTTTTTCTTCCTAGTCCTTGTCCCCTATTTCAGGAACCCCAATCTGCGAACCCTGGTTTGCTGCCGGTTGGCCCCGGCATCATATAATTGAATTGTAATTAATAGAATGGTTACATTATATTAACCAGATAGAAGACACATTACTTCACAAATATTAATACCCTCTCTCATGTTATGGTCCCCATTTCCCTCCTCCCTCCCCCCACTCATCTTGATTTCCTCGCTCCCCTCTCTTATTTCAAATAACCAATTAAGCACATAAAATATATCAGATAATAAGGTGAAATATTGTAACAATATGAAATAAGCAAGAGAGCAAAAGAGATGAGAAATAACATATACATTAAAAACAACAATCACGCATTATATGGGTTTTCTTTCTATATTCTAGAGGTCCTTTCATTTAGTGTCATTCTATATGGCCTGAAGTATCTAGGTTTTGTTCTATTGTATGACTGTTGAATATAAATTGTTGAATTTCTGTTCTGATTTCTTCAGTGACCCATCGGTGATGGAACAATATGCTGTTTTCGATCATGTACGGACTTCTTGTTTTCGATCATGTACGGACTTCTTTAACTCCTTGATTTCCATTTGAGTGGTTAGCTCAGCAGCTTTGTTCTCTTTGGATATTTGTTGGAGTTTGGTCACCTTTCTGTTTGTGGGTTCTATGAATTCATCCATTTTTCTTTGTAAATCCTTCATTATGGCCTCTTTATGGCTTCCTCTCATTCACATATCACCTTGTTTATGGTTTCATCTTGTTTAAGTATGGCTTCCTTCTGTATCTCTTTCTGTATGTTTTCACACTTTTCATTAATCATGTTTATCAATTGCATTTGTATAGCATTTACAGGACTCTCCTCTAGTTTTGCCATTGCCTGTTTATATTGGGTGGGAGATGCTATTCTTTGGTTTGCCATTTTTCTTGAGTTTCTTGTTCTGCCCATTTGAAAATGGGAGGAAGATTAATACTAGACAAGATTTAGGGGGAAAGGTAAAATAGTTGAGTGCAAAATTTAGAAAAAATAAGATAAAACCTGAAAATAAGAAAAGTTATAAGGAGGATATATAGAGGAAAGAGGAAGGTATATATAGGAGAATTCAATCATAAAAATTTTCAAGAGTAAAAATAAAAAAAGAAAAAGAAAAACAAGAAAAATGGTGGGGGGAGATCCAACACAATTGTGAGTTCTTAGACAAGAAATACTAAGGTTGGGAACCAACAGATTAAAAAGGAGGTGACTATCAATATAAATGCCTTTGTATTCAGTCTGTACCCAGTGCTGTCACCATGTTTCTAGGAACGATCACAATGACAGAAGGAAAGGGGGAGGGGGAAGAAAACAATCATAACATTAAAAAAAACATAAAATACAAATGAAAAAGGGTAGAAAATGAAAAAAAAAGAAAAAAAGAAAAAAAATGGTATTCTTCAGGTTTTTTTTCGGGGAGGTTGGGGAAGGATAAGGAAACTTGTGTCTCCACTAAATTCGGGATCCAAACCCTTCAAAACATCTTTTTCTCTTTCAATTTGGCTCTGCAGTTTTTCTGATCAGTTTGCTTGATGGCGCAGGAAAAAAACCTCCCAGCTCTGAGTAATTTTAAGTGGCGAAGCACAACTGGCTCCAGGATCTGACACCATCTCTGCCATCCAAGCAGAGGCTTTCTGCATGTGGATGCTTCATTGCTTTTTTCCCAGGAATGTGTTACACAGGAATAGGCTTTCACTTCGTTGGTTGCTGGACTTGAACTCAGGGCCTGGGTGCTGTCCTTCAGCTCTCCAGGTCAAGGCTAGCACTCTGCCACTATAAGCTCCAATGCAACTCTGCCTCACTCGCACTCTGCTGCTAGATTAGATGCCACAGTTTCACAGGGACTTTGCTGTGTCCAGGCTGACTCAGAACTGCAGTTTTTAGATCAATGAGTCCTTCATAAGGCCACATTACTCCAATTAAAGCCACAAGGTGGTCACCACAGAAATAGTTCTAAGCATGATCTTACTTGGAACTTGGGCCATCAGGATCTGCTGTCCTCCTCCATGGGTCTGCTGGAAATTGTTATAAACTTAAAAGACCAAACTGAAATAGCAATGGAGCAATCATTTTGGTAGTCCTACTTTCCCTTCTTTCTGTCTCTTTTATTTTTTATATTTATTTATTTATTTATTATTTATTTGTATTGGTTAGTTACTGCTTAGAATTCCAATAACAGTTTAAACTCAAATAACAGTTTTTGCCTAATGCAAGAATTACAGACATCAGTGCACCAAAAGTCCAGACTTGCGTTTCCTTCTTTTTCTAAAATACATTTAATTGTAAAGTAGAATGAAACCCAATCATGAGAAGATAAATCTTTATACATTTCTTTTAAAACCCTTTTCCCAATTTAATATACTTTAAGGGGCAGTTCAAGAAATGCTAATCACATTACCCACATTTTACCATCAGATTTCCAGTGTCAGTCTGCAAGGAAAAAGAGACAGGATGAAGATGGACCACTGTTCCCATCTGACGAGGTATAGATGAACAGCCTTTCTGCCAGCTTACTTTTTCACCATGCATGGACTCTCCCTAGGACCTGTCCCACCATGGGGAATCCAGAGCTGCACTTTTGCCACTTCACCTCTAACCCCCAAGATAGGCTCACAGGACTATCCTAAGTTTTCAGGTCCTTTCTTTTGGATTTGATTACCTAAACAACTTTAAAAGACAGACAGGCAAAGTTTCTGATATTGATTGATACCCAAATTCACATTTAAATTTCTGCCACTTGTCTCCGAACTTTAACTCAAGGTAATAAATTCCAAATTCCAAACTTAGCTCCTCTGTGCTAAACAGGATACAATGTTTACATTGTAAAGGGCTCAATGCATTACAATACCAGGTTTTTAACATGCAGATTTCAGGATCTTTAGAAAAATACTCTTAACCAGTTCCTCTTTAAAGTAATGCAATAATCCTTTGAGACATTAGAAACATTTGAACCTAATACTTTTCTTGAAGTTTAAACTTAGATTTACCCAATTGCCTTTGTGTTTCAAGTATAAATTCACCCATTACTTTATACAGCATACTGAGAATTTAACATGTTCACTCACACCCACTCACACCCATTCATACTAAAAGATCTTAAAGCACACAACATTAATATCAGCCATACATTTTAGTGTCAAGAGAAGTTTTTTTTCCAATGTTACTCTTGCAGGTGGCAACCAAGTTTTAAAACAAAACTTTCTAACAAGGCAACTTAGCTGAAATTTATTTTTCCAGAGCTTGTTCCTGATGTCACACTTTTTTTTTGCAGATGAAAGCTGAGTGGGAGTCTTAAACATAGGGGAACTAAGACTGAAGTCTGTGTCCTGCCACCAGTTGTCTCCAGACTCACTTCAGCAGTTGTTAGGCAAAGGAAAACTAGACTAAGCCTGCAGCTGCTTTGTCTGACCTCAGCTCGCCTGAACTGCACTGGAGTGGGAGGGGGCCACACCAGGCTTGATACCTACCCCAGGTGTGACCAAAACTTTTACTTCCCAGATATATTTGAATAGATAACAAAGATGTGCGCACAAGCACACACACACACACACACACACACACACACACACACAAACACACACCACAAGGACACCCAAGGAAAAACATGCAACAAGAACAAGACAGAGAAGCAAAGACTTTAAGTAATTGCTAAGCTTCTGGTGGCATGCCTGGCCTTAAACTATCAGAGTAATGGAAAAACCATGGGGCCCTGAACTCAGGGGGCACCTCCGCTATGGAGATCTCCATTCCCTGATAGCCGGCAGGCAGAGGCCATCCTAACCTACCTACAAAGGCTCTCAAACAAAACCAGACATTGACTCATAACAAGAAAATTGGACTCAATCAGATACACTTAACACAAAAACAAGAACTCAGATGAATATTCTCACCAAACAGCTCATTTCGATTTACACACTTCCTCAGTAAACTGTAGGACGCTTTCAAGCTGTCCCTGCCCTTTCCTCAATCCACAGAATTGGAGTGTCCCTCAAGGGCCGGCACATAAAGCCTGCAGATATTATCTAGTCCCATTATTTTTACTCCCGACTATACTTTCTCCCGCTCTGTCATTCTCTTAAGACCTCACTGCAGTGGTGTCCTCTACCGTCATTCCAGGTTTTCAGGTCTCTGTTCCGTCACCACTTGCCGAGGCCAGCCCACAGCCAACCGGGATTCCTGAATTTTTGTTTGTTTGTTTTTTATAGTATCTGCTTTTGCTTCAAGAGTCTTTGATCCATTTGGAATTAATTCTGGTACTGGTTGACATAGAAGGATCCAACGTTAGTTTTCTACCTGTGCGTAACCAATTCTGCCAGCACCATTTGTTGAAGTGGCTGTCTTTCTTCCATCCTGTTCTTTTTGCTCTGTTGTCAAAGATTAGGTGGCCATAGGGCTGTGGGTGGATTTCTGGGTCTTCAGTTCTACTCCATTGTTCCTCAGGCCTGTTCTCATGCCAAGCTGTTTTGGTTGCTATAGCTCTGACTGAACTTTGGTATTGATATTTCTCCAGCACTGTTCTTTCGGCTAAGGATTGTTTTTGTTATACAGGTTCTTTTATTATTCCATATGCCTTGACTTCCTTTTTCAGGTTTTAAAAGTTTTCATCATAAAGGTCATTTATACTCCTTAGTTAATTCATAAGTATTTTATTTTCTTTGAGGCTACTGCAAAGGGAGTTGCTTTCCTCATTTCCTCCTCACTCTTCTCATTGTTGGCATACTGGAAAGCAGTTGAGTTTTGAGGGTTAAATTTTTACCCTGCTACTTTGCCAAAGTTTTGAATCAGCTCAAGCTACTTGGGAGTGGGGGCTCTGTAAGGTTCTTTAAATATACAGTCATGTCATTTGCAAAGAGAGAAAGTTTCCCTGTTTGGATCCCCTTTATGTTTGCTTCTAGCCTTATTACTCACTACATTAAAGAGGAGTGGAGAGCGTAGGCATTTCTGTCACATTCCTGATTTTATAGGAAATGACTTTAGCTTTTGGCCATTAAGCATAAGGCTAGCTGTGGATTTGTCATACACAGCCTTTATTATACTGAGAAATGTTCCATGGATCCCTAGTTTCTACAGAGCCTGAAGCTCTGTTGGAGCTGGTCAAATGTTTTTTCTGCATCTATTGACATAATCATGTGATTCTTGTCCTTGCTTCTGCTGATGGGATGGATTATAGTAATTGACTTGCATATATTGAACCAGCTTTGCATGCTGTCATCAATCTTGTTTGATCATAGTGTATAATTTTTTTGATGAGTTGCTGAAGCCAATTGGCCAGTATTTTGTTGAAAAGTTTTACATCAATGTCGTCAAAGAAATGGGTCTACAGTTCTCTTTCTTTGATGAGTCCCTGTCTGGTTTTGGGCAGTGGGAGTCTAACACTGGCTTTGTAGAATGAGTTTGGCAAAGAGCCTTCACTTTCAATTTCATTGAAGAGTTGGAAGAGTTTTGGTGTGAACTCTGCTTTGAAGGCCTTAGAGAATTCAGGTCCATCAAGTCCTCCTGTGCTTTTCTTGGACGGGAGGTCTCTTCTTATGATTTCTATTTCAATTCTTGAAATAGGTCTGTTTAGTAGGTTTAGGTCTTCTTGGTTCAATTTCAGTATGTTAATATTGGCTAGAAATTCATCCATCTCTTCTAGATTCCTAAATTTGTTGGCATAAAGGTTTGGAAAGCATCCCCTTATGGTGCTCTGGATCTTGGTAATTTTCATTCTCATCTATGATTTTGTTTATGTGGGTGTGCTCCCTTGTTTTTTTCGGTAATATTTGCTAAGCGCCCGTCAGTTTTGTTTATTGGTGTAGAGGAGTTTTGTTTATTGGTTGGTGGATGGTTGTCCTCTGGGGTAGGAGCGAGAGCAGATATGCTATGATCCCCTTGAGGAGATGTGTCTGCAGTCCCTTTCAGGAGAACTGTTGACAGGTCCTGTGGGAATTGCCTGCTTTGTAGGCCCAAATTTGGATAATGTGAACCAGGCTGTTGCATCCTTTAATTTGACTGCTGTGGAGTGGTTAGAAAGATCTCATGAGGTTTTCTTCACTTAAGCTGTAGTCCTCCTGAAGAGGTGGAGGAGGTAGGGTGAGTTGAGGTTAAATATACTAAGTCCCCTGTCTCAAAAGGAGCCATGGCAGTCTTTTCTGGGAAGGGATTCTAGAACTCACATATTCCCAGAGAGCTGCCAGGAGATGGCTGAGGACAGGTGGGAGGTGGGGTGAGGGGATAAGTTGAGAGGTTTTTTTGAAAGTGCTTGGAGGTGTAGGAGGGCAAGGGGACATAATGTTACCCAGTCCCAGTGGAGTTTTAGACCCGGTGGATAGGGGGATTATAGTGGCCTGGCTCGGAGCAACCAGTCAGAGGATAGGGCTGGACGAGATTAGTTAGCAACTATTTCTGGTCTCTCAGCTCTGATTAGTTTGAGAGGGCAGGTGTAAAGTGACTCCATTTAGAATGTGACATTACTTCCTTACTCTACTCCACGGTTCCTCATCACCAGGGCTGGTCTGGGGAGTTCAGGACTTGGCTACTGGGAAAACTCGTCCCAGTTGGCACTTATAGGGGTTAGAACTCAAGGCCTGAGCAGTACTCACAAGCACTTCTGCTCCTGGCTAGCACTCTACCACTCTGACTCACAGTGCCACTTTCAGTCTTTGGCTGGTGGGAGATCTTGAGAACTGCTTCCACCCTGGCTCTTTGCTGGATAGTTGGGAAATGGAGTTTGGACAGATTTTCCTCTGCCCAGGCTGGCTTTGAACTGGAGCAACAAGGAGGAATAGAGCTCAGTAGGAATAGAGCTCACCTAGCTCACCTGATTTAGGGTTTTAGGATTTTTGTTTTTTAGTCTTGAGTTAACTCTTAGACAAGATTTGACTTAGAATGACCGTTTTTACTGCTAGAGTTATGAATACCAGCACTGTGCCACAAGTCCAAACTTGGCACGGTTTGCTACTTGGCATATTTGGCAGACTTTGATATTTACCAAAGTGTATCTGTTCATATACCTGTCTTGATCTAACTTGTGTGTATTAACATATCAACAGGTGAAAGAGAATATAAATGAATAGAGGTTAAGAGGGTAAGTGTCCAGATGATGTAAAGGTCCTGGCCTTAGTGGATCTGAGTTGATTTGTGTCTTTTATCAGCAGGCTTTCGTTGTGTGTGATGGGGGCAGACAGGGATTCATTTTTACCACAGTGGAGGAAGTCACAGTGGTCCAGGCAGAAGATATGGCCTGGATCTGGGTGAGGCTGAAGTAGCATCTTCCAGTATGCAGGGGATGGATTGCCAGACTTCTTGTTGGGTTGCCTGCAAATTTCTACAAAATCTAGGATTTTCCGGGTTGCATATTTTGAGTACACTGGTCTTTGCAGGTCGGTCAGTCGGTCGGTCGGTATTTTGCTGGCAAGTCAGGTATATGTTAGATGGACATAAAGAGTGACATGTGGATTTTACATCAGTGCTTGTTGGTGTTAACAAGGCATCTTTGTATATCAACTACTTTTAATTGGAGAAGGGTGTTTTTAGCTTTTAGGAAACCATAAAACAGGACGGAGAGACAGGGACTTGCTTCTGGAGGAATTTTGAGTGACTCCAAAAAGATTTTGGATGGCATCGGCAAGCTGGATGTCAGAGTGACAGAAAGGTTACAGGGCCGTGGAAATTCACAGGGGGACATAACCTTCCCTGTTGGGCTTTCTGTCCCCCAGCAGCACACCTGCTGAGACCATCACTATTAGAAAGCTAACAACTGCATGGAGTAAAAAGAGAAATAGGTCTGGTAGAAGAGTATTGGGGTTGCAGAAAATCCACTGGCAGGTATGCTTTATCTCCTTTTCTGTGTTAATCCCAAAGCCTGTAGAAAGAACTGGGAGAGAAGGAGTTAGGAAAGTGGAAGATGTGGTACTAAAAGTGAATGTTTGAACAGCTGGACAAAGCTATCCAATAAGAAGGAATTTAGTGGGGGAGCGGGAGTGTGAGAGGTTGGCTGGAATGTGAGGCAGAGGGGCAGTGTTTTGCCCAAATATATGGGCACAGTGGGAGCGGGAATCCTGAATTGTCTTAAGTGTTTCACATGGAGTGACCTGAGGAGCAGGAGGAGCTGGAGGGAGGTGATGTTGGGAGTGGAGGGGGAGTAAGGCAGGGTACTTGTAGAGAGGCAAGGCGAGCTTTGTAGTGGGGGGGAAGAGCCACCGTAGTGGCCCTGGCTGGGAAGCCCAGGTGAGGTTGAGGGTGGAGGCAATCCCTGAGCTGGGAGTGACTGGAGCAATAGGGGAAGAGAAGGGAGGAGGAAGAGTTTGCAACCACCCTGCCTCTTCTGAGAAGTGTGTCGGGAGAGGGGCTGAACGGTTAGTGGAGAGGAACAGGCTTTGCAGGCAGCTGCTGTGGCTGAGGCCTGGGGGAGGAGATCATAGGTTTAAGGCAGAGGTTTTGAGTGCTGTTGCTTGATCTGCTGGTCAGTTGGAGAGAGAGATTTCGAGAGATAAGAGTTCCGGATAGGCCCGGTAGGAGTAGAAAGCTACTGTACCTGATCCCACTATCTCAATCACTCATGATATAAGTAAATACCAGAGAATTATGGGATCAAAGGTGCTGTCATTCAGCCATTTAGAGGTTTTTTGTAGATCATAGCTTGGCCATGCTTCCTTAAGTGGAGAGAGCATATGCACCACCAATGCACCAGCATGCCAGCAATGCACCCGGGGTGAATCAGGTGGGATTTTAGGCTAAGGTCTACTAGATCGGCTATCACCGAATATACTTGGCCTTAGGGAGGAATGGTGAGAAAGAGCAGTGAGATCATCAGCTGACCCCTGTGTCTCAGACCCCAAACCTGGTTCTTAGGTCTGAGGCCTTAAGGCTCAGCAGTGGCCTGGTACCAGGTCTATGAGCATGAATAGGAAAGACAGCACTGCAAATGGGGATACATCACCCTGGGGATTCCCAGTCCACTTACCCAGTGATGATGGAGACCAGTGAAGTGGATGTTGATAAGCGCTTGGCGGCAGGCAGTTGTTGGGCTGGCAGAAAGAAGTCCAAGGGTTCGGGAGCTAGGTTCCCTGGACAGCTGTGATTCCACGGAGGGAAGAGCAAATTCCCGAGAGGACATGTTGGTGCCCATATTGGGCACCAAATGTTAAACAATGTGAGGACTTTGCTAGGAATCATGCAGACATCCAGGTACAGGGAATGAAGGAAGAAGTTTTAGGGGGTGGGGCTACGCGGGGTGGAGAATAAGGGACCAGCAGACCCCTTCTCACATATGCCACATGAAAGAAGTGCCGGCCATTGTCTGAGTGACTTCTATATCCTGTGGGGTTTAGGGGGAGGAGAAGAGGTGGCAACCTGGGATGGACCTGAAGACTAGGAGTTTCATTGTGGCAGACTAGGATTTACAGATACTGTCCAAATGGCAGATAAGGATTGTGTGCAGTTGTCCAGGTCTAAAATCAGCTGCCCCAGAAAAGGACTGTCTCAAGGTGAAGGGGTGGATGCTGGCTATTGTCTTCTGTAATAAAGGGTTTAGTGTTGCTTGTGCAGGGACCCTACCAAACCATGGTAGAGGAGACACCTGGACCCACACCAGACAGAGCCATACTTCACAACCCGGAACAAGTCTTCCATGTTCATGCTCTTGAGCCCAGAGCTCTGTACCCTCTTGGTGTTTGACAGCTGGCTGCAGAAATGCCACTTCATTGCTCCCTAGACCTGTTAAGACGTGTGGTGTTCCACCACTTCCAAATAAGGCCTCCAGACCTATGCGTCCTTGTTCAGTGCAGTATCCCAAAGGCATGCCATTGCTACTCTGCTGTTTCCAAACCAGTTGGCAGATCACAAATTATGTTTTGATTTAAGGTACTCTAAAAACATGCATGCAATAAAAGGAACTCCTGGAACTCCGAATCACAGAAAAGGATAAATTACACAGTAGCCATTGTGTACCCATTCCAAATCCCTTCCCTTTTCCTCTCTGTATATACAGCCATCCGGAGTAGTTTTAACGACGCTTATAAAGTAGATAGAGTGTGACCGTTAATTCTCTCATTTACTTTTACTAATCAGGTAAAGGAGGTAAAAACAGGCGCAGAGGTAAGAATGAGAATGAATCTCAGAAAAGAGAGTTGGTCTTTAAAGAGGCTGGACAAGGTAAGTAAAGCTTTTAGAGTTAGGCTTCCCTTATTAATGATACCTTTGTTGATGTTTAGTCTCAAAGGATCTTCTTTAAAACATAGCAAACTTGGAGTAGTGAGATTTGAAATGGGTTATCTGTGGTTGATCCATACAACCTGAACCACATCCATAGCCATTTCCTCAGGCAGGTAGGGTCTTCTTTTTTCTTTTACTTTTCTTTCTTCCTTTTTGCTTTTTTTTGGTAGTGATCCTTGAAGCCTCCTATGTAACAGGGCCATAAGAACAGGGACCTGTTTTTCTTGAGCTAGAAGTCTCCCTAAGGTTATTTTCATGCTGTCTCAAAAGCTGCAATTCTTTTGTCTTCACTTCTTGGGTAGATGATTTTTTTTGGGGGGAAGGCAGTGGGTCATGGGCCTTGAACTCTGGGCCTGGGTACTGTTCTTGAACTCTTCAGCTCAAGAATACCACCCTACCCCTTGAGCCACAGCCCCACTTCCCATTTCTAGTAGTTCATCGTATATAACGGTCTTATGGTCTTCAGTGCTTGGGCTGGCTGTGAACTGGAATCCTCAGATCTCAGCTTCCTGAGTATCCAGGATTACAGGAGATAGCCACTGGATAGCTGATTTATGCACAAATTCCAACTATACCCAGGCATGAAATGGATCTTACTGCTAATGCTGAGCCGTGCCCCATTTTTTTCTCCACATTTCTCAGTTTTTCCTCATCTACAGTTCTGCAGATATTCTATCTGTAAGGATCGTTTCTCTCTGTGTCTGTCATCCTCTGCATCACTCTCTCTCCCTCTATCTCTTCCTCTCCCTTCCCTTATCCCTCTTGCTATGTTTTTCCAGGTCCTGGAGCTTGAAGTCATGTTCTACGTGCTGTCCCTGTACACTTTTCCTCAGGGCTGGCATTATACCATTTGAACTACAGCTCCACTTGTAGCATTTTGGTAATTAATTGGAGATAAGAGTCTTAGACATTTGCCTGACTAATGTGGCTTCAAACTATGATCTTCATATCTCATCCTCCTAGGTAGCAGATATCAGCCTCCTGAGGTGTTAGGACTAGAGGCATAAACCACCCTTGTCTGGCTAATTTCTCTAAAACACAAGCTGAGTTAGAGGATGAGGTAGAGGATTTGGTGGCATTTTTGTTCTTTGCTTTGTGTGTAAGAAAATGATGGGTGAACATGACACAGATGTAAATTTAGCATCCAATTGTCTTATTAAACAATTTATAGTAATGAGTCATACACTGAGGATTATTATATTCAGTAACCATACAGCGTATTCAGGAGAAATAATCCTAATTTGCAGGTACAGTGTTGCATGTCTGAAATTTTAGCACTCTGAAGATTAAGGCAGGAAGATTTAAAGTTCTACCCCAGACTTGGCTACATCATGATGCTGTTTTCAAAGGAGTTTTAAAACCGGGAAAAACACATTCACCATTGTGAGTATATTTTATGCTTTTTCAAGGTAACACTGAACCTTCAGTACAACAAAATCTTACATATTTTACTATTTACACTTTTGTTTTTAGCTACCTGCATGACCGTGTATAGTTATCTTAAATTCTCCTTAGTTCTAAATACTTCAAGAAGTGTTTCATCACATCGTGATATTACCACTTTTTAAAACTAACATACAATGATTGTAATTTAGCTTAATCTACTTGATAACCTATGTTGTAGTAATTGTTTAGTTCTGAGATAATCTTCTTCCAGATAGTCGCCTCCCTACTTATGGATACACTGAAAGGTGAACTGGAAATCAAAATGTACTCTAGTAAAATGAAATAAAGTGATTGATTACTAAAACATTAAGAAATGTTCACCTGAATAAGGCTAGAAAAGCAGTATACTGTATAATTTAATGAAATGTGTGCTCAAATTTCCTTAGGTGTCTCAGTAACTTCTAGTCTTTATTGCATAATTGTGTGTTTCTCTTACTTTTTTTTTTCCTTGGCAGTCCTGGGGCTTGAACTCAAGGCTTGAGACCTCTATTTAGGCTTTTCTAGGCTAGAGCTCTACCACTTGAGCCACAGCACTACTTCTGGGTTTCTCTTCTATGTATTTGGTACTGAGGAATCAAACCCCGGTCTTCATGCATGCACATGTGTATTTAAATTCTTTGCTTCTGATGTGTAACTGATGTATGATAAGAGCTAAGCAGCACTGACGTGAGGCATTTTCCCTTCCTCTGTGTGCTCCAGCCCTGTCTCTACAGAGTTTGGCTGTCTGAGTGACATGTAGACCTCAGTGTGGCCCATGATTGTACAAACAATGTACGTCCCTGTGATGATTCAGCTACCAAGAAGCTCCACTAAAGTGTCGGGCTCCAACACACCCCATCCCCACCTACAGCTGCAGTTTTGGATGCTAGCTATTCCAGGGGATCATGAGTAGGAGGTACATCAAGCCTACCAACCTCCATGCTAGGAGGAAGACAGGCCTTTCCATACCCTAACATCAACCTGGGGTGGTACTCTCAGAGCTGGGTAGCATAGTCTAGAAGCATATCCTCCCTGGTCACTCTCCTTCTTCTCTGCTGTCTGAAATGCACATGCAAGAAGGTAGGCCTTGCCACAGATCGAAAATTTCTTAACAAGAACCAAGAAAAACAATAAATCAGAGAAAGTCTTGTGTCCATTGGTAGAGAGCACATGGCTTTCCAGAACCTTGTATTAAGGGAAGGCTCCAAGAAGTAAACAGAGTACCAGTGCGAGTCCATCACCTAAATTCCCATCAGGATGTCTTCCCCAGGGAAGTATCAAGAGAACTTGCACAGCACAGTGTACAGATGGCTAATGCATAGGGAACAAGTGAAGCTTTCAAGTCACGTGAAACAACTCCAAGAGGGTAGGAGTAGTCACACGGTCATCTAGAAAGACACAGTGGAAAGAACTGTGACTGGACAGGGCAATTTGAATCTGCTGCAGATGTCTGACTCAGAATTTTTGCACTGTTGCTTGGTCCTGCCACAAAAAGGCAGATGCCAAGAGTCCTTGATCCCGTAGCTGTCAGAGAAGAATCCTGTTTTTCCCCACTAAGGGGTTGGCTGCCATCAGTCATCAGTTCCTTCACTAGAGACCTCCACTCAGCTTCTCTTTGGGCTCAGTTACATTGTGTACATGCACACACAAACACACACATAACACACACACATAACACACAACACACACACACACACACACACACACACACATCATCATCATCATTATCATGCCAAGTTTTTTCAGCCACTTCCTCCGGTCCTCACAAATCCTTTCTAGCTGTGTTGTTATAGTAGCCATATTGCCTATGATAGGGAGAGTTAGGGATGCTCCTGCCTGAGGCATCACCTCAGTGTGTGGAGTGTGGGCACTGAGGCATGCGACCTATCATATGTCAGAAATACTGTTTTCCCACCATTGGGTCGCTTGTGATAAGTGGATTGGGGAAAAAAACTTACAGAATGTCCTCTGGGTCTTATCTCCTGCTAGTGCTAAGGTGCCAGGGATAGATGAGAAGTGAAAACACTTGGGAGTGAGGCAGCAGAGATATGTTCATGTGGCACACAGCAAATCCTGTATCTGCTCTGGACTTCAGAATCACTGCCTTGTGGCTGGGAAATTCAGCACTGGTCAGAGAATGCACCATCAGGAGATCCTTCCTCAACCCTGAGAGTAATCCAGTTATGATGTGTGGACTCTGGGTTTATGTGCTGCAAAACTGCACCATTTCCTGAACCTTTCCTCCTTGAGAGTATCACTGCTCCTGAAACACAGTCAGCAGGACCTTCTGGATGTATGAGCATTCTGACTCAGTCTCTCCTTAGCGCATTGTAGCCATAGAGTCAGGGTCTTTTCCCATGCTGGAAGCACATGGTGTGACTGGTATGGTCTCTTTGCTTTTCCTCTGGAGTATTCAATACTGTCTATGCCAATGCAATTGTCCCTAGTGTGGATCATGTCTCTGGGGTTGATCAGCCCCTGCCAAGCTCTACAATGACCTCAAGTCATCCAAGTCTCAATTGTACTGCACCTGCCTCTCTGTAGTTCAGTATTTATTGCATTTATGAGTGAACAGAGGCCGGGATAACTTAGTCTCCTGAGGAAATACCTGACCTAAATATGATCTCAAGGCCCTTCTCTTGACACAGAGCACCCAGACCTTGTTCTGGTAGGTTTTATTCCCTTTTCTTGAGCTTCAGGACCTTCCCAGCCATCCCAGACCCACAACAAGCTCTTCAGCTCTTCTTTCCAAGAAACCATACATGGTTGGTTACTCTCACCTGAGCCACCATTAAAGGATACAGAATTGGAGCAAAACCCAGGAATGGACCTTCTGTGATGTAGGAAAATCCCTTAACAAACTCTGCCATCCCTTACTCCAGGCATACATGTGCTTGGCTAGCAGAGCTACTATGCAAGTGTAGCTGGGATTGGAGGACCTAGGAGCTCCTCCACTGGAGGTGGCGGTAAAGTCTGTGGGGATCCTAGAAGCTCTTGGGAGGTAATGACTGGGATCAGGAAGCAAGAACATATGCTGTGTGTTGATAAAGCCTTACTGAAGAAGGAAAACTGCTGGCTTGTGGGTTTACTTTACCTTGGATTGTTTGGTATTACATAGTGATCCTGTCAAAGACTGAATGTATGCTTGTATGTGCTTACTGCTTCTGGTATTATTACCTGTCCTTTGGAATGTGTAACCAAACCTTTTTGAAATTAACAGATAGTTACAGCAGAGAGCAGAGCAAATCTGGTTTTATTGTATTTTATTTTATTAGGGAGGTAATGAACATTTGGGTTATAGTTACATTTGTCAGGTACTCACATATTATTCTCATTGATACCCCTTCTCATGTTTTGTCCCTCTTTCTCTCTCTCTCTCACTGTCCTCTCTCAAACATCTTGTTTTCCCCCTCCCCTTCCCTATTTCAAATAAGCAAATAAAGGTATATACAATATATGAGGTAACAGTAACTACATGAGATTAACCGTAATGGGTAAAAAGAGAAAACAAATTCCTTCACATAGTACACTAAGAACAACAATTACTCTTCTTTCCCGATTCTATGTTGTATTTCCCTTAGACTTCCTCTTATATGGTCATATGTGTGTGGCTTTAGAGCTAATGTGTTCCTTCTGTTAGGAGAATTCTAGATGTGTGCTACTTATTACAAATAAAGGAAACCATTGGAGCCTGTGTTTCTTCTGGTCTGGCTTACTCAACATCATGAGATTTTTTTCCCAAGTCTATCCATTTCCTTACAAGTGGGGTGATTTCATTGTTTTTGATGGCAGCATGGAATTCCCTTGTTTCTAAATACCACATCTTCTTGATCTATTCATCATAGGGAAATTTGGGATGGTTTCTCATCTTAGCTATTGTAAATAATGCTACAATACACATTGTTGTGTTAGTAGATTTAATGTGCCCTCGTGTAATGGATATGTCTGTAAATGCCCAGGAGTGGAATTGCTGGGTCATGGTGGAGGTCTGTGTTTAGACTTTTGAGGAGTCACCAGACTGCTTTCCAGAGTGGTTGAACAAGTTTACATCATCACCAACAGTGTATTAATGCAGCCACCTTTATAAGTTGCACTATAAGCATATATTGATTAAGAAAGGGCAACACATTGGTCTGCTTCAGTGCATTTATGGACACTGTCTTTGGTTTGTGAACAGGGGAACCTTAGATGTGGAAAGATTGTAAAGAGTGAACTGGTCCTTAAACCACAGAAAGGCAAGTAGAACCTCTTCCATTCCCCTCAATATGACATGATGATTGGTGGGCATCACAGTTTTTCTGGTCAATTTGCCCACATCATACCATGTGTGATTCCAAAAGTACTCTCTGAAAAGGAGGTTGCTTCTCATCTTTCTCCTGTGTCTCCATCAGCAGTGCCCACACAGGAGGAGAAGTCACCTATGTCCCCTTCCTAAGTGGAAACTCCTCTGGCTAGTGCTTTTGAACTTGTGATGGCTAAGGGTTTGTAAGAAGCCTTGGGTACTCAGGAATTCCAGCCCATTGCAATATTTATGCAACACAGACAACCCAGTCATGAATAGCTTCTTTTTAATAATTTTAATAGAATTATGAAAAATTGTCTCAGAATGTGCATGAGAACTTCCTTATGGAACGTGAGTAAAGTAGGCTTTGTCCAGTAGTTATGCCCTGGGTAGAGGAAGGCACTAACCACAACAATATAACTCCTACTCTATACAGGATTTGGAATTTAGAATACCAACACTGTGTAGACATGGGGGTAGATAAACAAAGGAATGGAATAGGTACTGGTTTGATTTTACTACCAGGGTGCTGGGCTTATGCTGACCCACAATTCAAACTCTTGGCAAGATCAAAGCGTATTTATGCAGTGCTCCACTGAGAGGTAAGTAAACCTGGGCTGGAATTGCTGCTAGCTGCTGAAAAGATGTTCTACATGGGTCTGTTACAAGGTAAATGAGGGTTTTGCAGAGTTCCTAGAGCATCTCCATGTAGTAATTCAATGACCACCCTGAATTTCTTGAGGTGCCTGATATTGTGTCATTGCAATTAACTTGTGAAATTGTTCATGCTATATTAAATAAGCAAGCCAGGAATTTGTTGGGCCGTTAGGCTGACTAAGGTATGTAAAAATGCAGGGACTCGGGTCCATAAAGCTCAAATACTGGCTGTAGATTATAGCCTCTTGTAATAAATGTCTTAAGTGCCTCACAGATCACTTTTGAAAAGAAAGTCAGGTACTAAATTTTCCCCTCATGAAACTCCCCCTAAATGTGAGAAGGGAAACCTCTGTCAATCAGTTTGAAAAGCATGGGGATCCGTCACTGTAGAAATATGGACTAAAAGGTGTCAGCTCCTGCATGCTGGTCAGTGCAGCAGGAGCCAGCAAGAGAACAACCACCCTTTCAGACAACAGCAGGGGTCCTGGGGCCAGGTGAGCACAGGTCAGTGAACGCAGGACTGCAACAAGCAGGAGAAACTCTCCAGGGTCCCTCAACTGGTGTTAGGGGGACAAGATTTCACCTATGTCACTTCCACAGCAGTAGGGGGACCTGTTCCTGAAGGCCTGGTGAGACTGATTTTGAGAAGATCTACTATGGGAGATAAGAGTAGTAAAATCATGCTGGTAGTCACTGACTCAGATGATGAGGGAGGACTGACAGTTATGATGCGAGTCTCCACTTTTCCCAGGAAGAACTTGACGTAGGCCCACTGCTGCTGCAACCCTGTTCTGTTTGGGGGTCATTATATATGGTACATCCAACAAGTGATTTTGGCAGCAAGACCTTTGTTTCCATTCTTCTATTATACACAGTAAGCTCCTGCCTACTAGAGCAGACCTTTCCTTACTTGATTCTCCATGATCCAGGGGTTTCTGTTACTGATGAGCATTAGATGCCATTGGAATGGTTAAAAAGGGTGGCACTTGGTTCAGTGACTACAATAGAAAGGACAGAAATGCATTCACAGAGTATTAAAGTATTAACAGGTTCCCTGTTAACCGGGTATCTGAACCACAATGCTTAACGTGTGGGGAGCATATTGACTGGTTCCCATGGGGTGTGTGTATTCAAATTTAGCCCTTTCACCTGGGAGCCATGGTTGTTATACCTCCCCTACCTTTAATCAGTTGTATGGAGACAATAGTTGGTTGTGGAAAGAGGAGATGTTACAGGCTCATTTGCTTGGTCGTCAATAGTTTGCTTGAGCCCATAGTTTTTACCAAGTTTTGTCATTCCCCCCCAAATCAAGGAAAGGGAGACTTTCACATGATGTAAGAAAGGAAGAATTACGCTGTTGGCCCAATCATACAAGGATTAGGTAAACCTGGTTGGAATACTTGTATGATTCCTGAAAATTGCCATCTCACAGTGCTGAGCCTCAAGCATTGTTTTTTTTTAGCTCCTTGAGCAAAAGAAAGTTCACCCATATTCAATACTGGATGCCTGAGGACAGGTTTCAGTGCGAGGTGTTGCCCAACCCAAGGCATGGCAAGTAGCTCCACCATGTGTCAGTAAAATGTATTGCAAGCTTTAGAGTGGTCCAAGTTATAAACAAAGTCTCCTATATAATTATATGGATGACATCTGAAGAGTTTCCCCTCCCCAAGTCAGTGCTTTCCAAAGATGTCTATATTATCTGTTATCTCTCCTGGATTGGAATATGATTCTCTGTACCTGGGAAAAAATAGTGCCTTCAACTGAGCCCTGGAAATACCTTGGATTCTTAGCCTTGAAATGATCCATTTTCTCACCAAAACGATCACCTAGATGCAGCTCAGGTGAGATGTCTGCAGGATAGATAACAAATTGGAGAAAGTCCTGCATGAGGCATTGCAACAGGCCAGTCAGGTCCATAGTCCCATAGGCTGAAAAGGCAATCCTAACTTAAACTCCCCACACACTTGGATCTGAAGCAAGACAAAAGCTTCTGAAAATTCGTCATCCTACCCAGTTAAGGAGCAGACAGGAAGATCCCAGATTCGTTAGTTCATTTGCTGTATTCCACAGAGTCCCACCACCTACTTGGTCAAGTTGTTCTACGTTGTAGTCCTTCAGTTATATTTCCTAGCTAGAGTGGCTGTGCCATGTGACAGTAAAAAGCATTGAGAGGCCCATAACTTAAAAGGATAACTTCCCATCAGGGAAGAATTCCCACTCAGGTTCTTTCTTTTAGACTATGATCCTGAGAGCATTTATCTTCCTATGTATTTTTTAAATATATTTTTTATTGTAATTAAGAGAAGAGTTACATGATATTTGCCAGATAAATGATGCCTTAATTCCAACACATTGATACCCTTTCACATGTCGTGGTCCCCATTTCCCTTCCCCCTCCCCCACCCCTCATCTTGTTTTCCCCCATTCCCTATCCAGTTTGAGATAACCAAATACAATTATATCCGATATAACAGATAACAAAGTGAGATAGTGTAACAATATGAGATAACCAAGGGACAGTGGACCTGATGAGAGATAACATAGTACCTTCAGAACAACAATGATTAATTATATGGCTTATGTTTACATCATATTTTAAATGACCAATCGAACCTGGGTCTTCGTGCATACTAGGCAAGCACTCTACCACTAGGACAAACTCTCGGCCCCTTTTGTTGTTGTTGTTTTAACACTGATACCTTTTTCCAATATCTTGGTCCCATTTCCCTCCCCCTAGCCCCGCCCCCATTTTACCGTAAAAATTTGAGATAACCAATTGGCAGCAAAAGAGATGAGAGATAACATAGTACATTAAGGACACCAATCACTCACTACATGACTTTTTTTTTTCTAAATCCTGGAGGTCTTTCATTTATTGTCATCCTATATGGACTTATGTATGTAGGTTTTGCTCTATTGTAAATCTTTGCGAGGAGAGCCCACGGTTTCTACTGAAAAATGAGGGAAACCACTAAGCCTATATTCCTCTGATTCTGGCTTACTTCACTTAATATGATTTTTTTTTCTAATCCTTAGACCATTTCCTTACAAATGGGGCGATGTCATTCTTTCAGACAGCAGCGTAGAATTCCATTGTGTATAAATACCACATCGTGTGGATCCACTCATCAACTGAAGGACCTCGGAGTTGGTTCTAGATCTTTGCTATGGAAAATAGGGCTGCAATGAACAGCACTCTGCTAGTGGATTTAGTATGTCCTTGTTTCTGGACGATTGGGTAAATGCCAAGTAACGGAATTGATGGGTCATAGCGGGGCTCTATGTTTAGTCTTTTGAGGAACCACCATCCCGCTTTCCACAGAGGTTGCACGGAATTGCACTCCCACCAAAAGTGTAGTAGTGATCCCGGCTGGACACATCACTTCCAGCAATTGTTGTTATTAGATTTGTTGATCCTGGCCATTCTAACTGGGGAGAGGTGCAGTCAGTCTTAGAGTTGTTTTGATTTGCATTTCTTTTATGGCCAGAGTTGTTGAGCATTTCTGCATGTGTCTATAGATCATTCTTATTTCTTCTTCAGCGAAGCTCTTTGGCCCATCTTTTAATGGGATGGTTGTTTCTTTGGAGATTAGTTTTGGAGTGATTCAATTTTTTAAGTTGTTGCTATATTTTTGATATGAGGCTTTTGTCCATTGTATGGTTAGTGAAGATCTTATGCCACTCTGTAGGGTCTCTAGTTAGTTTGCCAGCTGTGTCCTTTATCATACAGAAGCTCTGCAGTGTAATGCAGTCCCATTATCCAGACTTTCTCTGAGTTGTTGTGTTTCTGGATCCTTATTAAGACAGTTTTGACTTGTCCTATTCCTTCTTGTAAAGTTTTCAGGGTATCTGCTTTTACCCTGAAGTCTATGATCCATTTGAGGTTAATCTCGGTGTAAGGTGACAAAGACTTTAGATTTCTGCAGGGCTTAACCAGTTCTGCCAGCAGCAGTTGTTGAAGAGGCTATCTTTCTTCCATCTATTTGTTTGACTGCCTTATCAAAGATTAGATCTATGGCCATAGGTCTAGGGGTTAATATCTGAGTCCTCAGTTCTATTTCATTGGTCCTAAGGCCTGTTCTTGTGCCAGTACCAAGCTGTTTCGTTCACTGTAGCTCGGTATTGAAATTCCTCCTGCGCTGTTCCTTCTGCTAAGAATTGTTTTTGCTATACAGGTTCTTTTATTGTTCCATATGAAATTTTGCCTTGCCTCTTCTATTTCTTTAAAGAATGACATTGGGATATTGATGGGTATTGCATTCAGTTTGTTGAGAGCCATTGGCAAGATTGCCATTTTCATGATGTTCATTCTTGCAATACAGGAGCATGTTTCCTCAGTTCTACTTCAGTTTCCTTTTTCGGGGTTTTAAAGTTTTCATCAAAAAGGTCCCTTACATTTTTAGTTACGTTAATTCCTAGGAGCTTTATTTTGTTTGAGGCTATTGCAAAAGGAGTTGCTTTCCTGATTGTTCCCTCCGAAAACCAGTTTTTCAGGTTTCCAAGCCACCTTCCCACCACCACATCTACATAGTCTACTAAAGGAATTTACATCTTGTGGTCTTGCTGGTTATATTTATGCTGAGGTTCTGACACTGGAAGAATATCCTTTCTAGACTCATATAGAGTACTTGCTAGACTCGTATGGAGTACTCTACTTCCAATAATGTCACCCCACAGTGTAGGGAGACTGGACAGACCCTTACTTGAAGGAACAGACTTGTGAACCACAGTATTTCACATCTTCCTCTCTGCCCTCTTGTTTCTCCAAGTGAGCCAGTCTTTGTTGTACTCAGATTGTGGTGCAGGAGGTTGTACATTATCACCATGTTCATGACAATGCCTCTGGTTTGGTATGGACAGTACAATCTCACTACCAGAAATAGAGCACGGTCACAGGGCATATAGGTGGAGCCCACATATGGTCTTGTTGCTTGGTGCTCTTTTTCTTGGACAAAACAAAAGACAGAGAATAGAATGTTCTCACAGTTCGAATCAGGACATCACAGTCATCTTTTATGAGGAGGGCAACCATTATCTTTCAGTCCTCCTCTAATAATGATTTCTGGGGCAGATGGATGTCCTTCACATTCTGACACAAGAAAGATGCTAAAATGCTCATGGGCCCTATTTTTTAAATATTTTAATTATTATGAGAGTGATAAAGAGGGGGTACTTACAGTCATATAAGTCAGGAAAGGAGTACATTTCTTTCTAGACAGTGTCTCCTTTTTCCTCTCTTCTAGTTTTTCCCTTCCATCTGCACCCACAAGTTGTGTAGTTCACTTTCAAATTTCTGTATCCTGAAAATGACTGCTACTTTTGCCCAGCATTTCCCCCTCTATCTCTGTGCCTCTGCTTGAGTCCTCCCCAAACCACATAATTTAACACACAAGTCAAAAAGAAGGAAACAGGGACAAAGGAAAGAGCCTCTTGTTTCCATCTCCCATAGTTAATTCTGATGACTAGTTTTCATATGGTCAGGTGCAGGTAGGCATTGCGCCATTGTGTTCCTGTCCTAGGAGTATCCTCCTTTGCTACTCTCTGTGGAAAGGCCCGGACTTCTGTATCATTTTTCATGTCCCAGGGTGTTTTAGTACTAGCTCCTACATGTGGGCAAAAATGTTGTCTCTCTCAAGTTGGCTCTTGTCACATACAGTGATTTTCCTAGGACCATCCATTTTTCTCCCCTGCAAGTAACTATTTTTTCTTTCTAATGGTGGTGTAATTTCTTGGTGCATTTCTTTGTATCCACTGATGTACTGTTGGACTCCTGGGCTGTTTCCATAACTTGGCTATTGTGATTAGTGAGCAGTGGACATGGATGTGCAGGTGTCTCTATGGTCAACGGTGTTCAGGTTAGATGCCAGGAGTTGTATGAAAGGTCTGTGCTTAGTTTCTTCAGAAACCTCCAGAGAGCTCTCCATGGAGCTTGTACTAGTTACATACCCACCAACCTTTCAACAGTGTTCCTTTTCACCACATACCTGTTGTTGTTGTTTGAATTCAAAATGATGGCCAATCAAACTGGGGTGAGATCTAATCTCAGAGTAGTTTTGATTTGCATTTCCTTTATGGCCAGGAATGAAGAGCTTTTCCTCAGGGTTTTCTTTTTCTTTCTTGCCTCTTCTTCTGAGAAGTCTCTCCTTAGCTCCTTTGCCCATCTAGTGGCTGGCTCATTAGCTTAGAAAGGAGCTGCTTTCCTGAGTTCCTTGTATATTTTAGACAGGAGACCTTTGTCAGATGTATTGTTGATGAAGATCTTCTCCCTGTCTGGTGACCGTCTTTCTGCTTTAGTATCTGTGTCCTTTCCTATGCAGAAATTTTCCATTTTGTTGATATCCCACGTGTTTGTCTCTTCCTATCTGCTGTGCCCATAAACATCTTATCAAAAAAGTTTCTGTCCATGCCTCTGAGTTCTTGTGTTCCTCCTACTCCACCTTGTAGTAATTTCAGGATTCAGTTCTGATGATGACGTCTGTGATCCACTTTGAGTTGATTGTAGTGCATGGTGATAAACAAGGATCCACTGATAATTTTCTGCATATGGAAGCCTTGTTTTCCCAATAGCAAGTATTGAACAAGCTGCCCCTTTTCCACTGTCTACCTTTGGCTCCCTAATCAACTATCAAATAAAGTAGTAAGTACATGTGTCATTTGTCTGCTCCCTTGATCTTTGGGTCTTTGTTTGAACCAACACTATAGATCTGTACTACAGTTTCAGGTCTGGGATGTGAGACCACCAGCATTGCCATTTTGCCCACAATTGCTTTAGCTACTCATGGTGTTTTTCTGTTGCATCAGAATTTTCAGTTTGTTTTCTCTCTCTGGGAAAAGTGCTTCATTGGTATTTACATGCGGATTGCATTATATTTGCAGATCCTTTTGAATGTTTAAAATTGTAGATCATTTATGTTCCTTTCCAGAGTATTAATTCTATTTCTCTTTCCACTTAGTGCTGCTCTCTTTGTTCCTGTTATCCAATTTTCACAGTTTTTGTTATAAAATATTTTTTTGCTTCCATAGGTTTATTACTAGATAGCATGTTTTGTATATCTATTTCTTTAGATAGCTACTCTAAGTCAAATTGTTTTCCTAATTTCCCTCTCTGCTTGTACGTTCTTGGTACACAGAAAGTCTACTGAGTTTGTGGTGGGTAAATTCTCTATCCTGCTACATTGCTAAAGTTATGAATCAGCTGTAGGGCCTTGGACATGGATTCTTTTGGTTCCCTTAGATACTGAGATCCTGTCATCTGCAAATAGGACTATGATGATTTCCTCTTTTCCTTTTATGACTCTCATGTATTTATTGATTGATGTATGTATGACTCCTCCTAGGAAATGCAGAATTCTACTGAAGAAATGTGGAAGGAGTAGACAACCTTGTTTTGTTTCTGATTTAGTGGAAATGGTTTTACTATTTCAACATTCCATAAGGTGTTGGCTGTTGGTCTATCACATACAGACTTCGTAAGTGTTGTGTTCCTCCTATTCCTAGCTTCTGCAGAGCTTTTCATATTAATGGATGCTGGATTTGGGTAGTTGTTTTTCCCCGTATCTACTCAGATGATCCCTATGGCCATTTTGAAGGAAAATGCGGGGACTACAACTGCAGTCTCAAGAATTGTCTTTCATGGCATGATACCAAGAGTGCAAAATCTGGAATATGTTGTGACTGATCATTTTGTAGTTTGTATTCCTCACCCTTACATCTTCCTTGTGAATACATTCATTAACCCTACACAAGCAAAAGGCATTTTGAGTTTCACTTTGCCAAAGTAATCATGTTCTGCCCCCTCATATCCCACCTTCACAGTTTATATATGCCTGTGCCATATTTTGTGTTGAAACATTGATCAACACTGTGGCTGACACTCTACTTGACAAGGATTTGGGAAGGTCTCACCTAATTCTGGCCTGTTTTATCTCCTACAGGCCCTGTGTTCTATTGGAACTTGAATTGCCATCATGGTTTCTGCAGTGGACCAAGCTGATACTGCTTCTGTTGCCATTGTGGTTCTTACTATTTCTCCCCAAATAGCTAATCAGGTGGAATCTGATCTAAAATGGAAAGGAAAAACACAGAAAATAACACAGGAGTTTCTATCCCTAGGCACATGCAGAACAAACAGTTTCAACGAGGCTAGCTGCATCAGGTCAACTCTGAAAATGCTAGTAGGCTCTATTTGAGAGACAGAAACCCCAAACTAAATCAGATATTACAGAAGAACTCTTCTACAGTAGAACTTTTCCCAAGTGACTTGGGAGTAGTAGAAAAACTTCTGAATCTGTCTCTCTGATTGCCCCCACAGGAAGTGGGGAAGTTTATCACCAGTTGTTGTTGGAATGAGTATCAAGCCTTACTTAAGTTTCAGTGCTTACCATCTCAGTTACCTTACTCAAGGCCTGTGCCTTGTCAATTCTTCCTGTTATTAGCTGCTATGTTTTTTGTTTGGTTTTGTTTTCTTTTTTGCCATTCCTGGGATTTAGCTCAGGGCTCGAGCGCTGTCCTTGGACTTTCTCAAGGCTAGAGCTCTACTACTTGAGCCAAAGCACCATTTCCAGCCTTTGTCTATGTATGGGGTACCCGTCGAGGAATCGAAGCCAGATCTTCATCCATGCTAGGCAAGCACTCTACCACTAGGCCAAACTCCCCGCCACTAGCTGGTATGCTTTTTAGGTGCCACTTTTCTGTTAATAACATGTTAACAACATGTTATTGTTGATTGTCAGTGTATAGAACATCTTTGAGATATTCCTGTAATGCTGGCTCTGTGGATACATACTGTTTCAACTTTCCTTTGCTGTGGAAAGTTTTATTGTTCCCTCACCTATGAATGAGAGCTGAGCTCGGTAGTATTCTTGAATGGTGTTTTTTTTGTCTTTAGGGCCTGGCATACACCATTCAAAGCTCTTCTTGCTTGCATGGTCTCTGCTGAGATATCTGTGGTTATTCTGAATGGTTTTCCTTTGTAGGTGATTGTCCTCTTATTCCTAGCTGCTTTAAGAATCCTTTCCTTGGTCTCTGTTGATCCCGTAAGTACTATAATGTGGCTGTGGGATGTCCTTTTCTGGTCAGATCTGTTTGGGGGTGTAAACGCTTTTTGAATCTTGATAGATCTATCCTTCTGGATATTTGGGAAGTTCTCTGATATGATTTCCTCAAGTACATTTGCAATTCCATTAACCTCTTTCTTCATCTCCCTGTCTTCTAATTGCTCATTTTTGATGCCTTGCATCTCTTGTTTTAGATCACATATGGATTTCTTTAACTCCTTGATTTCCATTTGAGTGGTTAGCTCAGCAGCTTTATTCTCACTGGACATTTGTTGGCGTTTGATCTGCTTTTTAATTGTGGATTCTATGAACTCGTCCATTTTTCTTTGAAAAAAACCTTTATTATGGCCTCCTTTATGGCTTCCTCTTGTTCACATATCTCCTTGTTTATGGTTTCATCTCATTTAGGTATGGCTTCCTCCTGCATTCTTTCCATTAATTATGCTTATCAATTGCATTTGTATAGCACTTAGAGGACTCTCTTCTAGTTTTGCCATTGACTCTTCTATTTCCTATTTATATTTGGTGGGAGATGCTATTCCTTGATTTGATAGTTTTCTTGAGTTTCTTTTTCTGCCCATTTGAAAATGAGACCATGACTAAAACTAAACAAGATTACAATTTTTAAGATATAACCAACTTAGCCCTCTTTAACTGGCTAGACAATAGATGTTCACAATTTTAGATAGATATTATCACTCCCTCTTTTTGTGCACTTACAAATCACTGTCTTATGACCAAAACAATAATCCCCTCAATCCAATCACTATTGTATTTAAGTCCCTCTGGAGTTAGAGCATAATTGAACTCCTAGATATACAGTATTGCTCAACAACCATCAAATGTAGATTCATGCATTATAAGAGTTGAAGAATGAACAGAGGATCAGAGATAGAAAAATAGTATGACAGACAAGAGGGGAGGTAAGAAAAGAGTAATGTAGGAGTGTAATGAAGAAAATGGACAGCATAGGGAGAACTGACCTAAGGTGATAGAAAGGTAAAATAGTTGAGTACAAAGTTTAGAAAAAATAAAATAAAACTTACGAAAATAAGAGTGATAAGAATAAATAGAGAAAAGAGGAAGGTATATATAGGAGAGTTCAGTGACAAAAGTTTTTTAAAGTAAAAATAAAGAAAACACAACACCAAAAAAAGTAAAAGAAAAAAGGGGGGGAGATCTCACACTATTGTGAGTTAAGAACCAACAGATTAAAAGCAGGTGACTGTATCAATATAAATATCATTTGTATCCAGTCTGTATCCAGTGCTGTCACTATGTTTCTAGGAACAACCACAGTGACAAAAAGAATGCAGGAAAAGAAAAAAAAGGGAAGAATCAAAACATTTAAAGAAAGATGTAGGAGGACTCAGAAGATGGCGCCCAGACAATAGGTACCCAGCCTAGCTCTCTCTCATCAAAAGAGAGAATCAGGGAATCCCACGAGCCAACTAACTTAAGAAATTCACAACAACAAATTCAAGAAACAATGGAGAAATACTCAAACTGGAAAAGAAACCGAAACGTGAGGAACCCTCCCCCACCCCTCCCTGCGGTCTCTAAGCCATGAAAGTTGCAGCAGAGGGAGCTGGGCCAGGAAGCCTGGAACTCCAGCTAGGCCAGCAAGCAGCAGAACCCAGATGCAGAAACCAGCACACAGGCGTGGACAGCACAGGCAGCAGTAGAGACCAGAGAGGAGTGAATGACCCTCCAATAGCGCAGAGCAAACGCAGCTAACACTGAGCAGTAAGTAGTCCAACGGGTTCCCCCCAACCCATCAGGAAAGCAGAGTTGGTGGCGGGCTACATAACTTAACCCAGACCACTCCACCCTGTCCAAGAAAGACTGGCAAGCACGGGGGAGGGGCGGGGGGGGGAGGCCAGGAGTTCAGAATCCTGTTCCTTCCTCCAACAGCCCCCTCCTCCAGGCCATTGATTGGAGACTGACAGGCGGGTGGGCGCTAAGACCCAGCACCCCACCAAAGGGGGTAGAGGTGTCCCTGCTCCCACCTGCCCAACAGCCTCCTCTGCCAGGCCTCTGAAACTGGAGACTGTGGGGTGCTGACACCCTGCCTTCCAACAGCAAGTGGGGTGTGCAGGAGTCTGGGAGCCAGCCTTTGTCTCACCCAAACCTGAACTCTGAGCCGGGCGCACTCCTGCTGGGAGTCTCCAGCAAGATAGAACCACGGGGTCCCCCCACAGAGTCACAGACTCTGACCTAGTCAGCAGCAGAACCAATTTGGCTGAGAACCACAGGTATACACAGATTCTCAGAACCACCAGTCCCAAGCCAAGTAAAGACCGCCACCTACTGACCACAAGGCAAACCTACAACAACAGTTCTCGAGGCCTGAGAAAGTGCAAAGTCAAGTTAAGACACATATAAATAATCAAAGTCCCACACAAATCCCAAAAGGAAACAAGAGTGAAAGGATGAGAGAGATGTCACCATACTAAAAAATGACACCTGAAGAGACACTAAATATGACTCTATTCAAGGAGATGATTTTGGATATGACTAATTAAATTAAGGCAGCATTCCAAAAATAAAAGCAGGAAATTGCCAAGGAGCTCTTCAAATTCAAAAGAGAAGTGGAAGAAAAGTTTAATACCCTCTCGGCAGACATGATCAGCTCAGTGTCCACAATTCAAGCAAAAATGGAGGCATTAAGCAGCAGATTGACTGAGATGGAGAACAGGACATCAGGAACGGAAGATAAAACACAAGAGCTGGATCAGAGAATCATGAGCCTTGAAAGATCAGTCAGAATCCATCAGAGAGAACTTCATGACCTGGAAGATGCAGCCAAGAAATCTAATCTTCGTATAATAGGGATTGATGAGGGGGCCAAGTCCAGGACAAAGGAATGCAACCCCTATTCACCAAAATCATGGCAGAGAACTTCCCCAACTTCCACAGGGAAAATACTTACATTATTGAATGTTTCAGGACTCCAAAGAGGCAAGGAATTGATCTTAAATTCTGCAGAAACAAAGAAAGAGCTATACTACAATGGGAAAAAAACCACAGAATTACAGCAGACCTTTCACGCAAACCCTAAAGGCAAGAAAAGCTTGGAAAAACATCATTCATGTCCTGAAGACCAACAACTGCCAACCCAGACTGATTTATCCAGCAAAACTAGCATTTACATTTGAGGGAGAAACAAAAATATTCCACTCCAAAGAGAAGCTATATGAATAGGTGCACACTAAACCTTCATTACAGAAAATATTAATAAATCGAGAACAAAAAATTGTTGAACATCAAAAACCCCCATAAAGAAGCAAATATCTAAAATTCACTAAACACAAAAGGAGAAAAAAGAGAAAGAAACTTAGAAGTAAAAATAAATAATGATAATGGACACTGACCACTTCTCCATAATTTCCCTAAATGTAAACGGGCTGAACAATACAATCAAAAGACTCAGAGCAGCAGACTGGATTAAGAAACATCATCCATGTATATGTTGTCTCCAAGATACTCACCTCACTGCAAAAGACAGAAACAAATTCCAAGGGAAAGGATGGAAATGAATTTTCTACTTCAATGCACCATGCAAAAAAGCAGGAGTAGCAATCTTAACCTCTGACAAAATTAGCTTCTCAGTAAAATCAAAACATAAAGATATAAACGGCCACTACATATTAGTAAAGGGTACAATCCAGACCCACGATATTGCAATTATAAACATTTATTTGCCCAACATGGGAGCACACAAATTCAGAAAACAAACTCTCTTGGAATTACAGAACAAGATAGACTCAAATGCAATCATAGAGGGAGACCCCAATACACCACTCTCAACAAACGACAGGCCAACTCAACAAAAGTTAAGCAAAGACACCACCGACTTAAATGACAACATACCCCCAACTGGGCTTAACAGATATACATAGAGGCTTCCACCAGAAGGCAAAACTTTTTACATTTTTCTCAGCAGAACCTGGAACACACTCCATACAGAAAATTTAAGTAGATACAAGAAGACTGATATAATCCCATGAATTCTATCTGACCAGAGTGGAGTAAGACTAATTCTGAACAATGCAGTCAACCAATAATTATTGTGAATATGATTAAAACATGAGATAGTGGAACATCAGATTATACCAAATATTCATTTGGCAATATATTTCTACTATTTTTTTTTGCCGGTCCTGGGTCTTGAACACAGGTACCCTGCTGGTGGGAATGTAAACTAGTTCAGGCACTCTGGAAAGCAGTGTGGAATTTTCTTAAAGAACTGAAAACAGACCTTCCCTACGATCCCACCATACCACTTTTGGGCATCTATCCTGAACATCCTGACCCAAAATATTATAAGGACACCTGCTCAGCTATGTTCATGTCTGCACTATTCACAATTGCCAGGTGATGGAAACAATCCAGATGCCCCAGGATAGATGAACGGATACAGAAAATGTGGTATATATCTACAATGGAATTCTACATAGTCAACAGATAAGATAAAATAATGACATTCGCAGGGAAGTGGATGAATCGAGAGAGAATCATGTTGAGTGAGACAAGTCAAGAGCGAAGGAACAAAAGGCACATGGTATCCTTAATATGTGGCTTTTAGAGCCAAAGATTACAAGAGTGAGGACTTAATATTTGCATACCCAATGCTATGGCCATGGTATTGGAAATATAAACACAACTACATAGACATAAAAACCTATGACTCTATAGACATAATAATTTTTCATAAATTAATATGTACCTATGACATACAAACCCTTAGCCTAATTTTGATTATGTTCTAAAAACTAAGTGCCAGTGATTATATAGAGAAATTCCTTTCTTGGACACTTGTTCGTTAAACATGTGATTTGAAATGTGATGTAAAAATCAGTGTCAATAAATTCTTTAATAAAAAATGATAGAAGTTCCAGAGCTTAATGTTTTATCATTTGAAAACTCCAATGTTCTATTTTTGCCATATTTTCAACTTTGTTGTTTATATATAAAATAATTGCATAGTGATTGCTTTGTTATCTCACTATAAAAGTGCCTGTGTTTTTAATTGTTCAGATCAAAGACAAAATCTTTTTCTTAAGTAAATATTATGTAATAATTTATTTGTACACTGTTGTTGATGAAATAGTAAACTAATGATATATTTTAAATATTAATTCATATAATGTTAAATAGAGCTATTATTATTATTATTATTATTATTATTACTCTTACTATTTGCCATTCCTTGATTTGAACTCAATTCCTTTACACTGTCTTTGGGCTTTAGTGCTCTTCCACTTGAACCAGAGCACATTTTCTAGCTTTTTCTGTGTATGTGGTACTGAGGAATTGAACCCAGATCTTTGTGCATTCTAGGCAAGCACTCTACTAGGATAGGGTCTTGGCACAAAGCTGGTATTTGTTTATTGTCAGGTAATATTTAGAGTTTTATTGTTATATGCACCCGTAGTGGGTGGATTATTTCTTCATCATTCATTCCCCTTCTCATGATTTTCTCACCCTTTCCTTTCCCTTTCCCTTTCACAACCTCTTTCCAATCATCTTGTTTTCCCCCTTTCCCTTCCCTGTTTCAAATAAATAAATAAATGCACATACAATACACCAGGTCACGAAGTCAGATTGACTTGAGATTTACACTAAGGGGGAAAATGGCAAAAGAACTGCACATAGTACATTGAGAACAATCCATATTCTAGAATTCATTTTTTTAGTCTTATTCTGTCTGAGAAAGCTTTTGAGCTATTTTAACCCTCTGCTAGGAGAATCCTAGTTATGTATTAATTATTACAAATGAGGGGAAATATGGAGCGTATGCTCCCTTGGGTCTGGCTTACTTCAGTTAATATGATTTTTTCCAAGTGTTTCCATTTCCTTTTATTTCTTTTCTATTTAACTAGAGTGTGATGTTTTAAATGTTAAGTTATAATGTAATAAATAAAGCTGTTACTATTTTTGCCAGTCCTTCGTCTTGAATGCAGGGCCTTGGCACTGTCTTGGGCTTTCTCAGCTATGGGAAAAATAAAAATTTTCCACACCAAAGAAAAATTGAAACACTACATTTTGACCATACCAGCATTATAGAAAATTCTCAAAGATGTTCTACACAATGAAAACCAACAGGAATAAGCAACTTGCAATTCTAACCTTCAACATAGAAACAAATGAAAGGCTATACGAAACATAGCACACAAATGGCCCCCCATGGCTAGAGTCGCCATGCTGGTATGAAATGAAGACTTCAAACTAATATTAGTAAGAAGAGACAAAGAAGGACATTACATATTAATAAAGAGATCTCCCCTTCAGGAGGATATAACCATTCTAAATGTCTACACACATAATGCGGGAGCACCCAACTTCATCAAACAAAATGTATTCACACTAAATCACACACATAGATCCAAACACAGTGATTGTTGGCAACTAACAGACTGGTGTCACCTCTGGACAAGGCAAACACTGATCAGAGAAACCTTAGAACTGAACAACTGAATAGACCAACTAGACACAACAGATATATCTGCAGATTATTCCACCACAAAACACAAGAATATGCCTTCTATACAGCATCAATAGAACATTTTCCAATGTAGATCACATTTTAGGGCACGAAGAAATTTGCGCAAAATTTAAAAATACTGAAATTATTCCCTGCATTTTCTCAGTCCACAATGAAAAAGCCCAGGACCAGATGGATTTACAGCTGAATTCTATAAGAGCTTCAAAACAGATCTCACTCTAATACTCTTCAAACCCTTCAATGACATTGAAAATGGAAGTTCTCTACTAGACTCAGAATGCCAGCATAACCCCCATTCAAAAACCAGTCAGGGACTCATGAAAGAAAGAGAACGATAGACCCATTTATTTGATGAACACTGATGTAAAAATTCTCAACGAAATATTCAGCAATTCATCCAAAAAATCATACACCAGGATCAAACAGGATACATCCCAGTGACGACACAGAGCTGGTTCAATACGCACAAGTCAAATATTACAATTCTTCACACAAAAGGAGCAAGGACAAGAAACACAATCATCTCAACAGATGCACAAAAAGCATTTGATTAAGATCTAACATCCCCTTATGATAAAAGCTGTGGAGAAACTAGGAATCCACGGGACATTTCTCAAAATAAGAATGACTGTGATAAACCTACAGCTAGCATTATATTTCAATGGAAAAATGTTAAAACCATTTCCTCTAAAATTAGGAATGAGCCAAGGATTCCCACTCTCTCCACTCCTCTTCAATATAGTATTAGAATTCCTAGCTAGGGCAATAAGGCAAGAAGGAAACATAAATGGGATCCATAGGGAAAGATGAACTAACGTTTTCCCTCTTTGCAGATGACAAGATTATGTATTTAAATAACCTAATAGATCCCACTCCTAAGTAACTCAATCTGATACAAAACCTTGACAAAGTAGCAGGCTATAAAATTAACTCAAAAATCAACTGCTTTTCTGTATGCCAATCATGAGCAGAGTGAGGTTAAAATCAGGAAAGCAACTCCATTGTAATAGCCTGTAAGATTTAAATAACATGAAATAAACACTATTCAGGAGGCCGAGATCTAAATGTTTTGCTTCAAAACCTGTCCAGGCATAGAAGTCTGTGAGACTCTTCCCTCCAAATAACAACTGGAAATCCAAAAGTGGAGCTGTGGTTCAATGTAGTGCTAGAGCCTTGAGCTGATGAGCTCAGGGACAGCTCCAAGGCCCAGAGTCTAAGCCCCATGATGAAATAAATAAATAAATAAAATGTAAAAACTTAGGAATTAGCTTAACAAAAGAAGGCGGATAGTAGCAGTGGTTCAGGTCTTTCTGAGCTCTCACCAAGATACCAGTTCTAGCATCCTAGAGGAACGTTCACACCTAAAGATCAGTTCTAAGTAACCTTTATCATCACAGAGATGCCAGTCAGAGAGGAAAAAATCAGGCAGCCAGCTGAACAAGGTTGTTTGGAGTGAATGGCTCCTCTCCCCAAACAAACAGCCATGGAAACAAAGCCTCCCACTGGAACCTGAGCGGACAGCACTTCTTGGCAGTGTGGACCTGCCAGCTACAGACAGAGCCTGACCGAGCTGTGAGCCATCACCTATCCATAGTGCAGACCTGCCAATTTCATGGACTCAGACAAACAAGGGAGTTTTTATTTTTATTGATACAGTCCCCTGCTTTTTAATCTGTGAGTTCTTAACCTTAGTATTTCTTGTTTAAGAATTCACAATTGTGAGATGACACCTGTTGCTTTCCTTTGTAATTTTTCAAAGTTTTATCATTGATCTCTCACATATGTATCTTCCTCTTTATTTATAAATGCTTTTTATCCCTCTTGTTTAGTAATAACTTTTATCTTATTTTTTTTCTAAATTTTGTATTCAATTACTTTCAATTACTATACCTTTCTATCACTTTAGGTCAGTTATTCTCACTCTATTCCTGTACTTCATTACTAAATTACTCTTACACATCTACATTACTCTTTTTTTTATCTCCCCTCTCCTTCTTCTCTCAGAGAAACAGAGAAAGAGAAAGAGAGAGAGAGAGAGAGAGAGAGAGAGAATAATAATACCAGCCTCAAACTGTGAACTTTTATTGTCTAGCTAGCTTGGTTATATCTTAAAATTGTAATTGCATGTGTGGTCTTAGTCTTGCTCCCAGAACAAGAAACTCAAGGAAAATGGCAAATGAAGGAATAACATCTTCCCACCCAATATAAACAAGCAATAGAGCAGTCAATGGCAAACTTAGGGGAGCAGTTGGTAAACATGATGAATGAAAAGTTTGAAAACATACAGAAAGATATACATGAATGAGTGGTTTGAATCACCAGTGGTTCACTGAAGATATCAGAACAGAAAATCAAAAGTTTATGAAAATTAACAAAAAGAAACACAAAATAAGAGCTCCTTTGGGACACAGCTCTGAGTGTTAATATTAACAAATGAAAAAATTGCAATCCAACAATTTAATGGTGCACCTTAAATTCTTAGGAAAGGGCAATGAACCATCCCCATCCCTGTAGAAAAAGGCAAATTATTAAAAGTCAAAGCTGAATTCAATGAATTGGAGTCCATAGAAACTATACAAAAAAGTTAACAAAATTGACAGAACCTTAGCAGCAAATCTTACCCAAAAAAGAAGAGAACACACCCCAATAAACAAAATCACAAATAGAATGGAAATATCAAGACAGAAATTAACAAGATGCATGGAAGCATAAGGGAATACTTTTCAAACATTTATTCCAACAAATTTGAGAATCTAGAAGAGCTGGATGAATTTCTAGCTAAGATTAACATTCTGACACTGAACCAAGAAGACATAATCCAACTAAACAGACATATTTCAAGCACTATTTTAAGAAATGGCAATATGAGATCTCTCATCCAAGAAAACCCCAGAGGCAGATGGATTCACAGCTGAATTCTATAAGGTCTTCAGAGTACACATCAATATTCCTCAAGATCTTCAATGAAACTGAAAGCAAAGGCTATTTGCCAAACTTGTTCTATATATCCACTCATCCCAAAAGCAGACTCATTAAAAAAAGAGGACTATAGACCCATTTCTTTGGTGAATATTGATGCAAAACTGCTCAACAAAACACTAGCCAAATATCTCCCGCAATTCATCAAAAAATTATGCACTATGATCAAACAGGATTCATCACATGGATGCAAAACTGGTTCAATATATGTAAGTCAATTAATACATTTTATCACATCAACAGTAGCCAGGACAAGAACCACATGATTGTCTCAATAGATTTAGAAAAGCATTTGACAATATCCAACAGCCCTTTATGTCAAAATCTCCGGAGAAACTGGGAATCCATGGTACATGCCTCATTATAATAAAGGATGTGTATGACAAAACCCATAGCTAGCATTACATTTAATGGCCAAAAGCTAAAGCCACTTCCTCTAAAATCAGGAATGAGACAAGGATGCCCACTGTCTCTTCTCTCCACTCCTCTTTAATATAGTACTAGAATTCCTAGCCAGACCAATAAAGCAAGAAGAAAGCATAAAGGGCATCCAAATCGGGAAAGAGTAAGTGAAACTTTCCCTCTGCACAGATGACATGATTCTGTATTTAAAGAACCCTACAGACTCCAGTACCAAATTGCTTGAGCTGATTCAAAACTTTGGCAAGGTTGCAGGGTTTAAAATTAGCCTGCAAAAGAAACCACTTTCCTATATATGCCAACAATGAGAGGAATGAAGCAAAAAATAGGAAACAACTCCTTTTGCAATAGCCTCAAATAAAATAAAGTGCCTAGGAATTAACTTAACTAAAACTGTAAAAGGTCTTTATAATGAAAACTTTAAAATCCTGGAAAAGGAAATTAAAGCAGAGCTGAGGAAAAGGAAAACCTCCCGTACTCCTGGATTGGAAGAATTAACATCATAAAAATGGCAATCGTGCCAATGGCTATCTACACATTCAGTGCAATACCCATCAATATTCCAATGTTATTTTTTAAAGAAATAGAAGAGGCAATCGAAAATTTCATATGGAATAATTAAAGACACTATATAGCAAAAAAATTCTTAGCAGAAAGAACGGTGCAGGGGGAAATTCAATACCAAACATTAGACTCTAGAACAGAGCTATAATAACCAAAACAGTTTGGTACTGGCACAAGAACAGACTTGAGGACCAATGGAATAGAACTGAAGACCCAGAAAACAACCCACAAACCTACGGCCACCTGACCTTTGATAATTGAGCCAAAATGAAAAAATTGCTGGCAGAACTAGTTAAGCACCTGCAGAAAACTAAAGTTCGATGCTTCTTTGTCACCCTGCACCAGGATTAACTCCACATTTAGAGTTGATCCATTGATCAAAGATCTGGAGATAAAAGCAGATACACTGAAAATTTTACAAGAAGGAATAGAAGGTACACTAGCTCTCCTTGGCACAAGTCGAAATTTTCTTAATAAAGGCCCAGAAACAAGTGAAAGAAAGGCCATATAAATGAGACTGCATTAAGCTGCAGAGATTCTGTATGTCAAAGAGGATAACTAGCAAGCTAAATAGAAAGCTCAGAGAGGGAAAGAAGATCTTCACTAACCACACAATAGACAAAGGCCTCATATCTAAAATATATCAACAGCTCAAAAAATTGAATCACTCCAAAACTAATCTCCAAAAAACAATCATCCCATTAAAAGATGGGCCAAAGATTTAAAGAGAGTCTTCTCTGAAGAAGAAAGAAGAATGTCCTGTAGACACACACATGAAGAAATACTAGACATACCTGGCCATAAAAGAAATGCAAATCAAAACAACTCTGAGATTCCAACTCATTCCAATTAGAATGGCCATGATCAAGAAATCTAATAAAAACGGAGTCTGGAGGGATCACTACTACTCTGTGGGTGGGGTTGTAAACATAGAGCTCCTCTCTGACCCAGCAATTCCACTACTTGGCATTTACCCCATTGTCCAGAAACAAGGACATACTAAATCCACTAGCACAATGATGTTCATTGCAGCACTGTTTATCATAGCAAAGCTATGGAACCAACCCAAATGTCCCTAAGTGGTCCAACAAGGTGTGGTCTTTATACACAATGGAATTCTGTGCACCATCAGAAAGATCAACATTGCCCATTTGCAAGGAAATGGAAAGACTTGGAAAAAAATCATACTAAGGGAAGTAAGCCAGAATCAAAAAACATAGATGCAGTGGTTTCCCTCATTTGTTATAGTTAGTATATACCTTGGACTCTCCCAGCAGAGGATTACAATAGGGCAAAATCTGGATTCATAAGGCCATATAGGATTATGATAAATGAAAGGACCTCCAGGATATGGAAAGGAGAGCCATATAGTGTACTATGTTATTTCTCCTCTCTTGTGTTGTCCCTTGGTTTTCTCATGTTGTTACAGTATCTTACATTTTCATCTGATATACTGTGTATATGTTTAGCTATTTATTTGAAATAGGACAGAGAAGGGGTAAACAAGATGAGGGGTGTGGTCTGGGGGAAAGAAATAGGACAAAAACATGAGAAAGTGTAACAATGTTTTGAAGTAATGCATCTTCTATCTGGTGAACATAATGTATCCTCTATTAATTGCAATTTTAAAAAAATCAAGGCCCTTTATGATGAAAACTTTAAAAACCTAAAAAGGAAAATTAAAGCGGAACTCGGGGAGTGGACCAATCCTCCCATGTTCCTGGTTGGGAGAATTAACATTGTGAAAATGTCGATATTGCCACTGCAACATCCTTTAGTGAAACAGAAAGCAATCCAAAAATTCAAGTGAAATAATAAGAGACACGTAATAGTAAGAACAATCCTTAGAAGGAAAATAGCACTGGGGAATATAAATACCAATCTTCAAACTCTATTACAGAGCTATAGAAATAAACACAGCTTAGCAGTGACACAAGAACCAGCCTGAAGACCCAGGAAATAAGCAGCAGACCCATGGCCACCTAATGTTTGATAAGGAAGCCAAAAAACTAGGATGGAAGAAAGGCAGCCTGTTCAACTAATGGTGCTGGCAGAATTGGTTAGCACATGTAGGAAACCAGACTTGGATCCTTCTTTGTCTCCCTGCATCAGAATCAACTCTAGATGGATCAAAAACCTCGAGGCAAAAGCAGATGTCCTGAAATGTTTATAGGAAGTAATAAGAGATACAATGGTGATCCTTGGCATGGATCAATTCCAGAAACAACCATCTCTTTTGAACGTGGACTAAAGGCTTAAAGAGAGTTCTCTGAAGAGGAAATCAGACTGACCAATAAACATATAAAGAAATGCTCAGCAATGCTTGGCATAAAAGAAATGCAAGTCAAAAACCTTTGGGATTCCACCTCAATCCAGTTTGAATGGCCATTATCAAGAAATCTAATAGCAACTTATGCTGGTGGGGATGTCATTAAAAGGGATCCAAAGTTCTTCAGTCACTTTGGGAGAGCTCCCCTATGACCCAGCCATTCCACTCTTGGGCATCTACTCAAATATCCAGAAACAAGGGCATACTAAACCTACAGTACAGCTATGTTCATTATGGCACAATGCAATTCAATACTGCCATCAGAAAGAACAACATTGACCCATTCGTAAGAAAATGGAAAAAATTTAGAAAAAATCACAGGAAGTGAAGTAAGCCATGCCAAAGATACACTGGCTCCGTGGTTTTCTTCATTTTTTAAATATGTTTTTATTGTAATTAATAGAAGGGTTACATGATATTTGCCAGATAAATGGTGTAAATGATGCATTAATTCCCATATATTGATACCCTTTCACATGTCCCCATTTCCTTCCCCCTCCACCACCCCTCATCTTGTTTTCCCCTGTTCCCTATCCAATTTCAGATAACCAAATTCAAATATATCCAATATATCAGGTAACAAAGTGAGATAGTGTAACAATATGAGATAACCAAGGGACAGTAAAAGTGATGAGAGATAACATAGTACCTTAAGAACAACAATCATTAATTATATGGCTTATGTTTACATCATATTTTAAATGACAAGTTTAACAAACAATTGTTCAAGGAGGGAATCTCTAATTATATTCTGTGGGTCTTAGTCTTTAGAACTTAATCAAAATTAGGCTAACGGTTTGTATGTCATAGGAACATATCAATTTATGAAATAAAACATTATGATTATAGAGTCATATGTTTTTTGTCTATATAGTTATGTTTGTATTTCCATTACCATGTCCATAGCTTTGGGTATGCAGTTATTGAGTCCTCGCTCTTGTACACTTTGGATTTAATAACCGCATATTAAGGATACCCCATGCCTTTTGTTACTTAGGTCTTGACTTGTCTCACTCAGCATGATTCGCTCTAGATTCATCCACTTCCCTGAGAATGCCATTATTTTATCTTGTCTGTTGGCTATGTAGAATTCCATTGTGTATATATACCACATTTTCTGTATCCATTCATCTGCAGTAGGGCATCTGGATTGTTTCCATCTCCAAGCTATTGTGAATAGTGCAGAGATGAATATAGCTGAGCAGGTGTCTTTATAATATCCTGGATCATGCTGTTCAGGATAGATGCCCAGAAGTGGTATGGCGGAATCATAGGGAAGGTCTATTTTCAGTTCTTTAAGGAACCTCCACAGTGCTTTCCAGAGTGGCTGAACTAGTTTGCAATCCCACCAGCAGTGCAGTAGGGTTCCTTTTTCTCCACAACCCCGCCAGCAATTGTCATTGTGGGAGTTCAAAATCTTGGCCATTCTTGTTGGGGTAAGGTCGTATCTTAGGGTTGTTTTAATTTGCATTTCTTTTCTGACCATAGATGATGAACATTTTCTCATATGTTTTTCTGCCATTTTAATCTTCTTCTGATAGGTCTCTCTTTAGTTCCCTTGCCCATTTAGTGTGTGGTTTATTGGGTTTTTGGGGGATTAGTTTCTTGAGTTCCCTGTAGATACTAGATATTAAGCATTTGTCAGATATATTGTTGGTGAATATCTTTTCCCAGTTGGTTGGATGTCTCTCTACTTTTGTAACTATGTTTTTATCTGTACAGAAACTTTTTATTTTTAGGTAGTCCCATTTATCGAGTCTCTCTCCAATCCGTTGTGACCCTGGGATTCTGTTCAGGAATCTGTTGCCTGTACCTATGAGTTCCAGTGTCTCTCCTACATTATCATGTAACAATTTCATGGTTTCTGGTCTGACGTTGAGTGTAAGTAACCAGAAAATCGCCATTACAAGATGGCGCCAATTCCCGCTGTTTGCCTTATTGTTTTGAATCTGTTGATCCGTGAAGTTAAGGAAGTGGAATGCCTAATCACGCTCCTCCTGCATGATCGGAAGTCTGCCTACCGCCATATTAGGGTCTGCCCAAAGTGTGCTATATGATTGGCTTGTTTACAAGAGGAAGCAAAACTGATTGGTTAAGAGAGCCTTCTAAGGCGAGGTTAAGAGGAAGTGGGAGGAGAAACGAGAGGGAGAAAGGAGAGAGAGATGGGAGGAGAGAAACTGTGAGCGGGCTGAAAAAAACATGGCTTGAGAAGAAGTCCTAATTGTTGTGATTTTCCTTGCGGGCCGAGGGGATCGCAACAACTGGTGGCCCGTACGGGGAGGACTTCAGAACTCAAGGTGGTGCACCGGTAAGTCCCAGGTAAGAGGGACCAATTTATTTTGCTCTCTTCTGTAGGTAAAGAGAGAGCGGAGAAAAGCTCTGGAATGGGAGCCTCAGAATCGTCACAGTTAGTGACTGCTCTTTGCGCGCTACTGCGCGCTAAGAATTTGAAAGTGAAACAGTATCTTGAGACTTTTCCTCCTTAATGTGGAGGAAGGTAGCCCCTTGGTTCTCTGTGTCAGGAAATCTGTTGTTGCCTACTTGGGATAAGTTAGGGAGAGACTTGGATGCCGTGGCAGATCAAGGACATCTAAGGCCCGGAGTAAAACCCATTTGGAAACTAGTTAGGAGCTGTTTGTCTGATGAGTGCTGCTCCGGCGCGCTAGTGGAAGGAAAAATAGCATTGGAGGAATTTAAGGAGGAAAGGTCAGAATCCAGGAGCGAGAATTCAGGGGAGGATCAAATGATTCCTTCTATTTATCCCCCCTTGCCACCTGAAAATATGCAGGAGGAGTCTGACCCGGAAGAGCCTGCATTAGGTGCAGTATCCCAGCTTAGTGCTATCTCAGACTGGAAAAGGTCGCATAAGAGGTTGGACCTTAATACAGGGCAGAAAGCTCCTCATTTTGAGGTGCTGCACCCGCCCCCTCCTTTTCCTCCTCCTTCTGCTCCTCCTGCTGCAGGTGTTGGACGCTCCCGAGCTCCAGAAGTGTGGAAACAAGTACAAAAGGAACTTTGTCTTGGATGCCCAGTTTTTCAAGGACCCTGTGTGCGTTCCTCAGTGGCCACTTCCCTCTGAAAAATTACTTGCAGCCCAAGCCCTGGTATGTGAACAGTTGGATTTAGGACATGTCCGCCCCTGAGTGTCTCCCTGGAATACTCCTATATTTGTTATCAAGAAAAAAATCTGGAAAATGGCGACTATTACATGATTTGCGAGCAATCAATAACCAAATGCAGATCATGGGGCCTGTTCAACGAGGACTGCCTTTACTTTCTACTTTGCCTCGAGAATGGCCCATAATTGTTATTGATATAAAAGATTGCTTCTTTTCCATTCCGCTGAATACTATGGATACTTGTAGGTTTGCATTCACCCTACCCTCTATAAACCAAGAGAGCCCAGATGAGCGTTTTGAATGGGTTGTGCTGCCTCAGGGAATGGCCAATAGCCCCACCTTGTGTCAATTGTATGTGCATGCAGCTTTAGTTCCTGTTTGGGAGAAGTTTCCATCGGTGCGGTGCTTACACTGTATGAAGATATCTTGTTACCTTCCAAAGATCAAAATATATTGGACAAGGCTTTTGCCACATTAATTAATTGCCTGGAAAATAGAGAATTATTCATAGCCCCAGAAAAAGTACAGAAGGATAGGATAGTGCAGTACTTAGGAAGTAAAATAACATCCCCAAAAATAAGGCTTTTGAAATGGCAATTGCGAAAAGACCATCTTAAGACTTTGAATGATTTTCAGAAACTTTTGGGAGACATTAATTGGATTCGAGCCTCCTTGCCTATGAGTAATTGTGAATTGAAACCCTTATATGATTTATTGCAAGGTTCATCTGCCTTGGAGTCACCGAGAGAGTTGACCCCTGCGGCTAGAAAAGTCTTAGAAATTTTAGAAGAAAAACTAAATTTGACATTTTTACAAAGAATAGAGCCAGGGCGAGAAATTTCTTTAATTATTTTAGCCTCGTTCCAACAACCCACAGGAGTGTTATGGCAGGATAGACCTTTAGCGTGGATCCATCCGAAAATGTCCCCCGCCAAATCCATTGAATATTATCCCACGGCATTTGCCAATTTATCCATTTTAGGAATTAAATTTAGCATACAACATTTCAGCTATCAGCCTAATTTTCTTATAATTCCATATAATACCCATCAAGTTCAAGTTTTAAATGCCACCATTGATGAATGGTCTATTTTAAATTGTATGTTTATTGGGAAAGTTAATAATCACTATCCCAAAATCCTTTTTTACAATTCTTTAAGGAACATCCAATTGTTTTTCCAGTAATTACTGCCAAGCAACCCATACCCGGAGCAGTTAATATTTTTACTGATGGTTCCAAAAATGGGTTGGGACCCTATTTGGTTGAGGGTCAGGAACCAGTATTATGTCAGTTTCAGCCTGGGTCGGCACAACAAATAGAATTCCAGGTTGTTATTTCTGTATTTAAAAATTGCTCTTTCTCTTTTAATATTATTTCTGATTCTGCATATGTAGTTAATGCTTTGCAGTCTTTAGAAGCTGCAGGACCCATAAGTAAAAGTAGCACTGTATGTAATTTGTTTATGCAATTGCAGGAATTAATTTGTGCTCGAAAATCCCCTTTTTTCCCATTGTGTTTACGTGCCCACACAGGTTTGCCTGGGCCCCTAAGTCTAGGCAACGATGTAGTGGATAAGTGTACGCGTATGCAAATGGCTTTTGCTGTATTTACCCTAGAAGTGCAGGCCCAAGAATTTCATAGTCAATTTCATGTTAATGCTCTCGCACCCTGCAATCTCGGTTTAAATTGTCTGGTCAAGCCGCCAGGCAGATTATATTAAATTGCCCAAGATGTGTTACCCATCTTCCAGTTGTGCCATTCGGTGTTAATCCCCGTGGCTTACTTCCCTTAAAAATTTGGCAAATGGATGTTACTCATGTTACAGAATTCAGGAAGTTAAAATATTTACATGTTTCAGTTGATACATGTTCAGGAATTATTCATGCTACCCCTTTAGGGGGAGAGACTACTCATCATGTAATTATTCATTGTTTGGAAGCTTGGGCTTCCTGGGGAATGCCTTATCTTATTAAAACAGATAATGGTCCTGCCTATACAAGTAAACAATTTGGTGCCTTTTGCCAAACCATGGGAGTGCAGGTTTCCCATGGATTGCCTTATAACCCTCAAGGTCAGGGTATTGTGGAACGAGCTCACCGCACCTTAAAAATTTATTTACAAAAACAAAAAGGGGGAATTGGGTATAAAAGGACACCAAAAGAAAGAATTTCATTAGCCCTTTTTACTATAAATTTTTTAAATTTGGATATTCAAGGCCATTCTGCCACTGAGCAGCACACCACTCCAATTATAGGGCAATTCAAGTGATTGGTAAAGTGGAAGGATATATTAACTGGCCAATGGAATGGGCCAGACCCCGTACTCTCATGGGTACGAGGAGCAGTTTGTGTGTTTCCACAGGATTCACAGGATCCTATTTGGGTGCCGGAATGACTGGTGAGAAAAGCGCAAGAAGATGATCATAAACAAGATATTGCTGATAGCATTGATCTGCCCGCTGGTGGAGCCTCGTCTACTATGGGCCGTGATGAAGACGTTCCCATTACCGATGCCTGTGACTAGTACCTCTAGAGTTTTTCCATATTTGTTACTGCCAATGGTTCATTACAACTTCCTTATGTCCCTTTTAGTTTGGAGTTAGGAAATTATAGTTTAGCCGTGCATTTGAAGGCTACATTATGTTTTGTTGTATCTCAAAATGCTACTAATGGTGATTGTATACAGCTGGATAAGCAAGAGATAGGAGTGTTTGCAAAAAAATGTTTCTCAGGATAAACGTGTATTAAGTCTTACTGCCCTAGCTCCCTTAGCCCCTTATTCGGAGTTTTTAGGGAATGCCAAAGTACCTTTACTGTATCCTAGGTGTAAGTCAAAATTGGTATGGCCGTGGGAGTGGACAGGATGCCAGAGTTCCAGAGCGGTGGGATTAAAATCTGGTTTTGCTTTTACCCCTTTTATTGCTAAATTTGCCAATAGTACTTTTGTTAGTAATTATAATTTTACCTATCATTTACCTCGTTATTCTCATCCTGAGAATCCCTTTAATGTTTGGTTAATGTGTGGAAAATATGCTTGTAGTAGTGCTAATGCCTTGGCCTTTTTGCAAGATGGGATGATTAGTTATTGTAATTATACTTGTACAAATTCTAATTGTATGATGTCAGATGGTTCAATTTATAATGATCATGTTAGATATAATTCTTCCCGCAAATATCAGGCCAATTTTGATGCTAGCCCTGTTTGTGTTTGGCCTCCTTTTATGTTTCTTGTTTTTGATTATAATATTGTTAATGGTTCTTTTTTAAATTGTTCACAAAATCGATGTTATTTGAGCCAATGTTGGAATGCTAGTCTGTTTAATGCTGCTGTGGTTATGAGATTGTCAACATTTGTTCCTGTTCCAGTCCAAGTGCAAGAGAAGGACTTGATTGTAAAGTTAAAGAGACCGAGGAGTGACCTTGGGGTCACTGCTTTGGTTGTCTTGATCTTGTCTTTGATCGCAACAGCTGCTGCTAGTGCTGCTGCCCTGGTGACATCAGTTCAGACTGCTGCAACCGCAAATAGACTATCCGAGGCTGTTTCTCAAGCGATGGACACACAGATACAAGTTAATCATCACCTTTATCGTGGATTTATGGTGTTAAATCAGAGAGTGGACTTACTGCAGGAACAGTTGGATCTTGTATATAGTTATGCTCAACTTGCTTGTGTGGGTACGGGTAGTGGATTATGTATTACTTCTTTGACTTATGATATTTTTTCTCATGCTTCCAATTTGTCTAGAAGGTTAGGGAAAATGTTGACGGAATCCTGGTCTTTAGAATTTGAAATTCTTACCAATCAGTTGCGCTACGAAATTATGATTGTTAATACCACGCGGGTAAATATTGACACTGTGGAAGATTTTGTAAATTGGGTTTCCAGCTCTTTTAATTGGATTAAGGAATGGGCAGGACGTGTATCTTTAATTGTATTGTTGAGCGTGGGTCTAGGCGTTTTGTGTTGGATTGTGTTTGCATTACACAGACAAATACTGAGGCAGAGGAAGCGTGATCAACTGATAATAAAACAGGCATTAATGGCTATCACTATGGAACAACCCCCCCCAGGTATGGTTAAGCATGCTGGACTAGTAGTCAAAGACAGGTAAGTGCGGAGATTGGTCTTGATACCAACCTAAGACAGACCACGATGCTCGAGTATCTTGTGTCCATGACGGGTAAGGATCAAGAGGCATCTCCCCAAACTAAGACAGGCATGGTCCCTTGCTACTGTGCTGGGAATGACAGGAGGTTCTGCAGGCCTCTTACCATTCCTACTACAAATAAACAAAAAAGGGGGAGATGTAGGTAGCCAGAAAATCGCCATTACAAGATGGCGCCAATTCCCGCTGTTTGCCTTCTTGTTTTGAATCTGTTGATCCGTGAAGTTAAGGAAGTGGAATGCCTAGTCACGCTCCTCCTGCGTGATCGGAAGTCTGCCTGCTGCCATAATAGGGTCTGCCCAAAGTGTGCTATATGATTAGCTTGTTTATAAGAGGAAGCCAAACTGATTGGTTAAGAGAGCCTTCTAAGGCGAGGTTAAGAGGAAGTGGGAGGAGAAACGAGAGGGAGAAACGAGAGATAGATGGGAGGAGAGAGAAATTGCGAGCGGGCTGAATAAAACGTGGCTTGAGAAGAAGTCCTAATTGTTGCGATTTTCCTTGCCGGCCAAGGGGATCGCGACCTTTGAGGTCTTGGATCCACTTTGAGTTAATGCTTATGCATGGCGAAAGGCTAGTGTCAATTTTTAGTTTTCTGCATGAGGCTGCCCAGTTTTGCCAGCACCAATAATTGAATAGACTGTGTTTGTTCCATTGTACATCTTTGGCTCCTTTGTCAAATACAAGTTGCCTATACGTATTTGGTTCTATTTCTGAGTCTTCTATTCTGTTCCACTGATCTTTTGGTCTGTTTTTGTGCCAGTACCAAGCAGTTTTTGTTACTATGGCTCTATAGTAGAGTTTGAAGTCTGGTAGTATAATACCACCAGCATTGCTCTTTTTGCCTAGAATTGTTTTGGCTATTCTACGTCTTTTCTTGTTCCATCTGAATCTTTGGATTATATCTTCAATTTCCATAAAGAATGTCTTTGGGATTTTGATAGGAATTGTATTGAATTTGTATATCAGTTTTGGCAATATAGCCATTTTCACTATGTTGATTCTCCCTAGCCATGAGCATGGGATGTCTTTCCATTTCCTAGTGTCCTCTTTAATTTCTTTCATTAGGCTTTTATAATGTTCATTGAATAATTCCTTTACTTCTTTGGTTAAGTATATTCCTAAGTATTTTATTCTTTTGGGGGCTATTGCGAATGGGATCATTTTCTTAATTTGGCCTTCTGTTTGGGTATTGTTGGTGTATAAGAAGGCTACTGACTTCTGAAGGTTGATTTTGTATCCTGCCAATTTGCTAAAGTGGTTTATTAATTCTAGAAGCTTGGGAGTGGAGTTTGTTGGGTCACTCAAGTAGAGGATCATGTCGTCTGTGAATAAGGATAGTTTAATTTCTTCTTTCCCTATGTGGATCCCTTTGATGTCCTTTTCTTGTCCTATTGCTCTGGCTAAGGATTCCAGCACTATATTGAAGAGAAGTGGAGAGAGTGGGCATCCCTGTCTAGTTCCTGATTTTAAGGTAAATGGTTGCAGTCTTTCACCATTTAGTATTATACTGGCTGTAGGTTTTTCATATATAGCTTTCACTATTTTGAGGAATTATCATATGATTCTTATCTTTAGCTCTATTGATATGATGTATTACATTGATTGATTTGCAAATGTTAAACCAGCCTTGCATATGTGGGATGAAGCCCACTTGATCATAGTGTATGATTTTTTTAATTTGTTTCTGGATTCTGTTGGCTAATATTTTATTGAGCAGTTTTGCATCTGTGTTCATTAGAGAGATACGTCTGTAGTTTTCTTTTGTTGGGTCTTTCCCTGGTTTGGGGCTGAGAGTAATATTAGCTTCATAAAATGAGTTTGGTATTGCTCCTTCTGTTTCTATTTCTCAGAAAAGTTTCAAGAGTATAGGCATTATTTCATCTTTAAATGTCTTGTAGAATTCCGCAGTGAAACCATCTGGACCTGGGCTTTTTTTTGGTTGGCATTTCCCTGATTGCTTCCACAATTTCGTTGTAAGAAATTGGTCTGTTCAATTTGTTTACCTCATCGTTGTTCAGTCTGGGTAGCCTATATTTATTTAAGAAATCATCCATTTCTACTAGATTTTCTTGTTTCTTTGAATATAGACCCTGGTAGTACCTATTCATTATGCACTGAATTTTTTGGGAATCAGTTGTGATTGTTACCGTGGGGTCTCTAATCTTGTTTATTTGAGTCTCCCCTTTCCTTTTTTTGATTAATCGTACCAAGGGTCTGTCAATTTTGTTGACTCTTTCAAAGAACCAACTTTTTGATTTATCAATTTTTTGTATAATAGATCTTATTTCAATCTCTGAAATTTCTGATTTTATTTTTGTTACTTCTGTCCTTCTAGCTGTTTTAGAATTAACTTTTTCTTGCTCCTCTAGGTGTTTCAGTTTTTTTAAGGTTATTTACATGCCCTTCTTCTGTCTTTTTAATATGCACTCGTAGTGCGATAAATTTGCCTCTTAGAACTGCCTTTGCTGTGTCCCATAAGTTTCTTTGTGATGTTTCTTGATTGTCGTTACATTCAAGGAAGTTTTTAATTTCATTTCTTATCTGATCTGTTACCCAGGGGTTATTCAAAAGTGTGTTGTTCAGTTTCCATGTCATTGAATGTTTTTTGACTTTGACTGCATTGTTCAGAATTAGTCTGACTCCACTGTGGTCTGACAGGATGCATGGGATTATATCAGACTTCTTGTATCTGCTTAAGTTTTCTGTATGAACTGTTATATGATCTATTTTGGAGTGTGTTCCATGTGCTGCTGAGAAAAATGTAAAACGTTTCACCATTGGGTGGAAGACTCTGTGTGTGTCTGTTAAGCCCAGCTGGGCTATGTTGTCATTTAAGTCGATGGTGTCTTTGCTTAACTTTTGTTGAGTTGACCTGTCATTTGTTGAGAGTGGAGTATTGAGGTCACCGACAATGATTGTGTTTGAGTCTATCTTGTTCTGTAGTTCTAATACAGTTTGTTTGACGAATTTGGGTTCTCCCGTGTTGGGGGAGTAGATGTTTATAACTGTAATATTATGGGCATGGACTGTATCTTTTACTAATATATAATGGCCATCTCTATCTTTGTGTACTGATTTTACTGAGAAGTTAATTTTATTGGAGATTAAGATTGCTACTCCTGCTTTTTTGCATGGTGCATTGGAGTGGAAAATTCGTTTCCAGCCTTTCACTTGGAATTTGTTTCTGTCTTTGGCAGTGAGGTGTGTCTCTTGGAGGCAACATATGGATGGATGGTGTTTCTTAATCCAGTCTGCTGCTCTGTGTCTTTTGATTGGATTGTTCAGCCCGTTTACATTTAGGGAGATTATGGAGACATGGTCAGTGTCCATTGTTGTTATTTATTTTTACTTCTATGTTTCTTTCTCTTTTTTCCCCTTTTGTGTTTAGTGAGTTATAGATGTTTTCTTCTTGATGGGGGTTCTTTATGTTCTACAATTTGTTCTCGATTAATTAATATTTTTTGAAACGCTGGTTTAGTGTGCACGTATTCATAAAGCTTCTCTTTGGAGTGAAATATTCTTGTTTCTCCCTCAAATGTAAATGCTAGTTTTGCTGGATATATCAGTCTGGGTTGGCAGTTATTGGTCTTCAGGACATCAATAATGGTTTCCAAGCTTTTCTTGCATTTAGGGTTTGTGTGGAGAGATCGGCTATAATTCGAATGTTCTTCCCATTATAATATAGCTCCTTCTTGGTATTCGGGTCTAATGTCTTTACTGTGATATGTCTAGGTGAGTTCCTTCTAGGATCTTGCCTGCTTGGGGTACTGAAACATTCAATAATGTGAATATTTTCCCTTTTGAAGTTGGGGAAGTTCTCTGCCATGATTTTGGTGAATAAAGGTTGCATAACTTTGTCCTGGAATTCGGCCCCCTCCTCAATCCCTATTATAGGAAGATTAGACTTCTTTGCTGCATCTGCTAGTTCCTGGTGCTCTCTCTGGTAGATTCTGACTGATTTTCCAAGGTGGCAATTCTCTGTTCCAGCTCTTGTGTTTTGTCTTCCGTTTCTGATGTTCTATTCTCCATCTCCGTCAATCTGCTGCTTAATGCCTCCATTTTTGCTTGAAGTGTGAACGTTGAGCTGATCATGTCTGCTCTGAGGGTATTAATCTTTTCTTCCATTTCTCTTTTGAATTCGAGGAGCTCTTTGGAGATTTCCTGCTTATGTTCCTGGAATTGTTTTTGGAATTCTGTTTTATTCTCTTTAGTCATGTTCACAATCACCTCGTTGAATAGGGTCATGTTTCGTGTCTCTTCAGGTGTCATTTCTTGGGTGGTGACATCGCTCTTGTTGCCTTTTGGGCTTTGTGTGGGACTTTGATTATTTATGTATGTTGTGATTTCGTCTCTGGAGTCCTCGGCATCGAGAACTGTTGTTTTAGTTTGCTCTCTAGTCAGTAGGTAGCGGTCTTTGCTTGGATTGGGACTGTGGTTCTGGGAATATGTGAATACCTGTGGTTCTCAGCCAAATTGATTCCTCTGCTGACTCTGTCAGAGTTCGCCGTTTTTGTAGGTGTTCATTCGATTCCCCGAGGCTGTGTGCTGCTGTACATCTAGCTCTCAGCCCAGCCAGTGGCCTCACAGTGGGCCGTGGGATGGATCTGCGAGCTTCTGTCTCAGTGTTCTGGGTAGATGGTTGGTTTCCCTGTGCTGCTTCTTGGGGTGGGTCCCCCGCCAAGGATCTGGGGTTTGGGAGTTTCCAGGGGCTTTCAGCAGGACCTGCAGCTGTCCACTCTGTTCCCAGGGGCATGGCCCAGCTCAGGATGTGGGCTCCAAGGGCGGAGCTGAGCCTTTCTGATTCTCAGAAGGTGAGTTTGGCTGCTGGTCGGCCCTTCAGTTCCCTGCTGCTTTGTCAGAGAGTCTGTGATTGTCAGGGGAGCCCCTTGGTGCTGTCTCGCTCAGGATTCCCAGCTGGAGAATGCCCGGCTCAGGATTTGAGGAGGACAGATGCTGGCTCCTATTGTCCCGTACACCCCACCCACTGTTGTAAGGCAGGGACACAGCGCTCCCCACTCTCCAGACCCAGTGGCCTGGGAGAGGAACCAGGTGGGTGGGTGGGAGCTGGGACATCCCCGCCTCCCCTGGTGGAGTACTGGGTCTTGGCATAGCTCCCTGGTCAGTCTCCAGTCAGAGGCCTGGGAGAGGAACCTGGTGGGCCGGTGGGAACTGGGACACCTCCGCCTCCCTTGGTGGGGTGCTGGGTCTTAGTGCCTCCCGCCTGTCAATCTCCAGTCATTAGCCTGGGGGAGAGGGCTGTTGAGGGAAGGGACAGGATTCTAAATTCCTTGCCCCCCTGGTCCTGCTCCTCTCAGGCGGGGTAGAGGGGTCTGAGTTAAGTTCTATGGCTTGGCACCCACTCTGTGTTTGCAGGCCGCCTGCTGTACTCACACCTCTGCATTCCTCTGAGGGTGCTGCATGGTGTTGGAGAATCCGTCATTCCCCTCGGATCTCCACCAACGCTTGTGGTCCGCGTCTGGGTTCTGCTGCTTGCTGCTCTGGTTCCGCGTCTGGGTTCCACTGATTCTGGGGCTCGCTGACACGGTTCTATGCTGCTTTCTGCAGATCGGGGTTGTCCAGCCCGGCATGGACCAGCATGACCAGGCACTGCCCGGACTGGCTCCCTCCACCACCCCCTCCACCGCCGCTTTTCCTGGCTCAGAGGTGGCACGGTGGGGGAGGGCTCTGAATTCTTTGAGAAACCTGGATGTGAGCTTTATCTGGATTTCTTTTCAGGTTTGGGTCTTTTTCCATTGCTTCTTGAGTTTGTTGTTCTGGATTTCTTAAGGTAATTGATTTGTGGGACTCCCTGGTTCTCTCTTTTTGTGAGAGAGAGCTAGGCAGCATCCCTATTGTCTCGGCGCCATCTTCCTCTCTGGTTTTCTTCATTTTTTTCTTGTAATTAGTAAAAGGGTTACATGATATTTGCCAGATAGAAGGTGCATTAATTCACATACATTGATATCCTTTCACATGTCTTGATCCCATTTCCCTCCCCCCCCACAACCCCCACCCAACTTGGTTTCCCCCCTTCCCTATCAAATTTCAAATATCCAAATACAAATAAATTCAATATATCAGATAACTAAGTGAGATACTATACCAATATGAGATAACCAAGGGACAGCAAAGGAGATAAGAGATAACATAGTACATTAAGGACAACAATCATTCATTATATGGCTTTTGTTTCAATATCCTGGAGGTCCTTTCAATTAGCTTCACATTATATGTCCTTATGTATCAAGATTTTGCTCTACTGCAGATCTCTGCTAGTAGAGCCCAAGGTTTCTACCGATTATGATGAATGAGGGAAACCATTGAGCCTAAGTTCCTTTGAGTATGGCTTACTTCACTTAATATGATTTGTTCTAAGTCTTTCCATTTCCTAACAAATGGGACGATGTCATTCTTTCTGACAGCAGCATAGAATTCCATTGTGTACAAATACCACAACTTGTTGATCCACTCATCAACTGAGGGACATCTAGGTTGGTTCTATATATTTGCTATGGTGAATAGTGCTGCAATGAACATTGTTGTGCTAGTGGATTTAGTATGTCCTTGTTTCTGGATGGTTGGGTAAATGTCAAGTAGTGGAATTTCTGGGTCATAGGGGAGTTCTATGTTTAGCCTTTTGAGGCACTGTCACACTGCTTTCCATAGTGGTTGAATGAGTTTGCACTCCCACCAACAGTGTAGTAGAGATCCCTCCTGGCCACATCCTCTCCAGCATCTGTTGTCATTCGTTTTCCTGATCCTGGCCATTCTAACTGGAGTGAGGTGGAATCTTAGAGTTATTTTGATTTGCATTTCTTTTATGACCAGAGATGTTGAGCATTTCTTCATGTGTCTATAGGCCATTTTTGTTTCTTCTTCAGAGAAGACTCTCTTTAAGTCTTTGGCCCATTTTTTTAATGGGGTGGTTGTTACTTTGGAGGTTAGTTTTGGAGTAATTCAATTTTTTGAACTCTTGATATATTTTAGATATGAGGCCTTTGTCCATTGTTTGGTTGGTGAAGATCTTCTCCCACTCTGTAGTCTTCCTGATTAGTTTACTAGCTGTGTCCTTTGCATTACAAAAGCTCTGCAGTTTAATGCAGTCCTACTTATCCAGCCTTTCTCTGATTTGTTGTGATTCTTGGTCCTTATTAAGAAAGTTTCAACCTGTGCCAAGGAGGCCTAGTGTATCTCCTATTCCTTCCTGTAAAGTTTTCAGTGTGTCAGCTTTTACCTTGAGGTATTTGATCCATTTGGAGTTAATTCTAGTGCAAGGTGACAAAGAAGGATCCAGTTTAGTTTTCTGCAGGTGCTTAACCAGTTCTGCCAGCACAACTTGTTGAAGAGGCTGTCTTTCTTCCATTCTATTTTTTTTGGCTCCCTTGTCAAAGATTAGGTGGCCATAGGTCTATGGTTTAATATCTGGGTCCTCAGTTCTATTCCATTGGTCTTCAGGCCTGTTCCTGTGCCAGTACCAAGCTGTTTTGATGATTATAGCTCTGTAATAGAGTCTAAAGTTTGGAATTGAAATTCCTCCAGCGCTGTTCTTTCTGCTAAGAAGTGTTTTTGCTATACGGGGTCTTTTATTATTCCATATGAAATTTTGGATTGCCCCTTCTATTTCTTTAAAGAATGACATTGGGATGTTGATGGGTATTGCATTGAATTTGTAGATAGCTCTTGGCAAGATTGTCATTTTCACAATGTTGATTCTTTCAATCCAGGAGCATGGGAGGTTTTTCCATTTCCTTAGTTCTGCTTTAATTTCCTTTTTTAGGGTTTTAAAGTTTTCGTCAAAAAGGTCCTTTACATTCTTAGTTAAGCTAATTCCTAGGTACTTTATTTTCTTTGAGGCTATTGTGAAAGGAGTTTCTTTCCTGATTATTGCCTCGTTCCTCTCACTGTTGGTGTAAAGGAAGGCAGTTGATTTTTGAGAGTTGATTTTATAGCCTACTACCCTTCCAAAGTTCTGAATCAGCTCAAGGAGCTTGGGAGTAGAGTCTCTAGGATTCTTTAAATACAGAATCATGTCATCTGCAAAGAGGGATAGTTTTATTTCCTCTTTCCCTACGTGGATACCCTTTATGCTTCCTTCTTGCCTTATTGCACTGGCTAGGAATTCTAGTACTATGTTAAAGAGGAGTGGAGAGTGTGGCCATCCTTGTCTCGTTCCTGATTTTAGAGGGAATGGCTTTAGATTTTCCCCATTAAGTGTAATACAAGCAGTAGCTTTCTCATACACAGCCTTTATTACATTGAGGAATGTTCCATGGATTCCTAGTTTCTCCAGAGCTTTTAACATAAAGGGGTGTTGGATCTTGTCAAATGCCTTTTCCGCGTCTATTGAGACAATCATGTGATTTTGTCCTTGCTCCTATTGATGTGTTGAATTATATTAATTGATTTGCATATGTTGAACCAGCTTTGCCTCCCCGTGATGAATCCAGTTTGATCATAGTGTATAATTTTTTTGATGAGTTGTTGTAGACGGTTGGCCAGTATTTTGTTGAGAAGTTTTCCATCGATGTTCATCAAAGATATAGGTCTATAGTTCTCTTTCTTTGATGAATCTCTGTCTTGTTTGGGCATGAGGGTTATGCTGGCTGCATAGAATGAGTTTGGTAAGGAACCTTCATTTTCAATTTTGTTGAAGAGCTTGAGGAGTATTGGTGTGAGCTCTGCTTTGAAGACCTTATAAAATTCAGCTGTGAATCCATCTGGCCCTGGGCTTTTCCTGGGTGTAAGTTCTCTTATTGCCATTTCTATTTCAAAGATTGAAATAGGCCTGTTGAGTTGGCTTAGTTCTTCTTGGTTCAGTGTGGGTATGTTAATATTGGCTAGGAATTCATCCATTTCATCTAGATTCTCAAATTTGTTGGCATAAAGGTTTCAGAAGTATTCCCTCATGATATTCTGGATCTTGGTAACTTCTGTCGTGATATTACCATTTTCATGTGCGATTTTGTTTATTTTCATATGCTGTCTTCTTTTTTTGGTAAGATTTGCTAAGGGCTTGTCAATTTTGTTAATTCTTTCAAAGAAACAACTCCTTGTTTTGTTGATTCTTTATACAGTTTTTTTGGATTCTAAATCATTTAATTCTGCTTTTATTTTAATTATTTGCTTTCTTCTACTGGGATTAGGGTTGGTTTGTTGCTCTTTTTCCAGGAGCTTAAGGTGAGACATTAACTTGTTGGTTTGCAATTTTTCCAACTTGTTGTTGTAGGCACTCAGGGCTATAAATTTTTCTCTGAGTACTGCCTTTGCTGTGTCCCAAAGAGTTGGTATTTTGTGTGCTCCTTACTGTTAAATTTCATAAACTGTTGGATTTCTGTTCTGATCTCTTCGATGACCCATTGGTGATTCAACAATGTGTTGTTCAGTCTCCATGAGTTACAGGGTTTTCGCTGGTGGACATGTGTGTTCAGTTCCAGTTTGATGCCTTTGTGGTCTGAGAGTGTACATGGAATAATTTCCGTGTTTCTGAATCTGTCCAGGTTTGTTTTATTGCCTAAGATGTGATGTATTTTGGAAAATGTTCCATGTGCTGCTGAGAATAATGTATATTATGTTGTTGCTGGGTGGAATATTCTGCAGATGTCTGTTAGATCTAGTTGGTCTATATAGTTGTTCAGTTCTAAGGTTTCTCTGTTGAGTTTTTGCCTTGTTGATCTGTCCATATGTGAGAGTGGTGTGTTAAAGTCACCGACAATCACTGTGTTTCGATCTCTGTATGGTTTCAGTGTAAGTAAAGTTTGCTTGATGAAGTTTGAGCTCCGGGATTGGTTGTGTAAATATTTAGGATCGTTATGTCTTCATGGAGGAAACATCCCTTTAGTAGTATTTAGTAACCTTCTGTGCCTTTTTTTTTTACTAATTTTAGTTTGAAGTCTATTTTATCTGATATGAGGATGGCAACTCCAGCCTGTTTATGGGGGCCATTAGCTTGATAGAGTTTATTCCAAGCTCTCACTTTGAACAGATGATTGTTTTTTTGGGTAAATGTGCCTCTTGAAGACAGCAGAAAGATGGCTCTTGCTTTTTGATCCAACTAGACAGCTTATGCCATTTAATTGGAGAGTTAAGCCCATTGATATTGAGAGTTAGGTTGAGAGATATTTATTAGGTCATACCATTTTTAAAAGCTTTGTTTTGCCTGTGTCTTTACATTTCTTGTGGTCCTTAGATGGTATGCTGTTTAGGTGCCATTTCTTTTCCTATATTGCATTTATTTAGGTTTTCTATGTATAGAACATCTTTGAGATTCTCTGTAGTGTTGGTTTTGTTTTGACATATTGTTGCAGCTTTTCCCTGGAATGGAATGTTTTTATTGTTCCCTCAGTTATGAATGAGAGCTTAGCTGTATACAGGATTCTTGGTTGGTAGTTATTTGACTTCAGAGCATGACATATGTGCTTCCAGTCACTTCTTGCTTGCATGGTCTCTGCTGAGAAATCTGGGGTTATTCTGATTGGTTTTCCTTTATAGGTTACTGAACCCTTTTCCCTGGCTGCCTTTAGGATCCTTTTTTTGGTTTCTATTGATCCAGTTCAGATTACGATGTGGCGGTGGGATGTTCTTTTCTGGTCGGGTCTGTTTGGGGTTCTAAAAGCTTCTTGTATCTGGAGGGGCCTGCCCTTCTGGATGTTTGGGAAATTCTCTGAGATGATTCCCTGAAGTATATTTCCAATACCATTGACCTCTTTCTCCACGCCCTCCTCAATACCAATTAGCCTTAAATTAGGCTTCCTAATTGTATCTTGGACCTCCTGAAGTGCTCTCTCATTTTTCCTAGATTTGGATTGACTCATTTTTCTGTTCTTTCTCTATAATAACTAAATTATCTTCAGCCCCGGAAATTCTCTCCTCTGCATTGTCTAACCTGCTATCAAAACTATCCACTTCATTTTTCATCTCCCTTGCTTCTAATTGCTCAGTTTTGATGCCTTGCATCTCTTCTTTTAAATCATGTATGTATTTCTTTAGCTCCTTGATTTCCATTTGAGTGGTTAGCTCAGTAGCTTTACTTTCTTTGAACATTTGCTGGAGTTCGGTCAGCTTTTTATCTGTGGATTCTATGAATTCATCCATCTTTCTTTGAAAAACCTTTATTATGGCCTCCTGTATGGCTTCTTCTTTTTCACTTATCACCTTGTTTAAGGTTTCCTCTTGTTCAGCTATGGCTTCATCCCTTATCTCTTTCTTTATATTTTCACATTTTTCATTCATGATGTTTATCAATTGCATTTGTACAGCACTTGGAAGACTCTCCTCTAGGATTGCCAGTGACTGTTCCATTGTCTGTTTACATTGGGTGGGGGATGTTGTTTCTTGATTTGACATTTTTCTTGAGTTGCTTGTTCTGCCCATTTCAAAATGGGAGCAAGATTAATACTAACCACGATTATAGTTTTTCAGATATAACCAACCTAGACCTATGTAGCTGGCAGACTCTAGATGTTCACAAGTTTTGATTGGTGTTATCACTCTTTCTTTTTGTACAGTTACCGACCAGTCTAATAATCCACTGATAAGTGATTTATACCCAAAACAATAAGTCTCTCAATTCAATCTCCATTGTCTTTAAGTCCTTCTGAGCCTAGAGAATAATTAAACACCTAGATATACAGTGTTGCTCAACAGCCATCAAGTGTAGATCCATGCTGTATAAGGGTTGAAAGATGAGCAGAGGTCCAGAGATAGAAGGGAAGGGAAGGGAAAGTGGAAGAAAAATATGGGAAGGTGTAACAATGTTCACAAAGTAATGTACTCACCACCTTACGAACATACCTCTAACCCCTCTACACATCATTCTGACAGGAAAAAAATGTAAGATCCTATCTTGATAAAAGCCTAGATATTGTGGGGGTGCAAGCTGGAGGCATAGCTGTCACATTGTAATATGCCAGCTGGAACGAAAACATAGACCAATTGTTAGAAGCTATTAGTCCAAGAAAGCTTGTGATCTAAGGCACTCCCCAGTGGAAAGGCAGGAAAGACCCCCTATCAAAGAGCACTCAGGTGGAAGAGCACTTGAAGACACCAATTTCAAACATCAGTACTACCAAGTGAAAAAAAAAGGCAGTTGATTTTTCAACCTCAAATTTCAAATTTCAGCCCCAGATAATGATATCTTCTGTAATATGAATATAACTTTTGTCAGATGTCAGGGAATATATATATATATATATATATTACATTTTATCTATGCTAGGCAAATTGGTTTATGCTTTTAAGTTTAGCACTTAGATCACACATTTGAGGACAGCCTGAGTACTATGTCTCACACTTTGTCTCTCCCCCAAAAATCAGAGAATTAGACATTACCTAAAATTCCATTAAAATACAGTGCAAAGCAGGGAATATTCATAGTCCTAGGTATTCACATTTATCTATCTATCAATTTATTTATTTGTTTGTTTATTTTGTTGGTTATGAGGCTTGAACTTGGACTGGGTGCTGGGCAGCACAAGGCTATTACCCTCCCCCTATCTAGGAATTCAAGCACTGTATTAATAACAACATTTGTTAATTCTTGAGATTAGAAGAAATGTTTTTATTTCCTTGATTAGCATGATATTGGCTTTGGGTTTGCCATGCATACCTTTTATTATGTGTAAGTATATTTCTTCTAATCCTACTTTCCCCCAAACTGTTATTGTGAAGGGATGTTTGAATTTTTTGCCAATCCTGGGCCTGAGCACTGTCTTTGGTCTTTCTCAAGTCTAGAGCTCTACTACTTGAGCCACAGCACCACTTCTGGCTTTTTTCTATATATGTGGCACCGAAGAATTGAACTCGCTTCTCTGTGCATGCTAGGGAAGCACTCTACAACTAGGCCAAACTCCCAGCCCCAGGGATGATGAATTACTTGAGATTATTTTGTGCCTTTCTTTTTCTGTTTAATCTGCTTATTTGTTATACTAAATTTATTGATTTTTACAATCTGGATTATTCCCTGCATCCTGGAATGAAATCCACTTGATAATTATATGTTATTTTAGATGTGGTGTTGTTTATTTTACAAGCGTTATTTTTGCTTCTTAAAACTCAGCCGTATCAAAGTAAAGGCTACTGGGTCTGGTGAGTTGCAGCAGAGGCATGCTGGGCTCCAGGGACCCCTCCGCAGAGGGCTTCAGGCTCTGGTGTCGCTTGCTCACATATAGCCAGTGCCCATCATGGAGAACCTGCCTCGGCTCTTCACACAGATGGGGCACCTGAAGGGATGCACTGGGCCACTTCGGGGAACAGGAGGTGGGGAACACACCCATTCCTCTTTTGGGAGGCTGCTCCTATCTTCATGAGACCAGGGTGGGATGCTGTGGGGTCTGGAGAGGTGACCCACTTCCCGACAAGAGCCTGGAGTGTCCTGTCGCTGGGATTCCTCACAGGTGGGTTCAGGATCCTCCAGTGGTAGGGAGACAACAGTTCTATATGGTCGTCGCGATCGACAGACTCAAAGGAGCGTACCCCGTGGGGTGGGGGTCTACTTCGGGAAGGATGCCAGCCCTGCCGGGCCCTAGCTGCTGGGGCTGTGCTTTCTTCATCTCCTGGGAGGTGAGATGGGGATGAACTCCACGGAAGATGGTGCCACCCAAGTGGAATCAGAGGTTTTATGGAAAACATTGTGGCAGCCAAAGGAATCGTTGTCAGGGATGGCAGACCTTGAGGCCTTCAGGTCCTTCAGCAGGGCTTTGATGTTCTGAATCTGCGAGAGGAGGGACAGCGAGGGTGCTTTGTGTGAGGGCAGGTTCCTGTCCAATTTACTGGAAAATCTGATGAAGAAAATGCCCTCTTTTCTTGTTCTTTGGGCTTCTTATCCTGCACAGCAGCATGGCTTTCCAAGTCTTTTCCGGGTGTCCACTGCCTCTTGATAGGGCTACTGTGTCTGGTAGAGCTGGGTCTTATAAATGGAGCCCACGGTTTCCTGGATTTCAGAGTTTCCTGACAAGTAGAGATCGCGTTTCTTGTTTAGGAGGGAGTCGATGGCAAGGACGTGGCAGGCATGGTTGGACAGCATTGTGTTCATGACATCGCTGTTTTTGTAGCCCGGCTTCTCAGACATGTGCAGCACCATGCTGGGGACTCAGGCCTTCCAGAGAAATCCTGCAGAGATAAGGTGACATTATGGGGCACTTTGCCGGTGTAATTCTCATTCAGCCAGCAAGTTGCCAGTGCCTGGTGGATATTGGTCCTCTTCACGGGGTCAGAAGAGAGGGAAGGAAATTGATGGCCCCTGTGAAGAGGTCGATGGGGAGGGGCTTCATTTATTGGCCACCATCTTCTGGTATAAAGCCTTTGGGCTGAAAGGCTCCACAGTGAAAGGGAGGATCCTAGCCAACATGAAGTCCAGGTTCACGCCAATGGAGTAGACATCGAATTGGGGGTCATATTTCTTCCTGGCCAGCAGTTCGGGTGCAGCACAGGCAGGACCCCCACACTGGGTGCTGAAGGGGTACGAATAATGCAGAATCGCTGCACCGTTGGTCAATCCGACGTCAGTGAGCTTGATATTGTCTTCATCCAGTACCAAATTCTGTATTTTCAGGTCTCCGTGCACCACCCCAGCCCCGCGCAGACATTCCGCTACGGAGACGAGCTGCCAGATGCATCTTGGGGCTTGCGACTCCTCCAGTTTCTTGTCACAAGTCACTTGTTTGGTGTTAAGTTGCCACCGGACATAGCTCCAACACGAGATAATACCCAGCAGCTGTGTGATGTTGGCGTGGCGGATCATCTGTTAGATCTGCTCCTCTCCCCTCAGATTTTGGATGACATAAGTGTCCTTCTTGGCTCCCTTCTTATTCATGACTTTTATTGTTACCATCTCTTCGGTCAGTCCATGCAGCCCCTTGCTCTCGCCCAGCTTTCTGCTGCCATGAGATAGTTACCCATTTGCTTGTGGTGCTGGACGCTGCAGAGCAGCTCACAGAGCACACCACTACCCAGACTGGCAAGAAACTTCCCTTGCAAGCCCTTGGAAGGCCACTTCCTGCCGGGCCCGCGTCCTCCGAGCTCAGGCCGCCCCGGACGCTGCCGACTCGCCCAGGAGCCGGTCCCCAACTTCGCTGTCATGGCACTCGCAGCTCTTAAGCTCCTCGGGGTCCAGTGCCCCAACTGCGGATATTGCTTTTGTGGGTTGATTTTATGACCTGCTACTTTGCCAAACTTCCAAACCAACTCACGTAGCAGGATGAGGAAATCTATAGGGTTCTTTAAATACAGGATCATGTTGTCTACAAAAAGGAATAGAGTTTCTTCTCTTCATATTGGGATACCCTTTATATGTTTCTCTTGTCTTACTGCTAGGAATTCCAGCACTATGGTTGAAGATGAGTGGGGAGCCAGTAGAAACCATGGGAGACAATAAGAGATCCTTCCTTAGAACTAAAAGGTCCTGAGTTAAACCCCAGTACCACCATTGGGGCAGGAGGTTGGGGTAATACAAACAGTTTTTGTTGCTGTGTTTGTTTGTTTGTTTGCCAGTCCTGGGCTTTGAGCTCAGGGCCTGAGCATTGTCCTTGGACTTTCTCAAGGCTAGAGCTCTACCACTTGAGCCACAGCAGCACTTCTACTTTTTCTGTGTATGTCGTAGTGGAGAAATGGAACCCGGTCTTTCTGCATGCTAGGCAAGCACTCTATCACCAAACCAAACTGCAGGCCCTGAAAACTTGTTTTTAAGGAGATTTTTTTGCCTCTGTGTTCATGGAAGAAATTAATGTGTAATAGTTCTGTTTTTCATTGTGCCCTGGACTGCTTTTGGAATTGGGATAACACAGGCTTCAGTAGATGTGGTTTGGTTTGTAGTGTTCCTTTCCTTTCTATTTTGTGTTCAGTTTGAGGAGTACTGGTGAGGACACACTTTCTTTATCTTTGGTCTTCCTTCCTTTGGAGTCTGGATAAGCTTTTCTTGGAGAAAGTGTGATTGTCCTGTCTGGATCTGTTGAGTGATACAGTCCTTCCCTCCTTGAATTCCTGACAGGGATGCCAGGTTTGTAGAGTAGATACTGTATCTGTCATGGAAACCAACGCTTGGAAATATGGTGGCTCCATATAAAACTGAGATCCTGGAACTATTCTGATTGTGCAACCCCGGTTCACTAGCACTGGCACACCTACTATTCTGACAACATTCAAAAATTGCTGCCCAGCTTTCCTCTTAACCAGGTATTGCAGGCTTCTTGGGTGTGATTCACAAGATACAATCTCCTGAATTTACAAAGCTTAGTAGAGACTCTTCGGGACTACCTAACTGTCAGAGGCAGTTACTCCAGAGCAGTGATTTCTGCAGGTATTTGATTTTGTCCCATTTACTGTTCCTCAAACAAGAAACTTATCTTCCCTTTTCTCTTGAATATTATTGGGCTTGAGTGATAGTTCATTTTGAGTGAGGGCTGTGCAGATTATAGGTGAGTTAAAAGGGAACTACAAGGTCTGGGAGTCTGGCCTAGTGGTAAAGTGCTTGCCTAGAATGCATAAAGACCCAGGTTTGATTCCTTGGTACCAAACACATAGAAAAAAATGCCAGAAGTGGTACTGGGGCTCACGTGGTAGAGCTCTAGCCTTGCGAAAGTCCAGGGACTGTGCTTAGACCCTGAGTTGAAGTCCATGACTGGCAAAAGAAACCCCAACACCCTGTGTACATTCAAGTCTCAGCTCCATTTGACATAAAGAGCAAACACATAGTCTCTAGGTATATTCTGTACTATTAAAATCAGAATACTCAATCATAGGAGTTTTGTGAGGATTAAGTTGCACATATTGAACATATTGCCTAACATTAAGATAGTTAATGGATATATAGGTAACTACCTTGTCATGCATCTCTCCAAAAATGTCATTGATAGGACTCCTGAGGCTAGGCTTGCAGGAACAAGGCACCCAAATGCTCTCCCATTTCTATCTACCCTTGATGAAAGCAATGTAACTCTCCTCTCTGTGGTTCCCTAGGGCCATGTGGCTTTGGCTAGGTGAGAAGTGGGCAGAGACTCATCCACATGCATAGGCAGATTTGTCCAGTTTTCCTTGGTTGCTTTCTCCTCAAACCTCTGCATCTGGACTATGTGTTGGCTACTCCAAGCCATTTTGTCCAATCACATGAACTGACAAGGACTCTGGACTACACTGTGATGGCCAGCCTCCTGTACCCTCGGCAGGTCCTCAAATTGATTCCCAAGTCTGGCATCAAGATCCATGTTTCTGATTAGGAGCTGCAGAGCACCAGTGTCCAGAAGTCACTCTTGGTTGGCAAGAGACTTCATTCATTACTGTCAACCTGTTGGCAAAGCCAGGTAGAAGCCCTTGTAATTTTATCTCTCCAGTCCCAAATATTTCTATTCTTCGTGTATTTTTATATCTCCAATCTCCAAATCATTCAATCTCCAAATTATTCAATCTCCAAATTATTCACTGGTTCATTAAGCAACTATGCTATGAATGAGTACAGGCCTGAGAAATTGGTTTCTGATCTGCATGCAGACCTGCAGATTCAGTGACAGTAGTTAATAGTAAAGAAGACTGTTCAGAGAACTTTGAACTCTGTGAACTTGAAGCTGGCCTGGTAAAGTTATAATACAAATCTTTGCTCTCAAGCAGGGAGCTACCAGAACTGGGGAAGAAAGAGAACAGAATTTAAGGATTATAACTTTTTTGACTTGTATTTGTCAATAGGTGACAAGTCCACACAGGAAAGGCAACTCTACTTGCAGATACACTCAGTCTCTTGTAAGAGTTAGCCACCTCTGTGAATATGATGATCAAAGAGTCAGGATCAACAGTGCCACCTTCCCAAGTACAGAATTGTTTAAATTTTGTGGCAGAATCAATGAGTGGAAAAACAGAGATACTTTTTTTCCTCTTTTTTCTATTTGCTCAAATTCTTTCTTGGTACTAAGACTTGATTAAGGGCTTCCTGCTCTGCACAAACTGTAAAGGTGCATCTCCACTTTTTCCTTTGGAGGTGAACAGACTCCAGGATGGATCAAGGCCCTAATGTTCTGACCTCAGCGTTTGGATTCTTGAGAGTTATTGGAATACATCACACCATACGCACCTGGCACTTTACTATTTGTTTTTCTGCCAGTCCTGGGCTTGAGCTCAAGGCCTGAGCACTGTTCCTGGACTTTCTCAAGACTAGAACTCTACCACTTGAGTCTCAGCACCACTTCTAGCTTTTTTCTATATAAGTGATACTGAGGAATTGAACCCAGGTCTAGGCAAGCACTCTACCACTAGGCCAAACTCCTGGCCCCACTTTACCATTTTTTAAAGGTGAATTTATTGGGGAAGTAAATGATGAACTGACTGGCCAAGGACATAGTACAGACTTGGGAGCTGATACTGTGACCCTGAGCAGTTCTCACCCAGGGTTTTTAAGTGCAACCCATTGTTTGGCCACACACAGGTGACCAATGGGATTGTTACATACACAGAAGGGATGATATAGCCAGCTTCAGCCACACACAGGTAGCCAGTAGGGTTACAGCCTAGTGTTTCAATTTACCTATCACCTTACTTGGAACTGGTACGTGAATTTGGCTGATCGCCACACAAAGCAGCCTCCCTCCCCCAAACCAAGCAGGTATCCCCTCCTCATGAGGGGCAGGGATCCCAGTTTACCATTTTAACAATTATTAAAAGTGCTGGAAGTGTCGTATTGTGGGGCTAGCTCTCTGGCAGGGGGTAAGCGTGAACGATGTGCACACAGTACACACACCAGGAGGATGAATGTGAGCAGGTCTCTTGATCAGGAATTATATAGTTCCAGCACCCCAACCTCCTGAGCCTCCCCTTCCAATCACCTAGCATGGAGTTGATTAAGGTACTTGGTAGTTTGGGGGAGTGCAGGGAGCATGGACAGCTCATGGCTGTCAAGCTAGGCAGACGTGCCTGTAGGCTACATCTCTATGAGCAGGAAGTGTGCTTCTACTGTCCTCTAGCATACTCAGCCAGATCTGACCGGCCCTACCCACACGATATGCCATTAATTCTAGATTTCAGAAGACTGAAATCTAAGGATTAGTTTTGAGCAGCTTGGGCACACAAATCAGGGTACATTTTCCCACAATTATAATTACTGTATGTCTAGGATAGTCCTACCAGAGATTCACAATAGTCAATAGCTTTGTACATTTGACATATAAGATTATTCTAAGTGAAATGAACTCCATGGTATGGAAACAAGAGGTTTTTCTTTGTGGTTGCTGTTTCTAAGATATTATGCGAAGTTATTTATTTTCTCTTTCATTTTCCCCTGCTCCCAGTTGTTTTATCCCCTGTGCTTCCTGTATTTGATTTTGCTGTCTAGTGTATTGTATATATGTTTATCTGAATTCGGGAAGTAAAGGGAAGAATAAAACGGTGAGACAAAGGACAAGGGGTGAATCAATGCAACAGCAATACCCACAAGACAATAGATGGAAATGAACTTTACAACAAACGGTGGTGTGAGAGAACGTGGGATAAAAACGTGGGAGAGGGTAACAATGTCAGACAACAAATGTACTACCTTACATCTGTAACTGTAACTTCTCTGTATATCTCCTTGGTAATACAATTCCATTTAAAAGAAGATGAGCAAATGCCAATAGTCAAATAGGGACATAAAACTGACAGTAGAGGGCAGAATATGTCACTGTCAGTGACATCAAAGTGAGATAGATGGGTACAGATGGATGCAATGTAGGTTCTTAAGCCCTCATATTCACCTGAGAAAAATGTAACTATCACAGAGATTGCTAATCATATGGACCAGAGCCCACACTCATTCTTAAGATTAATCCTCAGTCAGTTAGCAAGGTTGGTTTTCTTTATCCACAAAATGTTTTTTCAACCTCAGGGGCTTGTGTTTCTCTTCACAGCCTCTAGCTTATAGAATGAAGAGTTCCTGTAGTACTTGGGCTGGAGGTATGAGTCCATGCAAGGCTAATTTTATGCATGTGGAAAACCAAAAGTTTAGAGGAATAATACACAAATGATGATTATTTCATACTACAATAACCTAATGCTCACTTCTTAAATAAGTATGAAAGCATCTGTTAAGTGGCTGTATGGTACAAGGTTGTAGACCACTAACCTTGAGCTGAAGAGCTCACAAGGCTAAAATTAAGCTTCTGCTTTTACTAATCTATCACTTACAACTGATTTTCCTTAGACTCATATAAATTAAGATAAATGAGCTATTGAAATAGACCAGGATTCAAAGAAAATGGGATTCATAAATTGCAGTCTCAGTTTGCTTGGAAAACTTGCTTTCTATAACTTTTGACTTCTCATTTTTTAAAATATTTTTATTGTAGTTAATAAAAGGGTTACATGATATTTGTCAGGTAGAAGATGCATTAATTCACATATATTGATACCCTTTCACATGTCTTGGTCCCTATTACCCTCCCTTCCACCCCCCTGTCTAGGTTTTCCTCACTTCCCTATCCAATTTGAAATAACCAAATACAAATAAATTCAATATCTCAGGTAACAAAGTGAAATATTGTAACAATATGAGATAACCAAGAAACAGCAAAAGAGATGAGAGATAACATAGTACATTAAGGACAACAATCATTCATTATATGGCTTTTGTTTCAATATCCTGGAGGTCTTTTCAATTAGCTTCATACTATATGGCCTTATGTATCAAGATTTTGCTCTATTGCAGATCTCTGCCAGTAGAGCCCAAGGTTTCTACTGATTATGACAAATGATGGAAACCATTGAGCCTAACTTCTTTGATTCTGGCTTACTTCACTTAATAAGATTTTTTTCTAAGAGTTTCCATTTCCTCACAAATGGGGCGATGCTGTTTTTCCTGACAGCAGCATAGAATTCCATTGTGTACAAATACCACAACTTGTTGATCCACTCATCAACTGAGGGACATCTAATTTGGTTCCATATTTTTGCTATGGTGAAGAATGCTGCAATGAACATTGTTGAAGTAGTGGATTTAGTATGCCCTAATTTCTGGATGGTTGGGTAAATGCCAAGTAGTGGAATTGCTGGGTCATAGGGGATCTCTATGTTTAGTCTTTTGAGGCACTGCCATACTGCTTTCCATAATGGTTGAATGAGTTTGCACTCCTACCAACAGTGTAGTAGTGATCCCTCCTGGCCACATCCCCTCCAGCATCGGTTGTTATTAGTTTTCCAGATCCTGGCCATTCTAACTGGAATGAGGTGGAATCTTAGAGTTATTTTGATTTGCATTTCTTTTATGACCAGAGATGTGTCTGTAGGCCACTCCTATTTCTTCTTCAGAGAAGACTCTCTTTAAGTCTTTGGCTCTCTTTTAATGGTATGGATGCTACTTTGGACATCAGTTTTGGAGTGATTCAATTTTTTGAACTGTTGATATATTTTATATATGAGGCCTTTGTCCATTGTTTGATTGTTGAAGATTTTCCTAATTAGTTTACTAGCTATGTCCTTTGCCATACAAAAGCTCCGCAGTTTAATGCAATCCCACTTATTCAGTCTTTCTCTTATTTGCTGTGATTCTTGGTCCTTACCAAGAAAGTTTCGACCTGTGCCAAGGAGGCTTACTGTATCTCCTATTCCTTCTTGTACAGTTTTCAGTGTGTCAGCTTTTACCTCCAGGTCTTTGATCCATTTGGATTTAGTTGTAGTGCAGGGTGACAAAGAAGGATCCAACTTTTGTCTTCTTCAGGTGCTTAACCAGTTCTGCCAGCACATCTTGTTGAAGAAGCTGTCTTTCTTCCATTCTATTTTGTTGGCTCCCTTGTCAAAGATTAGTTGGCTATAGGTCTGTGGTATAATATCTGGGTCCTCAGTTCTATTGCATTGGTCTTCAGACCTATTCTTGTGCCAGTACCAATCTGTTTTGATAATTATAGCTCTGTAATAGACTAAAGTTTAGAATTGAAATTCCCCCGGCGCTATTCTTTCTGCTAAGAAGTGTTTTTGCAATATGGGGTCTTTTATTATTCCATATGAAATTTTGGATTGCCTCTTCTATTTCTTTAAAGAATGCCATTGGGATATTGATGGGTATTGCATTGAATTTGTAGATAGCCCTTGACAAGATGGTCATTTTCACAATGTTGATTCTTCCAATCCAGGAGCATGGGAGGTTTTTCCATTTCCTTAGTTCTGCTTTAATTTCCTTTTTTAGGGTTTTAAAGTTTTCATCAAAAAGGTCCTTTACATTCTTATTAAGCTAATTCCTAGGTACTTTTTTTTCTTTCAGGCTATTGTGAAAGGAGTTGCTTTCCTGTTTAGTGCCTCATTCCTCTCACTGTTGGCATAAAGGAAGGCAGTTGATTTTTGAGGGTTAATTTTATAGCCTGCTACCCTTCCAAAGTTTTGAATCAGCTCAAGGAGCTTGGGAGTAGAGTCTATAGGATTCTTTAAAGACAGAATCATGTCATCTGCCAAGAGGGATAGTTTTACTTCCTCTTTCCCTACTTGGATCCCCTTTATGTTTGCTTCTTAAAGCAAGATCCATAGTTCTGCTGTCTTCAAGAGACACATCTTACCCAAAAAACCAAACATCTTTTGAAAGTGAGAGGCTGGAATAAACTCTATCAAGCTAATGGCCCCCATAAACAGGCTGGAGTTGCCATCCTCATATCAGATAAAATAGACTTCAAACTAAAATTAGTAAGAAAAGACAAAGAAAGTTACTACATACTACTAAAGGGATCTTTCCTCCAGGAAGTCATAATGATCCTAAATATCTACAGACCCAATCCTGGATCTCTGGACTTCATCAAGCAAACTTTACTTTCACTGAAATCATACAGAGATCGAAACACAGTGGTTATTGGTGACTTTAACACACCACTCTCACCTATGGACAGATCAACAAGGCAAAAACTCAACAGAGAAACCTTAGAACTGAAAAATTATATAGACCAACTAGATCTAACAGACATCTGCAGAATATTCCACCCAGCAACAACACAATATATATATTTTTAGCAGCACATGGAACAGATTCCAAAATAGACCATATGTTAGGCCATAAAACAAACCTGGACAGATTCAGATACACTGAAACTATTCCCTGCACGCTCTCAGACCACAAAGGCATCAAATTGGAACTGAACACACATGTCCACCATCGAAAACCCTGTAACTCATGGAGACTGAACAACACATTGTTGAATCACCAATGGGTCATCGAAAAGATCAGAACAGAAATCTAACAGTTTATGAAATTTAACAATAAGGATCACACAAAATACCAACTCCTTTGGGACACAGCAAAGGCAGTGCTCAGAGGAAAATTTATAGCTCTGAGTGCCTACAACAACAAGTTGGAAAAATTGCAAACCAACAAGTTAATGTCTCACCTTAAGCTCCTGGAAAAAGAGCAACAAACCAACCCTAATCCCAGTAGAAGAAAGCAAATTATTAAAATCAAAGCAGAATTAAATCATTTGGAATCCAAAAAAAACTATAGAAAGAATCAACATAACAAGGAGTTGGTTCTTTGAAAGAATTAACAAAATTGACAAACCCGTAGAAAATCTTACCAGAAAAAAAGAGAGCATACTGAAATAAACAAAATCACAGTCGAAAATGGTAAAATCACAACAGAAATGACCAAGATCCAGAATATCATGAGGGAATACTTCTCAAACCTTTATGCCAACAAATTTGAGAATCTAGATGAAATGGATGAATTCCTAGCCAATATTAACATACCCACACTGAACCAAGAACTAACCCAACTCAACAGGCCTATTACAAGCTCTGAAATAGAAATGGCCAGAAGAGATCTTCCACCTAAAAAAAGCCCAGGGCCAGATGGATTCACAGCTGAATTCTATAAGGTCTTCAAAGCAGAGCTCACACCAATACTCCTCAAGCTCTTCAATGAAATTGAAAATGAAGGTTTTTTACCAAACTCATTATATGAATCCAGCATAACCCTCATCCCCAAACCAGAGATTCATCAAAGAAAGGGGACTATAGACCTATTTCTTTGATGAACATCGATGCAAAACTTCTCAACAAAATACTGGCCAACCGACTTCTCATTTTAAGACCCTTTGACACTGTCTTCAAAACTGTATGACCTAATTACTGAAATGCCTCCATACTCCTGAAACCAACCTTCCCTTACAAACTGTACAACTCCATCCCTCCTCCGGCAGTTCACACAAGCCATCAAGGGCAACTCTATGGCCCTACCTAGCAGAAGAATGCAGACTTTCTTGCTTCAGCTTCCCTAGAGCAGTGGTCTCACCAAATTAGCCCCCAAGGAACTGTTCTTTAGAAGACTCCTACATGATATTCCTCCAGTGTACTCCATTTTTGTGGAGGTGATGTTGTTGTCCGTGGGGCTTGAACTCTAGGGATGTGTATTGTCCTAGCTGCATAGCTAGGATTATAAGTGTGAGTCCCCGTTTCCCAGTGCCATTTTTTAACAGACTCCACCTCTTGGAAGAAGCTCATCTTACCTTATTTAATAGAAATGATCCTTCTAAACTCAAGCACAAGCTACCTGACTCCTGTTTTGATTGCACATTCCTGCAACGTATTATTTAAGCTAAAATAGATAACAACCTTGGCCAAAATGTTTTCACTGAACACATGACCACTCTAACAGCTTCCTGCAGAACTAGCTGAAACCAAAGTAGAAAGCCATTATCAGGGCATTCTTTGAACCTCTCGACTTCTTGCAATTGAGGAATATAAACTCAGCCCTGGATAGGCCCATGTCAACACTAACATGTCTAGCTCCTTCAGTCCCTTGGAAAGTGGACAACAAATCCATGTCTCATTCCTTGCTACCACAACTCATATTTGGCAACCCACACACTGGCTAAAGCCCTCAGACAGGCATCTTTATGGACTGCATTTGTTGATCATATAAAAAAATAAGTGGGGAAATCTCTGAAAACTAAGAAGGCATTTCCAAGAACCTTCTCATCCAAAGAACCATCTGTTAAGCCCTTTTCTTTCACAACCCTATGGCCTAAATAAAGAAGTCATGTGTTCCTGAAAACAGTCTGTCTGACTCTATGGTTCTCTGCCTAACCTTTCAGAAAAGGGAGTGCTTCTTTCGGTAGTGTCCTCAGAGCTGAGATGGTGATCAGAGGGGAGATGTGTGCATGGAAGTACACCGGTAGTCACATATGAGGTCTCAGACTAATCTCTAGGATTGGGGATGTTTCTTTGGAATCCTCTCTGACTATGTGAGCCTCCATACCAAGAAGTAGCGTGAGCCAGGAAGTGTGGCTCACCATAATCCTACTTATTGAGGCACCTGAGACTAGCAGACCTCCATTTTGCCTGGTCACAGTGTCTGGGTCTCTTGTGTTACTGTTTCTTCTTCCTACTTACCCTCACACCACTATATGGTGCTGATTCTAAAGGACAAAGAGAAAAGAAAAGTCCAGAAGATGTAGGCAAAAGGAAAGTTCAAGGATCCACCATACCAGTGTAGGTTGATGTTTCCCAAAGAGTTCTTTGTTAGTAAGTGAGTTTTTCTTCCTTCTGAATTTACCTCAGTCCCAGGTGTGCCCACAGGAGCTGCACAGGATATATAACCTCAGTCTTCTCTTGTCAGTATTGATATACTCTGCCCATTTGCTTTGTGTGTCATCATGAAGCCACTTGTTTCCCTTTTTCTCAGCCTCACATCAGCCCTTCCTCAAGTCCCCTCTCCACACACATATGTCTCTTAGGATCATAGATTTGAGGATCTTCCCTGCCAGATGGAGTTGCATCCTGTGTATGCTCTGGGTTCTTCTTGGATTGGGTCCAGAGAACAGAAAAATGATTTCACAGCATACACACTACGTGGCTGTGAGAAACAGTGTCCTGTCACTCTCAGTTTCCCCTCACTTGCTTTGTGATAGCCTGGCATATGAACACAGACACAGATATTCGTTCTGTTTTGAAGTTATTGGGACAAATTCAGAAGGGAGTAAATGCTTAATATGAGGCACTAGGGAAGGTACCGCAGAAGATCTGTTCATCAGACATAGTCCATCTGTGCACAGCCCAGCTGAAATTAAAGAAGGATCTCCCCATCAATGGAGGCATCAAGTCAAGTTGGTAAGGGGACACTCCTGCATGGCAGTCAGGTGTGGATGCTTTATGTCTAGGCTCCAAAGGACTGGGGAGGAGAAGTTATAGCTTTGCAGCTGGAGAGACCAGGTTTCCTATGAAAGAACACCCTCACCAATAGTAACACACACCTTTTCAACATGTGCCCCTTTGATGCTGCATCAGTCTCCACCAACATTATCCTTGGAACTATTACAACAGCCCACAAAGGAGATCCCACCTGCACAGATGGACAGGAGGCTCTTGGTTTGTATAAGTTCTTCAAAGTTACCTAAAAGCAAATGGCAGAGATATGCTCAGGATATGCAGACACAATTATTATCTAAGAGACCTTAAACAAGTGGAAACCACCTTGAATCTCAGTTATCTGCCCTCTGTATCCTTATGAATGTTGTGTGTAAAATCAGAAAACATGAAGCCTTTGACAGCTTTTACTTTAGCGATAGATAGCCCAAGAAGGTTTGATTCCATTTGAAATCTCAAGTTTCCCATCTAATGTTCCTGGAGAAAATCATTAGCACCACAGGTGGATGTGCTCAAAGATTTCTGGGATGTTAAAAATAGCAGAGGATGCTGAGAACAAAAACGTCAAATAGTAGGAAACCCTGAGGCAGCATAACTCTTGTTTCTTTTTTTACATCTTTTTCCTCTTTTTTCCACAGAAAGCAGAGTTCTGTTTTCCTTAATTAGAAAAGTGGGTAAATTGCTAATAACTTGTCCCTGTTCTGTTGGCATACATGGGAGAAGACTCGGCCTTGCTTTCAATATGCCATTAAACAGTGCTCACCTGCCCTTTCCAGAAGCCTGCAAAGCATTGCACTTTTCTCAAACATTCACCTGGAGTGGGTTGGGGTCTTCAGGAGCTAGTAGGCATTGGAGAAGGACTGTAGGGGATTGCGTCAGTTTTCAGACCAAGTGATGGTACTGCTCATGAATGAAGTACAGCTATGGACAATAACAGGCATCTCATATTCCATTCAGCATAAAGCAGCCACAACAAAAGACACACAAACCCACAAAGCCTGAGAGCCTGGAAGCTTCTGGTTGACCCATAGCTCATGTCCACCACAGCTTTGGTCACCAGGTTAGGCACCATGTGACACCAGAAATGGTTGTTCCAACCTCTAGGAGCCAGAATGCTCCAGGTCTGGGTCTCTGACTGAAGGGTCTATACTGTTCTGCATTCTAAGAATTTCTGAAAGTTCAGTAATGGGATGGAGAGAAATTGAAGTGGACAGCAAAGAAGCCTTCTGGAGCCAAGTGTCACTTGGGCCAGGGGAAGAGACTAAGAGTATCAGAGTAAAGAGCACTGGTTTTCTCTGCTGAGAGAGAGCCCTCACACCTGAGGGCTGGTTCTCTCCTGCACGGCCTGCATTATTGGGTACTTGAGTCCAAGATAGGGAGTTGTGGATCTCTCAAGCACAGCATTCTGGGTTTCATAGGCTTCTGTCAGGACTCAGCTTCCAGAGTCCTAGAGACGGCCTTACATGGGATTCTCTCTATCCCAGCAGGAAAATCACATGATAGCCTTGTCTGAAACATATGCTAGGATATCTTGGTCTGTGAATCCACCCTTGCTTGGACTCATGCTCAAATAAAACAGATTCCTGTAGTTCACGCTACTTCTAATAATTCTCAGAAAACAAATAATTGCCTATAAGAATGGTTATCAAATAAATAATTTTGCCCACACAGGTCCATGAGCACATATATTGCCACTGCTCCAAAAAAAAGGGCAGAAGCTATCTGTGCTATGTCATCCTGTTCACTCTCATGTGGTTGTACAGATGATTTGCAAACCACAATGTCCAGCTAACACAGGGTTGCCTATGTTTTATTCTTCAGGAAAACCTGTTCTTGCTAATGGAATCCCTTTCCTCATTCTGCTCAGGAGTTTGGACTCTCCCTATCCAAAACCTTTTCCAGGCTTAGAGGGTGAGTTGTCCCAGTCCACGAGTGGCCAAGTTTCTATTGCTATCTCTCACTGTTGGGATGAAAGTCTCCTGGGCCTCATCTGGCAAGATTTTCTAGAACCATTTGTCTCTGCTCAACACTCTTCAGACCCATGGTTTACCTATGGCCTCTCTATATTATTGCTGTGCTATTGGGACCCTGTGTGAGACACCAAGCTGCTGCCTCCTCTATTCCTACCACAGAGTAGGAGCTCTGATGGTTGTGCCTGGCAGTGGAAGGCATTTGGCCCTCAAGTCTTGATGTCCTGGACCCATTCTGAAGACCAGAACAATACACCCTATGGGCATCAGACTACAACTGTCTAGGTAGTTCATAAAATATATCAGGAATCTCTAGTCAGCCTGTGAAAATGTTTCAAGTCACAGATGGCCTGCCTAGGAAGCCCCTGGTGCTCAGGATCAATGGTTTCAAGGTTGAGTTGTTGAATAAAAGAAGACCCTGGATTCTTGTCATCACACACAAAAAACCATTCAATGAAGACATGAGAACACACAGAAAGCAAAAGTGCAAGGTTTTTAAATAAAGTATACCATTATGAGAAATGACAAGTCGTTCTCTTAATTTTTTTTTAGTTTCCCATGGTTGTGGGAGTACACGTGTGGTTCCTAAAGCAATGGTAGTGGGATAGACTAGAGAAATGAGGGATAATGCCTCTTGGAAGAAAAGTTTCCCATAGCATGGAGCCTTAAGTAGGAGTTGTGAAAAGATCAGGCTAAGAACACATGGGATTGCATTTTTGCAGGTGTCTCATTTCGGTTAGACTTAGCTCAGAATTGTCTACCCCTTAGAAGGACAAACTGGCCACTACTTCCCCACAGGGATGAGTGGTTATGAGAGTTAGTAGGATGAGATAGAACTCATGAGCCTTTCAGAGAATGTCTGGGAAAGGGAGCTGGTTTCTGGATTCTGGCTCTAGTTAACCTGCTTTACAACCGCTGAATCCAAACTCCCAACTTGAAAATGAAAAGAAAGGAACAGAGGAAGAAGTTAAGCTTGTTATTATTTCCAGGAGTTGTCTTGACTGAAGGGGATAGAAAAGTAGAAAACAGGAGAGATGCATTAGAAGGCAGAAACAGAGGGAAAAATACAGAGCATAGGAATAAGAGGCAGCAACAGGAATGGCAGCCCTGGCAGAGAAAGTCAACCAGCATGTGGGAAGCAGAAGAGGCACAGAGAAAACTCTTTCTGTGAATCAAACCATCCTTCAATAGGATATTTAAATAGGATAGTTAAAATAATCGGCACAGGTAGTTTCAGGAGAAGTTCAGCTGACCAGTCTTAGAGTGAATTGGTCACCTGCCACATGGAACTTGAGAGGCACATGGGTTGTTAATAGATTCCCTGTAGAACTGACATAATCCACTTACTCCATCAAAACATTAATGGAAAAGATCATGGCCATCACAGAAAGATCCCAAATGAGTAGACGTAAGGGAAGGAAGGAACAGTAGAGCAGTAAGGCTGTGAGAGGGAGATCACATTGCTGGCATCCTCCTATCTAGAGTGCACAAAAGCACAACTTCATTCCTCTTCTACAAGCTCTTCCTTCACAGCAGGAAAATGTCAGTATACCTCCCTAAATCTATCATGAGGTCCTGTCTGGCCTGTTGTGGTGGATCCTCCTACCTCAGCCTCTAAATAAAGGGGTTACAGGCATGTGCCACTCCCTGAGCAGGAAATGTGTGTTTGGGTTTTCTTAATTTATTCAAACCATGACAGGTTGAATTGTGCATCTTTTAAAGAAAACCATGTTCCTTCCACACCAAGGGAAAAGGATGTCCCCTGCATTATGTTACTCCTAGAGCTGGTAAACCATCTGCAGCCCAGAAGTTCCCAACAACTACCAAGATATGAGAGGAATTAACAAATAGAAAAATACACCCAGGAATAAGCGTAACCAAGGTCCCAAAGAACATCTGCATTGGAAACTATAAAATCTTGGGGAAAAAAAACTGATAAATACACCAGAAGTTAGAAAGACTTCCATGTTTGTGAGAGGCAGAATTAACATTTTGAAAATGGTCATAATGCCAATACAAATTCAACCTAATACCCAGCAAAGTCCTAATGTGAATTTTCACAGAGAAAGAAAAAGTGGTCCAAAAATGTATATAAGACCAGTGCTGGAACTAACCCAGTCCCAAACGTCAAATTTCCTACAGACCCACAGTAATATAGACAGCATAGCAGTGAGACAAAAACTGCCCCAATGAAATGGGAAGAGGCAAGGAATATGTGTGTGTGTGTGTGTGTGTGTGTGTGTGTATACACACACATCCATATTTTTCTTTCTATATTTATTTATTTTATGTTGGGCCCTGGCACTGTTCCTGAGCTCTGCAGCTCAAGCGTGATTGCCTCAAGGCTATCACGCTTGAGCTGCAGTGCCTGTTCCTGTTTCCAAGTGGTTACTTAGAGATAAGAGTCCCACAGACTTCAGTGCCTGGGCCTATCAAGGTTCCAAGCCTGATTTATTTTTTATAAAGGAGCCCCCAAACATATGTTTGAATAAATGGTGTCTTCCAAAAATGCTACTGGGAAAGCTGGATGTGCATATGCAGAAGATAAAAATTGGATTCCTATCTCTCACCCTATACTAATATCAGTTCCAAGTGGATCACAGACCTTGATGAAAGAAATTTGAAACTTTGAATGCAGTACAGGAGAGAGCAGGTGAATGATATAGGCAATAACTTCCTAACTAGAACTCTACTGGCTCACTACATAGAGCAAGGATTGATAAATGGGATTACATCAATCTGAAATCTCTGCAAAGCAAAGATCTGTAACCCCTAGGCTAGTCAAAAAGACATGAAAATGACCTACATATCTGACTATAAAGGAGTCACAAATCCAAACATACTGAGACTCCATCTCATTCCAGTCAAGGTGTCCATCATGAAGCATCCAGAAACAACAACATGGAGAACAGAGGTGATCCATCCACCCATTGGAAAGGACTTTCAGACTGAAGGGACGTGAGGAATGCATGCATTTTGGGGGGCAGATGCAATTGTGTGTATAGAAGAGGTCTGGCATTTGGGTTCCCAGAGGGCCTGACTGGTGGGCAGAAGAGGCATCTGTACAAGCTAACACATGGTTCTGCATCAGTCCTCTGGTGTAACAGTGCAGGTGGAATCCAAGATGTTTCCTTGTTCTTTCTTTCTTTCTTTTTTCTTTTCTCTTTTTTTCCTCCTTTTCTTTTTTGTTGTGGGTCATGGGAATTGAATTTGGCCTCAGTCTGTCCTTGAGCTTTTCAGCTGAAGGCTACCACCCTAGCCCTGGGCCTGGACACTGTCCCTGAGCTCTTTGGTTCCAGGCTATAGCCCTACCCTTGAGCCAAGCCCCACTTCCCAATTTCTAGAGGTTAATTGGAGATAAGAATCAGATCCTTTTGTGCCAGGACTGGCTTTGAACCTTGATCCTCAGATCTCAAACTCCTGAGTAGCTAGGATGAGCCACCATGTCCATCTTAAAGTTTTTCATAGCCAATTCTTGAGGCAACTCCCAACTTGTAGACAAGAAACAGAAACTGTGGGTTCTAAAGGGACCTCAAGGGGACAGCCTACATGGAGGAGTGAAGATTTACCATATGAATGTAACAGTTGGAAGTTCCCTGGTTTCAAGAAGGGATAAGCTGGAGTTGAATAAACGAGGCTGTCTTTACTTGGGCTGCAGACATCCCGGACCCGGTGTGTCTGTCTCTCTTCTGTTTTTTCCTAGTCCTTGCCCCCTATTTCAGGAATCCCAATCTGAGAACCCTGGTTTGCTGCCGGCTGGCCCCGGCATGTGTGTACATATATTTATATGTGTATGTTTATGACTATCTGTACATATGTATACTAACATTACATATGTACAGATACATAATTAATATACATAAGACATTCATGTTACATACAAATCAACACATAAAATAACTTTTACATATTTCAAACACTCATGTACACCCTTTGCTTATTATTCATCTATCTGTTCACAGTCATTTAGGTTCATTCCATAGCATAGGTTTTATGGATAAAATTATAGTGCGGTTATCTACACAACCAAGTACAGAGTACCTGGATGGAAGATATTTACTGAGATGGAATGCATATAGGCTAGTTTCTGAAGGAACCAAAGTAACCCTTTTCTATAGTGGCTATACTATTTTGTATCTGTATTAAAATTGCAAAGCATCTGGTGGAATGGATATGCTTTCCTTCCTAATTACTAATTTTCTCACTGTAGGTAGTCTTGCATTATAAGTTTCTTAGGCAATCATGATTCTTTCAGAGCTGAGTGTCATAGTCTGACTAATAATTTTCCTCCTAATAAATATTTTTGGGCATGGCACCTTCCATATTGGATCTTGTGAGTCATGCAAAGGTAGTAAATGGCTGGAGTCATGTAGACATGAGGTATGTACATTGCTTCTCCTATGATTGGTTTGGTGCCTGCTGCCAGGGATTATCTGTGGCACTGAAGTTACCTGTTTACTCTCCACAGATTCTAGTACTGGTAGACCAGGAAGTATAGGGAACATTAGGCTTCTGTCAGTACTTCCAACCAGTCATAAATGCAAGACCAGATGCTTCACAGTGAATGGCAGAGATGGCTAGTACATCAACTGCATCTTCCCACCTCCTCCACCCCCCACTGCCCCCTAACTCCCTGCCTGGGGTACTGACATGAGCTCTAATAGCAGAAGCAGTTTCCTCTGTCCTCTCCTGAAAATTCCCCCTCTGTCTCTCCTGAAGGATTTCTCTGATTCTGCATGCCTTATATGTCAGAAGCCCCAGAATTCCTTGCTCATCTTCTGCCCTTCTCTCCAACTCATCCTAGACTAGACTATTTGGCACCTCAGACATAGTAAACTCAGGCATAAGCAACTCCATGGCTGTACAGTTATTTTGTTTTCTTTTCATAAATGCCTGCAGTATTAGGCAAACAATTGGATCATTTTATTTGTATGCCACACACTAAGAGATTCTGAAGTATTAACCCATTCTGATTCTCACCACAATTTTGTCTAGCTGGGGCCATTATTCTCTTCCTCTCACTGGTGAGCATGCTGGGGCAAAGAAAGTTAGGTCCTCTACTCAAGATCTAATTGAAGAGCAAACTGGGACACAGGAGCATAATCCTTTTCTCAAGATCTCACAGGTAAAACAAGAGTCAGTGTTCAGAATGCAGTCCATTATCCCTACAGTGCACTACACCCAAGGAAGCACCTCGGATCTTCTGGCTCTATGACTGGTCAGAGACATTTGGAATACCTACATGTTACCCCCACGTCACATTATTGTGCATATTTGTATAGAGGCTTTTCCCGCTGGACACTGACTGGTCCATCCACACAGGAAACTGCAATAGGGCACAGAGATCAAATGCTCTAGGAAGTGTTTTCTATATTGACCAACTGGCACTCATAACTTCTACCATCTCAGCTTCTGAGAAATCACAGCTGCCTCTATTACATACCCATGACCTGTGCTTAGCCCTATCAAGCTCCTGTACACATACTTTTCACATCATGTGTTTTGGAGAAGCCAGAATATATATTACAACTTAATAGTCCTCTGACTCATAAAGACCTGCTGAGCATTGTTTTATTCCCTCAGCCTGCATGACTCTTTCAAGCCATAGGTCTCAGGCCTTATTCTTAACTAAGAATTGCCAGGCAGGGCCATCAACTTCAGGGCAGTACTGAGGCTCTGGGCATTGAAAATGTTTTTCCATGCTAGGAACTGAGACCAACAGGGAGAGATGATAAGCCCCATCCCAGAACTCTGTAAGGAATGGTCCTGCTGAGCACCACAGTGTGAGAATGAAGAATGATAAAACTGAAGTCTCTGAAAGATGGAATCAAAACAGAGCATGTCTTCTGCACTTCTATCTCCAGGTGCTACACATACCACTTTTTCCTCAACTGGGCATAAGCTCTTCCATTTGAATAATGCTTCTCTGAGCACTTAGCCTCTGGAGAGTCTGACTAGAGCTCTGTGTTTTGGGGGTTGCAGGAAGCACATAATCAGGAAGTTACTATGTTTCCACAGGTGAGTGCTTATGTGATCATCCAGATGAATATGGCAGTCTTCCTGGGTAAGTCTGCACGCTTACATTATTTTGGAGTGTTTCCAGTTCAGCAGGTCTGCTACCTAAAGAGGGACAATATAGAGCAGAGAAATGACTTGCTGAAGAAAGGCCTCCTTACTGCCCTTTTGTAACCTCTCAGTTTTCAGTGAGGAACTAGCTTCAGAAGCTATCATCTTCATATTTCAGTTCCTTCAAGCAATGTCTTTCATGAATTTCTTATATGCTGTGATGATCATAGACATGGAGGCAATGAAGATGTGCTGTGAAGTAAAAGTGGTACTGCACCATAAGAATCGGCGTTGCCAGGAGTTTCCCAGAACAGCAAAAGCCCTGAAGGTATATTGTACTGGACTGTACTCTTTCAAGAGCACTTGGAGTAGCCCTGGCCTTGTGGCCCTTTTGTGATTACTGGTCCAGGATGCTTTGGGCTTCTGCCAAGAAGCACCTGTTGTGGGAGAGTGGAATCTCTGCAGTATGGCAGGTGCAGAAGTAGTGGGAGGCAATTTAGAAAGGTGATGGTTAAAAATCCATCTTGGATATTGGAGCACCTGAAGGTGCCTGCTGAAGGTGGGAGGTTTGGGGACAATGCATAGAACCAGAATAGAACCCATTAAAAATTCTCATGCAGTACTACAGTTCTCTGGGAACCATTTTCAGTATTTTAATTAAGTGAGGGATAAATTGGAGTTTTTTGGGTGGTGTGAGGCAGTTAGGGTGTTTTATCACCTGTGTGATGCTGCTTTGCCAAGTGAAATTCTTGTAAAGTTCTGTGTAGTATCCGACTATGGCCCAATATCCTAATATCCAGAGAAGCTTAAAAGTTAAACTTTGGAAACAACAAGAAACTAATTAATGAACAGACTAAAGAGGTAAAGAGAAGGAAGAAGGAAGAATTAAAAATTGACACTACAGCCTGTCACCAGGCTCACACCGCTAATCCTAACTACTCAGGAGGCTGAGATCTGAGGATCATGGTTCAAAGCCAGCCTGGGCAATAAAGCCTGTGAGACTCTTAGCGCCAGGAGTGGCACTGTGTCTCAAGTGGTAGAGCACTGCAGCGCTTGGGGACAGAGCCTAGGTGCAGATTTCAAGACCCATGACTGACAAAATAATAATAATTGCCAACAGACACCTGAAGAAGTGATCATCATCTCTCACCAGAAAGAAAATGCAAATCAAAACACCACTCAGATTATATTTCAACCACATCTGAATAGCCATAATCAAGAAAACAAACAATAAGGGATGCTGGTGAAGATATGCAGCCAGAAGGAAACCCTAGTTTGGGAATACAAACTTGTTCAACTATTCTGAAAGCAGTGTGGAGTTTTCCCAAAAGGAACTAAATTGTGGGATCCAGCAGTTCCACTCCTAGGCATTTACCCCAAAAAAATTGCAAGCCAGGATACAGTAGTCATTAGCAGAACTGTGTTTACTCTAGCACTTGTCACCATAGCCAAGTTATAAAATCAGCCCAGAGGCTACTCAACAGATAGGAAATGTGGTATGTGTACACAGCAGAAATTGACTCCATCTATTAGAAGGCATTCCTATTGTACCATTTGTAAAGAAATGGAAAGATTGGGGGAAAAATTGGGTTAAGTGAAGTAAGTCCAGGCCCAGAGAGACAAAAGATGCATGGGTGGAACCTGGCTACAGGTAGCTTATAAACTTATAAGTAAATGTGTTGGAAGGTATACAAGTATTCACAAATACCATATTTCAGTTATAAGCTGAAATATGATAGACTCAAGGGAGACCTGAAAAGGTTCAGTTACTTAGAAATCAAAGAGAAAGTCCAACAACTAACTGCCAACTAATGGGTACTTGCAAGAGGTGGGATGGGGTTAAGGGAGCAGGGGTAGAGGAATGAAGAGGAGAAGGTGGAGTTGGGGGAAAGAATGCAGTTAAGCATTCGATATACATACTACAAAATCAATTAAGTACAGAGTGGTGGCTACCCCATGATATTCTCACTTCAATGTTTAGTCCTCATTAAAATAATTAATGCGGTTCCATGTGGAGAACAACGGGCAATATGTAGGTCTGATTTGTGCCCATGAGATATCCAAATATTAGGAAAATACAATGTGATCGCTAGGTGATACCACACAATGAGGCACCAACACTTGCAATGCAAGCCTTACATACATTACATTTTAAATTAGCAACATGATGGATTACTGAGTTTCTTTATCAAAGAGCAGTAGTTCTCCATTACCCAAAGCCACTGGGTATTGGAGAATTCAGCCCTCTAGACTGTCATGCTTACACTAGGTACAGATGAAATAGTCATCTACAATTCTTTTTTTATTCAACAATATATTTACTCCATATAACTCTCTAGTAATTCCATAAACAAAATTATACGTTCATTTTGAAGGAACTGAATAAAAATCACCTTTACCTATTTTTACTTTAAACTTAGTTCCTTAGTCTGAGTACTAAGTCATGACCTACTTTTTTCACTAGTTTATATGAAGGAAGGAAGTACAATGGTCAATTAATATACTAATGATGACTAAAATTCTAGGAAAATAGATTAATTGCAAATTCTGAAATAAATTAGAAAGCTGGCAATTCAGTTCTACAGGACTGGAGCCAGGTGGCATTTATAAGATTCGGTGTGAATGTTGTTCCAGGGCTTGGGTGTGGGTTGATAGTTCTTTGCGTGATTGGATGCCCGAGCTCTTGATGGTGCTTTGAAGCCTGGACAGGTGCAGGCAGACCAGTGAAAGGTCCACAGGCCATTAAGAGTCCAGCACGGGGCAGTGGTTAAGGCCTGATCATGGCCTTTCAATTTCTCCCAGGATGGCTGCTGTAGGGATCAGCTCAGTTTTTCCCTGATGCCTACTGTGCGATCTGCTCACTTGTCTGCCATGCAGACTGAGGCCCTTGGAAGCCAGTGTGGTGCCATCTGAGTCCCCAGAAACAGGAGTTAACTCACTATCCCTCTCTTTTTCCTAAGGATCAGGTAAGTCACAACAGTGACCGAAGTCAAGCTGCTGGCTTAGATGAAAATAAAGGGATTTGTTATTCCACTGAAAAGACTTTTGTGCCTTTGTATTTAATCTGTATTTAATTCTGGCTTCTTCTAAGACTAAATAAGAAAAATAAAATAAAATGAAATAAAACTACTTGCCATTGATTTCCATTGAACCCGCTCCACTTAATTTGGTGTTCCCTAGTTTTCCTCCACCTGAAATCATCCTTAACTGACCTTTAGAACCTACCATTTTACCCTCTTCTTTGGATCCTTTTTACCCCTTTCTCATTGCCCTCTCATTGTTCAACCCTCCCCACATACTAGTGAATCTCCTACCTTAACCCATTTCATCTCCTACCCCTGTCCTCTCACTCATTAATTTTCCTGGATACCTAAATATCAACTGGTAACAAGGCAACCTGAACAACATCTGTGTTTTCTTATTTCTTTGTTTTGTGCTGTTTGTTTTACATGGGTGATGTTTACTGTCTTCAGTTTTCAGCTACTGTGTGCCCTTATCTAAGTCAGTTTGCCTGTTTGTCTTTCTTCTCAATCATGCTTCCAATTTGTTCCTTTCCACTCCTTCCTTCTCTCTGACCTGCTGTGTGTGTGTACTTTCCCGTTTTGTTCATCTCACCTTCACCATGAATCATGAGGGCTCTACCTTCATATATGAATTAATATTTCCATATAGTTTTAACTAAATGTACTATTAGAATGTTATAGAAACTAGATGTTGGGGTTTAACTGAAAGACATGTTTGATTGGAGGTATGCCCTTGAGGGGATAACAATTTCTTGATTAGGCACATAAAAACATCCCCATTCATGCACACAACGTGTGGTCTCTCTCTCTCTTTCTCTCTCTCTCTTTCTCTCTCTCACTCACTCTGTCTCTCTCTTTCTGTGTCTCTCTGTCCCCTCTACATTTGCTTGCAGACTAAAAGAACATTTTTCTTGACCAAGAGCTTCCACATAATGTTCATATTCAGCACAATTGTATAAACAATGATGATAGTGAATCACATATATATACATATGTATATACATATACATATGCATATACACATTCGATATTCTGGTATTGGGAGAGGGAAAAAGCCAAGCCTTCATGGACTTCAACTTTATTGCCATTCCATGGCTTTTACCCGTTCTGCCAGTTCCCCTACCCCTCTTGCTGGTGTCATCTAGGGCTTTTCTAACCCCACACAGGTGCTTACATTGTAAGCAGTTCTTCCTTATCCCCAAAGTGATAATCCAAGTCTTGTAGAAGGCTTCTGTCGCTCCTCTGGCTGCTGTTGGCCATCCAGACAGCAGGGACATGGTCCTCTAGGTACCCCTGAAATGTTTTAGGACTTATATATGAAATTCAGAGAATATGGAGAAAGCACAGTTGGGATGGAAGCTAATGCTCCAGACCACAGTATCTAGCTATGTATACAGGTAGATGTCAGGGTTTCAACTTGGCTTACTTACTCCTAGCATAGACGTGGGTCAAGCTTCACACACTCAGGGTCATCAGTTGGAAAAGCTGCATATATTTTAGGACTATATTCTATAGGTGGAATCTGGGTCCTGCTTAACTTCCCTTCAATTACAACAAGCCTCCAATCTAACTGCATTCTTTTCTGTCTCCACCCTCCCTTGTTCTGGGCCTGAAAGGGGCCAATTTGTGTCCCCAAACAGGACCTCAGATAGAATTATGTCTCCTTCTTCCACTTGAATGGTATAGGAAGAGTCTATGACTGACTTTTAGAAAAAATCATATACTCACAGAAGGCACTGGCTTGCTTTTTTACTCAATCAAGTCCTAAATATATTTGCACAGAGTTACAGACAAAATGACAGTACTGGTTTGTCCTGAAATATCAGTTCCCATTTCTCCAGCCCTCTGGCTTTCTTTGGCTTTTCTCACCACCTCATGTGTGTTCCATGAATTTTCTGTGCTGCTACAGAATCTGAATCTGAAGAAGGGCTTTTGAAGAATATATTTACTTGTGGATTCAGATATAATTTAATGCTCCATCATCTTCTGGTCACTGTCTAATGTACCCTAAAACACATGAAAAATACATATACATTATAACTGTAAACTTTAAAGTTGCTTTGGTTTTTAGGACATTGGCTAAAACATGCTAACTCCTTTCCAGATTTATGATCTCTTAAGTTTGCAGTTCCTTGAGATCAAGAACAATTCTTGATCATTCCTTCCCAACTTCCATGCAGAGGACTAAATAAGAAAACTTACAAGACATGGTTTACCTCAACCAGTATTATTCCTAGATACTGGTATAAAGAAATCTCTGAGAGCAAAAACTCAGGAAGATGGAAGGAAGATTGGAAATGGAGTTCTCTCTTGTGGAATCATGTGCAGGGAGAGGGTATTAAAGATTCAGCCTGGCTTCTGCCTGAGTGTCTCTGGATATTCAGCATGCTTCAAGTAGAATCAGCTCAGCCTCAAACTACTGTTTCACTGCTGTTCTTCCAAGTTCTTGTTTCCTCTAGAGGCCCTGGATAGACTAGCTTTGGGCATCCCCATTTGGCCACAGCCCTCAGATATACAGGTGTGAAGTTAGCTTGTAGTTACCTGACAAGATGGACGCATATCTTAGCTACCCAACTATTCATCCTTCCTTTCTGCTTCCTCTTCAGGTGCCTTCAATCTCTTGTAGTAGTACAAAGGATTGAGCCACAGGTCTCTTCTGATGATCTGGCAATGAAACAGGGATGTCACATCAGGAATGAGACCCAACACCCCAGCAAGCCAGTGAACCAACCAAGGTCACCGATGGATTGATTTAGTCTTTCTCGGATGCACCTCGGTGATCCTGTCTGAGCCGGCAAAGTTATGATCAGTAAACCAGTTGAAGAAATTTGGGCTGGTGTTGTGGTGTCTCCGACTATCAGCTTCAATTCTGTAATCCTGATGCCATTGAATGGGAGTGGAATGGCTTGTCTTATACCCTGCAATACATGATAAGACTATCCATGTCACGTTGGACATTATCAATTCACCTTCTCTCCCACACAGCCTGGGAGCCACTTCTTACCAGTGATATCCACTAGGTATTCCTTAACAATCACTCCATTCTGGAAGTATGGGTTATTCCTGAAGATGAAGGTGATCTTGCAGGAGCTCCTGGGATGTCTGACTTCGAGAACCTAACAGAACAAAAGGCATAAATTAAAGGCACTTTTCTATGTAACCTCCAAGTCCCTATTTTGTAAAGAATTCTCTTCCCTGACAGTGTACATCCTTGAGGACTCACCTCCAAACTGGTCATGTACCTAAGCATGTGTTCATCTTGATCACTGATCATCACGGACAGATGGGGATGGTTCAAAAACTGCCCAGGTCAAGGAGCCTTCAGGTGCTGTGGAATTACTTGGCATAATACTTGGCATATGGTAAACAGCAAGGGACCTGTGAGGCTAATGATCTTGTAGGAACTGCACTCTACTGTAGCTCCTCTTCCTATAGCTAGGCATCTCCTAAAGGAGAAGGTAAACCAGGACTGGGCAATTTGGGGACTGACTGCACTGAGCTGTCATGGACTCTGGTCTCTGTGTGGAGAGGGCCAGATGTTAGGATCTGCTTCTGTCTAAATGTCTTCTAGCCCAGCACTGACTGATGAGAGTGGTCACTCACAGCCCCTTCACATAGCATGACTGCAAAGAAACGTACTCTAAGTAGCAGTCTCTGTGACAACTTCCTTGAGCTACTCAGGATCCTTATAGCTTCCAGTACTCATTGTCCCCACAATCCATCCCTGTGCCACATACCAGCTTGTGATACCCATAATCCTTTTATCTAGGGCCCACAGCAGTGTGATGTTCCACATCATCAATCTCAAACACCAGGCCTTTTCCCTTTAGATCACAGACCGCCAGACAGTAAGGAGTAAATATGCCCAAGGATACAGTTTGGGCCCAGAAGTGAGGGATGCCCTGGATGCTGATACTTCTGCAATCCAGGAGAGGCTTTCGCCTCTTGCTGAGATTCTGCTTCAGGCGGTCATAGGCCCTGGTGGCTTGGCTATTCACTGGTCCCAGATCTAACTGAAGAGCCTGCAATTGCTCCAGTGGGCTCTGGAAAGTTGTAGGTGTGGGCTTGGATGACTCTGGCTTCCTCTCTTCCTGCTTCTGGTCCAAGTTCTCCAAGAGGTGGCCCTGCATCAGTCCCCTCTGCTCTTCTGTCTCCTCTTCAGCCATGTTGTCCTCTTGCTGCTGCAACTACCGCACAGACTCCTCAGTAAATATTTCCACCATTGCATGCTATCCAGCAGCAGAAGCAGCACAACCTCCACCCCCTTGGGTGGTGCTGTCTGCACCCAGGCCTCATCATGGCCAGGAGTTTGTACAGGAGATCCTGGGCCTGCCGTACCAGCAGTGTATGGTGAGGAGTTCTTGGAGGCTGGCACCTGAGTCACGTCGGCTGGCCCTGCTGTGCCTCCCTCTGTCCGCCCCTTCCCATTGCCAACTGCCCCCTTACCCTCAGGCATTGGCCCCCTCTCTTTCTTTCCCTCCATGTGCCGCCACCCTCATCTTTCCCTCCGTGTGTGCTGTTGAGCATCTTCCTCCTGACACGCTTTCTCTCTTCACCCTAAGACACAGGTCCTCCTTCTCCATGCCTGCCGCCTTCCCTGCCCCTTCCCGTGCACCACCTCCGTCATCAGGTGCAACATGCCTCTTTCCTCCTCCCTGCCGACCCTCCCACGCCCATTTCCCTGCCAGAGTGCTCGCTTCCCTCCCCAACCCCTAGTGGCTGTGGCCACCTCAGCTGACCCTTGCTGCCCTGCCCGCCTCCCTGCTCTGCCTCACGCCCCACCTTCCCCGCTACCGCGTGCCCTCTCCCTCTCCGACGCCCATCCCCCCCCACTGGCGCACCGCCACCCCTCCACACAGGGGTGACCCTGCTGTATTACCTGTTCCTGGGAAGTCCCCAATTCCCCTCCAGTCGCCATGCAGGCCTGCGGGTCCTCACCAGCAGCTGGTGAAATGAAGCAGGGCCTGCAGGCAACTCGCCTGCCCAGAGGCTCTCTGCCGGGGGCGGGGCCCGAGCAGCCTCACAGGAAGGCAATCGGATACTTCCGCCTCCCTCTGCCTCCCTCCCCTGAGGCTGATGGAACCTAGTTCCGCTTTCCTCCCTTTAGAAGCAGAAGCTGCAAGGAGGCCGGGCGCAGGGGCCACAGCCTGCAATCCTAGCTACTCAGGAAGCCTGGGCCTGAGGATGGGCGACTGAAGCCTGGTCCTGGAAGGAAAGTCCGTTCCTGAGACGATCCCCGGTAAACGACCCCTGATGCCCGTCAGGACCAGCTTTGACCCCAGAGACACGCAGGGAGTCCACCCGGCCCTCAGTCCAAGCCCCGCACAGACAGAGGAAGAAGAAAAAGTACATGGCAAGCAAAGGAAAAGGGAGAGGAGGGCAGGACGAAGACAGAGACAGCGGGAGAGACGGAAGCAGAGACTCTGCCGTGGAAACTGGAAGAGTCTAAAGATTGGGTGTCACTTAGCAGTGCGGACTCCACGTTACCTTCTTGGTCGGATGACACGGCAATCATGGCAGTGTAACGTGACATTACAAGGAGCTGGATGAGGGGCTCAACTCAGACTGAACGATACTAAACGCAAGTCTTCCCGTATTTTGGGATCCCATTACCCTATGAACTACAGGCCGTGTCCACGTCTCTTCTTAGCAGAGGCCCAGGAACATCTTCCTCTTTCTCTCCCTTGGCAACCCAGAACAATCCTGCTTCTTCTCGTTTTGTAAAGAACATCAAAGTCAGAAAGGAGGAAAACAACAACACAGCGGTCATTCTCAGTGTAGGCCCGTCCAGCCCCGGGCTGGTCGTGCTCCCTGCTTTCCCTGTGGCTGGGGACGACAGCTGCAATCCACTGCACCCAGCCGTTGTCCCTCTCCTGGAACTGAGAGAACAGGAACCCACCACTTTCCTCAGCCATTATTGGAACAAGAGTCACAAGAACTTTCCTGGCCAGGTCGACCATGAAACTCCTTCCCACATCTCAAGTACAAAGTATTTTAGAGATCACTGTGATGGATATATACAATGATCCTTCTGTAAACCTTTAATGACAAAGGCACACAGTCACACACGAATTGGCAAGCAGCACTATTAAACATAGCTTAATTAGTTTTTGTGGGTTGTGCCTCAGTTTGAACCCAGGATCTAAGTACTTTCTCTTGAGTGTTTTGTTTCCTTTTGTTTTGTGGGTCATAGGGCTTGAACACGGGCCTGGGCGTTGCCCCTGAGCTCTTCACCTCAAGGCTATCACCCTCCCCCTGGGCTGGGCACAGGTCTCTGAGTCGGCAGGTCAAGGCTACCACCCTACCCCTGGGCCTGGGCGTGCTCCCTGAGCTCTTCAGCTGAAGGACACCACCCTATCCTTGAGCCAAACCCCACTTCACTTTTTCTAGAGATTAATTGGACAGTCTCAGGTCCTTCTGTGCCTGAGCTGGCTTTGAACCTTGATCCTCAGATCTCAGCCTCCTGACTAGCTAGGATTACAGGCATGAGCCACTGCGCTGAGCTTTCTTTTGAGTTTTTTTATGCTTAAAGTGTCACCTTTGACATACAGTTCTACTTCTGTTTTTTTCTTGAGTCTCAGATGTTATTTTTGAGTCTCAGATTTTTCTGCTTCAGCTAACTTCAAACCTTGATCTTCACATGTCAGCATTCAAAGTATCTAGGTTTATTGTCGTGAGTCTATCCGGTTCTGAGGTTTGACTCTGTTTCTTGAGTTCACACTTCACTAGTTCACTCATGACTGATATGCTACCAGAAGGATCACATATCTATGAACAGCTGTTTCCTAGAATATTGCACAGGTGAGTCTCCATGAGCTGTCTTCTATCCATAATCCTCAGCCCTCAGCATTCTAGATAATCAGGGTTACTGCTCCAATAGTTTCTTCTTCTTCTTTTTTTAAGTGACTTTCAAGTAAGCTATATTATATGTACGTCCAATTTTTTCTTTTATGACTGTATATAGAAATCTGTATAACTCTTTATTCCTTTCTACTAAGAAAAATCTAGGGGTCATACTTGAGAAATATTTCCCCATTATTCTTAGGACAATGAGCATTATCATATGATCTCTATTTACCTCATTGTGTATTTTGAATTTTCAGCTTCAGAGGAAATGGTTTGTTTGGTATTGTGATGGTTTTCAGATCTCAAATAATATTTGAATTCAGACAGTTTACAATCTCTACCCCCATCCCAAACCTTGATTCAGGGCTTTAACTGCGGAGCAGGAATTCTACCACTGGAACCATACCACTAACTCTGATTTTGTATTTCAAGAAAGACTTGCCTGTGTAACCCAGCCTAGCCTGGAATGAGGCATGTGGAGAAACAACAGGAGGAGAAGGAAGAGGAACAAGAGGAGAAGGAGGGAGAGTCTTCTATTTAATTGTTTCTACGATTTGTCATTGGATATTTGTGGCCTACCTGCCCTAAGCTTCCGGGGAGTGTCCTGGGTGTGCGTCAGGTATCATAGCATTCCTGTCCCTGTCCATAAAGCCCAGTGGCAAACATCAGCAATGTCTTCAAAGCATTGCAAATATCCCCAAACTGCATATAATCACCATCTGATGAAAGCCACTTAGCTAGATTTACGTGTTCTGAAAAGACATTCCCCCACCCGTCCACACACATACATTCCTTCCTGCCTTGAAGTTTATCAGGGTAATTGCCTTTTTTTGTTAAAGAATTTATTAACATTGATTTTTACATGATATTTCAAATGACAAGTTTATCAAACAAGTGTTCAAGAAGGGAATCTCTATATACAATCACTGGGACTTAGTTTTTAGAACTTAATCCAAATCAGGCTAAGGGTTTGTATGTCATAGAAATGGTAGGTGTCTTTTGACAAAGACTTGATAAATAAAATGCATCTTGATCACTGTCACCCCTTTCAACATTCTCACCCTTCATTTCTAACCCACCCCTTCCTTTACTTCTCTTCAGCTTGTAAGAAACATACTGAATTCTTGACTGCATTCTCCTTTACCTTCTGCTCTTTATTCATCTCCTCCTGTCTCCCTTATCCCAATGTACTTCTTTCAAATCCCATTCCTCATTGTGTATTCTGTTGAACTTTATCTTTGCCTTTCTATGGAATTATCTTTTTGAGCATTTCTTTGAAGCTACCATATTTCTGTTAATAGATTTGTATTCACTGGCATGCCAACTAGAGTATTTACTTCCAAATGTATGTGAATGTAGCTTTCACAGATGAGGGAAATCAGCCATCTATTCTCTCTGACATGGCTTTTACTTCACTTAACAAAATTTTTCTAGGTCCTGTGTTCCATTCCTTTACAAATGATACTATATCATTCTAAGTGAAAAATCACACCCTTAAAGGAAGCAAACTTATGAGATGAATTGTCTGTGTATCCCATTTCATGCCATTTGAATAAGTTATAGACATCATAAAATGAATCAGTAGTTCATGTGGGAATAATGTAATTTAATTGGTATTTATATTTATAAGTACAGAATAGCTGTAGGCAATAAATACATACTGACTTCATTACAAACTAAATAGCCTCAAATACTTTAACGAATGTATTATATGAGTACTTACTATAAAACCTTAAGGGTCATACAATTAATGTTATTCCTTTCTAGAGAGTCTATAATATAAAAATTAAAAAGAACTGTTCCTGGCCAATTGAAGGAGGTGGTAATTTATTTTTCCTTTGCCTACAAAATTGTTACCACCTCAAGCCTCTTTCCATCTTGTTCAAATATGAATTTCATATCATGGTCCATTAGAGAATGAGAGAATGCAGTTGTATGCTAAAGAAAGTCCTTTTTTTAATTTAATGAAATATAGTCAAAGTTCTCAGAATCAGCTTTCTGGTTACTTAATCCTCTACCTCATATACTTTCCTCTTGAAAAAAGTCTATTAAGTTTGCATTTCTTCAATGAAACATCTCCCCTCTCCTTCCCCCACATCCAGGCCCACGCCAGCCCAGTTACATCAGTCATGTTCCATTTCTCAGAACATCGCTCTCCTCTAATTCCCACAACCCATGTAATGTACCCCATGACTGCTCCCACAGTTTAGCTTAAATTTTGCCAATATGTGTGAATCTCTGCTGCCTCCTTTCCTGCTTGGAATATCTCAGTTTATCTGACATCTAATAAAGCCTTGAGCCTGTGTTGGTTCTCTGTCTCTCATTTATTTCTTTCTTTCTTTCTTTCTTTCTTTCTTTCTTTCTTTCTTTCTTTCTTTCTTTCTTTTTTCCAAGTCATGGGTCTTGAACTCAGGCCTGAGCACTGTCCTTTGGCTTTTTCTCAAGGCTAGCACTGTGCCACTTGAGCCATAGCACCACTTCCAGCTTTTTCTATGTATGTGGTACTGAGAAATGGAACCCAGGTCTTTGTACATTCTAGGCAAACACTCTACCACTAGGCCAAAACTCCCAGCCCTCTGTCTCTCATTTCTTACACACAGTTTCTACGGGGGTGGATGCCAGATTAAATGAAGTGGAGGAATTCACTTGGCATAATATACAGTAGGGAAGACCATCCATATTTCTAAACTATAAAGGAAATCAGAGCTGGAGGCATTTCTCACCTCTGCAAGAGGGCTTGCCTAGCCATCAGTTTGCTAGGACTATGGCAGAGTCCCTTGTCAGGAGGTTTATATTCAGGAGACATCCTTTATTTCAACAGGAATCTTTTGGTGGGGTTGAGCAAGGGGATGGAATAAGAGGACCCATGAACAAGAATCAGGTTCAAGCAGTCTCTCCATAAGGTGAAGAGAATGCAGTTCCATCTATAGTTCATATCACAGAGTGACGGAGAGCAGGTCTGGCCTGCCCACTTCAGAAAGAGACATGCACTTATGGACAGACCCCAGCTTCAGCTGGGAGGTGTGTGTGTTTCAGTGAAGTGGAGACATCAACCTTAGCCTGATCTCCATGAGTGTGGAAACATGAGGAGGAATCCCAATACCAAGTGGATGGGTGACTAGGTGTCTGGGTGTGGAAAAAACTCTCCTCTCTCTCTGCATCTCCTCCTTCTCCTTTTGGTCAAGCATCACGTACTGATGCCTAGTGGCATTTGAAGCAGGTGCTATCCACCCTTCTAGCCACTTGTAGTTTTACAGGGCCAAGAGCGACTCCTTCAATCCCAGCCAGACCATCCATGACTCCAGTAGGCCAGGCTTTCCCAGGGCAGGGTCAAGCACACACAGAAAGGGATGAAGACTCCCACAGGTTCCAAGTTGTGAGCATCTCACTCTTGGTGTATGGACAGCTGCACAGTCTGCATGGGCCTGCATTCTTGCAGCTGCCACAGGCACTGGCTTGTGGGCAGGTGTTTCCCAGGCTCAGCTCCTGACCTCCTCTTGCATTACCTGTACTGCTGCAGTCTTGTAGGAACTGCTGGGCTCCTTGAGAAGGAGTTTGCTTACAGGAGAGGGGAAGTGCTTGCTCTGTGTCACAGCAGGGTACTGAGTCCTAGGTCCCACTGGACTTTCCCTGTCCAGTTCTATGGTGCCACAGAGCACAGGTAGAGTCCTTATCAGGATGGTCATTTTACCTGCGAGCACTGTATTGGAGCCTATGTGCAGTTGAAGATTGTAGAGCCCATCCTCTCAGTGTCCCCATGAGAGGGGGAGCCCATAGTTTAACCTGAGTTCACATTTTCTCTCTGTTGGTATTGTCTGATTGGATGCCAACAGTAAGGTGCACTTCCTATCCAAGAGAGCCTGTGCTAGTATGTGCAGTCTGTTTGTGAGCTTAGGCATGCCTAAGTACAGGTGGAGTTTCTGTTGTGAGTGGGACTCCTGGTATGGCACAAAGGCCTGCAAATGAGCTTAGTTGTGAGGATTACACATTTGATATTTCCTGTCCTGTGTGTGTGTGTGTCTGTGTGTGTACACACGTGTGCGCACATGCAGGGCTGTGTATATGCTGGTGTGTGTTTCTGTTTCTTGTTTCTGGGTTTTTTTGGTTCTTTTGTGCTTTATTAGAGTGTACTCAAGCTCCTATGTCCTATGTCTGTCCTAGGGTGTTTGTGTAGCATGGGCGTGGCCCTAGCAGAACCACTGGGCAGAGGTTTCTGCTCACCCAGCCATGACATGGGCTGTGCTTCCTATACAAGAGTAAGCATGCCATTGTGTCCATGGGAAATGGATGGCAAAGGTTACATCTGGTGGTGGCATGCAGGTACAAAGTTGCAACTACTGATGCTAGTTCATCTGCTCCTGTCCCTGTGCCAGCAAATGCATGTAGGCCTCCCGGTTTTATTGCAATTCCCTATGCCAACTGTCCTACATGTCTGCCTGTTGCATGCTGATTTGTGTGGGCCTGCTGATGTGACTATGCCAGCTGACTCAGGTGGGTCTCTTGAAGCCCATGTGCATACTTGTGTGTAAGGGTCCCTTGGAATAGAAAGCCTCTTGACTAAGTTGAGAAGCTGAGCCAGGAATTGGACCCTTACTGGGGAAATAAGGAATACTATGAAACAGCAGTTTTACTTTAACTCAACCCCAGGCCCGGTTTTTGGAAGAATGTCCCTGGACCTCCTATGGAATAATGTGAAAGCACCTTGCCCTCCCTCCTGCCCAGTAATGTGTAACTACATTTGGTAAGGTCCTTTGTTTCAAAAGAGCTGATGTTTTATTAATGGAACCGTACAACTCAAACTGTTTGGGGTGCTTACCCTTAGAAGCCCAACTTGAGAACCCTTTGGGGTCACATTGGTAGCTCCCAAATCTGCACTGTGTCCCTGGCCAGCCAGCTTCTGCAAGACTGTAATAAACTTCTTTGAACCCTAAATTCAGATTGGTGGGCTCATTTTCGGACCCATAACATTGTGTACATGCCTTTTACAGCACCTGGGTCCCATAGTGAGCATGTGCCACCATAGGCATGTGCATCTGATGAAGCATGTGTGCCCACCAGTGCCTGTGAGTCAGTTGTTGTGCCTGCACATTTTAAAGCTCAAAAATTCATAACATAATTGCCGTTTCCACATTAGCATATTATGCTTTAATCATTTTTTCATGTTCTTTTCCTTGAATCATGTTTGACTATTCTGCTTTCAAGATAAACAAAATAATATTGCATCTGTTCTTTTCTACTGGTCACTCTCAAAGTATTGACAAGAATCTGTTTTCATTGTATTTTTTTCTGTATAAATGAGCTTTGTACTCAGTAGTAATCAGGTTGCACATGACTGATAGGCAGGGGTTTCATCAAACCTCTAGCTGTTTCTTGATTTTAATTTTTTAATTTGCTCTAGCGATTTAGTTTTGGCCTAGGGCTTGCTCCTGTCCATATTGCGCTGATATCGTTCTTTCTACTACTCCACATAACTTAAGTCACAGGTATATTCCACTATTTTTAACTTACCATAAGGTCTCATACATTTCTTCTTCCTATCATATCTTCAGACTGACTCCTCCATGATAGCTACATGTGTTACGCACATGATCTTTTATGTTGGAACCTTCTATTTTGACAATTACAAGTAAGTTTGTCTGAAAACTAGAGTTTTATTGGTGTGCATGTGTGTGTGTGTGTGTGTGTGTGTGTGTGTGTGTGTGTGTGTGTCAGGGGTCAGGGTCTAGTATGTAGCTTCATTCTGGCCTTGAACTGTAGATCGTCCTTCCTCAGCCTTCCTAATGCTGGTATCACAAATAGTAACCACCACCATGCTTGGCTTTTCTAAAACTCATAGAGTGTTGTACCATGTGACCTTACCTGCCATTCAGTTATTATTATATAATTATGCAGTTTGGAGTGGTCTTCTATGCCTACTTCCAGATCACATTCATTATTTCTGGGTGCCACCTGGGTCTAGATTTATGTGTAAGTGAGTACTTGGAATGTTTTCCCTATTTCAACACTAGAAGGTCCAGCTTCCAGAGGTTCTCACCAAAAATCACAAACCATTTCTCAGGAAGAAGAAACGGAGTATCTCAAAAGTATACTCTGTGTCACAGCGTCATGTCAGCAGTCCCATACCCCAGAACTGGCCTTCAGCATCACATCTACCAGTGGTCAGAATCTCTACACATGGACAACCCTGGGTTACATCATTGCTGGTATTGTAGCCAGCAATGCTCTAGGCTGTGGCATAAACTGAATCCATGATCTGCCAGATTAGACATGAGGCTGGAGAAGCAGCAGTGACGCTTGCTTCCCACTGATGTGTGTTTGTGGCCTGGTTTTGATGTGATCAGGCAGCTAATTCTGGCTGACATTGAAAGGGGAATGGTAATAGATTTGAATCACATGTGCACCTTGGGAAACATGATAAGGCTACATGTGGCTCTGGTGCTATATTATAGGGTGCACACCCAGACAGGATTAGAAGCTACTCAGACATTCTCAGTGTTATTTTGACTGTAAAGCCAGTAAGGGTAAGGGTAAAGGGAACACCGATGCTGAGCTGTGAAGCCTGGAAAAGTTTGGAGAGGCTAGCTGCCCTCTATCTAGCACTTGGATTGCTGAAAAGCTGTCCATCCAGGGTTAATTCAGACTGCTCTGGAGAGGGTTATAAAACTGGAATGCTGTACCCCCTACCTTAGTACTGGAAATGCTAGCACTTTGGCTTTGAGTACTGGAGATCTTGATAGCTTAGCTCTGGGACAAGATAAGAAGACCTGTGTCTGGACTGTTGCTGAGCCGCAGTCTGATATTTTTTTAAAAAAAAGGAACCTATGTCTCTTGCAAATGCTATTTTTTCTTTAATTGTCATATGCATACTATGGTTTTTCTATGTTTCCATGGTAATCTTCCCTGTGTGAACCTGCAAGTAAATCTGCATGCTGGAGACTCAGGGCCCAAGTGCCTATAATCCTGTGATCCCTCACACCCTACTACTACATATGTCTCTGCATTTCCTAATTTTCTTTGGCCCCTCTATGTTCTTGCTCTGGCTTAATTTGAGATTAGCAACACAGAAGAAAGCCCTGTGCTCAGTATTCTGTCCTTGATTAGGGTAATGAGAGTGAAGACAGCTCACTAGTTATGCAATCAAATGAGAAGCTGGTTTACACCTAAATCAAAGGCTCAAGGAACTTCAAAGTCACAGGTGAGCAAAAGGTCCACCTGGGTTCTTGCAAATAACTTGAACCTTGAGATCAGTGGGTGCTCAGAAAACTTCACAGAGAAGACTATGAGTGGCATGCATTTACAAGGGCTACAGAGCCTTCCAACACCTCCCTGAGGAACCCTGCCAGACCTTATGTATCAGTCCCTCCACCGCCTGGTAGCTACTTCCAACTTGCAGCATCCAGAATCAAGCTGCAGCTTAGAACTGGAAAGGACTTTCTGATCCCAGCCATGGTCACCACTGAAGTGAGAAAGGTTCTGTTCAGGGCTGCCACTTCTAGAGAACTTGTGCTTATTTTTGGCTGGAGGGGGGCAGGGAGAGTCAGAGACAGACAGAAGCTTATAAAGACAGATAACATAAACATTGCAAATATTTTCATAGAGCTCTAAGGTTGGGGTCTTGGTTGTGTTTAAAACCTAAGGACACAGGGAACCCTGTTTTAGATAGCTCTCTTTTTACTCTACCCTCCACTTAGGAAGACTCACATGATGCTACTCAGCTTAGTCTCATAGTACTGACTACACAGTACTGACTACTGCCACAGGACTATAACCTAACTCAGTACCTGCTATTTGGGATATTCTCAATGCTGTGTGTATGTGTGTGTGTGCGCGCACATACGCGCACACACAGACCCATACACGCACAAACACACAGCTATGTGTTCTGATGAGTGGAAATGCAAACTCCATAAATATTTGCAATCATGTGAAGTTATACACTATATTTAACAATGCCTTATATAAAGTACAGGGAAAGAATATGGAAAGATTTCTCAGTGACTGAGTAATGGAATGGATTTCTGAAATTTCTGTGATATGTTTTGTGAAATCAAATAAAATGATTTGGTGTTTCTTGATGGAAAATGGGTACGAAGGCCATCATAAATCAAATAATTTGTGTAGTCATATGAACCTCAGGTATCTTCTTGACAAAGGCATCTGTGAGGAGAGGTGGAAGCTTATGTGTGGAACAGGTTCACTTATCCTTGAGAAACCATCAAAGTACTCATACTCTCCTGATTCTGTGAATGGCCAGGAGAATCTCTGTGGAAGGGGAAAGATCCTTGTTAGGGGGCTGGGAGTTTGGTCTAGTGGTAGAGTGCTTGCCTAGCATGCATGAAGACCTGGGTTCAGTTCCTCAGTACCACATACATAGCAAAAAGCTGGAAGTGGTGCTGAGGCTCAAGTGGTAGAGTACTAGCCTTAAGAAAGTCCAAGGACAGTGCTCAAGCCCTGAGCCCAAGCCCAGGACTGGCAAAAGAAAAAGATTCTTGTTAGAATATTGTTTGCATGGGCTGGGAGTTTGGCCTAGTGGTTAAAGTGCTTGCCTAGCATGCGTGAAGACCCGGGTTCGATTCCTCGGTACTACATACATAGAAAAAAGCTGGAAGTGGTGCTGAGGCTCAAGTGGTAGAGCTCTAACCTTGAGAAAGTCCAAAGACAGTGCTCAGGCCCTGAGCTCAAGCCCATGACTGGCAAAAAAAGAAGAATATTGTTTGCATGGCATTTCTCTTGTGTGCCTGTTTTTACTGCATGGGACTATGCAGGGTACACAAAAGAAAATGCTATGGGAACTTTTCCACATAGGGGAGTGCCTTCCCATTCATCCTTTCTCAGAAAATCATGCTCCCGAGTCCACTTTCAAACTTAAGAAATCTTACTGATGATGGGACCTAGCTGTTTTTCTCTTGCAGGGAATTACATAAGTTTTGGGAATAGTACTTTGCTTGTTGTCATCTATTTCAGCTCTAGATGTCCTGGATATTTCTAACACAATGGATGCACTCACCTTAAGTTGGGTCTTATCTTTAAGAGAAAGCAATTCTAAACAGGCCTTCTATCTTGGGGAAGGATTTATAATTACCATCGCTTCTGGATTTTATTAGTGTACTTTATTTCCATACACATATACAGTATATTTTTAATAAATCCACCTGTTTCACTTGATGCACTCCTCTCCCCAAACAATTCTACTATGCTTCATTAATATTTCCAGGCAAAAATATGAAGTGTTTACATTGTTCTCAGCCATTTCTTTTTTTCACTTTCTTTCCCTTTCCATCCTCAGATAGCTCTGTGTCATACTCAAGTTTTTTTCAAACTCAAATATTGGTACTATTCTTTAAGTTAATTTCTTATTTATGAATAACTCTGCAAAAAATTCATACAAGACATATCACTTCATGCAAGTATTTTATTCTGTCCAAATACAAACACACATGGTAACTTATACACAGAGACAAATCACAAAATATATGAACATTCAAAGTCCCACACAAATCCCAAAAGGTAACAAGAGTGAAGGGATGAGAGAGCAGTCAGCTCTAAATAAATGCCTCCTGAAGAGACTTGACACATGACTCTGTTCAAGGAGATGGTTGCAGACATGCCTAAAAAGATTAAGGCAGAAATCCAAAAATGAATCTGGGAATATAAGCAGGAAATTTACCAAGGAGTTCCTTGCTTTTAAAAGAGAAGTAGACAAATAGACAAAGTTTAAACTTCCTTAGATGGAAAGATGAATGCTAGCAGAGGAGACATGATGGGCTCAATGTCCACATTGCAAACTAAAATGGAAGCACTGAGCAACAGATTGACTGAGATGGAGGACAGGACATCAGAAACAGAAGATAAGACACAAGGGCTGGAAGAGAGAGCCATCAGTCTGTAAAAATCAGTCATAATTCACCAAAGAGAAGCCCAAGAATGGCAGACTCAGCCAAGACATCTCCTCTTTGTGTAATAGGAATTGATGAAGGGGAGGAGCTTCAAACAAAGGGAATGAAACACTTATTCACCAAGATTATAGCAGAGAACTTCCCTAAACTCAAATGGGAAAATATTGCTCACACCTTCAGAATGCCTAATAAGCAAGACCCAAGAAGGAACTCTCCTAGACACATCATAGTAAAAACATTAGACTAGAATAACAAAAACATGATCCTTAATGCTGCAAAATCAAAGATCTTATTAGAATCACTGCAGTCCTCTCTATGCAAACCCTAAAAACAAGAAAACCTGAAGACCAACAATTGCCAACCCAGAGTGATATATCCAGCATTTACAATTGAGGGAGAATATTTCATTTGAAAGAGAAGCTATATGAATATATGCACACTAAACTAGCATTAAAACATATTAAATAATCAAGAACAAATTTCTGAACAGCAAGAATTCCTATCAAGAAGCTATCACCAAAGACTTAGAAAAAAATCTCATGAAATGAAATAAGCCAGACTCAAAGGAACATAGACTCAGTAGTTTCCCTCATTTGTAATAATTAGTATAAACCAAGGAAAGGGAAGGGGAAAAACAAGATGAGGTGATGCGGTCAGGGGAAGGAAATGGGGACCAAGACATGAGAAAGGGTAGCAATGTTTGTGAAGTAATGTATCTTCTATCTGGTGAATATAATATAACCCTTCTATTAATTATAATAAAATATATTGAAAAAGCTATCACCTATAAATGAATAGGCACCAAGGGGGAGAGAGAGAGAGAGAGAGAGAGAGAGAGAGAGAGAGAGAGAGAGAGAGAGAGAGAGAGAGAGAGAGAGAGAGAGAGAGACAGAGAGACAGAGACAGAGAGACAGAGTGACAGAGAGAGACAGAGAGACAGAGAGAGAGATAGAGAGAGAGAGACAGAGAGAGAGAGACAGAGAGAGAGAGAGAGACAGAGAGAAACACAGAAGGAAAGATAAATAATGACAGAGGACGCTAACCACTTCTCCCTAATTTTCCTAATTATGAACATGCTGAACAATCCAATCAAAAGACACATAACAGCAGATTGGATTGAGAAGCAAGATCCACCAAAAGCTCACTGAAACTATGTATTACTAAAGAGGTCAATTCATAACCAGAATATTACGGTTATAAATGTTTACTCCCCCAACATGGGAACACCTTAGTATATCAAGCAGACTGTCTTGGAGTTACTTGATAAGACAGACTCAAACACAGTCATAGTGGGAAACTTCAATATGCCACTCTCACCAAAAGTCAGATAAACTCAGCAAAAGATAAGACTTCTGTGAGCTAAATGACACCATAACCTAGCAGGGCTTAATAAACAGAAACAGAGTCTTCTACCCAACAACAAAATGCTACACATTTAGCTCAGCAGAACTGGAACACATTCCAAAATAGATCACATACTAGTTCACACCAAAATCTTAAGTAGATACAAGAGGACTGTTGAAATCCCCTGCATGCTAGCTGATTACAGTGGAATCAGAATATTTCTAATCAACATAATAAAGGGTAAAATTTATTCATATGGACTAATAAAGATTCATATGGACTAATAAAAGGCCTAGAATAGACAAAACAATTCTAGGCAAAAGAGCAATGCAGATGGTATTACAATTCTAGACTTCAAAATCTACAATAGAGCCATAATAACAAAAACTGCCTGGTATTCGCACTAAAATAGACCAGAAATCAATGGAAGAGAATAGAAGATCCAGAAATGAAACACCATACTCTAGTCAACTTATATTCAACAAAGGAGCCAGATATATACAATAGAACAAACAAGCCTATTCAATGACTGGTGCTGGGAAAACTGGGTAGCCACAGGCAGAAAACTAAAAATTGACCCTAGCCTTTTGCCATGTACAAACATTAACTAAAAATGGATCAGACCTGAAACCCTGAAACTGTTACACGATAGAGTAGGAGAAACACTGGAACTCATTTGCACAGGCAAAAACTTCCTGAACAGAGTCCCAGTGTCACAACAGTTTGGAGAACAACTTGACAAATGGGACTACCTAAAAATAAGAAGTTTCTGCACCGTTAAAAGCATAGCTACTAAAGTAGAAAGACAACCATCCAACTGGGAAAGACAATTACCCATAATATATCAGACAAATGCGTAAGATGCAGTATCTACAGGGAACTCAAGAAAAAAATCCCCTCCAGACTCAACATTCCAATCACTAAATGGCCAAGGGAACTAAAGAAAGATGTATCAAAAGAACAGGTTAAAATGGCAAAAACAACAAAAAAAGAGAAAATGCTCATCATCCATGTCGTAAAGGAAATGCAAATAAAAACAACGCTAAGATACCGCCTTGCCCCAATTGGAATGGCCAATATTATGAACTTGGACAATGACACATGCTAGTGGGATTGTGAAGAAAGAGGAACCCCACTTCACTGCTGGTGGGATTGTAAACTAGTAAAGCCACTCTGGAAGACAGTTTGGAAGTTGCTTACAGAACTGAAAATAGACCTCCCCTACGATCCCACCATACCATCCTGGGCATCTATCATAACAAAGTATATGATAAGGACATCTGCTCAGCCATGTTCATCCCTGCACATACTTTGTTTAGTCCTTTGCACCTTAGGGATTTCCTTGGGAAAGCCATCTGTGTAAAGAAGGTACATGCACAATACTCAAGTGTGAAACAGGTTCACTTCCATATCCAGACCATCACCAATTCTGAAAAACCATCAAAGTACTCTTACTCTCCTGAGTCTGTGAAGAGCCAAGACTCTCCGTGAAAAGCTAAACAATGCTCTTACAATACTGCCTGCATGGCGTCTTTCCCTTGTGTGCTTGCCTGCATTTCTACCAGTTTACTTAGGACCATGAGTGCATAAAAGAAAATCCTTTGAGATCATTTTCCCCAAGGTGAGTGCCTACCCTTTCATAACCCACTATATCTATTAGCCAGGTAATATCCACTTGTGTCAAGTGACAGCTCTCAGATAAGTACATTGTGCTAGGTAGTATCAGAAAATTAGTATTTGTCTAGATTTATTTGGTTGTAATGTTTTCCAGGCATCCCTTTACAGCTGCCAGTGGTAACATAAGGGCAGAAGCCCAAGGCCTGTCTGCATTATCAACTCATGCCATACCTGGAGCACAGGGGACAGGGAATCCAGAGACAAACTGCTCCCAATCAGTGTGTTTTCCATAGAGTAGGGAAGACTTAGGCATATTTGTCTTTGCTACTTGACACCAAGCCCTTGTCTTATTGCAATAAATACAATGAACATATCAATGCTCACAGTTAGAAGAGGCTGGATCTACTGAGTGCAATGGTTTGTGAAATGTATGTATGCTGCCAGGACTTCAACAATCAAATGCCCAGAGTTTCTTCAACTGGCTACCTACCTGTCCACATATGGCCAGTTTCTATTGAATGGTTGAGTGCGGTCACTTGTGAATTATTGTCCTTGATATATATGGTTTTACTATTTATGGAACATGCAGTAAGTGAAAACCCTAGTGTATCCTTGCTAGCTTTCTTTTCAGATCACTATCCAGAAGCTAGGGCTCTATTCCTTGTTTTACAACATTAATCAAACAGTGTGCAAGTCAAATAGAGAGACAGCATTCCAGATTGCCCAGCAGAGAATTATGGGAAGACACGTTCTTTAATCCTGTGACCCTTGTCGATAAACTGAGATTATGGGTATAGATGCTCTCTCCATAAAGCATCTGAGCTTAAAAACAGAAATTCTTTTGGGTCCTACAGTGATACATGGCCCAAAGAAGGAGAAAACATGGGGTGCTATTCTTTTTCTTCGCATTTGATTTTTGGCCCTAAATCAAGACTAATGAGCCAGTTGCATATGGAATTCACCCAGGGATTTCTGACAAATTAAAAAATGTACACATTAACCACAAATAGTTTCACCTCTATATTCAAAGTCCTTTATCAGTAAAGGCCTAAGAGCACTGAAAAGCCATTGAACCCAATAGTAATCTCTAGAGATTACTGGAGTGATTAGAGATGTGACAAAATGCCACTGGAAAGTCCATCCACAGAAATGTCACAGGATATTTATCTAACAGGAATACAATAAATGTAAAAAAGTTAACTAACCAAAACACTATGCAAGTTGAAATAAAGTTCTCACTTGGTTTATGCATATGTCCTTGTCTTTCTGTGTTTAGTTTGTCCATTTCTCCTTCCCTATTTCTGTGTAATGAAGAACTATGCACATATAAATACATTTATACAGTATGTATGTGCGTGCATATACACACATGTGTACCTATAAGCACAGTTACATGTGTATACCAATAAGAGTATGTGTATATGCATGTTCAGGTATACCTATACATTCATATATTTAGGTACACCTATTTATACATATAGGTGTGTAAATCTATGTGTGTGTCTGTATAGGGAATCGATCCTCATAGGAAGAAAGACTAAACCTAGCAGTATGCAAAGAAAGAACATACACAGAGGCCTATCTCATATTTGTTTTACTCCTGACTTTGGAGTTAGCAGTTCTAGCATGCGCATGTCAATGGCAAGTTTCAGGACACTACTGCTGGAAGAGGGACAGCACCCTGGAGTTCTAATCTCTGATCAGTAAGTACTGCTCCTCCTCCTCTAGCTCCTCTTAGGCTGACCTTTAGTAGAAGAGCCAGTGGGAAAAAAGGAGGAAGACCAAAGAGGTGTTACACGACCTAATTAGGAACACACAAAAATGATTTGGGCTTTCTCTCCACACACTATTACAGAATTATCCTTCTAATAGAATACACACATTCCAGCATTACTGGTCTCCACCATTAATTGCTCTTTGAGTCTTGCCTTCCTCTTTCCAGTCTCCAGGTTGCAATCAGGAATTTTTAACTTCCTGTTTGCCATACCAACCCTCCTGGCTTTTCTTCTTCCACTTTGTTCTTTGACATGTGCATTCAGTGTAAAATCTATCTGTTCTGCTTCTCCCCAAAATATTTTAGTAAGCATCAGTATTGTTTTATAATATTTGTTGATCACACTCACTCAGTGCTTTTCCATTTCTTTCCCTCTCCATTCTCAATTGTGTCTCTTTCATGTTTACTTTTCCCTAGGTTCAAACTTAAATTTTGGTACTTTTCCCAGGTATGTGTGAGGCAACCATAAACTCATACAGCAGACAGCAATGTAACTATGTACTTTTATTCTATAAAAATACCAAAAGACAGGGTACCTTATACAACACAAATAACACAGCAAACTGAGTAACAGAAAATACTGTTGGAGAAGGAGTCCAAACATGTTACTCCTCTGAAAACCTAGTGCACTGTTTAATAAAATGAATAAAGGGGGCAGAAACCTGTTAAGGTGGGTGGGAATATGAATGTAGGAGAGACAGGTGGGAAAAAACAATCATATTCAATGCACATTAACAAAACCTTAACTATTTAACTTGAGAGTAGAGATGTGGTGGGGAAAATGATTGAGAAGAAGGGAGGGGGCAACATTGATCAAAATGCATTGTACTTGTCAGGCTTGGTGTCTCACATCCATAACACTAAATTATTCAGGAGCTTGAGATCTCAGCAGGGAAGCCAGCTTGGAAGCCTGGGCAGGAGAGTCCAGAAGATTCTTATTTCCAATACCGCTCAGGCCTTGAACTCAGGCCCAGACACTGAGTTCAGGCCCAGAACAAAGCACACAGAGAGACGCTTGTATGAGCACCCATATCCACACGCTCACATTCACCATACTGATAACCAGACTTACATAATCACAACCTCTTTTGTAGCTCCTACTAATAAAATTTTAAGTAATGATTCTGACATTTAATCCCCCATCCTAACTTCTTTTTCTCAAGAAACATAAACACCAGTGGATTATTCAAATGTACTGTTTATTCAGATGAAATATACCATTTTTAACGTGAACATAAATATACGCTGTTCCTCTAAACCAAAACATTTTTAGAAATACTCACTTAACATTGAAAAGTACTATTCTACTTTTCTGTTGGAACATGAAGTTTGGCATGCAAGTGAAAATACTAATACTTCTCACTCCTCTTATAAGCCTTCCATCACAATCTCCCAATCTCCCGGGAACCTACACTCACTGAGCTACATTTGTGACTCATGAGGAGCCTGGTAACCCCTCTTCTGAGAAGGAAGAGGCCCTGTTTGTCTCACACCATATTCGCGATCATGAAAATGGGTATCTTTTTGGCTGTTTGCAGCATTTCCATCTCTTCTTCTGCATTCGTGTTGTGAGCTGCGGTTATCATCATAACGACTGTTTCCACCAAAGGTCCTGGTGAATTCTCGTATAGTTGGTGCAGTATGGTGATTCTCTGCTGCAAGATCAAAGATGAGATGACATACTACTGTATGACAACACTGTTTTTGTATCATGCATGAGTTTTAAGTAGCACGTCTTGAAATTCTTAGATTTGACATGCTGAAACTTGACAGAAATTTGAATTGTTCATGTTATGTCTGCTTCATAGAGTTAAGTACTCTTTTACCCTATGCTGTGACAATTTTCCTTAAGGTAAAAAGTTATGAGATACCTTATTCAGCTTTAAAATCGTTCTAAGGAAAAGTGATTAAGACATCACAAACATACTCAAAGTAACCAAAAGCTGACAGTAGATAGTAGTTTTCTCTGCTTAGGTAGCAATGTAATTCTGTCATTTACATGTCAACACTGGACTCTTCCTCACCACAACAGTCACCTATGTCTTGATGCGAACCTCCACTGGAATGATCATTTCTACCATGACTCCCATCATAGCCTCCACGATCACTAAATTTAAAACAAAGGCAACAATCAATACAAGCATTACCAACTTCAGTTAGCATACTTAACAGAACGGGTAATACCTGTAGCTTTTAGAAGTACATTTTTCTTTAGAGTAGTAACCTCTATAACTATTGTATGCATATTCTCTAGGTGCTCCAGCATAACCCTTGATGTCTCGAGAACTCAGGTGGTCTCCTCTAGGGTAATTCAAAGTAGAAAATTAACTAACAGAACTCAAACAACTCTTGAAAAACAAGGAAAGTTCCTCCAAAGTAAAAATAGACAGATGAACTGAGTAGATGTTTCTCCAAATCACATAAACCAATGCCCAAAACACATGTGCAACAATTCAGAACACAACAGACAGCAAGAAAAATATGTATTCATCAGAAGAATTTATGCCTGTTGTTTCAAAGCCTGTCATTTTGTTATCTTATTTACCGATCTTTAATAGAATACGTATTGGCACTTGGTGATGCATAGTCATCTCTCTCAAAAGAGACTGGAGTTCTGCGGGGCATCATTTCATAAGTTTCTCTCCCACACGACAATGAACCTTTAATTTTAAAATGCTGATGTCAGGTATTTCATGTTGAGAATGAATGAAATAAAATGAAAATTTAAACACTGTTCTATCCTATGAGAAATATTTTTAAAGTATTTCAAAATATACCAACTTACTCCTCTCTCTAAAATGTTACTTCCTAAATGTAATTTCTTTTACCTTTCCTGTGTAAACATACAATTTAATCACTGTTAGTATAAAGCACCCAAAGAACTTTAACTCCCTTATCAATGTGCTCCTAATGTTTTTAACATCTGTTGTTTCTTCTCATCTACCTGTTGTCAGGAATATTATAAACCATATGTAAATATGTGACATAATCATTCATATGTAAAGAAACACACATACTGGTATGTTTCCATACATGAAAAATATACTGAATATACTTCATCTACCACACTTTATCAAACAAGTGCCTTGTGTAGATGTGTATCTCCCACTTCACTTATCATGTATACCCATTACCTTCTTTAGTAGTGTTGTAACTGGACTTTGCTGTTTCAATATCAACACAATCCTTCAAGTGCAGTGAGGAATGTAGTGCCAACATAATGGAAATTCTCTTCTAATACTTAAATGTTATTACCATCCTGGCTAAATTCGTTTGATAGCTCCTCAGAAAAAAACTAAGTTTATACATGTTCTTACTTAAATTGTCACTTATCGTTTCAAAATACCATTTAAAGCCTCACAGTATACTTAGAGAGCAATTTGTTGCTTGAATGAGCAAATATTTTGTAGAATACATTAAGAAACATAAGATAATCTTCTTGATTATAGTAAGGTTACATAAAATATCTAATAAAGAAAATACACTTATCACACATCTCATCTGACATAGCTTACGAACATGCTGCATCTTTTGGATGGAAAATAGCTTAGTGTACTTAGAAAAAATGATATTAAGTGAAATAAGCCAGACTCAATGGAACATAGGCCCAATAGTCTCCCTCATTTGTCATAATCAGTAGAAACCTTGTTCTCTCCTAGCAGAGATTTACAATAGAACAAAATCTAGAGACATAAGGCCAACTAGTATGACAGTAAATGTAAGGACCATCAGGATAAGAAAGCAAAAGCCATATAATGAGTGATTATTGTCCTTAATGTACTATCCCTTGGTTATCTCATATTGTTATAATATTTCACCTTGTTATTTGATATATTTTATATGTGTTTAATTGGTTATTTGAATTGGTAGGGAAGGGGGAAATCAAGATGAGCGCTGAGAGGAGGAAGGGAAATGGTGACCATGTCATGAAAAAGGGTATCAATATTTGTGAAGTAATGCACCTTCTATCTGGTGAATATAATGTAATCAATTACAATTACAATAAAATATATGCAAAAAAGTTTACATAGTACAGCTGCTCATGAATAAGTTTTTTTCTAAATCTTAGATGTTCCAATTTGAATAGTTCTTAAGATTTCAGACGTCTTTATACTTTTTTCTAGACCTGTCTTCAGAGATAAGGACAATATTCACTTAAATTGTAAAAAATTAATGCTTTGTCCTTACATTTAAACAATGTTTTACCATGTTTATTTTTTTCTGTTCATTTAGTGTGTCTATGAATTGATATGAAAATATAAGAGCAGAAAACAGTAATGCAGAACATCCACACTGTTTATTATTTAATTCCTATTAAAATTTAACTCTCCATTCTCAGCTTACAGAAACAATTCACCTATTTCTGAGATAAAAATGATATACTGGGGCCAGGAGTTTGGCCTAGTGGTAGACTGCTTGCCTAGCATGCACGAAGACCCAGATTCAATTCCTTGGTACCACATCCATAGAAAAAAGCCAGAAGTGGTGCTTAGGCTCAGATGGTAGAGCACTAGCCTTGAGAAAGTCCAAAGACAGTGCTCAGGCCCTAAACTCAAACTCAGAACTGGCAAAAAAAATGATATCCTGACTAGGTATGGTGGCTCACATCTATAATCCTAGCTACCCAGGTGTCAGAGATCTGAAGATCACTGTTCAAAGTCAGCCTGGGAACTAAAGTCTGTGGGACGTCCAGTTAACCACCACAAAATTAACTGTCCAGTTAACCACCACAAAATCGCAAGTGGTACTGTGGCCCAGGGGTGGACCAGCAGCCTTGAGCTGAGCTCAGTGACAACTCAGAGGTGCAGAGTTCAAGTCCCATCATCGACAAAAAAAACAAAACTGAAATCTTGTATTGACTTTTCACATGTAGAATACTGTACATGTACATTCATTCTAATTTGTCCTCATTTGGGGGCTCCATAATAAGCTAGTGGAGCAAGATTCCCTTATTTTATGCTAATTTAGTTTCCTACTGTATGTCAATATTATGCAAAAGTTCACTGATACATATATGTATTAGTACACAGATACAGAAATGAAGATATAAATATCTTTAGTATGTATTTAATATGGAATATACATACATGTCTTCTAAAATCATGTGTAAATAAAAATCTTCACAGGATAAGTTACCTTCCTTATTCCAAGACCTAATCTATTTGATTACTGTTTAGTCTCCTAGTGCAAATATGCTGGTTGTTTATGCCTTCTACATGTAAAATGTAAATAGACCATAAAGTTCCTTCTTCCCAATTCAAAAGTTAAGCAAAAGTCCTAAGTTTATGACTTCCAAATTATTGGCTATCTTTTCAACTTTATGCAGTATCTATCTATACTTTTATCTCTTCTACTCAATCCTCATTTCCAGTTTTGCTACTTTAGACATCTCAGGCTTACTTTGAATTCTGTGCTCAAGCAATTTCAGTGGGTCTATTAGGCATGTTTTGAGACTATAAATGAATGGCCATAGTGATTTATGTGCTTCTTATTGAAAAATGAATTGCATTTTGAGATTTACATGCAACTAAATAAATCTCTTATCACTTCAAGTTTGCCTGTTGTGATTTGGAATTTATTTCAAATACCATGTAAGTTTCTAGTGACTTCTTTTCTGCTCATGACAAATGATGTTTCACAGTAAGTTCATCCTGTATCATTTCATCTTATTATTCGTTCCTTTCAATGACACAATTCTTGGCAACATAAAGTGGATCACTATATTATGCCTTGATTTTGCTTTACTTAATCCAAACCAATGAGTCACGTTAAGCATCACTGTAACATGGCAAATGTAACTTGTAATTTTTACATAAAAATACAGATAGTTAATGGGCTTCCTATGGAGGTTAAGACTGATTATCATATTTGGGTTTGAGAACTATTTAATAAAGGACTGTCATTCAAATGAAAAATTTCTTTTACCCATGGCACAGAATTAAAACCTAGAGCAGACATACAAAAGAAGAAAACTCTCCTATGGAGAGCTCACATAAATTATTGAAAAGAAACATGAATAGCAGAGAATCCTGATAGAAATTTACACAGAAATTCTCCAAGAGATTTGAAAGCAAGCACATCTTATAATGGTAGTAAATTGACTATTACACCAATATCCTGAAGAACTGATTAAAACCTATAACCATCAAATAGATATGTCTTAGAAATCTCAAAGATCACCTGATAAGGAAAGCACAACTGAGCTCTCAATCAAGTTACCCACACCATTCTCACCACCTGTTTTGTTTCTTATAATCAAAGGACTTACCGGACCACAGCTTCATCTCATTCATATGATACTATACTCACTCACAAGAAGCTCTCTTTTACTAGGCAGTAGATACCTTGTTCTCCCGCTTTAAAACTGCTTCGCACTGCAGCAGAATGATTAGATCTTTTAGGAGGAGGACTGCCAATTCTAGGAAATGGGTTTCTTTTAACTGGTAAGGGTCTCCTGGGAGAGCTCATGTTGAAATTGGGACTATATCTGCTGCCACCTGAATTGAAAACAAAATCTTCTTAGTTAAGGAACTACTATTTTACCTACCATTGTTTAACTTCTATTGATAAGTATTAAAAGTGCTATGTAGATGTAATGTAGGAATAAAGTCCCATCAAACCCATAAAACTGAGAATTACCTTTTTATTTTCTTACTTTCTTTTTTTAAAGCTTGAGACTGGAACTCCAACTTGGTTCCTGATGCATTTTGCTCACTGGGTGTATTCTACCAAATGAACCTCACCACTTCCAAACCCTAGAATTACATTTTTTTATTCAAGAGCAAGTTATAAAACTACCTCCAAATGCCAGTTTTTTGCCAGTCCTGGCTTGAGCTCAGGGCCTGAGCACTGTCCTTGGACTTTCTCAAGGTTAGAGCTCTACCACTTGAGCTTCAGCACCATTTCTGGCTTTTTCTACATATGTGGTACCAAGGAATCGAACCCGGGTCTTCGTGCATGCTAAGCAAGCAATTTAACCACTAGGCCAAACTCCCGGCCCCCAAATGCCAGTTTTAAAAAGAAACTTTTAAAGCCTGAAGACACATTTAAAGATATGTGAGAGAACTGGAGAGTAAAGAAATAAGGAGAAGAAAGCATTACAACAATGTTGTACATGAAACATTAATTCTACTGATCTCTACTCATCTAAGTATGGTGTCAAAAACATGTTTCTGAACCCATTACTGACATGAACTCAAATCTCACCTACTGTAAGTTAAACTAGAGTATATAAGACACAAAAATGAGGCATAAAGAGAGAGTGCCCTGTACAGAATGTATATACAATGAACTGATAAAAGTAATCCTTCTATCACTTCTATTCTTTCTGTGTAACTGGAAATAATGTGTCCTTTATCAGGGCTGGGTGAAATTCCTTGAAAAGAAAAAAAATGTATGCTCATATAAACACAGTGATCCTTTGATATTTGCTTCTCAAGATCAATCTACTGGACAAGGAAAGATGTAAATATATGTATCTTAATTCACAACAAACACTGCATACTTTCCAGAGGAGTCTGCAGTTAATGACTAGAACTAACACTGGGCACTTTCATAAAATAAATGAATAAATAAAATGTTAAGTACATATATCATAATTTCCTTTTTAAAGCCAAACTATTCTTTTAAAAATGAAATAGTCTGGCCAGGAATTTGGTGTAGTGGTAGAGGGCTTGTCTAGCAAGTATGAACGTCTGGGTCCTGTTCCTCAGTACCACATATAAGGGAAAAAAAGCTGGAAGTGCTGTTGAGGACCAAGTGGTAAAGCTCTAGCCTTGAGAAAGTCCAAGGACAGTGGTCAGGGCCTGAAATGTAGCCCAGGACTTGGGAGAAAATAAGTGAAATAGTAAGGACGCCCTTTTACGAATAAATGAAAAAGAAATGTCAAAAAATGTTATAGCTCATTCTCTTCTAGTCATACAACACAAAGACATACAACATGAGTTTTCTAGGTCTTTCCCAAACCAAAGGCACATTTGAGAATCCAAGGCTCTAGTTAGTTCATAAAGTAAATTTAAACTTCAGGCTGTTGCTCAAGCTGTAGACGGAATCACAAAAGAGAACATTTATATGACTTAACAAAAACAAATCAATTGCATGACTAACCCTTCAACTTTAAATATTCACCAGAGGATAGGGGTCTCTCTCTCTCTCTCTCTCTCTCTCTCTCTCTCTCTCTCTCTCTCTCTCTCTCTCTCTCTCGCTCTTGCTCTCTCCCTCCCTCCCTCCCTCCCTCTGTGTGTGTGTGTGTGTGTGTGTGTGTGTGTGTGTGTGTGTGTGTGTGTCTCCCTAGCCCAGGCCTTCCTTCCTCTTTGGAGGAATTCTGTTACTTGAACTCTAGACCTAATTGTTGCATCTGACCTCTGCAGCTCAAGGATACTGCTCTATGATTTAAGCCACAGCACTGCTTCAGAGTGGGGGCTTTATACATGACTTTTTCTTTTCTAGTTGTAGGACTTGAACTCAGGGCCTAGTCACTGTCCTTGAATTTTTCTCAAGGCTAGAGCTATATCACTTGAGCCACACCCAGCTCCACTTCCAGCTTTTTTCTATGTTTGTGGTACCCAGAAATTGAAGCAGGCCTTTGTGCATGCTAAGCAAGCACTTCTACCACTAGGCTAAGCTCCCAGCACATGATGACTTTCAAGAGAGAAAACTTGTTGAATAAGTAAAGGCAAAATTTTACTTTTTGTGCTATTTCTATAATGGTCTGACAACACCATAGTGAATTTAAAAGTATTTTGTGAAGTCAATCTTACTTCTTAAAAAGCTTAGAACTAGCTTTCTTATTAGCAGTAAATTAAAGTTCTGCTCATGAGGAAGTGAGTGAGAATTAATTCTGTCTCTACAAACTTCCTGGCTTTCAATCCTATGTGTGTATGTTTCTCTTTTAAAACATTACCAAAGTTCCCTTCAAACGAAGAATGGCCTCTAGTTCCATCGTTTCCTCCTCTTCCATAGCTCAGAATTCTTTGGGTCACTCTACTTCTTGAAATAGGTGGTTCTGTCCCTCTACCATGATTGGCATAAGATGGTTTGCCAGCTAGCTCTACTTTAATTACTTTTCTATCCAACAACTGAAAAAATAAAAATCAATCATTCAACTGTAATGCAATCTAATTTGCTTTTTTATGTTACACGTCATATTTTTTGCAAATATAAGGAAGTTCAACTTATATGCTTCAAATTAACAACCATTTTCCATCAAGTGGAAGTGAATTCATTTTCCTTAACCTGAGTTAAAAGTATACAGAGCTAATGCACCTTCTATCTGGAAAATATCATGTAACCCTTCCATTAATTACAATAAAATATATATATATATATAAAGAAAAAAAGCTGGGTATTAAAATAAAGCCCTTCCAAAAAAAAGTATACAGAGCACTTATACAGAATACTCTGCTGGTACTGCATTAAGGTGTAACACAGAGGAAGAACTGAATAAAACATGAGTTGGATGAAAGAATAAAACATTAGTGTTCAGAGATGCTTATCTATCCTTCTGCTTGCATTAAAGCAAAATAAATCGTCCATAATTTCTCTTGAGCTGTTAAATATTTGTGTATAGTTATCAAATGAGAAGCCAAAGGGAGTCAATTTTTATAAGGCAGATACATGAAGTAATATCATTAAGGACAAAGAGGAAGGGCTAAAGTATGGGGGCATATAGTAGGCAGAGCTTAACCAATAAAAGAATCACAAAAGATGACAGAATTATGTAAGGAAAAAAGCAAAACAAACTACTCCAGAATAAATAGTGACTTCAAGACTTAGAACAGTGATTTAAATTCTACTTGGGTATCATACCCAGGAGACTCTTATTTCCACTTAACAGGCAAAAATTTAAGATTGACTGAAATAGAGCCACCTGTGTGAGGGGATAATGGAGCAAGACTTGAAGACGTGAATTTCAGTCTCAATATAGACACCAGAAAAACTAAAGAGGCTAGAGATTTACTACCTCTAGAATTTATAATACTGGAAGACATAGATAGACTGTCTTCAAGATGGGGAAAAAATAAGCCATCTATAATCACTACCATAAAATAACCAAGAGAGTGACTTACTGAAATCCTTGTGTGTGAGAAAAACAAAGAATTATAGGACAGAAAGGATCCTTCAATTTCTTCATGTTATTTTCCATCATATCCACATTTCTCAAAAATTCTGTGTGACCCTGCCTATGTGTCTTTTAAAGCTTGGATTTCACAGAAATACTTCTATGATGCTAGGAAAAATCCAGGTAATGTGCAGAAGGAGATTAGGAAGATAAAGGATCAGTGCAAAATTTTCAGAACAAGTTAGATGTCATTGTTAGTTAGAAAACTATAGGTTAGGTTGGGCAGGCAAGAAAGCAGTACTTTCAGCTCAAGAAAATATAGCAAAAGCAAGAGAGCTGGAGGCATGATGCAAGAAGTGAAATTGGCCACAAAAAAACCCAAAACACACTTTACTTAGGTAACTGAAATCCCCTCTGTACATCATCTTTATTACTTACAATAAAAATAATTTTTAAGCATGTAGAGTATCTGTTAAGAAGCAGTAATTGAGTAGACAAAAAAAAAAAACACTCGGAAGGACCAGGAGCCTCTCTTAGTGGTAGAACACTTGGCAAGCATGTGTGATGCCATGGGCTCTATTCCTCAGAACCATATACAAAGAAAAGCCTGAAGTGGAACTCTTGACTCAACTGACACAGACTTACTCTTGAGCAAAAAGTGTCTAAGGATAGTGCACAGATTCAGAATTTAATTCCCAGGACTGAGAAACAATAATCTCACAGAAACAAACCCTCAGAAATCTTCCCACGTCTTGTAATACATTTTACTTCTTTTCATTGTTGTTTTCTTTCCTAATCTGTTCTGTCATTCCTTTCTGCACTTTTCCAATTTTTATGGTGTCACACTTACAACTCAAGATCTCAAGCCCATTGGACTGCTTCTCTTAACCTTTACAACTTTAGACAGACTTCTAAAACCTGGACTGTTACATGTGATGGAGTCTCATGTAGTTGAAACTAAACTTCAGCAGATTTCAGCCATTTCCAATAGCTAGGATTACACAATGACCACTAATTCCCTGCAAGGCCTAATTGATGGAAAGCTAACATACTATTGAAAATGAACTTGGAATAGGAACATGAAACAAATTTATAGTATCTACTCAATAAGCTGTGTAATCTACTCTTTTCCCAAGATTTTGGTCTGTGTTTGTACAGAGACTTGAATTCAGGACTTGTAAAATCTTGCTCTGGTTTTTCCTAGTCTGGTGTTCTCAGCCTTACTAGCTTTTAATTTTACTTCTTGTAACACATGATAAAAAAATATCATTTTTCAATTTGTTTTTTGCCACTCCTGGGCTTGAACTCAGGGCCTAAGCACTGTCCTTGGGCTTTCTCAAGCCTAGAGCTCTACCACTTGACACTCAGCACCTCTTCTGGATTGTTTTCGATGTATGTGGTACTGAGGAATGGAACTCAGGTCTTGGTGAGTTTTAGGCAAGCACTCTACCACTAGACCAACTCAGGCCCGGTTTGTTTGTTTTAGGTGTCAAACAAAATCATCTGGGGCCTCCATGGCCTGACTGCATCCTCTTTTAAAATGAATCCTAGGTTCATGAACTTTGAACCACAGGTACATGATTGAGAGTCATTTCTGAGTATATTACAACACAAAGTGTCAATGGTGCCATATGGCATCATTATCACCTTTTCATCATATCATCATATTATATCAAATGCAGAAAAGAAACCAATTTTGGCAAGTGTTGAACAGAAGTAGGATGTTGCTAAAAGATGCTTACTTTTCCATTCATCTCTTTGGCTGCGCACTGAGCATCTGCAGGGTTTTCAAAGGTAATAAAAGGAAAGCTTCTAGACCTCTTGGTTTCCCCATGCTTCAGCAAAATAACTGCAATATACAGAAACAGTTTTAACTTCCGTAAGGACATGGAGAATTAAACTTCACACACAAGTGTCAAAGCATATCAAAACTTTTTGAAATCCATCCCTGTTACACATTCACTAATATTTCAGTAAAAACAAGCCCATCACATTTCACATGTATCCACACACATTGGTTATTTTCATCTTCAATGCTATCAGATGCTTAGGGCATTGCAGGGAGTCAGTGCTTCATAGAAAAATAGTATTTGTCTTTCAAGTTTCAAGAACAGACATTATATTCGAACCATTTTAAGATTATTATTTCATGTATTCAACATCTATTTACCCACACAGAGGCTTAAGCAAAGACCTACCTTCTGCTTTGTGTCCAAACACACAAAAGATCCCTTCTAGGTCCTTTTCACTGGTGTCTGCACTAAGCCCTCCTACAAACAGTTTTCTAGGATGATCAGATGCCATCTTTTTCCTGTAAGGTGCACACACACACACACACAGAAAAAAATCAAAATCCAAGTTTTTCAGTGTGATTAATAGTCAAGTCAAAGAACCTGAAAAACCAGACCTTAATGAGTCTTACTTGAAACAACAAAATTTGTCATAAATAAAGCACGGGTTTCACTGGCCTATTAGGTCAAAGTAAGAAGATTTAGAAGATTGTGATAAATATATTGCAAGTACAAATCTAAGAAATGAAATGTTCAGGGTGTTCTATTTCATTGGAACATGTTATATATTTGTGGGATACAAGAGAGAAGACCAGACTGAGCAAATCAGAGTAGTTCACATGTACAGTGTTCACACTCCATTTCTCAGTAAGAGCACACTGCATGTAGTGTTTGCAGTTTCAAAAATATAAGGACTCATGAACTCTCCATCACCGTTTTATTTATTTATAGTTTTAAACGTTTTGCTAGTCCTGGGGTTTGAACTCAGGGCCTGAGCACTATCCTTGTACTTTCTCAAGGCTGGAGCTCTGCCACTTTGATCCACAGCAGCACTTATGGCTTTTTTTTTAATGTATGTGGTGCCAAGGAATCGAACACGGGTCTTGGTGCATGTAAGGCAGGCTCTGCACTACGAGGCCAAGCTCCTGGCACCTGTATCGGCCTTTTAGATTGACGTTTGCATCCTCAGCAGTTCACAATTACTAAAGACAGCATGTAGCCGTTAACTCCAGCAAGGCAGGCAGGAAACAGTTCCTCTGGGAAGTTCTGCAAGATGTAGGCACGCGTCATGTATGTTTCCTCTGTCTCCATTTAACATAGCCCTGGTGAGACTCTGCTCTCCAGCTCAGCCCCAGCGAACCAGGAGTGGCTGCATGAGTCAGGTGGTTGAGCGCCACAAGGGACAAGAGGTCAGGGTCAGCAAATAGGCCCAGGGTCCAGGCCCGACCCACCAGCCACCCCCACCCTCCACCCCAAACACAATGACACACCCCCACCCCAACTCATCACCCAAGCTCAGCACCACACCCCACGCCCGCAGCACAGCACCACCTCGGGTGCTCCACCCCACCTCACCATCCCGGGCCCTCCACCCCGCCCCAGTCCACCTCACCTCCGACCGCACGGAACCGCACACCGCACCTCCCCAGCTGCCCCTCCCACCGCAGCGCACTGCACCCCGCACCCCACCCCTCGGCCCCCTCACCACCCAGCCCACCGCACGTCCCGCCCCGCCCCCCAAAATGGCGGACCGTGGTTTGGGCAAGTGGGGAGAGCATTCGCTGTGGGAAAATCCCCGTCGCAGGAAGCCAGAGCCCCTCGCAGCAGGCCGAAGGCTTTCTAGACAACGGAGATTCTCCGCCGCGGACGTGGTTTTCCGCTGCTTTTCCTCGGGGACACCACAGAGTGTAAGCCCATCCCCCACTCGGGACAACTTCCAGCTCCGCGGGGTTTCCTTCCACGGAACCGGGCCCCAAGCCGGCTTTTAGCAGCCTGTGAGGCCCCGCTCCTCCCGACCCCCAGCCAACAATACCTTTTCGTGCACAGGTGAATCAGTGTCTACCGTGCTGAAAGGATGTGTCTAGGAAGTCCGGTAAAACCTGAGGTACAACTCTTACAACGTCGGCGCCACAACGATTTCTCTCTTCACGGGAGAGGATTCAGCTTCGGACAGTCCCTGCCGCCGCTCAGAAATCGGTGCTGTACCCGTGTTCCTGTATTTCTTACCTTCTTTCCGGAGTCTCTATGGTGACGCGATGACCCGCTTCCCGCTTCCCGCTTCAGCGACCGCCCCCGCCTCGGCCCCACCCATTTGGCGTCCTGAAGGTCCCGGATGTAAGGGGCCAAGCGGTTGAGGAAGTCGGCATCGTGGGCGCTGTAACACGAAGGGGTGGGCCGCCGAGGGATTCTCGAGTTTTGGGCTCCACCGCGAGGGGAGGCAAAAGTAAAATGAAATGCTCACTGTGAATGATGGTCCTTCTTCCCTGCCATTCCTTCACTATCAGCAAAGCTTGAGGAAGAGCCAGATGGCCTGGTACTAAAGAGCCGGTGAATCCCCCCGCCAAATATTGACATGATGTCCTCCCACGGGCCTCTGCCGGAGTACGACACACCCCAAAACGAAAGCCAGGAATCCAAAGCCTCCATTTCTTTCCTTCCACAGCCTGCCGATTAATTCCCGGTGTTCTTTTCTCAGTCCATGCTAATGTAGTAGTTGGACCCAAGATCTTCTCTCCTCTTAACTTGCGGGGGGCCTGCTGTTTGTGTCTGTACAAGTACTAGTGCTCCTCCAGTACTCATCTCCTGGCACGTTGGTTCAACGTGGAACCCTACTGCCCAGTCTCAGCCTCCTGAGGACCGACGCTCACAGGTACAGACCCACGGCGTCCTCCTCACCCTTTGTATCCACACCACTTCTGAACACGGACACTCCGCATCACACTGTTCGGTACTTTGCCCTACATACTGATCTGACAAGCATCGTGTATTGACTTATTAGCTTCAACACTTGTTCCCTTCAGAGAAATGACACCACTGCAACTGACGGTACATAGAATTGTATGCAGTTGCCCCGCTTTTAGAACACTGCATTTAAAATGAAGGTACTCTTCCGACTTGAGTACCATATCTGTGCCATGTATCCATATCCATACCCATATATACGGCATGCATATATACACATACATCTATATGCATATATGCATAGGTATGCCTATGTGTGTACATACGTGCACAAATTTCCGTATCCATAAACAAGCCATACGTAGATACATGTATAGATCTCACTGTGTACGTGTGTGTCTCTATGTGTGTGTCTGTATGGATTTATGCCTTTCTTTCTTTTTTCGTGTGAGTCCTGCGGCTGGACCTCAGGGCCTGGGCCCGGTCCTTGATCTCTGCACCCCTTCTGTTCCTTTCTGTGTAGCCGTGGTACCAAGGAGTCCAACCCGGAGCTTCCTGCATGCTAGACAAGCACTCTACCACAGGGCTTCACTCAAGGTCCAATTACAATATTTTCTTATCAGAGGTCCTTTACTAGTAATACATTCTTCCTCTTTCAACATATAAGATGTGTGTACTTCACGTTGTATTTCCACAAGTTCATAGTTATCCATTGTGTGCACATCACCGGAAAATCTGCTAGCCTCGTTGAAACTGTTTCTTCTGCATGTGCCTAGTGATAGAAACTCCGGTGTTACTTTCTGTTTTTCCTTTCCATTTTAGATCTGATTCCACCTGATTAGCATATTACCATATTACCATATTTTTCTACGTGTGTATGTGTATATGGAATGGACCCTCCTAGGCAGAAAGACTTTAGTCTATGAGAGTGTAAAGAAAGAACATAGGTGCTTATCTCATACTTGTTTTACTCCTGAGTGTGGAATTACCAGTTCTAGCATGAAAGCAGCAGTTGTACTGCTGAAGAGGGACAGCGCCCTGGTGTTCCAATCTCTGATCTCTAGGTACTGCTCCTCCTCCTCTAGAGCCAGTGGAGAAGAAGGAAGAAGAGCAAAGTGATGTTACACGACCTAATTGGAAACACACAAAAATGATTTGTGCTTTCTCTCCACACACTATTTATCCTTCTAATTGAGTACATACATTCCAGCATTACTGGTCTCCAGCATTAATTGCTCCTTGAGTCTTGCCTTCCTCTCTCCAGTCTCCAGGTTGCAATCATGAATTTTTAACTTCCTGGTGGCAATTACTAATCCTTGTGGCTTTTCTTCTTCCACTTTGTCCCTTGACATGTCTAGTCAATGTAAAATCTCTGTTCTACTTTTTTCATTCCACTCCCCAAAGTATTCTAATAAGCATAATTATTGTTTTATAAGCTTTGCTGAACACTCAGTGCTTTTTTAATTCTTTCCCTCCATCCTCAAATGTCTCTCTTTCATATTTACTTTTCCCTAGGTTCAAACTTAAATTTTGGTACTTTTCTCATGTGTGTGTGAGGCAGCCATAAATTCAGACAGTGGACAGCACTCTATCTAAGTACTTTTATTCTGTAAAAATACCAACAGACAGGGTACCTTATACAACACAAATAACACAACAAACTGAGAAAAAATAGTACAGTGGAGAAGGTGTCCAAATGTGTTACACCTCTCAAAACCTAGCGCACTGTTTAACAAAACGAATATGGGGAGCAGAAACTTGTTAAGGTGGGGTGGGAATATGAATGCAGGAGACAGGTGGGAAAAGGCAGCCATATTCAATGCATATTATTTAAAACTTAACTAACTTGAGAGTAGAGATGTGGTAGGGAGAACAATTGAGAAGAAAGGAGGAGGCAACAATGATCAAGATGCAATGTACTTGTCAGGCTTGGTGTCTCACATCCATAACACTAACGATTCTGACATTTAATCCCCCATCCTAACTTCCTTTTCTCAAGAAACATAAACACCAGTGGATCTCTTCAAATGTACTGTTTGTCCAGATGAAAAAAAAACCATTTTAACATGAATATAAACATATGCTTATTCCTCTAAACCAAACTAGTTTAGGGATACTCTCTTAATATTGAAAAGTACTATTCTATTAGTATGTTGGAAAATGAAGTTTGGCATGCAAGTGAAAAATGCTTCTAATATCTTCTCACTCCTCTTACAAGCCTTCCACCACAATCTCCCAATCTCCTGTGAACCTACATTTCCTGAGCTACTTTTATGACTCATGAGGAGCCTCGTAACCCCTCCCCTGAGAAGGAAGAGGCCCTCTTTCTCGTCTCCCAGCATACTGATGATCACACAAATGGGTATCTCTTTGGCTGCTCGCAGTATGTTCATCTCTTCCTCCCCATTCATATTGTGAGCTGCAGTTATCATCATATTGACTGTTTCCACCACAGGTCCTGGTGAATTCTTGTGTAGTTGGTGCAGTATGGTAATCCTCTGCTGCAAGATCAAAGATGAGATGGCATACTACTGTATGACAACACTGTTTTTGTATCATACATGAGTTTTAAGTAGCAAATGTCATGAAATACTTGGTTTTGACATGCTCAGACGACATAAATTCTAATTATTCATTGTTATCGCTGCTTGATAGGGTTAAGCACCCTTTTACCGTATGCTGTGACAATATTCCTTAAGGTAAAGTGTTATGAGATACCTTATCCAGCTTTAAGACATCACAAAACATACTCAAAGTAACCAAAAGCTGACACTAGTTTTCCCTGCTTGGGTAGCAATGTAATTCTGTCATTTATGTGTCAACACTGGACTCTTTCTTACCACAACAGACATCTGTGCCTCCATAAGGACCTCCACTGGAATGATCATTTCTACCATGACTTCCATCATAGCCACCACGATCACTAAATTTTAAAAAAAGGCAGCAATCAATGCAACCATTACCAACTTCAGTTAGCATATTTAGTAGAACGGGTAATACCTGTAGCTTTTAGAAGTACGTTTTTCTTTTGAGTAGTAACCTCCATAATAACTGTATGCATATTCTCTAGGTGCTCCAGCATAATCCTTGATGTCTCGAGAACTCATGTGGTTTCCTCTAGTGTAATTCAAAGTAGAAAATGAACTATGACAACGTTTAACTTACAGAGCTCAAACACCTCTTGGAAAACAGGAAAGGCCTCCAAGGTAAAAATGGGCAGAGTAAGTGAGTAGATGGTTCTCCAAATCACATAAACCAAAGCCCAAATCACATGTGAAACAATTCAGAACACAATAGACAACAAGAAAAAATGCTTTCATCAGAATTTCTGCCTGTTACAAGGCTTGTCATTTAGTTATCTTATTTACCTGTAATTAGTTGAATAAATACCAGCCCTCGGTGATGCAACTTCATCTCTCTCAAAAGAGACTGGATTTCTCCAGAGCATCATTTCATAAGTTTCTCTCCCACATGACAATGAACCTTTAATTGTAAAATGTTTATGGTAGGTATTTCATGCTGAGAATGTATGAAATAAAATGAAAATTTAAACACTGTTCTGTCCTGTGAGGAATATTTTTAAAGTATTCCAAAATATACCAACTTCTTCCTCTGAAATGTTAATTCTTAAATGAAATTTCTTTCACAGCTACAACATACACATTTAATTGAATCACTGTTAGTATAGGATGTTCTTACTTGATTCGTCATATTTCTTCTCAAAGTACCATTGAAAGTCTCACTGCATACTTATAGTGCAAATAGTTTGCAGAATATCTTTTTATTGTCTTATTAGTGGAGCAAAGACTAACATAAGAGAATCTTCTTGATTTAAAATAAGATTACATTCCATGAAGCATCATGAGATTAAAATATCAAACAAGAAAAATACACTTAACACATCTGACATAGCTTATTTAACATGTTGGGTCTTGTGGATGGAAAATCGCTTAGTATATCCTTATTATGGTGTGATGGTATGCTGTGACTTGCCACTACTGCCTTGAGACACATGAAAACAACACAGCAATACAGCCCATCTAGAAAAATAAAATCAAAATCCAAAGCCCAAAGTATAGCTTTTTAAATACCCTTATAAAATGAACATATATATATATATATATGTATATGTGTGTGTGTGTATGTGCATGTCTGTGTCTGTCTATATCTCTCTTTCTCTCTCTCTCTCCATACACACACACACACACACACACACACACACACACACACACATACACACACACATATATAACATAACAGTTGTAGGTACGGATTGTTCTAAAGATGAAGTTACTTTGAATGATGCTAAGGGCTCAAAATGTGTGGCCTAGTGGTAGACTCATGCACAAAGTTCTTGGTTCCTCAGTACCACATATACAGGAAAATCTGGAAGTGTTTCTGTGGATCAAGTGGTAGAGTGCAAACGTTGAGAAAGCTCATGGGAGTGTGTAGTTACTGAATTCAATCCCTAAGATGCCAGAAAACAAAACAAAACAAAACAAAAGCCTGGAGTGATGCTGAATGTGACATGTAGACATTTATTTTTCTGTAGCCATTTCACTTCCTTTCCTTTTCTTTTAAAAATCTGTCTCCACCGGTTTTGCAACTAGTCTAAGATTAGACATAAACACTTCAAGTGTACACAGCACATCTGTTAGGCAAACATTCTACATGCTACTGCTCATGCATAACATTTTCTTTCTAAACCTTAGAAGTACCAATTTGAATAGTTCTTAAAAGTTCAGATGTCTTTATACTTCTCTCTAGACCTGTGCTTCAGAGATGAGACAAATATTCGCCTACATTGTAAAAATTAATGTTTGGTCCTTGCATTTAAGCAATGTTTTACAATGTTTATTTCCTTTTCTATTCCTTTTGTTTGTCTACAAACTGAAATGAAAAGCATAAGAGCAGAGAGCAATAAGAGCAGAACCTCCACAGTGTGTAGTAATATAATTCCAATGTAAATTAAAATGTAACTGTCCATTTCTCAACTCACAGAAACAATTCTCATATTTCCCTGATAAAAATGAAATCCTAACTAGATATGGTGGCTCACAGCTCTAACCCTTGCTACTCTGTGGGCTGTGATCTGAAGATCACGGTTCAAAGTTGGCCTGAGCACGGAAGTCCATAGGAGTCTTATGTCCAGATAACACCACAAAATTGTAAGTTGTACTGTGGCCCAGTGGTGGGGCGTCAGCCTTGAGTTGAAGAAGTCAGTGACAACACCCAGGCCCAGAGTTCAAGTCCCACCACTGACATTTTTAAAAAACTGAAGTCCTGTTTTGACTTTTCACATGCAGAATCCTGTATATATACATACATTCTAATTTGTCCTCATTTGCTGGGCTCCATATCAAGATCATGGAGCAAGATGCCCTTATTTTATGCTAATTTAGTTTCCTACTGTGTGATGTCAATATTATACAAAAGTTCACTGTTACATATATATATATATACAGATCTAAAAATCAATCAATAATGATATATTTATAATATATATTTAATATGTAATATACATACTATGTCTTCTAAAATCATGTGTAAATAAAAATCTTCACAGGATAACTCAACTTCCTTATTCCTAGAGCTAACGTGTTTTGATTATTGTTTAATCTCCTAGTGGAAATATGCTGGTTGTTTATACCTTCTACACATAAAATGTAAATAGACCATAAAGTTCCTTACTCCCAATTCAAAGGTCAAGCAAAAGTCCTAAATTTATGACTTTCAAATTATTGGCTATCCTTTCAACTTTATGCTAGTATCTATCTGTACTTTTATCTCTTCTGCTCAATCCTCATTTCCAGTTTTGCTACATTAGTCATCTCAGGCTTACTTTGAATTCTGTGCTCAAGCCATTTCAATGTGTCCATTAGGCATGTTTTGAGACTACAAATTTATGGCCGTAGTTATTTATGTGCTTCAAATTGCAAAATGAATTGCATTATGAGATTTACATGCAACTAAATAATCTATCACTTTAACTTTGCCTCTTGTGATTTTGAATTTAGTTCAAATAGCTTCTAAGCCTCCAGTGATCTCTTTCCACCTCATGACAAATGATGTTTCACAGTAGACTCCTCCTGTATCATTTGTTTTAATTATCCATTCCTTTCAATAGCACAATTCTTGGCAGCACAAATTGGATCACTATACTTTCATATGCCTTGCTATTTTTACATAATCAATACCAATGAGTCAGGGTAAGCATCACTGTAATAATGCAAATGTAACGTAATTTTTACATGGAAATTTAGTGATGGACTTCAAGAGGAAGAATTCCTATAGAGGTTAAGATAACTTATCATATTTGGGTTTGAGAACAATTTTAATAAAGGACTGTCTTTCAAATAAAAAAGTTCCTTTCACCAATGGCACAGAATTTAAAACTAGAGCAGGCATACAAAAGAAGAAAACTATCCCATGGAGAGCTCACATAACCTATTAAAAAGAAACTTGAGTAGCAGAGAATCTTGATTGAAGTTGACCCACAAATTCTCCAAGAGATCTAAAAGCAATGCATCTCTTGAATATTATACCAATGACCTGAAGCACTGATTTTATACTAGTTTAAAAACTATAACCACCAAATAGTTATATCTCATGAATCTCAAAGATCACCTGATGAGAAAAGCTCAACTGATCTCTCAATCAAAATGCCCACACGAATCTCACCACCTGTTTTGTTTCTTACACTCAAAGGACTTACCTGACAACAGCTTCATCTCATTCATACGGTACAATACTCACTCACAAGAAGCTCTCTTTTACTAGGCAGTAGATACCTTGCTCTCCCGCTTTAAAACTGCTTCCCACTGCAGCAGAATGATTAGATCTTTTAGGAGGAGGACTGCCAATTCTAGCAAATGGGTTTCTTTTAACCGGAAAGGGTCTCCTTGGAGACCTCATGTTGAAATTGGGACTATATCTGCTGCCACCTGAATTGAAAACAACATCTTCTTAGTTAAGGAGCTAATACTTTATCTACCAAACTCATAAAGGCCTCACCAAATTCATAAAAGTTAGAATTACCTATTTTCTTACTGTCTTTTTTTAAGGTTTATGGTGGAACTACAACTGTTGCATTTTGTTCATTGGGTGTGTTCTACCAAATGAACCTCCCCAGCTCCAGACCCTAGAATTACCTTTTATTATTCAAGAGCAAGTTATAAAAAAAATCACACTGATTAAATTACAATGTCAGTTTATAAAAAGAAACTTTTAAAGCCTCAAGACACATTTAAAGAGAAATGTGAGAGAAAAACTGGAGAGTTAAGAGGCAAGGACAGGAAAGAATTAAAACAGTGCTGAACGGGAACATTAATTCTGCTCATCTCTACTCATCTAAATCTGGTTGTGAAAACATGTTTTGGGACACATTGCTGATATGAACTCAAATACACCTAAGATAAGTCCAACTAGAGAGTATAAGACCCAAAAATGAGGCATAAAGACAATGTGCTCTAAAGAGAATGGATATACAATGGACATCCTCCATGGTATAAAAATAATTCTATCATTTCTATTGTCTGTGTAACTGGAAATAATGTGTCCATACTTAAGGGCTGGGGAAAATTCCTTGAGAAAAACAAAATGTATACTCATATAAACACACTGATCCTCAAATTCAGTTTGACATTTGCTTCTCAAGATTAATTTAATGGACAAGAAAAGATCTAAATCTATCTATCTTAACTCACAACAAACGCTGCAATACTTTACAGAGGTGTCTGCAATTATGACTAGAACTAACAGCTATATTCTTGGTACCTTCATGAAATAAATAAATAAAATGTTCAGTACATACTTCATAATTTCCTTTTTAAGGCCAAACTATGCTTTTGAAAGTGAAATAGTGGGACTGGGAATTTGGCCTAGTGGTGGAGTGCTTGTCTAGAATGCATGAAGGTCTGGGTTCCGATCCTCGGTACCACATACATAGGGAAAAAAACCTGAAAGTGGTGCAGAGGCTCAAGTGGTAAACTTATCCTTGAGAAAGTCCAAGGACAGGGCTCAGGCCCTGAGATCAAAGCCAGGACTGAACAAAAAGTGAAATAGTAAGGACACGCTTTTCCAAATAAAAGAAAAAGAAATATCTGGAAGGCTTATGTGACATCTTTTTATGGCTCATTCTCTTCTGGTCATACAACACAACAAAGACATACAACATGAGTTTTCTATGTCTTTCACAAACCAAAGGCACATTTGAGAATGGAAGGCTCTAGTTAGTTCATAAATTTAAACTTCAGCGTTGCTCAAGATGTAGACAGATCACAGAAGAGCACATTTATATGACTTTTAACAAAAACAAACCAATTGCATGACTAACCCTTCAACTTTATATATTCATCAGAGAATATGGATACTCCCCACCCCTCTCTCTTTATTTCTTTCTCTCTTTCTCTCTCTCTCTCTCTCCCCACCTATGCCTCCATTCCTTGGAGGAGGGATTGTGGGACTAGAGCTCTATGCGTAGTTGCTGCTCCAGACCTCTGCAGCTCAAGGCTATTGCTCTATAACTTAAGCTACAGCACTGCTTCATACTGGGTGCATTACAAATGACTTCTTTCTTTTGCCAGTCCTGGGATTTGAACTCAGAGCCTGATCATGACCCTGAACTTTTCTCAAGGCTAGAGCTCTACCACTTGAGCCACAGCTCCACTTCCAGCTTTTTTCCATGGTTGTGGTACCCAGGAATGGAAACAGGGCCTTAGTGCATGCTAAGCAAGCACTTCTACCACTAGGCTAAGCTCCCAGCATATGATGACTTTCAAGAGAGAAAACTTGTTGAATGAGTAAGGGCAAAATTTTACTTTTGTGCTATTTCTATAATGGTATGGCAACACTATAGTGAATTTAAAAGTGTTTTGTGAAGTCAATCTTACTTATTAAAATGCTTAGAACTAGCTTTCTTATTAGCAGTAAATTTAAGTTCAGCTCATGAGGAAGTGAGTGAGAATTAATTCAGTCTCTACAAACTTCCTGGCTTTCAATCCTATGTGTGTATGTTTCTCTTTTAAAACATTACCAAAGTTCCCTTCAGACGAAGAATGGCCACTGTTTCCTCCTCTTCCATAGCCCAGACTTGTTTGGGTCACTCTATTTCTTGAGATAGGTGGTCCTCTCTCTCTACCACGACTGGCATAAGATGGTTTGCCATAAGATGGCTCTACTTTAATTACTTTCCCATCCAACAGCTGAAAAAATAAAAATAAAGAATTTGACCAGTAATGCGATCTAATTTGCTTTGAGTTTTTTGTTGCCACTTCATATTTTCTTGCAAATATGAAAAAGCACAAAGTATATGCTTCAAATTAACAAGTATTTTCCATCAAATGAAGTGCATTCATTTTCCTTAACCTGAGATAAAAGTATACAGAGTACATATTCAGAATACTCTGCTGGTACTGCTTTAATGAGTAACACAGAGGAAGAACTGAATAAAACATGAGTTGGATGAAAGAATAAAACATTAGTTTATGGATATGCTCATCTGTGCTTCTGCTTGAACTATAGCAAAATAAATCTCTGATAATAATTCCTCTTCAGCTGTTAAATTTTTGTGTATAGTTATCAAATGAGAAGAAGCCAAGTCAATTTTTAGAAGGCAGATATATGAAGTAATATCTTTAAGGACAAACAGGAAGGGCTAAAATATGCGGGCATATACTAGGCAGAGCTTAAACGATAAAAGAATCACAAAAGGTGACAGAATTATGTAAGGAAAAAAAGGAAAACAAACTACCCCCAGAATAGATAGTGGCTTCAAAACCTTAGAACAGTGATTTAAATTCTACTTGGGTATCAACCTCCAGGAGGCTCTTATCTTCAATTTATTAGCAAAAATTTAGTACTGACTGAAATAGAGCCACCTGTGTGAGGGGAAAATGGAGCATGACCTTGAAGACCTGAATTCCAGTGTCAATGGGCAGATAACAGAAAAACTAAAGAGGCTAGAGATACACTACCTCTAGAATTTGTAATCCTCAAAGACATAGATTGTATTCAAGATAGAAAAAAGTAAGCCATCCATAATCACTACTATAAAATAATCGAGTGATTTACTGAAATCGTTCTGCATGAGGAATGCCAAGAATTATAGGAGAGAAAGGATCCATCCATTTGTCCATGTTAGTTTCCATCACACCACTTTTCACAAAAATTCTGTGTGACCCTGCCTATGTGCCTTTTAAAGCTTTGATGTCACCAAAATACTTCCATGTTGCTAGGAAATATCCAGGTAATGTGTAGGAGGAGATTAGGAAGGTAAACGATCAGTGCAAGATTTTCACAGCAAGTCAGATGTCACTGTTAGTTAGAAAAATGTAGGGTAGTTTAGACAGGCAAGTAAGCAGTACTTTCAGCTCAAGAAAATATAGCTAAACCAAAAAAGCTGGGGCATGATGCAAGAAGTAGAATATGGGTGCCATGGTCCAAAAAAAAAAACCCACTCTTTACTTAAGATAACTATAATCCTTCTGTACATCATCTTTATTTACACTAACAATAAAAACAATTGTTAAGCATGTAGAGTATCTGTTTAGCAAGCAGTAATCTTTTGTTCAAACCCCCAGATCACCCAAAATTGACAGACAAACAAAACAGTTTGAAGGGCCAGGAGCCTGTCATAGTGGTACAGCCCTCGGCAAGAATGAATGAGGTCATGGGCTCAATTCCTCAGTACCATATACACAGAAAAGCCTGAAGTGGTACAATAGATCAACTAGCAAAGCCCTACCCTTGAGGAAAAAGTGCCCAAGGATAGAGCAGAGATTCAGAATTTAATTCCCAGGACCGGGAAACAAAAATACCCGACAGAAACAACCATCAAAAATCTTCCCACAACTTGTAATACATTTGATTTCTTTTCATTTTTTTCATTGATGCTTCTCTTTCCTTATCTGTTCTGTTTGTCCTTTTTGCAGGTTTCTTTAAAGTTGTAGCTTTATTTACTTATTTTTTCTAGCTTCCAATTTATAACTCAACACCTCAAGCTCACTGGACTGCTTACACTGCCTGTTACAACTTGAGACAGACTTCTATGACCTGGACTTTTTCTCCTTATTAGGACATGTAGGCTCATATAGTTGAAACTAAACTCCAGCAGATTTCAGCCATTTCCAATAGCTAGGACTACACAATGATCACTAATGCCCAGCAAGGTCTAACTGATGGAGGGCTAACATACTATTGATAGTGATCTTGGAATAGGAACATGAAACAAGTTTATAATATCTACTCAATAAGCTGTGCACATCTAATTCCTTTCTCAAGATTTTGGTCTCTGTTCCTACAGCGACTTGAACTTGGGACTTGTAAATTGTTGCTCAGGTTTTTCCTAGTCTACTGCTCTCGGCCTTACTGGCTTTTAATTTTACTTCTTGTAACAGATGATAAAAACATTATTTTTCAATTTGGTTTTTTTTTGCCAGTCCTGGGTTTAACTCAGGGCCTATGCACTGTCCTTGGGCTTCTCAAGCCTAGAGGTCCACCACTTCAGACTCAGCACTTCTTCTGGCTTACTTTCTATGTATGTGGTACTGTTGAATGGAGCCCAGGTCTTGGTGAATGCTAGGCAAGCACCCTATCACTAGGCCAAATCCCGGCCTGGTTTGTTTGTTTTCAGATGTCTAACACAATCATCTGTGGCCTCCATGGCCTGACTGCATCCTCTTTTAAAATGAATCCTAGGTTCATGAACTGTGAACCACAGGGACATGATTGACAGCCATTTCTGAGTATATTACAACACAAAGTGTCAATGGGGCCAAATGGCATCATATCACCTTTTCACCACATCATCATATATTATATCAACTGCAGAAAAGAAACCAATTTTGGCAAGTGCTGAACAGAAGTAGGATAATACTAAAAGATGCTTACTTTTCCATTCATCTCTTTGGCTGCGCACTGAGCATCCGCAGGGCTATCAAAGGTAATAAAAGCAAAGCCTCTAGACCTCTTCGTTTCCCCATTCTTCAGCAAAATAACTGCAATATACAGAAACCGTTTTAGTGTATGTAAGGACATGGAGAATAAAACGGCATGAACAGTGATTCCTTTTTAATACTATGCTGATGGGCACAGCAGTCAAAGCTTTCTTGACATCCATCCCTGTTACACATTCACTAATATTTCAGTAACAACAAGCCCATCATATTTCACATGTTTCCACAACACATTTGTTATTTTCATGTTCAGTGCTATCAGATGCTTAGGGCATTGCAGGGAGTCAGTGCTTCATTTAAAATGTAGTATTTGTCTTTTAAGTTTCAAGAACAGACATTTTATTTGAACCATTTTCAGATTATTATTTCATGTATTCAACATCTATTTACCCACACAGAGGCTTAAGCAAAGACCTACCTTCTGCTATGTGTCCAAACACACAAAAGATCCCTTTAAGGTCCTTTTCACTGGTGTCTGCACTAAGGCCTCCTACAAACAGTTTCCTAGGCTGATCAGATGCCATCCTTTTCCTGTAAGGTGCACACACACACACACACACACACACACACACACACAAACAAACAAAAAAATCAAAATCCAAAGTTTTCAGTGTGCTTAACACTCTAGTCAAGGAACCCGAAAAACTAGACCTTAATGAGTCTTACTTGAAACAACAAAATTTGTCATATATAAAGCACCGCTATCACTGGCCTATTAGGTCAAAGTAAGAAGATTTGGAAGATTGTGATAAATTTATTGCATGTACAAAACTAAGAATTGAAATGTTCAGGGTGTCACTATTTCACTGGAACATGTTATATATTTGTGGGATACAAGACAGATGACCAGACTGAGCAAATCAGAGTAGTTCACATGTACAGTGTTCACACTCCATTTCTCAGTAAGAGTACACTGCATGTAGTGTGTGCAGTTTCAAAAATATAAGGACTCATGAACTCTCCATCACCATTTTCCTCTATCTCCATTTAACATAGCCCTGGTGAGACTCTGCTCTCCAGCTCAGCCCCAGCGAATCAGGAGTGGCTGCGTGGCTCAGGTGGTTGAGCCCAATAAGGGACAGGAGGTCAGGCTCAGCAAGTAGGCCCAGGGTCCAGGCCCGACCCACTAGCTACCCCACCCTCCACACCAAACACCATGACACACCCCCACCCCAACTGATCACCCAAGCTCAGCACCACACCCCACCCCCGCAGCACAGCATCACCTCGGGCCCTCCACCCCACCTCACCACCCCAGCCTCCACGGCACCACCAGGGCCTCCACCGCACCCGCCATTCCCGCTTCATCACTCACAGCCCACCTCACCACACATCGCACCTCACCACCCGGGCCTCCTTCCACCGCCATTCCCGCTTCACCACTCACAGCCCACCTCACCACCCGGGCCTCCTTCCACCGCCATTCCCGCTTCACCACGCACCCCACCTGACCACCCGGGCCTCCTTCCACCGCCATTCCCGCTTCACCACTCACACCCCACCTCACCACCCGGGCCTCCTTCCACCGCCATTCCCACCTCACCACACACCCCACCTCACCACGCACCTCACCTCACCACCCGGGCCTCCTTCCACCGCCATTCCCGCTTCACCACTCACACCCCACCTCACCACGCACGTCACCTCACCTCCCGGGCCTCCTTCCACCGCCATTCCCGCTTCACCACGCTCTCCACCTCACCTCCCGGGCCTCCTTCCACCACCATTCCCGCTTCACCACGCACCCCACCTCACCACCCGGGCCTCCTTCCACCGCCATTCCCGCTTCACCACGCACCCCACCTCACCACCCGGGCCTCCTTCCACCGCCATTCCCGCTTCACCACTCACACCCCACCTCACCACCCGGGCCTCCTTCCACCGCCATTCCCGCTTCACCACTCACACCCCACCTCACCACCTGGGCCTCCTTCCACCGCCATTCCGCTTCACCACGCACCCCACCTCACCACCTGGGCCTCCTTCCACCGCCATTCCGCTTCACCACGCACCCCACCTCACCACCCGGGCCTCCTTCCACCGCCATTCCCGCTTCACCACGCACCCCACCTCACCACCCGGGCCTCCTTCCACCGCCATTCCCACTTCACCACTCACACCCCACCTCACCACCCGGGCCTCCTTCCACCGCCATTCCCGCTTCACCACTCACACCCCACCTCACCCCGCACCCCACCTCACCATCCCGGGCCCTCCACCCCGCCCCAGTCCACCTCACCTCCGACCGCACGGAACCGCACACCGCACCTCCCCAGCTGTCCCTCCCACCGCAGCGCACTGCACCCCGCACCCCACCCCTCGGCCCCCTCACCACCCAGCCCACCGCACGTCCCGCCCCGCCCCCCAAAATGGCGGACCGTGGTTTGGGCAAGTGGGGAGAGCATTCGCTGTGGGAAAATCCCCGTCGCAGGAAGCCAGAGCCCCTCGCAGCAGGCCGAAGGCTTTCTAGACAACGGAGATTCTCCGCCGCGGACGTGGTTTTCCGCTGCTTTTCCTCGGGGACACCACAGAGTGTAAGCCCATCCCCCACTCGGGACAACTTCCAGCTCCGCGGGGTTTCCTTCCACGGAACCGGGCCCCAAGCCGGCTTTTAGCAGCCTGTGAGGCCCCGCTCCTCCCGACCCCCAGCCAACAATACCTTTTCGTGCACAGGTGAATCAGTGTCTACCGTGCTGAAAGGATGTGTCTAGGAAGTCCGGTAAAACCTGAGGTACAACTCTTACAACGTCGGCGCCACAACGATTTCTCTCTTCACGGGAGAGGATTCAGCTTCGGACAGTCCCTGCCGCCGCTCAGAAATCGGTGCTGTACCCGTGTTCCTGTATTTCTTACCTTCTTTCCGGAGTCTCTATGGTGACGCGATGACCCGCTTCCCGCTTCCCGCTTCAGCGACCGCCCCCGCCTCGGCCCCACCCATTTGGCGTCCTGAAGGTCCCGGATGTAAGGGGCCAAGCGGTTGAGGAAGTCGGCATCGTGGGCGCTGTAACACGAAGGGGTGGGCCGCCGAGGGATTCTCGAGTTTTGGGCTCCACCGCGAGGGGAGGCAAAAGTAAAATGAAATGCTCACTGTGAATGATGGTCCTTCTTCCCTGCCATTCCTTCACTATCAGCAAAGCTTGAGGAAGAGCCAGATGGCCTGGTACTAAAGAGCCGGTGAATCCCCCCGCCAAATATTGACATGATGTCCTCCCACGGGCCTCTGCCGGAGTACGACACACCCCAAAACGAAAGCCAGGAATCCAAAGCCTCCATTTCTTTCCTTCCACAGCCTGCCGATTAATTCCCGGTGTTCTTTTCTCAGTCCATGCTAATGTAGTAGTTGGACCCAAGATCTTCTCTCCTCTTAACTTGCGGGGGGCCTGCTGTTTGTGTCTGTACAAGTACTAGTGCTCCTCCAGTACTCATCTCCTGGCACGTTGGTTCAACGTGGAACCCTACTGCCCAGTCTCAGCCTCCTGAGGACCGACGCTCACAGGTACAGACCCACGGCGTCCTCCTCACCCTTTGTATCCACACCACTTCTGAACACGGACACTCCGCATCACACTGTTCGGTACTTTGCCCTACATACTGATCTGACAAGCATCGTGTATTGACTTATTAGCTTCAACACTTGTTCCCTTCAGAGAAATGACACCACTGCAACTGACGGTACATAGAATTGTATGCAGTTGCCCCGCTTTTAGAACACTGCATTTAAAATGAAGGTACTCTTCCGACTTGAGTACCATATCTGTGCCATGTATCCATATCCATACCCATATATACGGCATGCATATATACACATACATCTATATGCATATATGCATAGGTATGCCTATGTGTGTACATACGTGCACAAATTTCCGTATCCATAAACAAGCCATACGTAGATACATGTATAGATCTCACTGTGTACGTGTGTGTCTCTATGTGTGTGTCTGTATGGATTTATGCGTTTCTTTCTTTTTTCGCGTGAGTCCTGGGGCTGGACCTCAGGGCCTGGGCCCGGTCCTTGATCTCTGCACCTCTTCTGTTCCTTTCTGTGTAGCCGTGGTACCAAGGAGTCCAACCCCGAGCTTCCTGCATGCTAGACAAGCACTCTACCACTGGGCTTCACTCAAGGTCCAATTACAATATTTTCTTATCAGAGGTCCTTTACTAGTAATACATTCTTCCTCTTTCAACCTTATAAGATGTGTGTACTTCACGTTGTATTTCCACAAGTTGAGAGTTAAGCACTGTGTGCACATCACTTGAAAATCTTTCCTACAGATAATACTTTGTATGGTTGGTGACACTACAGTTGTTAAAATACATTCTCCAGTGTGAAGTAGAATATTATGCAATCTTCTATGTAAAGCACTGTTAATCATTGGAATTAAGTACTTAAATGCATTTGGTACTCACATGAATGTCAGCACCCTGACAATTCTGCAATTTTTTCCATACACGGTTTGCAATAGCAAAAGCAAATAAAGGATGGCAAAATATTTACCAGCATTAATGAATGCTGTGCTAGATATGAAATCAATCCTTTCACCATAAAATTAGTTTCAGACCAAAATCAATTTTGGGATAACTACAGTGTTATTATTTTACCAGCTTCATCACACAGGGAAACATTACAAAAAGGATTGAGAAGAAAGACTGAAAATTGGCCAATAATTTCCAATGATCTTTGAATAGGAAACCTGATATTCTCTCAAATTCATTATGTTAAATAAGAAATATTATGAAGACACATAGGAACAATTTACTGAATTGCATACCTCAAGCACTAATGAGCATAGGTGTTGTGCACAGGAGGGGGGTCCCCCAATGAAGAACACCGATATCAGGGTGCCAGAAAGGCAATAGTAAAAGTTCATTGCAGGATACAAGTCAGGCAAGGAAGTCGTCCGCACACACCCAGCACTGCGATGCCGGCAGTGGTTCCTATTCAGGGTTTTAAAGGCAAAACCACAAGGAGCTGCCAGAGCCAACTGGAACAGGGTTTCTGACTTGGAACCACGTGGTATGCCTATGCTTGCTGTTGTTTCCTATTTTGTCATTTTCTGCCTACTTGTGAAACTGTTTAGCAAACAAAGCTGTTTTAGCAAGCTTATTCCTAAGAAGCCTTATGAAACTAATAAGCATATGAAACCATAAATTCAGTCTGAGGTTTGCTGGTCCCTCAATAGGTATTGTAATGAGAGTGGTGACATTAGGGATATAGCAGAAAGACCGGAACCAGCAGAGTATTGGGAAGCTCAGAGCCTTGAGCTTGTTTGGTAAAAACCAGTCCATCCACATCTCCCACCCTCTCTGATTTTCAGTGCTGCTGGAGTTGGAACTTCTGGAAGTCTTTGCAGCTGCCAGGGAGATTCCTGACTACATTAGCGGCCTGTTGCTCTGACCACTGTGGAAGCAGTGTCTTGATTTAGCCAAAGCCTCTCTGGCCTGTGAACCACAGCTGAGACAATAGGCATCTCCCAACACAGCCAGGTTTTTCGGTTGATATGGAGGTCTCATATCAACCAAAGTCTCCTGCAAATCACAGTCCCCTGATGTCTGCCTCACAAGAAATCAGGTTATACATATGGACTATGAGTGCCCAAAGTACTGTCTTCTTTCTTGTCTTTCCCTTCCTTTCTTTCGTCCAGTCTCTATCTTTATTACCTTTTCTTTCTCCTGTTCTCTTTTGCTTTTTTCTCTCTTGTATTTGTAACCCTTTCTCTTCTGTATTCTTTTCTTTCTTCCTTTGTTTCTATTTCCCCCTATCCATCTTTTCTGGTATTTCCCTTTCAATCTTCTTCCCTTACTGACCATCCTTTTCTCTATTTCTTTTTCAAAGATTCTTCTTTGCCTTTTTGCTCTTTCTGTTTCTCCTTTCATTTTTTTCTGGTGATGTCTTTTTCATTTTTTTCTCATTTTCTTTCTTTTATTAAGTGCAGTTACATATGTGGAGTAGTGAGTACCTTTCTTGTTGAGCGTGGTTATCCCTGTGTTATTTTTCTCCCACTCTTCCCTTCACCCCGGCCCCCACCAACTGTGCTGTACAGTCCATTTCCAATGTATTATTTTGCTGACATTGCTGTCTTGTGTCTCTCCATTTTGCTGTTCCTATTCCCTTCCCTAATTTAAGCAAACACGCATATAAGTCACCAGGTACCTAATCAGATACAGTGACAACTTGCCCTCTTCATATAGCCCAGTGCTGATACTGACTGGACCAGGGTGCTGTCCCCATGCTCTGTGTTAGTCTTGTGCACTAGCACTTGAGGGTATACCTATACTACTTCTGGCTGGTTGATAGCTTTTCGGTAGAGTTTTTGTCTGTATGGACTTTGAACTGAATTCTCAGATCTCAGGGTCCTTTGTAGCCAGGGTTACCGACATGAACCATCAACGGTGGCTGCCTAGGTATGTGTGGATTTGCTGAGCTGATTGGAGTGGATTTCTACTCTCACCACTCTGTCTCTGATACATTTCCAAAACTGAATTTCTAATCTACAGCCTTGGAAATGGAAATCCATTGGGCCGGCAATGAGTACAACCCTGGGGTAGGCCCAGAATCTCTTGTGTTGAGTAAACCTGGATTGCATCATAAAGTTACATCCTACTAAAAATTTCCTTTGTTTTTTGTGGACATAGATTATTTTCATGGAATGAAAGATCATTGCCTATTTCCATGGAATTTGCTTTATGAAACTGTGCTCTGTGACCCTGAAGTTTAGCTCTCAGAGACGGTCTATAAACTTAGTTTCAATATTATCTCAATATTATGTCTGAACTATCATCTTCCTCTGGTTTCCAAATATTATCATCATTACTGATAAATAATATAGCCATTAAAGAGTTATTTCAAATTATAGCATTGCACAAAGGACAAAGCAGTCCCCACTATAATGTGATTCTGAATCTGTTGTCTAGAATTTGTGACATCATGTGTTTGTGCCTTTTTATTTTATGATAGGCATTTTCAATTATTTTTTCTAACATCATTTTTCCTTATTGTGGATGAAAGAAGACTGTGAGTTTGGCCTTAGTGACACATGGTTTGCATAACCTGACCAAATACCCATGTTGCAGTCTTTCATAATACATATAGAGAATAGGCCATAAGTGATAGTTTGTCTCAGGTGGTGGAGTTCTTGCCTCAAGAAAGCCCAAGGACCATGTTCGACTCTGAGCTAAGGTCCAGAACTGGAAAAACAAATGAATATTCATCAGTGGCTCATCCCTAACTACTGAGAAAATGGAGATCTGAGGATTAGGGGTAGTTGCCAGCCTGAGCAGGAAAGTCCATGAAAGTCCTCTCTCCAATTTACCATTCAGAACCCAGAAATGGGTCCGTGGTACAAGTGGTAGATTTGTACATACAAAAATTTATCAGAATCTTCTAAATCTTGTTACTTTGACCTAATAGGCCAAAGATCCCGGTGTTTGTTTGTTTTTTATTTTTTTCATATGTTTTTATTGTAATTAATAGAAGGGTTACATTATATTCACCAGATAGAAGGTGCATTACGTCACATACATTAATACCCTTTCTCATGTCTTGGTCCCCATTTCCCTCCCCCCCACCCTCACCCCTCATCTTGTTTTCGCCCTTCCCTATCCAATTTCAAATAACCAAATACGCATTTATCCAATATATCAGATAACAAAGTGAAATGCTATAACATCATGAGATAACCAAGGGACAGCAAAAGAGATGAGAGATAACATAGTACATTAAGGGCAACAATCACCCATTATATGGCTTTTGTTTTTATAACCAAGTGGTCCTTTCATTCAGCTTCATACTGTATGGCATTATGTAAACGTTTTGCTCTATTGCAAATCTCTGCTAGGAGAACCCAAGTTTCTACTGATTATGACAAATGATGGAAACCACTGAGCTTATGTTCCTTTGAGTCTGCCAATTCTAGGAAATTAGTTTCTTTTAGTTGGTAAGGGTCTTCTGGGAGAGCTCATGTTGAAATTAGGACTGCCACCTGAATTGAAAACAAAATCTTCTTAGTTAAAGAGCTATTATATTAGCTACCCATGTTTAACTTCTATTTATAACTATTAAAAGTGCTGTGTAGTTGTAATGTAGGAATAAAGCCCCATCAAACCCATAAAACTGAGAATTACATTTTTATTTTCTTACTTTCTTTTTTAAAGTTTGAGACTGGAACTCCAACTTGGTGCCTGATGCATTTTGCTCATGGAGGGTGTTCTACCAAATGAACCTCACCACCTCCAAACCCTAGAATTACTTATTATTATTCAAGAGCAAGTTATAAAAATACCTCCAAATGCCAGCTTTTAAAAAGAACCTTTTAAAGCCTGAAGACACATTTAAAGATATGTGAGAGAACCTGGAGAGTAAAGAAGTAAGGAGAAGAAAGCATTAAAATAATATTGTACATGAAACATCAATTCTACTGATCTCCAAACTTTAGACTCTATTACAGAGCTATAATTCTCAAAACAGCTTGGTACTGGCACAGGAACAAGCCTGAAGACCAATGGAATCTAACTGAGCACCCAGATACTAAACCACAGACCTATGGCCATCTAATCTTTGACAAGGGAGCCAAAAAACTAGAATGGAAGAAAGACACCCTCTTCAACAAGTTGTGTTGGCAGAACTGGTTAAGCACATGCAGAAAACCCTGTACTAGAATTAACTCCGAATGGATCAAAGACCTTGAGGTAAAAGCTGACACTCTGAAAACTTTACAAGAAGGAATAGGAGATAAACTAGACCTCCTTGGCACAGGTCGAAACTTTCTTAATAAGGACCAAGAATCACAACAAATCAGAGAAAGGCTGGATAAGTGGGACTGCATTAAACTGCAGAGCTTTTGTATGGCAAAGGACATAGCTAGTAAATTAATTAGGAAGCCTACAGAGTGGGAGAAGATCTTCACCAACCAAACAATGGACAAAGGCCTCATATCTAAAATATATCAACAACTCAAAAAATTGAATCACTCCAAAACTAATCTCCAAAGTAACAATCATCCCATTAAAAAATGGGCCAAAGACTTAAAGAGAGTCTTCTCTGAAGAAGAAACAAAAATGGCCTATAGACACATGAAGGAATGCTCAACATCTCTGGTCATAAAAGAAATGCAAATCAAAACAACTCTAAGATTCCACGTCACTCCAATTAGAATGGCCAGGATCAGGAAAACGAATAATAACAGATGCTGGAGGGGATGTGGCCAGGAGTGATCACTACTACACTGTTGGTGGGAGTGCAAACTCGTTTAACCACTATGGAAAGCAGTGTGGCAGTGCCTCAAAAGGCTAAACATAGAACTCCCCTATGACCCAGCAATTCCACTATTTGGCATTTACCCAACCATCCAGAAACAAGGGCATACTAAATCCGCTAGCACAACAATGTTCATTGCAGCACTATTCACCATAGCAAAGATATGGAACCACCCTAGATATCCCTCAGTTGATGAGTGGATCAACAAGTTGCTGTATTTGTACACAATGGAATTCTATGCTTCTGTCAGAGAGAATGACATGGCCCCATTTGATAGGAAATGGAAAGACTTAGAAAAAATCATATTAAGTGAAGTAAGCCAGACTCAAAGGAACTTAGGCTCAATGGTTTCCCTCATTCATCATAATCAGTAGAAACCTTGAGCTCTACTAGCAGAGATCTTCAATAGAGCGAAATCTTGATACCTAAGGCCATATAGTATGAAGCTAATTGAAAGGACCTCCAGGATATTGAAACAAAAGCCATATAATGAATGATTATTGTCCTTAATGTACTATGTTGTCTCTCATCTCCTTTGCTGTCCCTTGGGTATCTCATATTGTCACAGTATCTCACTTTGTTATCTGATATATTGAATTTATTTGTATTTGGTTATTTGAAATTTGATAGGGAAGGGGGGAAAACCAAGATGGGAGGGGGGTGTGGGAGGGAGGGTAATGGGTACCAAGAGATGTGAAAGGGTATCAATGTATGTGAATTAATGCACCTTCTATCTGGCAAATATCATGTAATCCTTTTACTAATTACAATAAAAAAAGAAAATACTCAAAGATATTCTATACACTGAAAGTCAATACACATGATATTGGCAGTGCTATCACACCTAAAATTCATACCAGGTAATTGCAGCAAGAATTGACAAACCACAAGAACAAATGAAATAGGAAAAAATGTAAGAATCTGGTTAGTAAATATTTTTCAATCATAACTATAAATGAAGTTAACGCTACAATTAAATGAGATTGAACAGTTGGATCAAAAAACAAGATCCACCTTTTTCCAGTCTTCAAGAGACACATCTTGCCCCCAAAACATATATATTCTGAAAGTGAGGGGAAGCAAAAAATCAATCAAGAAAACCACCCCAGTAGACATCCTAAATATTCAAAAAACAGTTGTTGGAGCAACCAACTTTATCAAACAAACATTACTTACATTGAAAACACATATATCAAGCACTGTTTGTGGGTGACTTTAAAACAACTGTCACCTCTGGATAGAACAGTTAGGCAAAAACTCAACAGAGAAACCTCAAAATTGAACAATTGAATAGAGAACCTAGATCTGCAGAGTATCAAGATCACCTGAATATTCATATTTTTTCAGGTCCACATGAAACACTATCCAAAACAGATCACATTTTGTACCTGAAACAAACATGTGTAACTTCAGAAACACTAAAATTATTCCCTGTATTCTTTCACAACACAATCACAAAAAATTGGAAGTCAACATAATCTCCACTAAGGAAATCTATGTAAGTCATGGAGATGCAAAAACACATTGGTAAATCATCAGTGGCTCATTGAAGAGATCAGAGCAGAACCTCAACATTTTTTGGTATTGAATAAAAAGGAGCACACAAAATATCAGTTCAATTGGGACATTGTGAAGGCAGTACTAAGAGAAAAATGGAGGTAACCAGTCAGCAGACAGCAGAATGTTTGTCTTTTCACTGTAGTCTGTTGAGGCAACTTGAAACTTAGTTGTTAAAAATGATTCTCAAAATATATGGGAAGATAAATGCTCTCAGAATCATAGTCTATAAGAAAGAACCTGAGTGGGAATTCTTCCTTGATGGGAAGTTTTTCTTTTAAGTTATGGGCCTCTCAATGGTTTTTACTGTCACATGGCACAGCCACTCTAGCTAGGAAATATAACTGAACATAGAACAACTTGACCAAGTAGGTGGTGGGACTTTGTAGAATACAGCAAATGAAATAATGAATCAGGGATCTTCCTGTCTGTTCCTTAACTGGGTAGGATGAAGAATTTTCAGGAGCTTTTGTCTTGCTTCAGATCCAAGTGTGTGGGGAGTTTAAGTTAGGATTGCCTTTTCAGCCTATGGGACTGTGGAACTGACTGGCCTGTTGCAATGCCTCATGCAGGACTTCCTCCAATTTGTTATCTATCCTGCAGACGTCTTACCTGAGCTGCATCTAGGTGATCATTTTGGTGAGAAAATGGATCATTTCAAGGCTAAGAATCCAAGGTATTTCCAGGGCTCAGTTGAAGGCATTATTTTTTCCCAGGTACAGAGAATCATATTCCAATCCAGGAGAGATAACAGGTAATATAGATATCTGTGGAAAGCAATGACTTGGGGAGGGAAACTCTTCAGATGTCATCCATATAATTATATAGGAGACTTTGTTTATAACTTGGACCACTCTAAAGCTTGCAATACATTTTACTGACGCATGGTGGAGGTACTTGCCATGCCTTTGGGTTGGGCAACACCTTGCACTGAAACCTGTCCTCAGGCATCCAGTATTGAATTTGGGCGAACTTTCTTTTGCTCAAGGAGCTAAAAAAACAATGCTTGAGGCTCAGCACTGTGAGATGGCAATTTTCAAGAACCATACAAGTATTCCAACCAGGTTTACCTAATCCTTGTATGATTGGGCCAACAGCATAATTCTTCCTTTCCTTACATCATGTGAAAGTCTCTCTTTCCTTGATTTGGGGGGAATGACACAACGTGGTGAAAACTATGGGCTCATAAGACGACCAAGCAAATGAGCTTGTAATGTCTCCTCTTTCCACCACCAACTATTGTCTCTACACAACTGATTAAAGTAGGGGAGGTATAACAACCATGGCTCCCAGGTGAAAGAGCTAAATTTGAATACACACACCCCATGGGAACCAGTCGATATGCTCCCCACAAGTTAACGACTTTGGTTCAGATACCCGGTTAACAGGGAACCTGGTTTCAAGAGTCAACACATCCTCATTCTTTAATACTCTGTGAATGCATTTCTGTTCTTTCTATTGTAGTCACTGGACCAAGTGGCACCCTTTTTAACCATTCAATGGCATCTAATGCTCAGCAGTAACAGAAACCCCTGGACCATGGAGAATCAAGTAAGGAAAGGTCTGCCTCGAATTGCTCTAGTAGGCAGGAGCTTTCTGTCTATAATAGAAGAATGGAAATAAAGGTCTTGCTTCCAAAATCATTTGTTGGACGTACCATATATAATGACCACCAAACAGAACAGGGTTGCAGCAGGAGTGGGCCTACGTCAAGTTCCTCCTGGGAAAAGTGGAGACTCGCATCGTAACTGTCAGTCCTCCCTCATCGTCTGAGTCAGTGACTACCAGCATGATTTTACTACTCTTATCTCCCATAGTAGATCTTGTCAAAATCAGTCTCACCAGGCCTTCAGGAACAGGTCCCCCTACTGCTGTGGAAGGGACATAAGTGAAATCTGGTCCCCCTAACACCAGTTGAGGGACCCTGGAGAGGTCCAAGCAGTTTCTCCTGCTTGTTGCAGTCCTGTGTTCACTGACCTGTGCTCACCTGGCCCCAGGACCCCTGCTGTTGTCTGAATGGGTGGTTGTTCTCTTGCTGGTTCCTGCTGCACTGACCAGCATACAGGAGCTGGCACCTTTTAGTCCATATCCCTACAGTGATGGATCCCCATGCTTTTCAAACTGATTGACAGAGATTGACCCTTCTCACATTTAGGGGGAGTTTCATGAGGGGAAAATTTAGTACCTGACTTTCTTTTCAAAAGTGACCTGTGAGGCACTTAAGACATTTATTACAAGAAGCTGTAGTCTACAGCCAGTATTTGAGCTTTATGGTCCTGAATCCCTGCATTTTTACATACCTTAGTCAGCCTAACAGCCCAACAAATTCCTGGCTTGCTTATTTAATATAGCATGAACATTTTCACAAGTTAATTGCAATGACACAATATCAGGCACCTCAAGAAATTCAGGGTGGTTTTTGACTTATTACATGGAGATGCTCTAGGAACTCTACAAAACCCTCATTTACCTTGTAACAGACCCATGTAGAACATCTTTTCAGCAGCTAGCAGCAATTCCAGCCCATCTCTACACAGTGTTGATATTCTAAATTCTCAATCTTGTATAGTGTAGGAGTTATGTTGTTGTGGTTAGTGCCTTCCGCTCCCCAGGGCATAACTACTGGACAAAGCCTACTTTACTCACATTCCATAAGGAAATTCTCATGCAAATTCTGAGACATTTTTTCATAATTCTATTAAAATTATTAAAAAGAAGCTATTCACGACTGGGTTGTTGGTGTTGCACAAACATTGCAATGGGCTGGAATTCCTGAGTACCCTAGGCTTCTTACAAACACGTAGCCATCACAAGTTCAAAAGGTCTAGCCAGAGGAGGTTCCAGTCAGGGAGGGGACATAGCTGACTTCTCCTCTTGTGTGGGCACTGCTGATGGAGACACAGGAGAAAGATGAGAAGCAACCTCCTTTTCAGAGAGTACTTTTGGAATCACAAATGGTATGATGTGGGCAAATTGACCAGAAAAACTGTGCTGCCCACCAATTATCATGTCATATTGAGGGGAATGGAAGAAGTTCTCCTTGCCTTTCTGTAGTTTAAGGACCAGTTCACTCTTTACAATCTTTCCACATCTAAGGTTCCCCTGTTCACAAACCAAAGACAGTGTCCATAAATACACTGAAGCAGACCAATGTGTTGCCCTTTCTTAATGAATATATGCTTATAGTGCAACTTATAAAGGTGGCTGCATTAATACACTGTTGGTGACGGTGTAAACTTGTTCAACCACTCTGGAAAGCAGTCTGGTGACTCCTCGAAAGTCTAAACACAGACCTCCACCATGACCCAGCAATTCCACTCCTGGGCATTAATGGACATGTCCATTGCACAAGGGCACATTAAATCTACTAACACAACAATGTATATTGTAGCATTATTTACCATAGCTAAGATGAGAAACCCTCCTAAATTTCCCCATAATGAGTAGATCAAGAAGATGTGGTATTTAGACACAAGGGAATTCCATGCTGCCATCAATGAAATCACCCTACTTGTAAGGAAATGGATAGACTTGGGGAAAAAATCTTATGATGTTAAGTAAGCCAGACCAGAAGAAACACAGACTCCAATGGTTTCCTTTATTTGTAATTATTAGCACACATCTAGAATTCTCCTAACAGAAGGAACACATTAGCTCTAAAGCCACACACATATGACCATATAAGAAGAAGTCTCAGGGAAATACAACATACATTCGGGAAATAAGAGTAATTGTTGTTCTTAGTGTACTATGTGAAGTAATCTGTTTTCTCTTTTTATCCGTTACAGTTAATCTCATGTAGTTACTGTATCTTTGTTACCTGGTATATTGTATATACCTTTATTTGCTTATTTGAAGTAGGGAAGGGGGGGAAACAAGATGTTTGAGAAAGGACAGTGAGAGAGAGAGAAAGAGGGACAAAACATGAGAAGGTGTATCAATGAGAATAATGTGTGAGTACCTGACAAATGTAATTATAACCCAACTGTTCATTACCTCCCTAATAAAATAAAATAAAATAATACCAGATTTGCTCTGCTCTCTGCTGTAACTATCTGTTAATTTCAAAAAGGTTTGGTTACACATTCCAAAGGACAGGTAATAATACCAGAAGCAGTGAGCACATACAAGCATACATTCAGTCTTTGACAGAATCACTATGTAATACCAAACAATCCAAGGTAAAGTAAACCCACAAGCCAGCAGTTTTCCTTCTTCAGTAAAGCTTTATCAACACACATCATATGTTCTTGCTTCCTGATCGCAGTCATTACCTCCCAAGAGCTTCTAGGATCCCCACAGTCTTTAACACCACCTCCAGTGGAGGAGCAACTAGGTCTTCCAATCCCAGCTACACTTGCAGAGTAGCTCAGCTAGCCAAGCACATATATGCTTGGAGTAAAGGATGGCAGAGGTTAAGGGATTTTCCTACATCACAGAAGGTCCATTCCTGGGTTTTGCTCCAATTTGTATCCTTTAATGGTGGCTCAGGTGAGAGTAACCAACCATGTATGGTTTCTTGGAAAGAAGAGCTGAAGAGCTTGTTGGGGTGGGGATCGCTGGGAAGGTCCAGAGAAAAGAACTGAAGCTCAAGAAAAGGGAATAAAACCTACCAGAACATGGTCTGGGTCCTCTGTATCAAGAGAATGGCCTTGAGATCATATTTAGGTCAGGTATTTCCTCAAGAGACTAAGTTATCTCTGCCTCATAAATGTAATAAATATTGAACTACAGAGAAGCAGGTGCAGTACAATTGAGACTTGGATGACTTGAGGTCATTGTAGAGATTGGCAGGGGCTGATCAACCCCACTCACATGATCCACACTAGGGACAATTGCATAGGCATAGATAGCATCGAACACTCCAGAGGAAAAGCAAACAAGAGACCATACAGCTTCCAGCATGGGAAAAGACCCTGACTCTATGGCTACAATGCGTTAAGGAGAGACTGAGTCAGAATGCTCATACATCCAGAAGGTCCTGCTGACTGTGTTTCAGGAGCAATGATACCCTCCAGTAGGAAAGGTTCAGGAAATTTTGCAGTTTTGCAGCACATAAACCCAGAGTCCAAAATTTATGACTGGATTATTCTCAGGGTTGAGGAAGTACCTCCTGAAGGTGCATTCTCTGACCAGTGCTGAATTTCCCAGCCACAGGCAGTGATTCTGAAGTCCAGAGCAGATACAGGATTTGCTGTGTGCCACATGAACATATCTCTGCTGCCTCATTCCCAAGTGTTTTCACTTCTCAACTATCCCTGGCACCTTAGCACTAGCAGGAGATAAGGCCCAGAGGACATTCTGTAAGTTTTTTTCCCAATCCATTTATCACGTGACCCAATGGTGGGAAAACAGTATTTCTGACATGTGATATGTCATATGCCTCAGTGCCCACACTCCACACACTGAGGTGATGCCTCAGGTAGGAGCATCCCTAACTCTCCCTATCATAGGCAATATAGATACTATAACAATACAGCTAGAAAGGATTTGTGAGGACCGGATGAAGTGGCTGAAAAAACTTGGCATGATGACATGTGTGTGTGTGTGTGTGTGTGTGTGTCCGTGTTTGTGTGTGCATGTACATGCATGACACACAATGTAACTGAGCACAAAGAGAAACTGAGTGGAGGTCCCTAATGAAGGAACCGATGACTGATGGCAGCCAACCCCTTAGTGGGGAAAACAGGATTCTACTCTGACAGCTATCAGATGACGGTCTCTTGGCATCTGCCTTTTTGTGGCAGGACCAAGAACAGTGCAAAAATTTTGAGTCAGACATCTGCAGCAGATTCAAAGTGCCCTGTCCAGTCACATTTCTTTCCGCTGTGTCTTCCTAGACGACCGTGTGACTACTCATACCCTCTTGGAGTTTGTTTCACGTGACTTGAAAGCTTCAGTTGTTCCCTATGCATTAGCCATCTGTACAGTGTGCTGGTAAAGGTCCAGGAATTGCAAGAGAACTTGATACTTCCCTGGGGAAGACATCCTGATGGGAATTTAGGTGATGGACTCACACTGGTACTCTGTTTACTTCTTGGAGCCTTCCCTTAATACAAGGTTCTGGAAAGCCCTGTGCTCTCTACCAATGGACACAGACTTTCTCTGATTTGTTGTGTTAAGAAATTCTCAATCTGTGGCTAGGCCTACCTTCTTACATGTGCATTTCAGACAGCAGAGAAGGAGAGTGACCAGGGAGGATATGCTTCTAGACTATGCTACCCAGCTCTGAGAGTATCACCCCAGGTTGATGTTAGGGTATGGAAAGCCTACCTCCTAGCGTGGAGGTAGGTAGGCTTGATGTACCTCATACTCATGATCCCCTAGAATAGCTAGCTTCCAAAACTGCAGCTGTAGGTGGAGATGGGGTGTGTTGGAGACCAACACTTTAGTGGAGTTCTTGGTAGCTGAATCATCACAGGGATGTACATTGTTTGTATAATCATGGGCCACACTGAGGTCTACATGTCACTCAGACAGCCAAACTCTGTAGAGACAGGGCTGGAGCACATAGAGAAAGGGAAAATGCCTCACGTCAGTGCTGCTTAGCTCATATCATACATCAGTTACACACCAGAAGCAAAGAATTTAAATACACATGTGCATGCATGAAGATGGGGGTTTGATTCCTCAGTACCAAATACCTAGAAGAGAAAGCCAGAAGTAGTGCTGTGGCTCAAGTGGTAGAGCTGTAGCCTAGAGAAGCCTAAATAGAGGTCTCAAGCCTTGAGTTCAAGCCCCAGGACTGCCAAGGAAAAAAAAGTAAGAGAAACACACAGTTATGCAATAAAGACTAGAAGTTACTGACACCTAAGGCAATTTGAGTACACATTTCATTAAATTATAGAGTATACTGCTTTTCTAGCATTATTCAGGTGAACATTTCTTAATGTTTTAGTAATCTACCATTCTATTTCCTTTTACTAGAGTACATCTTGATTTCCAGTTCACCTTTCAGTGTATCCATAATCAGGGAGGCTACTATCTGGAAGAAGAATATCTTAGAACTGAACAATTAGTACAACATAGGTTATCAAGTGGATAAAGCTAAATTACAATCATTGTATGTTAGTTTAAAACAATGGTAATATCAGGATGTGATGAAACACTTCTTGAAGTATTTAGACCTAAGAAGAATTTAAGATAACTATACACAGTCATGCAGGTAGCTAAAAACAAAAGTGTAAATAGCAAAATACGTAAGATTTTGTTGTACCGAAGGCCCAATGTTACCTTGAAAAAGCATAAAATATACTCACAATGGTGAATTTGTTTTCTTTGAAAACAGCATCATGATGTAGCCAAGTCTGGGGTAGAACTTTAAATCTTCCTGCCTTAATCTTCAGAGTGCTAAAATTTCAGACATGCAACACTGTACCTGCAAGTTAGGATTATTTCTCCTGAATATGCTGTATGGTTACTGAATATAAATAATCCTCAGAGTATGATTCACTAGTATAAATTGTTTAATAAGACCACTGGATGCTAAATTTATTTCTGTGTTATGTTCACCCATCACTTTCTTACACACAAAGCAAAGAACAAAAATACCACCAAATCCTCCTATCTCATCCTCTATCTCAGCTTGTGTTTTAGAGAAATTAGCCAGGCAAGGGTGGTTTATGCCTCTAGTCCTAACATCTCAGGAGGCTGATATCTGCTACCTAGGAGGATGAGATATGAAGATCATAGTTTGAAGCCACATTAGCCAGGCAAATCTCTAAGACTCTTATCTCCAATTAATTACCAAAGTGCTACAAGTGGAGCTGTAGTTCAAATGGTATAATGCCAGCCTTGAGGAAGTGTACAGGGACAGCACCTAGAACATGAGTTCATGCTCCAGGACCTGAAAAAACATAGCAAGAGGGTAAGAGAAGGGAGAGGAAGAGATAGAGGGAGAGAGAATGATGCAGAGGATGACAGACACAGAGAGAAATGATCCTTACAGATAGAATATCTGCAGAACTGTAGATGAGGAAAAACTGAGAAATGTGGAGAAAAAAATAGGGCACAGCTCAGCATTAGCAGTAAGATCCATTTCATGCCTGGGTATAGTTGGAATTTGCACATAAATCAGCTCTCCAGTGGCTATCTCCTGTAATCCTGGCTACTCAGGAAGCTGAGATCTGAGGATCCCAGTTCACAGCCAGCTCAAGCACTAAGGACCATAAGACCCTTATCTACGATGAACCACTAGAAATGGGAAGTGGGGCTGAGGCTCAAAGGGTAGGGTGGTATTCTAGAGCTATAGAGTTCAGGAACAGTACCCAGGTCCAGTGTTCAAGGCCATGATCCACTGCCTTCACCCCAAAAAAGTCAGCTATCCAAGAAGTGAAGACAAAAGAATTGCAGCTTTTGAGACAGCATGAAAATAACCTTAGGGAGACTTCTAGCTCAAGAGAAACAGGTCCCTGTTCTTATGGCCCTGTTACATAGGAGGCTTCAAGGTTCACTACCAAAAAAAAAAAAAACAAAAAGGAAGAAAGAAAACTAAAAGAAAAAAGAAGACCCTAGCTGCCTGAACAAATGGCTATGGATGTGGTTCAGGTTGTATGGATCAACCACAGATAACCCATTTCAAATCTCACTACTCCAAGTTTGCAATGTTTTAAAGTAGATCCTTTGAGGCTAAACATCAACAAAGGTATCATAAATAAGAGAAGCCTAACTCTAAAAGCCTTATTTACCTTGTCCAGCCTCTTTAAAGACAAACTCTCTTTTCTGAGATTCATTCTCATTCTTATCTCTGCACCTGCTTTTACCTCCTTAACCTGATTAGTAAAAGTAAATGAGAGAATTAACGGTCACTCTCTACTTTAAAAGCGTCGTTAAAACTACTCTTGACGGCTGTATATACAGAGAGGAAAAGGGAAGAGATGTGGAACGGGTACACAATGGCTACTGTGTAATTTATCCTTTTCTGTGATTCAGAGTTCCAGGAGTTCCTTTTATTGCATGCATGTTTTTAGTGTACCTTAAATAAAAACATAATTTGTGATCTTCCAACTGGTTTGGAAACAGCAGAGTGGCAATGGCATGCCTTTGGGATACTGCACTGAACCAGGACGTAGGACTGGGGGCCTTATTTGGAAGAGGTGGAACACTGCATGTCTTAACAGGTCTAGGGAGAAATGAAGTGGCATTTCTGCAGCCAGGTATCAAACATCAAGAGGGTACAGAGCTCTGACCACAAGAGCATGAACATGGAAGACTTGTTCCAGGTTGTGAAGTATGGCTCTGTCTGGTGTAGTTTCATGGGTCTCCTCTACCACGGTTTGGTCGGCTCCCTGCAACACTAAATCCTTTTATTACAGAAGATAGTAGCCAGCATCCACCCCTTCACCTTGAGACAGTCCTTTTCTGGGGCAGCTGACTTTCAGACCTGGACAACTGCACACAATCCTTATCTGCCATTTGGACAGTATCTGTAAATCCTAGTCTTCAGGTCCACCCCGGGTCCCCACCTCTTCTCCTTCCCCTAAACCACACAGGTTATAGAAGTCAATGGCTGGCACTTCTTTCATGTGGCATATGTGAGAAGGGGTCCCTTATCCTCCACCCCGCCTAGCCCCACCCCCTAAAACTTTTTCCTTCATTCCCTGTACCTGGACGTCTGCATGATTCCTGGCAAAGTCCTCATATTGTTTAATATTTGGTGCCCAACATGGTCACCAACATGTCCTCTCGGGAATTTGCTCTTCCCTCCATGGAACCTCAGCTGTCCAGGGAACCTAGCTCCTGAACCCTTGCACTTCTTTCTGCCAGACCAACAACTGCCTTCCGCCAAGTGCTTATTGACATCCACTTCACTGGTCTCCATCATCACAAGGTAAGTGGACTGGGAATCCCCATTGTGATATATCCCTATTTGCAGTGCTGTCTTTACTTATTCCTGCTCATAGACCTGGTACCAGGCCACTGCTAAGCCTTAAGGCCTCAGACCTAAGAACCAGGTTTGGGGTCTGAGACACAAGGGTCAGTTGATGAGCTCACTGCTTTTTCTCACCATTCCTCCCTAAGGCCAAGTATATTCGGTGATAGCCGAACTAGTAGACCTTAGCCTAAAATCCCACCTGATTCATCTCGGGTGCATTGCTGGCATATGCTGGTGCATTGGTGGTGCATATGCTCTCTCCACTTAAGGAAGCATGGCCAAGCTATGATCTACAAAAAACCTCTAAATGGCTGAATGACAGCACCTTTGATCCCATAATTCTCTGGTATTTACTTATATCATGAGTGATTGAGATAGTGGGATCAGGTACAGTAGCTTTCTACTCCTTCCAGGCCTATCCGGAACTCTTATCTCTCGAAATCTCTCTCTCCGACTGAGCAGCAGATCAAGCAACAGAACTCAAAACCTCTGCCTTAAACCTATGATCTCCTCCCCCAGGCCTCAGCCACAGCAGCTGCCTGCAAAGCCCGTTCCTCTCCACTAACTTTTCAGCCCTCTCCCAACAAACTTCTCAGAAGAGGCAGAGTAGTTGCAAACTCTCCCTCCTCCCTTCTCTTCCCCTATTGCTCCAGTCACTCCCAGCTCAGGGATTGCTTCCACCCTCAACCTCACCTGGGCTTCCCAGTCAGGGCCACTATGGTGGCTCCTCCCCCCAGTACAAAGCTCGCCTTGCCTCTCTCCAAGTACCCTGCCTTACTCCCCCTCCACTCCCAACATCACCTCCCTCCAGCTCCTCCTGCTCCTCAGGTCACTCCATGTGAAACACTTAAGACAATTCAGGATTCCCGCTCCCACTGTGCCCAGATATTTGGGCAAACACTGCCCCACTGCCTCACATTCCTGCCAACCTCTCCCACCCCTGCTCCCCCACTAAACTCCTCCTTATTGGATAGCTTTATCCAACGGCTCAAACATTCACTTTAAGTACCACATCCACTTTCCTAACTCCTTCTCTCCCAGTTCTTTCTACAGGCTTTGGGATTAACACAGAAAAGGAGATAAAGCATACCTGCCAGGGGATTTTCTGCAACAGCACTACTCTTCTACCAGACCTATTTCTCTTTTTACTCCATGCAGTTGTTAGCCTTCTAATAGTGATGGTCTCAGTGCTGGGGGACAGAGACCCCAACAGGGAAGGTTATGTCCCCCTGTGAATTTCCACGGCCCTGTAACCTTTCTGTCACGCTCACATCCAGCTTGCCGATGCCATCCAAAATCTTTTTGGAGTCACTCAAAATTCCTCCAGAAGCAAGTCCCTGTCTCTCTGTCCTGTTTTATGTTTTTCTCAAAGCTAAAAACACCCTTCTCCAATTAAAAGTAGTTGATATGCAAAGATGCCTTGTTAATACCAACAAGCACTGATGTAAACCCACATGTCATTCTTTATGTCCATCTAACATATACCTGACTTGCCAGCAAAATACCAACCGACCGACCAACGGACCTGCAAAGGCCAGTGTACTCAAAGTACGCAACCTGGAAAATCCTGGGTAATTTCAAATGTCCTTAACTAGATTCTGTAGAAATTTGCAGGCAACCCAACAAGAAGTATGGCAATCCATCCAATGGATGCTGGAAGATGCTACTTCAGCCTCACCCAGATCCAGGCCATATCTTCTGCCTGGACCACTGTGACTTTCTCCACTGTGGTAAAAATAAATCCCTGTCTGCCCCCATCACACACAACTAAAGCCTGCTGATAAAAGACACAAGTCACCTCAGATCCACTAAAGCCAGGACCTTTACATCATCTAGACACTTACCCTCTTAACCTCTATTCATTTATATTCTCTTTCACCTGTTGGTATGTTAATACACACAAGTTAGATCAAGACAGGTGTATGAACAGATACACTTTGGTAAATATCAAAGTGTACCAAATATGCCAAGTAGCAAACCGTGCCAAGTTTGGACTTGTGGCACAGTGCTGGTATTCATAACTCTAGCAGTAAAAACGGTCATTCTAAGTCTAATCTTGTCTAAGAGTTAACCCAGACTAAAAAACAAAAATCCTAAAACCCTAAATCAGTTGCCTAGGTGAGCTCTATTCCCAGTGAGTTCTATTCCCCCTTGTTACTCCAGTTCAAAGCCAGCCTGGGCAGAGGAAAATCTGTCCAAACTCCATCTCCCAACTATCCAGCAAAGAGCTGGGGTGGAAGCAATTCTCAAGATCTCCCACCAGCCAAAGACTGAAAGTGGCACTGTGAGTCAGAGTGGTAGAGTGCTAGCCAGTAGCAGAAGTGCTTGTGATTACTGCTCAGGCCTTGAGCTCTAACCCCTATAAGTGCCAACTGGGACGAGTTTTTCCAGCAGTGACCTCCTGAACTCCCCAGACCAGCCCTGACGATGATGAACCGTGGAGTAGAGTAAGGAAGTAATGTCACATTCTAAATGGAGTCACTTTACACCTGCCCTCTCATCAGAGCTGGGAGACCAGAAATAGTTGCTAACTAATCCCGTCCAGCCCTATCCTCTGACTGGTTGCTCCTAGCCAGGCCACTATAATCTCCCTATCCACTGGGACTAAAACTCTACCGGGACTGGGTAACATTATGTCCCCTTGCCCTCATACACCTCCAAGCACTTTGAAAAAAACCTCTCAACTTATCCCCTCACCCCACCTCCCACCTGTCCTCAGCCATCTCCTGGCAGCTCTCTGGGAATATGTGAGTTCTAGAATCCCTTCCCAGAAAAGACTGCCATGGCTCCTCTTCAGGAGGACTACAGCTTAAGTGAAGAAAACCTCATGAGATCTTTCTAACCACTCCACAGCAGTCAAATTAAAGGATGCAACAGCCTGGTTCACATTATCCAAATTTGGGCCTACAAAGCCCCTTCTTACAAAGCAGGCAATTACCACAGGACCTGTCACAGTTCTCCTGAAAGGGACTGCAGACACATCTCCTCAGGAGGATGATAGCACATCTGCTCTCGCTCCTACCCCAGAGGACAACCATCCACCAACCAATGAGTAACCTCTCCTCTACACCAATAATGTCCTCCCCATCCCTATTAGCTGACCTCACACATCATGATCTGACAGATCCTTCCCTGGCTGGCTTTTATCTCTTCCTATAAACCTCACAGGGAAAACTGTTCTCCTTTCAAAATCATACTTATCCAGCTTATCTTTTAAACCTGTTACAGGAGCCTTGCTGGATACCTCTAAAATTCACTTCTTCACTCACCTTTTATCCCTTTCACATACTTCCTTTTTACTTAATTCTCATTCCACGTATACTGCCCTCATTTCAAGTCCCAGACTTCTCCACTGATACTGCCCTTCCATCTTCAATACCTATATCTCTCTCTGTCTTCTAAATCTCCCTCCAAAACCAAGGCCTATCATTTAACTGGCTACTCAGTTCTCCTGAAGACCCTCACTTTCTCTACTCCTATGGCTGAAGAGGTCCGAAAACACTCCTCCTGGATTTATCCCTGAATGTTGGTCATTGCTGACCTAGCCAACATTCTCACCCCTCTAATATCAACCACACTATATCCCCACCTTCTCCATCTTGGACCCTATCATCCCACCAGCCAGCCCATCTACCTCAATCGAGTAACACCTAACTCATTCCTCCTTGGGATGAGCATGGGGACAGCAGCCCCACCAGACTAACTCCTACCTCATTAGATATGGGTAACATAAAATTACCATACCCTTAACAACTCCTTTTACTTCAAGCATTTCCAACAAGGCAAGTCCTCACAATGGCTGCAAAAATCCTACCACCCCAAGCTATTTTTTTCTGCCTGCTTTCCCTAAACAGCTGCACTACATAGTATAGACGATCCTCCTCCTCCTGAGGATCCTCAGAGTCCTTTCAGGACTGCTTGTAATGTAACACCTGGCTTCATCTTGGCGCAACAAACTTATATCTCTAACTTTTATCTGAAGCCGGAACTGGAGTTAAGACATATGTTAGAGCCTGCCTGCCTCTGAGGTACAAGCTTGCAACAGGTGCATTCAGCCTTTCCATTCACCAGTCTGTCAACCAAATTCTCCTAAAAGGGCACCTAGTCAAATATCAACCCCTGACTACTTTGCTCCCTTCTCAGAATGAAGCAGCTGCTGAAAAGATGAACTTCTCCCATACTCTGGATTTTGTGCCCCCCTTCAATTTATAAAATGGAAGAGTGCAAAATGATGGTGATAGTGTAGGCCTAGGGGTCTCCTCTACCACAAACACTAGACCACAAGGCACTCTGCACAAGCAACACTAAACTTTTTTATTACAGAAGAGAGTAGCCAGCATCCACCCCTTCACCTTGAGACAGTCCTTTTCTGGGGCAGCTGACTTTCAGACCTGGACAACTGCACAGAATGCTTATCTGCCATCCACACAGTAACCATAAATACTCTGGGTTGAGAATGGAAAGAAGTTTGTTACAGGTACCTGAATTATAAGCCATATCATGGAAAGGATTTTTGCAGGTTTAATCTCCATAAAAACAACACAGAAAAAAGCTTTACATTTTATTTTATTTACCACTGTTTGTTGACTGGAAGGCTGCAAAACAGCAGTGTAATATTTTTTGGTCAAACCAAACTTTGAAAATTGACTGGAAAGAACTGAATCAGTACAAAACACCAAATTCAGGACTATTTTTCCTTCTTCTTTATTTGCTTTTAAGTCTGTGAGTACACGTGTGTGTTTGCCCTGCCCCCTGCTTTGAATCCAGCAAACAGCTATAGAATGGTCTTAAAATGCACTGGTCCTTTGTCCTATGTTCTGTCATTTTCAGAATATGGAAAGGGCCACAAGTAAAGGAAAATTGTCAGGAAAGTAAAGGAGTCACTCTGGGAATTACAACCAACAACAGGAAAAATTTCAGCCACTAGAATGTTATCTACAAGGAGTTACAAACTGGATCTACCACATTTTAATAAAATTATATTTTAAACAATTAGGAGCAGGGTGCTTGGCCTAGTGGAAGAGTGCTTGCCTAGCACGCACAAGACCTGGGTTCGATTCCGTGGCACCACATACATAGATTAAAAACCCAGAAGTGATGTTGGGTCTGAAGTGGTAGACCTCTAGCCTTGGGAAAGTCCAAGGGCAGTGCTCAGGCCCTGAGCTCAAACCCAGGACTGTCAAAAAAAGAATTATAGAAAAAGTTTCTAAAAATGTTAAGATGTTTATGAGACTGCGTGTCAAGGTAAGAAGTATAAGCTGTTTGAAGAAAGAGGTTAATGGAATTGCAAATGTACTTCAGAAAATCATATCAGAGAACTTCCCAAACATCCAGAAGGATAGATCTATCAAAATACAAGAAGCTTTTAGACCCCCAAACAGACCTGACCAGAAAAGGACATCCCACAGCCACATTATAGTCCTTACAACAGAGACCAAGGAAAGGATCCTTAAAGCAGCTAGGAATAAGAGAAAAATCACCTAAAAGGAAAACCAATCAGAATAACCACAGATTTCTTAGCAGAGACGATGCAAGCAAGAAGAGCTAGGAATGGTGTATGCCATGCCCTAAAGACAAAAAAACACCATTCAAGAATATTGTACCCAGATAAGCCCTCATTCATAGGTGAGGGAACAATAAAAACCTTCCAAAGCAAGGAAATGTTGAAACAATATGTACCCAGAGAACCAGCATTACAAGAAAGTCTCAAAGACGTTCTACACATTGACAATCAACAATAACATGTTGTTAACATGTTATTAACAGAGAAGTGGCACCTAAAAAGCATACCAGCTAGGGGCAGAGAGTTTGGCCTAGTGGTAGAGTGCTTGCCAAGCATGGACGAAGATCTGGCTTCAATTCCTCAGTGGGTACCACATGCATAGACAAAGGTGGGAAGAGGTGCTGTGGCTCAAGTGGTAGAGCTTCTAGACTTGAAAAAGTCCAAGGACAGCACTCAGGCCCTTAGCTCAAGCCCAAGACTGACAAAAAAACCCAGAAAACATAGCAGCTAATAGCAGGTAGAATGGACAAGTCATAGGCCCTGACAAAATAAAAAATGGCAGCAATTATTAAATATTTTTTGATCCTAATCCTCCATATCAATGGACTTAACTATACTGTCTAGGTGGATCACAAAGAAAGATCCTTCTTTCTGCTGTCTACAAGAGACATATTTTGCCCCATAAACATATTCTGAGACTCAAAGGCTGTAATCTCTACCAAGAAAATCCTGGTAACTCATGGAGACTGAACAACACATTGTTGAATCACCAGTGGGTCATTGTGGAGATCAAAATTCAACAGTTTATGGTATCAATCAAAAAGGAGCACACAAACTACCAGCTCCTTTGGGACACAGCAAAGGCACTATACTCTGAGGAAGATTTATACCTCTGAGTGCCTACATTAACAAATTGGTAAAATCTCAAACCAACAATTTCATGGCTCACCTTAAGCTCTTGGAAACAGAGCAACACACCAGTAGTAGGAAATATGTTATTAAAATTAGAGCAGAATTAAATGACTTAGAGTCAAAAAAATAAATTAAAACCATGAAAGAATCAACAAAACAAAACTTAAACAAAACTGACGGACGCTTAGCAAATATTACCGAAAAAAACAAGGGAGCACACCCACATAAACAAAATCATAGATGAGAATGAAAATTACCAAGATCCAGAGCATCATAAGGGGATTCTTTCCAAACCTTTATGCCAACAAATTTGGGAATATAGAAGAGATGGATGAATTTCTAGCCAATATTAACATACTGAAATTGAACCAAGAAAACTTAGCCCTACTAAACAGACCTATTTCAAGTATTGAAATAGAAATCATAATAAGAGACCTCCCGTCCAAGAAAAGCACAGGACCTTTCAAAAGATGTTTGTTTTTTGGGTAAGATGTGTCTCTTGAAGACAGAAGAACGATGGCTCTTGCTTTTTGATCCAACTAGACAGCCTATGCCGTTTAATTGGAGAGTTAAGTCCATTGATATTGAGAATTAGGATTGAGAGATATTTATTAGGTCCTACCATTTTTAAAAGCTTTTATTTGGGCCTGTGTCTTGACAGTTCTTGTGGTCCTTAGATGGTATGCTGTTTAGGTGTCATTACTTTCGCTATATTACATTTATTTTGGTTTTCTATGTATAGAACATATTTCAGAATTCTCTGTAGTGTTGGTTTTGTTGCGACATATTGTTGCAGCTTTTCCCTGGAATGGAATGTTTTTATTGTTCCCTCAGTTATGAATGAGAGCTTAGCTGGGTACAGTATTCTTGGTTGGTAGTTATTTGACTTAAGGGCATGACATATATGCTTCCAGTCACTTCTTGCTTGCATGGTCTCTGCTGAGTAATCTGGGGTTATTCTGATTGGTTTTCCTTTATGGGTTACTGAACCCTTTTCCCTGGCTGCCTTTAGGATCCTTTTTTTGGTTTCTATTGATCCAGTTTGGATTACGATGTGGCGGTGGGATGTTCTTTACTGGTCAGGTCTGTTTGGGGTTCTAAAAGCTTCTTGTATCTAGATGGGTCTGCCCTTCTGGATATTTGGGAAATTCTCTGAGATGATTCCCTGAAGTATAATTCCAATACCATTGACCTCTTTCTTCACGCCCTCCTCAATACCAATTAGCCTTAAATTAGGCTTGCTAATTGTATCTTGGATCTCCTGGAGCACTCTCTCCGTTTTCCTAGATTTGGATTGACTCATTTTCTGTTCTTTCTCTATAATATCTAAATTCTCTCCTCTGCATTGTCTAACCTGCTATCAAAGCTATCTACTTTATTTTTCATCTCCCTTGCTACTAATTGTTCATTTTTGATGCCTTGCATCTCTTCTTTTAGATCATGTATGGATTTCTTTAGCTCCTTGATTTCCATTTGAGTGGTTAGCTCAGTAGCTTTATTTTCTTTGAACATTTGCTGGAGTTCAGTCACCTTTTTATTTGTGGATTCTATGAATTCATCCATCTTTCTTTGAAAAACCTTTATTATGTCCTCCTTTATGGCTTCTTCTTTTTCACTTATCACCTGGTTTATGGTTTCCTTTTGTTCAGCTATGGCTTCCTCCCTTATCTCTTTCTTTATATTTTCACATTTTTCATTCATGATGTTTATAAATTGCATTTGTACAGCACTTGGAAGACTCTCCTCTAGGTTTGCCAGTGACTGTTCCATTGGCTGTTTACATTGGGGGGTGGGGGAGGTTGTTTCTTGACTTGACATTTTTCTTGAGTTTCTTTTCTGCCCATTTGAAAATGGGAGCAAGATTAATACTAAACACGATTATAGTTTTTCAGATATAACCAACCTAGACCTCTGTAGCTGGCAGACTCTAGATGTTCACAAGTTTTGATTGGTGTTATCACTCTTTCTTTTTGTGCAGTAACCGACCAGTCTAATAATCCACTGATAAGCGATTTATACCCAAAACAATAAGCCTCTCAATCCAATCTCTGTTGTCTTTAAGTCCCTCTGAGCCTAGAGAATAATTAAACACCTAGATATACAGTGTTGCTCAACAGCCATCAAGTGTAGATCCATGCAGTATAAGGGTTGAAAGACGAGCAGAGGTCCAGAGATAGAAAAATAGAATGAGAGAGGTCAGGGGTAAGTAGGTAGCGTATTTGAGTACAAAGTTTGGAAAGTATTAGAATAAAACTTATGTGTTGCTGCGCGACTAGCTCTTAGCCCAACCAGTGGCCTCCCATTGGACCATGGGATGGATCTGCGAGCTTCCGTCTGAGCGTGGTTGGGGGACGTTTTCCTGTGCTGCTTCCAGGGTCAGCCCCAAGCCAAGGGTCTGGGGATTGAGAGTTTCAGGGGCTCTCAGCAGGACCAGCAGGAGACCCCTCTGTTCCCAGGGGCGGGGCCCAGCTGGGGATGTGGGCTCCAAGGCTGGAGCCGCACCTTTTTGGTTCCCAGAAGGGGAGCTTGGCTGCTGGTTGGCCCTTCAGATCCCTGCTATGTTTCCACTGCTTTGTCAGAGTCTGTGACTGTGGGGTGGGGGGGCCCTTGGTGGTGTCTTGCTCAGGATTCCCAGCTGGAGGATGCCCCGCTCAAGAATTGAGGGGGGGACAGATGCAGGCTCCTATTTACCCGCACCCCCCTACCCACTGTTGTAAGGCAGGGTCCCAACGCCCTCCACTCTCCAGATCCAGTGTCCTGGGAGAGGAGCCTGGTGGGCGGGTGGGAGCTGGGACAGCTCCGCCTCCCCTGGTGGGGTGCTGAGTCTTAGGGTCTGCCTGCTTGTCAGTCTCCGGTCAGAGGGCTGGGGGTTGAGCCCATTGGGCAGGTGGGAATTGGGACAGCCCACCTCCCTTGGTGGGGTGCTGGGTCTTATGGGTGGCCCGCCTGTCAATCTCCAGTCAATGGCCTGAGGGAGGGGGCTGTTGAGGGAAGGGACAGGATTCTAAATTCCTTGCCCCCCTGCTCCCGCCAGTCTTTCTCGGGCGGGGTGTTGGGGGTCTGAGTTAAGTTCTATTGCTTGGGACCCGCTCGGCTTTCCTAATGTGTTTGGGGATGCGCTGTATTACTCACACCTCTGGTTCCGTCTGCGGGTGCTCCACGGTGGTGTGGAGTCTTTCACTCCCCTCGGGTCTCTGCCGCCGCCTGTGTTCTGTGTCTGGATTCCGCTTCTTGCTGTTCTGGTTCCGTGTCTGGGTTCCGCTGCTTCCGCCGTTCGCTGGCCTGGTTCTGTGCTGGTTTCTGCAGCCGTTGGGTTCCCAGCCTGGCGCCCTCCACTGCCGCCACTTTCCATGGATTAGAGCCAGTGCCGCTTTCCCAGCGTGGAGCCGGCACCCGCTCAAGCCGCTTTTCGCAGCTTGGTCCAGGGCCAGCTGCCACTTTCCGCGGATTTCCGCCGCTTTCCTTGGCTTTCTGCGGGTTTCAGGGCTTGGACCCAGCGGGGATAGGTGGGGGAGGGGTCCTCGCCTTCCGAATTCTTTGAGAAAGTTGGATGTGACCTTTATCTGGATTTCTTTTCTGGTTTGAGTCCTTTTCCGTTGCTTTTTGAGTTTGTTGTTGTGGATTGCTTTAGGTAGTTGGCTCGTGGGACCCCCTGGTTCTCTCTTTTTCTCAGAGATAGCTAGGCAGCGTCCCTATTGTCTTGGCGCCATCTTCCTTCCCCAGCATTCTACTTCTTGAGCCCCAAAAAACAATCATCTTTTGAAAGTGAGAGTTGGAATAAACTCTATCAAGCTAATGGCCCCCATAAACAGGCTGGAGTTGCCATCCTCATATCAGATAAAATAGACTTCAAGCCAAAATTAGTAAGAAAAGCCAAAGAAGGTTACTACATACTACTAAAGGGATCTTTCCTCCAGGAAGACATTACGATCCTAAATATTTATACACCCAATCCCGGAGCTCCAAACTTCATCAAGCAAACTTTACTGACACTGAAACCATACATAGATCGAAATACAGTGATTGTCGGTGACTTTAACGCACCACTCTCACCTAAGGACAGATCAACAAGGCAAAAACTCAACAGATAAACCTTAGAACTGAACAACTATATAGACCAAATAGATCTAACAGACATCTGCAGAATTTTCTACCCAGCAACAACACAATATACGTTTTTCTCAGCAGCACATGGAACATTTTCCAAAATAGATCACATCTTAGCCCATAAAACAACACTGGACAGATTCAGAAACACTGAAATTATTCCATGCACACTCTCAGACCACCAAGGCATCAAACTGGAACTGAACACACATCTCCACCAACGAAAACCCTGTAACTCATGGAGACTGAACAACACATTGTTGAATCACCAATGGGTCATCGAAGAGATCAGAACAGAAATCCAACAGTTGATGAAATTTAACAGTAAGGAGCACACAAAATACCAACTCCTTTGGGACATAGCAAAGGCAGTACTCAGAGGAAAATTTATAGCGCTGAGTGCCTACAACAACAAGTTGGAAAAATTGCAAACCAACAAGTTAATGACTCACCTTAAGCTCCTGGAAAAAGAGCAACAAACCAACCCTAATCCAAGTAGAAGAAAGCAAATTATTAAAAGCAAAGCAGAATTAAATGATTTGGAATCCAAAAAAAACTATAGAAAGAATCAACAAAACAAGGAGTTGGTTCTTTGAAAGAATTAACAAAGTTGACAAGCCCTTAGCAAATCTTACCAAAAAAAGAAGAGAGCATATCGAAATAAACAAAATCGCAGATGAAAATGGTAATATCACGACAGAAATTACCAAAATCCAGAATATCATGAGGGAATACTTCTGAAACCTTTATGCCAACAAATTTGAGAATCTAGATGAAATGGATAAATTCCTAGCCAATATTAACATAGCCACCCTGAACCAAGAAGAACTAAGCCCACTCAACAGGCCTACTTCAAGCTCTGAAATAGAAATGGCAATTAGAGAACTTCCACCTAAGAAAAGCCCAGGGCCAGATGGATTCACAGCTGAATTTTATCAGGTCTTCAAAGCAGAGCTCACACCAATACTCCTCAAGCTCTTCAACGAAATTGAAAATGAAGGTTCCTTACCAAACTCATTCTATGAAATCAGTGTAACCCTCATCCCCAAACCAGACAGAGATTCATCAAAGAAAGAGAACTATAGACCAATATCATTGATGAACATCGATGCAAAACTTCTCAACAAAATACTGGCCAACCGTCTACAACAACTCATCAAAAAATTATACACTATGATCAAACTGGATTCATCACAGGGAGACAAAGCTGGTTCAACATACGCAAATCAGTTAATATAATTCAACACATCAACTGGAGCAAGGACAAAAATCACATGATTGTCTCAATAGACGCGGAAAAGGCATTTGACAAGATCCAACACCCCTTTATGTTAAAAGCTCTGGAGAAACTAGGAATCCATGGAACATTCCTCAATGTAACAAAGGTTGTGTATGAGAAACCTACTGCTAGTATTACACTTAATGGTGAAAATCTAAAGCCATTCCCTCTAAAATCAGGAACGAGACAAGGATGCCCACTCTCTCCACTCCTCGTTAACATAGTACTAGAATTCCTAGCCAATGCAATAAGGCAAGAAGCAAGCATAAAGGGGATGCAAGTAGGGAAAGAGTAAATAAAACTATTCCTCTTTGCAGATGACATGATTCTGTATTTAAAGAATCCTATAGACTCTACTCCCAAGCTCCTTTAGTTGATTCAAAGCTTTGGAAATGTAGCAGGCTATAAAATCAACCCTCAAAAATCAACTGCCTTCCTTTACGCCAACAGTGAGAGGAACAAGGCAATAATCAGGAAAGAAACTCCTTTCACAATAGCCTCAAAGAAAATAAAGTACCTAGGAATTACTTTAACTAAGAATGTAAAGGACCTTTTTGATGAAAACTTTAAAACCCTAAAAAAAGGAAATTAAAGCAGAACTAAGGAAATGGAAAAACCTCCCATGCTCCTGGATTGGAAGAATCAACATTGTGAAAATGACAATTTTGCCAAGAGCTATCTACAAATTCAATGCAATACCCATCAACATCCCAATGTCATTCTTTAAAGAAATAGAAGAGGCAATCCAAAATTTCATATGGAATAATAAAAGACCCCGTATAGCAAAAACATTTATTAGCAGAAAGAATAGAGCTGGAGGAATTTCAATTCCTAACGTTAGACTCTATTACAGAGCTATAATTCTCAACAGCTGGGTACTGGCACAGGAAAAGGCCTGAAGACCAATGAAATAGAACTGAGGACCCAGATATTAAACCACAGACATATGGCCACCTAATCTTTGACAAGGGAGCCAAAAATAGAATGGAAGAAAGAGAGCCTCTTCAACATGTTGTGCTGGCAAAACTGGTTAAGCACTTGCAGAAAACTAAAGTTGGATCCTTCTTTGTCACCTTGCACTAGAATTAACTCCAAATGGATCAAAGACCTGAAGGTAAAAGCTGACACACTGAAAACTTTACAGGAAGGAATAGGAGATACACTAGGCCTCCTTGGCACAGGTTGAAACTTTCTTAGTAAGGACCAAGAATCACAACAAATCAGAGAAAGGCTGGATAAGTGGGACTGCATTAAACTGCAGAGCTTTTGTATGGCAAAGGACATAGCTAGTAAACTAATCAGGAAGCCTATAGAGTGGGAGAAGATCTTCGCCAACCAAACAACGGACAAAGGCCTCATATGTAAAATATATCAACAACTCAAAAAATTGAATCACTCTAAAACTAATCTCCAAAGTAACAACCATCCCATTAAAAAAATGGGCCAAAGACTTAAAGAGAGTCTTCTCTGAAGAAGAAACAAAAATGGCCTATAGACACATGAAGAAATGCTCAACATCTCTGGTCATAAAAGAAATGCAAATCAAAACAACTCTAAGCTTCCACCTCACTCCAGTTAGAATGGCCAGGATCAGGAAAACGAATAACAAGAGGTGCTGGAAGGGATGTGGCCAGGAGGGATCACTACTACACTGTTGGTGGGAGTGCAAACTCGTTCAACCACTATGGAAAGCAGTGTGGCAGTGCCTCAAAAGGCTAAACATAGAACTCCCCTATGACCCAGCAATTCCACTACTTGGCATTTACCCAACCATCCAGAAACAAGGACATACTAAACCAACTAGCACAACAATGTTCATTGCAGCACTATTCACCATAGCAAAGATAGGGAACCAACCCAGATGTCCCTCAGTTGATGAGTGGATCAACAAGTTGTGGTATTTGTACACAATGGAATTCTATGCTGCTGTCAGAAAGAATGACATCGCCCCATTTGTTAGGAAATGGAAAGACTTAGAAAAAATCATATTAAATGAAGTAAGCCAGACTCAAAGGAACTTAGGCTCAATGGTTTCCCTCATTAGTCATAATCAGTAGAAACCTTGGGCTCTACTAGCAGATATCTGCAATAGAACAAAATCTTGATACATAAGGCCATATAGTATGAAGCTAATTGAAAGGACCTCCAGGATATTGAAACAAAAGCCATATAATGAATTATTGTTGTCCTTAATGTACTATGTTATCTCTCATCTCCTTTGCTGTCCTTTGGTTATCTCATATTGTTATAGTATCTCACTTTGTTATCTGATATATTGGATTTATTTGTATTTGGTTATTTGAAATTTGATAGGGAAGGGGGAAAACGGGTAGGGGGTGTGGGGGGGAGGGTAATGGGTACCAAGACATGTGAAAGGGTATCAATGTATGTGAATGAATGCACCTTCTATCTGGCAAATATCATGTAACACTTTTACTAATTACAATAAAAAAAGAAAAAAAAGAAAAAAAAGAAAAACACAGGACCTGATGGACCTGAATTCTATAAGGACTTCAAAGCAGAGCTCACACCAAAACTCTTCCAACTCTTCAATGAAATTGAAAGTGAAGGTTCTTTGCCCAACTCATTCTACAAAGCCAGTGTTAGACTCCCACTGCCCAAAACCAGACAGGGACTCATCAAAGAAAGAGAACTGTAGACCCATTTGTTTGATGAACATTGATGTAAAACTTTTCAACAAAATACTGGCCAACCGTCTTCAGCAACTCATCCAAAAAAATTATACACTATGATCAAACAAGATTGATGACAGCATGCAAAGCTAGTTCAATATATGCAACTTAATTACAATAATTCATCGGCAGAAGCAAGGACAAGAATTACATGATTATCTCAATAGATGCAGAAAAAAACATTTGACAAGCTCCAACAGAACTTCAGGCTCTGTAGAAACTAGGGATCCATGGAACATTTCTCAGTATAATAAAGGCTGTGTATGAAAAATCACTTAATCGCCAAAACTAAAGTCATTTCCTCTAAAATCAGGCACATGACAGGAATGCCTACTCACTGCACTCCTCTTTAATGTAGTGAGTAATAAGGCTAGAAGGAAACATAAAGGGGATCCAAACAGGGAAACTTTTTCTCTTTGCAAATGACATGACTGTATATTTAAAGAACCTTACAGAGCCCACACTCCCAAGTAGCTTGAGCTGATTCAAAACTTTGGCGAAGTAGCAGGGTAAAAACTTAACCCTCAAAAATGAACTGCTTTCCAGTATGCCAACAATGAGAAGAGTGAGGAGGAAATGAGGAAAGCAACTGCCTTTTCAGTAGCCTCAAAGAAAATAAAATACTTATGAATTAACTAAGGAGTATAAATGACCTTTATGATGAAAACTTAAAACCTGAAAAAGGAATCAAGGCATATGGAATAATAAAAGAACCTGTATAGCAAAAACAATCCTTAGCCGAAAGAACAGTGCTGGAGAAATATCAATACCAAACTTTAGACAGAGCTATAGTAACCAAAACAGCTTGGCATGCAAACAGGCCTGAGGAACAATGGAGTAGAAATGAAGACCCAGAAATCCACCCACAGCCCTATGGCCACCTAATCTTTGACAACAGAGCAAAAAGAACAGGATGGAAGAAAGACAGCCTCTTCAACAAATGGTGCTGGCAGAATTGGTTACGGCACGGGTAGAAAACTAACGGTGGATCCTTCTATGTCAACCAGTACCAGAATTAATTCCAAATGGGTCAAAGACTCTTGAAGCAAAAGCAGATACTATAAAAAACAAACAAAAAAAATTCAGGGATCCCGGTTCGCTGCTGGCTGCCCTCGGCAAGTGGCGATGGAACAGAGACCTGACAACCTAGGACGACGGTAGAGGACCCCACTGTGGTGAGGTCTAAAGAGAGTGAGAGAGTGGGAGAAAGTATATTCGGGAGTAAAAATAATGGGACAAGATAATGGCCACAGGCCCTTAGAAGGACACTCCAAGCCCGTGGATTGCGGGAAGGGCAGGGGCAGCTTGAATGCGTCCTACAGTTTATTGAGGAAGTGTGCCCGTGGTTTCCAGAGGAGGGAACCCTAAATTTGGAAACCTTGCTAAAGGTAGAGAAAAAGCTTGAACAATTTTTTGAAACTGTTCTGTCCATCTGCCCATGGATTCTTGCAGGATGGGATAAGTCCACTTGGGAGAGGGTAGCCTGGCAGCATCATAAAGGCAAGCATACTAGGAGCCCCCTGGGAGAGTTCTCTGCTGCCACTGTAGATAAAGTCATAAGTAAGCAAATTCATCCATCACTGATTGATCTCAAACTCCAGAATGAAAGCTGACCTCCCCCTCATCCTGGTGGCTTCTCTAAGGTGTTTCCCTTGTGCCCCTCAGGAATCTCATGGGATGGGAAGTCCATCCCTCAGTAATTCCCCCCTTTTTTGTACAACAAATGTTTAGAACAATGCTTACCACCTTGAAGACCCCCCTTAAACTGGAAATAAATCATGTGGGCAATACTTTCGGGAGACAGTTTTTTACAGTGCAAAGTGGGCAGTTATAATGAAGCTGAGGCCAGGGGCAACAACAATGCCTAGCCTGGAATTTTGATCTCCTCCCAGGCCTAAGTTCCCACCTCCTAGAAACTCTGCAGCAGGTCCCCTCTCCAAGGCTTAGGCAGCCTAGCAGCTCATACCCGCTGCCCTGGTGAGAGCTGTTCAGCCTCTGTTCTTAAAGAGAACCTGCCCAATGATCTCTAGGGAGAGACAAGATATGGTTGTTGTGTCATTCTATGATGACTGCATTATTTATGAGAAAATTGGCATAAAACTGCTCCCCCAATTTTAGGGACCACAGTTAACTTGGAAATCACATGACCCTGTATGGATGGATCAGTGGCCTATTGGCAGAAAAAAACAATTGGAGCCACTAAAATTAATACAGGAATAACTTCAGAATTCCCCATTTTTTTATCAAAAAGGGTCAGGCAAATACAGGTTTATGCAGCGCATCGGGGCCACCCAACCAGGGCTCAGAAGTCTTGCATCAATTCCTAATAATTTATAATGCTACTGAGATAAAGGATTGTTTTGTTTTGTTTTTCTATTCTGCTTCATCCATTGGATAAGCAGTAGTTTACCTTTACTCCCCTCCTATTAACAACCTTTTTTGGGAAATACGTCCAGGTGAAAAGCAAAGGCCTCAGGACGTAAGTAGAAGTCAGCCAACCCCCTGTATGTCTGCATGGTTTTTTTCTTTTTCTTTTTTTCCTTTTTTTAAGGAAGTGCACTGTGGGCCTAAAACAGAGAAGAAAAAGCTAGACACAGCAAGCTCTCTTAGGCCTGGGTGTCAAAGGCCAACCTTGATCTCCTTCTGGGTTTCTTGTTGATAACAGGGCATGCCTGGGAGTCCCACCAGCAAGCCATGTGTAAATCGAAATGAGCTGTTTGGTGAAAATATTCATCTGAGTTCTAATTTTTGTGTTAAATGTATCTGATTGAGTCCAATTTTCTTGTTATGAGTTAATGTCTGGTTTTGTTTGACAGCCTTTTGTAGGTAGGTTAGGATGGCCTCCACCTGCTGGCTATCAGGGAATGGAAATCTCCATAGGGGAGGTGCCCCCTGAGTTCAGGGCCCCATGGTTTTTCCATTACTCTGATAGTTTAAGGCCAGGCATGCCATCAGAAGCTTAGGAGTTATTTAAAAGTCTTTGCTTCTATGTCTTGTTCTTGTTAAGTTTTTCCTTGGGTGTCCTTGTGGTGTGTGTGTGTGTGTGTGTGTGTGTGTGTGTGTGCTTGCACGCACATCTTCGTTGTCTATTTAAATATATCTGGGAAGTAAAAGTTTTGGTCACCCCTGGGGAAGGTATTGAGCCTGGTATGTCCCCCTCCCACTCAGATGCAGTTCAGGCAAGCTGATATCAGACAGAGCAGCTGCAGGCTTAGTCTAGTTTTCCTTTTCCTAACAACCTGCTCAAGTGAGAGTCTGGAGACAATTGGTGGCAGGACACAGACTACAGTCTTAGTTCCCCTACGTTTAAGACTCCCACTCAGCTTTCATCTGCAAAAGAAAAAAAAGTGTGACATCAGGAACAAGCTCTGGAAAAATAAATTTCAGCTATGTTGCCTTGTTAGAAAGTTTGGTTTTAAGAGACCTATGGCCACCTAATCTTTGACAAGGGAGCCAAAAATAGAATGGAAACAAGACAGCCTCTTCAACAAGTTGTGCTGGCAGAACTGGTTAAGCACCTGCAGAAAACTAAAGTTGGATCCTTCTTTGTCACATTGCACTACAATTAACTCCAAATAGATCAAAGACCTGGAGGTAAAAGCTGACACACTGAAAACTTTACAGGAAGGAATAGGAGATACACTAGGCCTCCTTGGTGCAGGTCGAAACTTTCTTAGTAAGGACCAAGAATCACAACAAATCAGAGAAAGGCTGGATAAGTGGGACTGCATTAAACTGCAGAGCTTTTGTATGGCAAAGGACATAGCTAGTAAACTAATCAGGAAGCCTACAGAGTGGGAGAAGATTTTCACCAACCAAACAACGGACAAAGGCCTCATATCTAAAATATATCAACAACTCAAAAAATTGAATCACTCCAAAACTAACCTCCAAAGTAACAACCATCCCATTAAAAAATGGGCCAAAGACTTAAAGAGAGTCTTCTCTGAAGAAGAAACAAAAATGGCCTATAGACACATGAAGAAATGGTCAACATTTCTGGTCATAAAAGAAATACAAATCAAAACAACTCTAAGATTCCACCTCACTCCAGTTAGAATGGCCAGGATCAGAAAAACGAATAACAAGAGGTGCTGGAAGGGATGTGGCCAGGAGGGATCACTACTACACTGTTGGTGGGAGTGCAAACTCGTTCAACCACTATGGAAAGCAGTGTGGCAGTGCCTCAAAAGGCTAAACATAGAACTCCCCTATGACCCAGCAATTCCACTACTTGGCATTTACCCAACCATCCAGAAACAAGGACATACTAAATCCGCTAGCACAACAATGTTCATTGCAGCACTATTCACCATAGCAAAGATAGGGAACCAACCCAGATGTCCCTCAGTTGATGAGTGGATCAACAAGTTGTGGTATTTGTACACAATGGAATTCTATGCTGCTGTCAGAAAGAGTGACATCGCCCCATGTGTTAGGAAATGGAAAGACTTAGAAAAAAATCATATTAAGTGAAGTAAGCCAGACTCAAAGGAACTTAGGCTCAATGGTTTCCCTCATTAGTCATAATCAGTAGAAACCTTGGGCTCTACTTGCAGAGATCTGCAATAGAGCAAAATCTTGATACATAAGGCCAGATAATGTGAAGCTAATTGAAAGGACCTCCAGGATATTGAAACAAAAGCCATATAATGAATGATCGTTGTCCTTAATGTACTATGTTGTCTCCCATCCCCTTTGCTGTCCCTTTGGTTATCTCATATTGGTATAGTATCTCACTTTGTTATCTGATATATTGAATTTATTTGTATTTGGATATTTGAAATTTGATAGGGAAGGGGGGAAAACCAAGAAGGGTGGGGGGTGTGGGGGTGGAGGGAAATGGGTACCAAGACATGTGAAAGGGTATCAATGTATGTGAATGAATGCACCTTCTATCTGGCAAATATCATGTAACCTTTACTAATGACAATAAAAAAAATAAAAAAAGAAAGTTTGGTTTTAAAATTGGTTGTCACCTGGAAGAGTAAGATTGGCAAAAAAATTTTCTTGACACTAAAATTTATGGCTGAAATTGATTTTGTGTGCTTTAAGATCTTTAGTATGAATGGGTGTGAGTGGGTGTGAGTGAACATGTTAAATTGTCAGTATGCTGTATAAAACAATGGATGAATTGATACTTGAAACACAAAGGCAATTGGGTAAATCTAAGTTTAAGCTTCAACAAAAGTATTAGTTTTGAATGCTTCTAATGTCTCAAAGGATTATTGCATTACTTTAAAGAGGAACTGGTTAAGAGCATTTTTCTAAAGATCCTGAAATCTGCATTTTAAAAATCTGGTATTGTAATTCATAGAGCTGTTTACATTGTAAACATGGTATCCTGTTTAGCACAGCGGAGTTAAGTTTGGAATTTGGAATTTATTACCTTGAGTTAAAGTTCAGAGACAAGTATCAGAAATTTAAATGTGAATTTGGGTATCAATATCAGAAACTTTGCCTGTCTGTCTTTTAAAATTATTTAGGTAAACAAATCCAAAAGAAAGGACCTGAAATCTTAGGATAGTCCTGTGAGCCTATATTTGGGGGTTAGAGGTGAACTGGCAAAAGTGAAGCTCTGGGTTCCCCATGGTGGGACAGGTCCTAGGGAGGGTCCATGCATGGTGAAAAAGTAAGCTGGCAGAAAGGCTGTTCATCTAAACCTGGTCAGATGGGAACAGTGGACCATTTTCATCCTGTCTCTTTTTCCTTACAGACTGACACTAGAAATCTGATGGTAAATGTGGGTAATGTGATTAACATTTCTTAAACTGCCCCTTAAAGTATATTAAATTGGGAAAAGGGTTTTAAAAGAAATGTATAAACATTTATGTTCTCATGATTGGGTTTTATGCTACTTTACAATTAAATGTATTTTAGAAAAAGAAGAAAACTCAAGTCTGGACTTTTGGTGCACTGATGTTTGTAATTCTTGCATTAGGGACAAACTGTTATTTGAGTTTAAATTGTTATTGGAATTCTAAGCAGTAACTAACCAATACAAAGGGAAAGTAGGACGATCAAAATGATTGCTCCATTGCTATTTCAGTTTGGTCTTTTAAGTTTATAACAATTTCCAGCAGGCCCATGGAGGAGGACAGCTGATCCTTATTCAAATGTAATTTTGGCCCGAGTTCCAAGTAAGATCATGCTTAGAGACTATTTCTGTGTTGACCACCTTGTTGCTTTAATTGGAATAAAGTGGCCTTATAAGGACTCATTGATCTAAAAACTGCAGTTCTGAGTCAGCCTGGACAGAGCAAAGTCCCTGTGAAACTGTGGCGTCTAATCTAGCAGCAGAGTGCTAGTGAGGCAGAGTTACATTGGAGCTTATAGTGGCAGAGTGCTAGCCTTGAGCTGGAGAGCTGAAGGACAGCACCCAGGCTCTGAATTCAAGTCTAGCAACCAACGAAGTGAAAAGCAATTCCTGTTTGACACATTCCTTGGAAAAAAGGAATGAAGCATCCACATGCAGAAAGCCTCTGCTTGGATTTAAGAGATGGTGTCAGATCCTAGAGCCAGTCGTGCTTTGTCACTCAAAATTACTCAGAGCTGGGAGACTTTTTTTCCATCCCAATCAAGCAAACTGATCAGAAAAACTGCAGAGCCAAATTGAAAGAGAAAAGATGTTTTGAAAGGTTTGGATCCCGAATTTAGTGGAGACACAAGATTCCAATCCTTCCCCAACCTCCCCGAGAAAAAAACTAAAAAATACCCCTTTGTACTTTCTTTTCTTCCTTTTTTTTCATTTTCTACCCTTTTTCATTTGCATTTTTTTAATGTTACGATTCTTTCCTTCCCCCGCCCCCATTCCTTCTGTCATTGTGATCCTTCCTAGAAACATAATGACAGCACTGGGTACAGACTGTATACAAAGGCATTTATATTGATAGTCATCTCCTTTTTTTATCTCTTGGTTCCCAACCTTTGTATTTCTTGTCTAAGAACTCATAATTGTGTGGGATCTCCCCCCACCCATTTTTCTTGTTTTTCTTTTTCTTTTTTTTATTTTTACTCTTTAAAATTTTTATTATTGAATTCTCCTATATATACCTTCCTCTTTTCTCTATATATCCTCCTTATAACTTTTCTTATTTTCATAAATTTTATCTTATTTTTTCTAAATTTTTTACTCAACTATTTTACCTTTCACCCTAAATCTGGTTTAGTATTACTCTTGCTCCCATTTTCAAATCGGCAGGACAAGAATCTCAATAAAAATGGCAAACCAAAGAATAGCATCTCCCACCCAATATAAACAGGCAATGGAAAAGTAGAGGAAAGTCCTTTAAATGCTATACAAATGCAATTGATAAACATGATTAATGAAAAGGGTGAAAACATACAGAAAGAGATACAGAAGGAAGCCATACTTAAACAAGATGAAACCATAAACAAGGTGATATGTGAATGAGAGGAAGCCATAAAGGAGGCCATAATAAAGGATTTATAAAGAAAAATGGATGAATTCATAGAATCCACAAACAGAAAGTTGACCAAACGCCAACAAATGTCCAAAGAGAACAATGCTGCTGTGCTAACCACTCAAATGGAAATCAAGGAGTTAAAGAAGTCAGTACATGATCGAAAACAAGAGATGGAAGGCATCAAAAATGAGCAATTAGAAGCAAGGGAGATGAAGAATAAAGTAGAAAGCGTTGATAGCAGGTTAGACAATGTAGAAGACAGAATTTCCAGGGTTGAAAATAACTTAACTATTATAGAGAAAGAACAGAAAATGAGTCAAACAAAATCTAGGAAATATGAGAGAATGCTTCAGGAGGTCCAAGATACAATTAGGAAGCCTAATTTAAGCCTAATTGAGAATGAGGTCAAAGGTACTGGAAATATACTTCAGGGATTCATCTCAGAGAACTTCCCAAATATCCAGAAGGGCAGGCCCATCCAGATACAAGAAGCATTTAGAACCCCAAACACACCCTACCAGAAAAGGACATCCCACGGCCACATTATAATCCAACCTGGATCAATAGAGACCAAACAAAGGATCCTAAAAGGAGCCGGGGAGAAGACAACAATCACTTACAAGGGAAAACCAATCCAAACAATCACAGATTTCTCATCAGAGACGATGCAAGCAAAAAGAGATTGGAAGGATATATGTCATGCCCTTAAGACAAATAACTACCATTCAAGAATACTGTACCCCAGCTAAGCTCCCATTCATAACTGAGGGAACAATAAAAACCTTCCATTCCAAGGAAAAGTTGCAACATTACGTAGCAACCAAACCAGCATTACAGGAAATTCTCAAAGATGTTCTACACACTGAAAACCAACACAAACGTGATACTGACAAAGGAACGGCACCTAAAAATAATACCAGCTAGTAAGTACTGAAAGAACTGTCAAGCCACAGGCCCTAATGAAAGCTTTTAAAAATGGCAGGAACTAGTTAATATTTTTCAATCCTAACCTTCAATATCAATCGACCTAACTCTCCAATTAAATGGCATAGACTGTCTAGTTGCATCAAAAAGCAAGATCCATCATCCTGCTGCCTTCGAGACACATCTTGCCCTCCCCAAAACAAATATTTTTTGAAAGTGAGAGGTTGGAATAAAGTTTATCAAGCTAACAGTCCCCATAATCAGGCTGGCGTTGTCATCTGCATATCAGATAAAATAGACTTCAAACGAAAATTAGTGAGAAAAGACAAAGAAGGTTATTACATACTAAGAGAGGGTTATCTCCTCCAGGAGCACTTAACCATCTTAAATATCTACACACCTAATCCCGGAGCTCGGAACTTCATCAAGCAAACTTTACTTTCACTATCCACACATAGACAGAAACACAGTGATTGCTGGTGACTTTAACATACCACTGTCACCTATGGACAGATCAACCAGGCAAAAACTCAACAGAGAAAGCTCAGAATTGAACAGCTGCATAGACCAACTAGACCTAACGGACATCTACAGGTTATTTCACCCACCATCATCACAATATACCTTTTTTTTTCAGCAGCAGCACATGGAACATTTTCCAAAATAGACCACATTTTAGGGCATAAAACAAACCTGGGCAGGTTCAGAAAGACTGAAATTATTCCCTGCTTTCACTCAGACCGTCAACAAGGGCATCAAATTGGAACTGAATACCAATCTCCACCAAGGAAAGCCTGGTAACTCAAGGAAATTGAACAGCAAATTGTTCAATCACCAATGGGTCATTGAAGAGATCAGAACAGAAATTCAACAGTTTATATTCAAGAGTCATATAATAGAACAAAACCTAAATACTTAAGGCCATATAGAATGACCCTAAATGAAAGGACCTCTAAGATATAGAAACAAAACCCATATAATGCGTGATTGTTGTTTTTAATGTACTATGTTATCTCTCACCTCTTTTGCACTCTTGCTTATCTCATATTGTTACAATATTTCACCTTGTTATCTGATATATTTTTATGTGCTTAATTGGTTATTTGAAATAAGAGAGGGGAGCAAGGAAATCAAGATGAGTGGGAGGAGGGAAATGGGGACCATGACATGAGAAAGGGTATTAATATTTGTGAAGTAGTGTATCTTCTATCTGGCTAATATAATATAACCGTTCTATTAATTACGATAAAATTATATGAGAAAGATATGTGAGTAAAAAAAGAAACAACCATCCCAATAAAACATGGGTCAAAGACTTTTTTCTTTTTACCATTAATATTTTTCATATTTTTATTATTATTAATAGAAGGGTTACATGATATTTGCCAGGTAGGAGGTGCATTAATTCACATACATTGACACCCTTTCACATGTCTTGATCCCCATTTTCCTTCATCAGAAAGAACATTGCCCCATTCGTAAGGAAATGGAAAGACATAGAAAAAAATCATAGTAAGTGAAGTAAGCCAGATCCAAAGACACATAGGCTCCATGGTTTTCCTCCTTTGCAACAATCAGGACACATAAGTATACATCTAGTATACAGGGGATCACAATAGCACAAAAGCTAAGTACACATGGCCACATGGAATGAGGCTAAGTTTAATGTACTCCAGGATAAGGAAACAGGAGGCTTATCTTAGTGACTGTTGTTTTCAATCAGTAAGTAAATTGTTGCATCATGTGAAGTTATTTCTTTTCTCTTTTGTTTCCCCTGATGCTTTATCTCATGTTGTTACTGTATCCAATTTTGGTACTTGCTATCTTGTATATAAGTGTATTTGTTTATTTGAAAAAGGGAAGATAAGAGATGAATGGGAGGGGTTGCAGGGAGGGAAAGCGGGAGAAAAACACGGGAAGGGGTAACAATGTTCAAGAAGTAATGTACCCACTACCTGATGAATATAACTGTAACCCCTCTATATATCACAATAAAATAAAATAAAAACAAAAAATGAACTATTGTCTTAATAGTAAATATTTCACTTTTATTTGTAAATTCCACTTGACCTCAAGACAGTTAACATGTTAATTAAAATAACTCAGCATCTTCCTTCTTCACAGCAACACTGAAACTGGTTTTTGAAAACAGAACAACCAACTCTCTACTCATGCAAATGAAACTGCCCTTTGCAGATGATGGTCAAGATCACAACTGTAGAACAATCCTTGAAGACTGGAATAACGTTTGTTGAGTTCAGCCTAGTTCTGTAAGTAAAAGAAATGACAGATCCAGTGACTAAAGATCACTACAATGTAATACTGTACAGAAGGATCTCTGTAAAGTTATCTGTATAATGCTATACGGTAATATTCATTCATCCAATTTTCCCCTTTTTCTGCCTGTTGCCAATGTGTCTTTCTTTGTTTCTATATAGGCAAATTTAGATTGCAGCATACATACTGATGGTGTGTAAATGGATTTTTACTTGAGTAAAATTTTCACAGACACTTTTCTATTCATCTCATTACTACTTCATATTTTGACTTGTTACCAAACACACTGATGCATCAAATTAATGTAATTACTACCTCCATTTTTGATCAGTATATATGCTTATACAGAATATATATGTAACATATACTATACATAACTATATAGCATATGTTCATAATACATTAATTTGTATTCTGTAAATATTGTATGATGTACAGTCTAGGATAAATGTATAGTATAGGATATATAAAATACTATATATTCTACAGGTATTTTACCTGGCATGAAACATATATAAGAATACATCCTATCCTACATAGGACATGACATGTACTCTATATTTACACAGTGTATTATATACACACGTCACATACACATTTATGTCTAATCACATACTAGCTAACTTTATGTAGACATTCTTGCATTCTTTTAACCGTCTGAAATAGTCCTAGATGGATCTAACAAATTAGCATTTTTGAGATGATATGGATGAATGATTCTCAGAGAAGTCTCAACATCAGGATCATGGTACAGTAATCTAACTTTGTCAAGACTACCCTATACAATTTTTGAAACCTCTGGCAACCATGTTGAACGTAAGAGTTTTTCAAAACTATCAGGCACAGTTTCATCTCAGCAATCAGTCAAACTGTCAATATAAGGGAATTTTGTTCCAGAACTGAGATATCAAAACCTATTACTGGGTCAATTTTCTTCAAAACCATTTACGTAAGTTGATTTCCAATAGAGGTATATTTAAAAAGAGGCTGATAAAATTGCAGAAGCTACACTATAATCCCAATTGCTTCTATGAATTCATATACTGATACATGTAACATATATACTATACGTAGTGTGGTGTTAAGAATAAAAAAGAATTTTGCTTGTAATATTTTACAGCTATGGCCATGAAGGGTAAAGTGTAGTTATGTGCCGAGTGCTGTTTGCTTACCATTATAATGGATTTATTTTCTGAATGGACCTTACATATATGGCTGTATATTGTGTCTCTATCTATATAAACACACCCATATATGTACACAAATGTACATACAAATATCTATGTATACATGCAAATCCAGGATTTATTCTGACCAATGAAATGATGGAATCTCCATGCTTGTCCCTAACAACGCTTTAGAGTACACTGCAATTTCACTAATACCTTTAGTAACTCTAAGTCTAATAGCCCTAAAGGAAGGTATGGTTTCAAAGCTGCTATGCTTTTCTCTCTCTCGCTCCCTTTTTCTCTCCCTCTCTCTCTCTGTCTCGGTCTCTCTGTCTCTCTGCCTTTCTCTCTCTTCATTCCTTTCTTCCTTCCTTTCTAAGCCATCTCTAGGTTCTCTAGGTATTGTTTTGTTTGCATGAGTCAGTTGGGGGGCTTGAACTCAAGATGTAGGCACTTTCCCTGAGATGTTTTGCCCACAGCTCTACTTCTGGCATTTTGGGGGGACAAATGGAAATAAGTTTCTCCATGCCATGACCCTCAGATCTTAGCTCCTGAACAGCTAGCATTACAGATATGTGCCCACCCCTCTAGATGCTCTTACTTAAACAAGTTAAGCTTATAGAAATGCCTTGTACCAAAAGCCATATATGTTGCTACAAAAAGAAAGCATCCAAATGTGTTTCAAACATAAACAAATTGAGTAACTAATTCTGAACAATCCCAAATTTACAATTTATGAACAAGTATCAAAACATGCCCTTAACTTTAAACAGAGGACATTCTTTTGTTAAAAATTGTTGTGTTGGTGGACGCTGGTGGCTCATGCCTGAAATCCTAGGTATTCATGAGGCTGAGACCTGAGATTGGTTCAAAACCAGGCTGGACAGGAATTCAATAAGACTGTTATCTGCTATTAACCACCAGAAATTGGAACTTGAGTTGTGACTCAACATGGCCGAGAACTAGCCTTGATCAAAAGTGCTCCATAATCAAATATACACGTATGTATGTATGTATGTATGTATGTATGAATGTGATCCAGGAAAATGTTTTTCTTATAGATAAAATTGTATAAATGTCTACTTACATCATCTAGGTCTTCATCATCATCACCAATATCATCAAACTGGACTTCATCATCCTCTCCAGGACCAAATGTGTCAGATTCATTGATTTTAGCTAAAAGTAACAATACATTCTTCATATAAGCAAAGTATTTTTAAAACTGCCCACTTTAGAAAATGGATCTGTATGCATATATATACATAATTCTGCGTATATATATATATATATCTGTACACACACACATACACACAAGTGTGTATATATTTATACTGGTTTTCCCTACAGAAATATCCATGAGGGAAGTAAAGTGTTAAATCAGTAGAGGAATACAAAGCAGCTCAAAATTGTTTACCATTCTAGGTGCCATCTCCAGCAGGGCAAAACCCAACAAGTACCTCAAAAACACTCCTATATAGAACAATGTCAAGACCATATGAACTTCATTTCCTACAAAAATAAGCACTCATCTAGGGGATGCTGCCTCATACCTGTAATCCTGGAATACTCAGAAGACTGAGATCTGAGGATCACAGTTCAGTGTCAGCCAGAAAGTCTCTCACTCTCTTATCTTTAGTTAACCACACAAAATAGCAGGCAGTCAAGTGGTAGAGTTCAAGGGGTAGAGTATTAGCCCTGAGCACAACAACCAGCTCTGAGTTCAAGCCCTTAGGTCAGGCAGGAAGAGAGACAGTAAGACACATGACATATACACAGAAATGTACACATGCAAAAATATTAAGATCCTATTTCAAAAGAAAAGTTGGAGTTCTGATACTAGGGGTTCATTCTTGTATTCCTAGGCTGGGAGATTACAGTGGATAGCAGCTCAAGACCAACTCAAGCAAAAGAAGTTCATAACACTACAGTTCCAATGAACTAGTAAAACAAGGCTAGACAGGCAAGACTTAAATAGCAGAGCACCAGCTGTGAGCAAGCAAGCTCATTATGAGGCACCAAAATTTGTGGCTCAACTGCTAGCCACAAGAAACCACCCAGATGCATGGATCACCCCTACAATCTATTTGCTATTTGCGGACAGAAAGTTATTTAGTTATTTAGGCTCATATATATAATCTCAGTTATTTGTTGATAGAAAGAATCATGGTTCAAATCCAACCTAGGGAAATAGTTGGCAAATCTCAATTTAACTAACAAACCGGATGTAGTTGTGCATGCCTTTGGTCTCATCTTACAAGAGAATCAACAGGTAGAAGGATCTCGGTATTAGTTTAGTCTCTTAAAAAATGTTAACAGCTTCCCTGAAAAAAAATACCCACTGGAGATTTCACTCAAGTGGTAGAGTACCTTTCTAGGAACCTAGAGGTACTAGGTAAGCAAATCCCAATAGTACCAACTGGAACAGAAGAGGAAAAGCCTTCTCTCTGCATATTTGCAACACAACACACAGTCAGACAGCCAGACACATATACACATGTACATATTTATATACTATATACCTATTTTATTACAATTATGTATATGTATTACATACATATTATATACACTAATATATTGTCATGTATATATGATTCCCTAGATATTATAATGTATGTATGTTAACATGTATATCATAGAGTATGTATATGTATATTATTCCCTTGATACATAAACATTAGGAGCTTACAAACTCACAAATTCCTCCACAAATATTGTTTCTGAGGGCTGTGGAGTAGTGCCACATGCCTATAAGTCTACTCAGGAGACAAGAGATCTGAGAATCACAGTTTGAAGACAGCCCAGGCAGGGATGTTCATCTGATCCCTGATCCTATAAACTACTCAATAAATGGAAATGAATCTGTGGCTCAATGGGTAGAATGCTAGTCTGGAGAAAAAAAGCTCATTGGCAGAGTCCAAACTTTGAACTCAAAGCCCAGGACTGGCTCGAAACGAACAAAAACGAAAAGCAAAAAAAAAAAAAGTTTGCAGGCAAGCCCTACTATTTCTTTCTAATATACTGGCAATGTAAACAGACATAATTTTATGACAACTTGTTCACCTAAACCCTTACACACAATAACAACACATAACATTGTAAAAGAAGAATGGAAAATTACCATGTTCTGGAAGTTCTCCATATGCCTTCAGATTTCTAGCTTCATCAGCATTATACTTTAAAATCACATCAGCTTTGTTATCCTTAGGAATAAACAAACAGCCTTGAAAGTTCTTATAACAAATATTATCAGTTGTTTCTTCAATGACAGGCCTTAATATAAAGCTCAGCTGGCCAGGCTAGATAGCTAACCAGCCTAATCCTAGCTACTCAGGAAGCTGAGATCTGAGGATTGCCAGCGCAGGCACTGAAGCCCCATAAGACTTATCACCAATTAACCACTGGAAAACTGGAAGTGGCCCTGTGGCTCAAGGGATAGGACCGGAGGCTTGAGCGGAAGAGCGGAAGGACAGTGGCCAGGACCAGAGTTCAAGCCCCATGACTGAAAAAATATTCTCTGGGATTAAATTCTCTGGAAAGAAGTATGTTACATACTTATGGTAAGTCATAACATGCAAAGGATTACTGCACTTTCAATCTTCATAAAAACAAAACAGAAAAAGCTTCACATTTTATTTATTATTTAACGCTGTTTGTTGACCGGAAGACTGCAAAACAGCAGTGTTGTTTTTTGGTCAAACCAACCATTGAAAACTGACTGGAGACAACTCAATCAGTGCACAACACCAAGTTCAAGGGTGTTTTACTGCTTCCTTATTTGCTTTGAAGTCTGAGAGTATAAGTGTGTTTTTGCCCTGACCCCTGCTTTGAATCCAGCAAACAGCTATAGAATGGTCTTAAAATGCATTGGTCTTTTGCCCTATGTTCTGTCATTCTCAGGATATGGAAAGGGTCACAAAAAAGGAAAGTTGTTAGGAAAGTGGAAGAGTCACTTTGGGAATTACGGACAACAACAGGAAAAATTTCAGCCACTAGAAGGAGTAAGACACTGGATCTACCACGTTTTAATAAAGTTAAAATTTTAAAAACTAGGGGCCGGGAGTTTGGCCTAGTGGTACAGTGCTTGCCTAGCATGCACAAGACCTGGGTTCGATTCCGTGGTACCACATACATAGATTAAAAACCCAGACGTGGTGCTGGGTCTGAAGTGGTAGACCTCTAGGCTTGGGAAAGTCCAAGGACAGTGCACAGGCCCTGAGCTTGAGCCCAGGACTGGCAAAAACTTCAGAAAGAATTAGAGTAAATGTATTAAAAAAATGTTAAGAAATGTTAAGATGTTGATGAGACTGCTGTGTCCATAAGTGGAAAGTACCAACGAAATATATTTCTATTGTGTTTTTTTAAACGGGTGGAATTGTAGGGTCAGGAGTTTAGCCTAGTGGTAGAATGCTTGCCTAGCATGCACCAAGACCCAGGATCAATTCCACAGTACACAGAAAAATGCCAGAAATGGTGCTGTGGCTCCAGTGCGCAGGCCCTGAGATTAAGCCAAAAGACTGGCAAAAACAAAACAAACAAACAAAAGAAAACATGGGGGCTGGGGATGAGTTGTACAGTTAAAAAATTCTGGGGGGATACTGATTTGAATATTTTGTTTTCAATGACAATTATAATTGGACAAATGATCAAAAGAAATAAAGGAATTGGGCATTAAAACCAAGAGGAGATAACAAACATCTACAGAGTATTCTACTGAGCAATAGCAAAACAAAACTACTACTTCTAGTAGTGATACTTTCTTACATAGTTGTATTTCTTTTAAACTGGTGAAAATCAAATAATCAAATACACTTTTTTTTGCCAGTCCTGGGCTTGAGCTCAGGGCCTGAGCACTGTCCTTGGACTTTCTCAAGGCTAGCACTCCACCACTTGAGCCTCTGCACCACTTCTGTCCTTTTTCTATGTATGTGATACTGAGGAATCCAACCCGGGTCTTTGCATGCTAGGCAAGCAATCTACCACTAGGCCAAACTCCCAGCCTCAAATATACTTCTTAAGTTTGAAACTTATAGAGGACTCTGCCATTTATTTTAGTAGACATTTTCAATTTATAGCAAACAGTTAATAGTTTGCATGATGTCTCAATGTTCATGAAAACACTGTAACATTTTTATAATTTTACTGCTTTGTGTAGTCATGAACCATGTTCCCAGCCCCAAACTTGTGATTTCCTCAACTGTGTAAAGTTCCCAGATTTGGATTTCTAAGCCCAGTAAATAATGAGCCTGAGCCAGTGAAATGCTCTCTGTGTATAGCAGCAGTTACTCAGGAGATTGAAGCAAGAGGATCAGTATAGTCTACAAGTCAAAGCACACAGGGGGCCAAATCCTGAGATCCCCATTAAACCCAACAGTTTGTTCATATCCTAGGACTGGCACCCAAAGAAAAAAAATGGATAGAACATGACTTGGGCCTCTAGTGAAACAGAGGTTTAAGGTGTGTATGTATTCAAAGATCAATAAAAATTCATTTTTAAAACACTGCAAAGAAAGAAGACAAAAAGCTCATGTAATAAAGAGAAAGTAGGGAGGTGAATATGATCAGCATACATAGTATGTACAAATGGAAATGTCCCAATGAAACCTCCCACATATAATCAATATGCACTAATAACATTGCAAAGCTGTGAGAAAGACCAACTTGTCTGTAAAATTAATCCACTCATTGGAAATATCACCATAAACTGCCAATTTCTATTTAGAGAAGGTAATTTAAACAGCAGTAAAGACAACAGATATGATAACAGCAATGGGAAATTCAGCCAACACCAGTCTTTTATCACTGACTGATGCTTAACACAGAACTTTCAAATAAATGATGATATTTATCTAGACCTACTAGGATTATTAACTGCATGTACTATTTAAAAGAAACAAAAAACATTTTCCCACAAAAACACGCGTGTCTGAATAGCCACTTTGGAAACCCTTGTGGATAAAAATAATCCTGTGTCTTCAAATTCAACTAGCTCTTAATAAATATCAGCATGAGGAGAAGGGACAGGGCCTGGAATTGATCACAGATGCTAATTCTGTTACTAAGTAATAAAGACACAGGAATTTTTACCTGATAGTCTCGCAGACCAACCAGTATAATGTCTGAGGCATTTATCCAAACCTGTAAAAGGCAATTTATTGCATATTAACACAAATAATAAATAGCAGTGTTGGATATACCAGTCATTATTATTCGTCTATTTTGGGCAAAGTACACATCAACAACTGGAAGATGAAAAGGTGCTGCAGAAAGCCAACACAACCAGGACCACAAGTTCAAGTCCACCTTTGGTCATACAGCACTTTCCTGTTACAATGAGACATTGTCTTTCACACAGTATATAACTGCTTTAAAAAAGAATTAACCCACTAAAATTAGAGGTGTAGCTCATTGTGCAAACATAACTTTCCTCCTATGCACAGTCCCTGGGCTCAAACCTCATCGCAGAAAATAAAGGGGGAAGACATAATAAAGCAAAAAATGTAAGATGTCCTGATAGTCATACGTGAAGCCTCGCATGACATATGCCAAATTTACTTCAAATCCTTGGCAGAAAAATTATTCTTTAACAAAAAATGAGACCAAGTACCACAACTGTTAGTGATGATAGTTTGTTATCCAAATAAACAAGAATTACCCATTGAAACCAAACCTCTACCCTCCATCTTACAGAAATGTAGGTCCTGTCATTGGCAGAACAGTGTGTTGCAAAATGCTTACATTAACAATCCTTACCTCGACCTAAGGTCAGTGACTCGTGACTGCAATCCCAGCTACTTAGGAGGACTGAAGTTCAAAGCCAGCATGGGTAGGAAAGTCCATGATGCTTTTAGCTCCAATTTACCACCACAAAGCTAGAAACAGATCTGTCACTCAAGGGGTAGAATGCTAAGCCTTCAGCAAAGCCCTGGGTTCAAGTCCCACTACTGGCACCAAAATTAAATTAAAAATAAATAAATACATAATGGGGAGGAGTTTAATTCTGGTGAATCATGATGAATCAAAATTTGTGCCCATACCAAAAAAAAAAAGGTCCAGAAAACACTTTGGTCATTTCAACATGTCATCACTCAACTAAGATTCAGTTAGCAAGTCTTCACCATACATGCTCCACCACCAATGGTAATAGTCTCATACACTATAATAAATACTGCTTTTCTTTAAAAGCCACCCACACAGGCTTATTCTCCTATAGTACAGCAATTCAAATAAAGTAAGATAGCTCCTACAAATAAGTGCCAGTAAGTTGGAGAAGAAGGAACTCACAGACTCAAGTGTGTGTATCACATATGTATGTCAGATAGATGATTAGACATAAAGCGTCTATCATGTGGCATATATATATATACATGTAGTCCATCCTAGGATATATAGGGCTGATATGTACATATGTTTCACATATATATATGCATCTCCTACACATAATGTAATTTATAAACCAGTCTAATGTTGCAATCTATTTTTTAATATATCTGATTCAGAATTGTCTAATACCACATTCATTTCCAGGAACTGAAAAAATGAACACTGACTTCTTTAGTACACCCTGTAGTCTCTTTCCATCTGAAATAATTCCTACATTTTTTTATTCCTTACTACAACCAACAGTTAATTCAATCGAGACCGCTTGTTTTATAGATTCATTTTATTTGTTTCCTCAGTGTTATATGCATAATGAATCTTTCTAGCCAAATACAATAGAGGTGGGGAAAATGAGAGTGATCAAGGATCTTATTTTACTTTCTATATCATAATGCACATCACTCTTTTTCCAGAGAGTTTTGAGAGTTCCACAAAAAAAATCTCTTCTTACTTTAAAAGAAATTACTTTTGTGTTATTTTGTTGTTAATATGAAGGTGCTATACAGAGAGGTTACCACTGTATAAGTCAGGTATTGAATACATTTCCCTTTTTGGACAATATCACCCCTTACTTAGCTTTTAAAACCAATTATTTTTATAGCAAACCCATATTACAGCACAACAAGGGGATGGGCTAGAGAACCTGAGTTCAAAGGCCAGTACTACCACCACCCTCAACAACAAAACGAATCCATGAAGTAAAGAAAAATCCATACCGTACCTTTTTCCTCAACTTTCCTCTGATATGACATAGCCTCCTTATGCCATCAAAACACATTGCTTCTAATCGTCCGTTTCCCAACATTTTGAGAACTTGTGCATACTCTGAAGTTGGGATAAAATTCAACATTGGTCTGAGTTCAAGACCCAGGACCGGTGTAATACATATATATGTACATACATTTATACATACTAGTATCACTCCCTTGCCTCAGAGAAAGCTAAAACAAACGGCTTCATTATTAGTAAGTCCTACATTTACACTATCAAATAATCTATAAGATAAAAACACTGTTCAGAGGTAAAATGTCAGATGTTGAGTTCAAGTATTCCTCAAACCATCCCAATGTTCTTACGAAGGATACTGTTAAGAACAGAAGCCATGGACATCTTGTGGGAAAAGAATAAAAGTGGGGTAGGAGGGGCTAAGTGTCTGGCCTAGGGGTCGAGTGCTTGCACACTCAAAGACCCGGGTTTGAGTCCTTGGTACCACATACATAGGAAAAACACAGAAGTGGAGCAGTGGCTCAAGTGGTAGAGATTTAGCCTTGAGAAACCCCAAGTGCTCAGGGCTTTAGGTCAAAGCCCTGGACTGGCAAAAAAAAAAAGGAGAGTAGGAAAGGGAAATAAAATGTAAGAGAACCTACACAACACTCCATAGCAGAGTTAATCTAGAGAAAATCTGACACACGAAAAGGCTGTCTACACAGCAGTGAGATTCTTTTCTGATAGCTACTGAATATACATGTGCTCCAAACATTTCCAGCATTTGGCAACAAAAAAGGAAAGTATGAAAGTTTGCTCTTAAGTTCCACATCTTACACAAATAAGAAATTCAAAGGCAAATATAGAAAGGCCTTCGGTGATAGAAAAGCATGTTTCATGTGATTGAAAAACGTGAACATTTCAGAAGATGGTGGTCACAGTGAGAACTTTGCAGGAACAGCTAGAAAAGGCCAAAGAGAGCCTAAACAATGTAGATGAAAACATCCGCAAGCTCACGGGGTGAGATCCAAATGACGTGAGACCCATGCAAGCCGAACAGCTGGCCCTTTCTGGAGGTAGAGGACGTGGTAGTTTATTGCTGAAGCGTGGATTCTCTGATAGTGGAGGAGGACCCCTAGCCAAACAGAGAGACTTGAAGGGGCAGTCGGTAGGCTGGGTGGGGAGCGTTGGACAGGAAGAGAATCATACCAAGAGAGCAACCCAGAGGAGGAGGATGTCAATAAGCTGGCACTACAGTCTTCAGCTGTAGCTACCTCCGAAGAACACACACACAGAGACCTCCTTATCCAGGATCAAAATATGGATGTAAAGGGAAAGCAGAGGTATCGATGAATATTTGGCTTGTTGTTGGGTACTCTTCAGAAATTTAAACAAGAATCTACTGTTACTACTGAAAGGCAAAACAGACGTCAGGAAATTGAACAAAAACTTAAAGTTCAGGCAGAAGAAGAGAGAAAGCACGTTGAAAATGAGAGGAGAGAACTATTTGAAGAGAGATGTGTAAAACAGACAGAACGGTGGCTTTTGGAAGGTTGGGCTTCCGCAGCTGCAAGAAGAATGCAATGAACATAATGCCAAGGTAATTAAGTATGTTCTATATTCCTGGAAGAATGTGTCCAGATACCCCGAATCTAATAGAAGAATCACAGAGACAAATGAATGCGTTATTTGAAGGTAGATGCTCAAATCTGCAGAACAAATAGGCCTAGAAGGCACACCATGAAAGAAAAAGAGCATCAGCTGCTACATAATGAAGAACAGAAGCGGGAACAAGAAGAAGGTAAGGTGGCACAGCCAGAGGAAGAGTTGGAGGAGACAGGTAATCAGCACAATGATGTAGAAATAAAGGAGGCAGAAGAGGCAAAGAAAGTAGGCATAGTGCATAGTGATGCAGAGAAAGAACAGGAGGAGGAGGAGCAAAAACAGGAAATGAAGATTAAGTTGGAGGAGGAAGCAGAGGCAAAGGAAAGTGACAAACAACAGGATAGTCAGCCTGAAGAAGTTATGGATGTGCTAGAGATGGTTGAGAATGTCCAAAGTGTAATTGCTGAGCAGAAAGTGATGGAAACTAATCAAGTTGAAAGCATAGAGCCTTCAGAAAATAAAGCTAGCAAAGAATTGGAGCCAGAGATGGAATCTGAAGTTGAGCCAGATAAAGAATATAAGTGTCTTTCTCCTGCAAAAGACAATGTTAGTGTTATAGAAGTGGAGAAGGAACCTGAGGAAAAAGCATTTGAAAAAGAATCTGAACCCGAGCCTGAGCCTGTGGCTCAGCCTTAGGCCCTCCCTCTAACCCAGGCGCAGTCTCAGCCCCATCAAGTTCATCAACCCCAGCCTCTTTCTCAGCCTGAGACTTTGCCATTAGCTGTTTCAGCTCAGGTTATTCAGGAACAAAAGAATCAACTACCTGAGAGGAAAGAGTTTGCTGTTGAGCCCGTACAGCTCTCTGAAGTGCCAGTAGTGGAACCAGTTTAAGAGCGCACTCCAGAGTACAAGCTGAAGCAACAGCAGTAGTAGCAGTTCTAGTAGCAGTTCAACCAGTAGCAGCAGCGGAAGCAGTTCTAGCAGTGGCAGCGTAGTAGTCGAAGCAGTTCTGGTAGTAGCTCCAGCACAAGTGATAGTAGCCAAGATAGGAGCAGCAGTACTACTAGTAGTAATGAGAATAGAAGTCAAACTAGGGGCCAGGGACACAATAGAGACAGAAAGCATTGTAGGAGCATGGATCCAAAGCGAATGGATACGTCAGGATTAGAGAGAAGTCACAAATCTTCCAAAGGTGGTAGTGGCATAGGCACAAGAAGATTGAAGGATAAGAATTCCAGGTCTGACAGAAAGAGATCTATATCAGAGGGTAGTCGACCGGGCAAAAGATCTTCAAGAAGTGAGAGAGACCGAAAATCAGACGGGAAGGACAAAAGGTGTTAATGGAAGAAGCCAGGCTTTCCTAGCCTATTCTTTGCAGCAGAAGATTTCTTGAGTTAAAGGATTACCTTTCCTTGTAAGGAGGATGCTGCCTTGAGAATTGCAGGTTGTAAAAAATCTTTTTGGAAAACACAGACTGTTTGTTTACCAGACATTCTTGTACTTTTTGCATAATTTTGTAGGAGTTATTTATCAAAATTATGCGATGTTCCGGAATATGTAAAAATAATAATAAAAAGATTAACATCTCTTGTCATCTTTTCTAAATATCCTATAGGCTTCAGTAAGAATCTGTATATCTTAATAGGTAAATCTTTTAAGTCTGTTCCCTTCTAATTCTGTATCATACAATGCTTTTTAGGAATAAATGTTCATTTCATTACTTTTGAGATGCCTTTTTGACCCTTGTATAATCATTTTCAGTTTTTACCTCTAGATACTGAATAGGCTTAGGATGTTTCTGGAGACTTCCTCACTTACTTGGCTTTAGCTCTCAGGTCTTTGCAGCTTTATAATCATTTACTATTTTTCTGATCTCCCTTGTTCATCTAAGCATTTTCCTATTTTGGTTGTCATTTTCCTGATGATGGGAGCATTGTACTTCTGTCTTTGATGTTACCTCTGTGCTAACAGTATATGCAATCTGTCACTTCTTTCTAAGAAATCTTCTAAACTTGGATTTTGAATTTGTGGTCTTGTCTTAACATTTCTGTTGGCTCTAAATGAAACATGCCAATATGTGTTTTAGAGAAGTTTTGTTCAAGGAACCACTGTATGGAAGCCTTGACTATGTAAGTAAGCAAAATAACACGCAAGCGTACCAAGTGATAACTTTGGAGTTTCATAAATCTGTATGGAGTATTTGTTGCCATTACAATACATGTGCAAATAAATGTGGCTTAAGTCTTGTGTGACTGCTTAGGATTAGTACTTGTGTTTTGATACGGGCATACATTGCAAAATGGCCTGTTTTTAGTTCATAAGAACACTATAGCTTTGTATATTCAAGTTAATGGTTTCCAGACTTAGTTTTTTTGTTCTCCGTGCAACTTGTATAAATGTGAGTATGTTAAACCAACTCTTAAAAACATACTTTCAGAAATAGAAGAGGCAATCCAAAATTTCATATGGAATAATAAAAGACCCCGTATAGCAAAAATGCTTCTTAGCAGAAAGAACAGCGCAGGAGGAATTTCCATACCAAACTTTACACTCCGTACCGAAGTTTTATATAAAATTTCTGGATGAATACTGAAAAAATACAAAATGTAAACATGGACAACTGATCAGAAATTGGGATTAATATCTGTTTCGTGCCTGGTGTGGTAAGAATTTCCCCATAAACAAGCCAGCAAAGAGACAGAGATTAGTTGGAGCAGAGAATGGTGAAGTGTCAGCAAGCCTCCCTTCCATCTGAAGAAAAATGGGTACTTCTCCTTACGACCCAGTTTCACAGGAGGCAATAAGAAGAAGGAGGAGCCTTGACAACTATAATAGTAATATAATGACAATGATAGTAATAAGAGAAAAACAACAAATGAGAGAGAAAAAATTACAGAAAGATTCTACCTTACTGAAAGTAAAGGACTAGGGATATGGCTCCCAGTTGTACAGTGCCTCTCATCAAGCACAGTCACTCAATTCAGATCTCATCTACATTCGGTTTGTAAACAGTTTCATACTGGGCTGCGGTAGGAATTTGTCCATAAATCAGCTGCCAAAGAGGTGGATATCAGGAGGATCACCCATGTACAGTTTTGAGACCAGCCTGGACAAAAAAAAGTTAACGAGCCCTTTCCAGCTCAAGACAAACGTGTGCCTCTCCATTACACAGGAGGCAATAAGGAGGAGGAGCACGTGATAATCATGGTGCTGCTGCAGATGATACAAATTAAACAAAAATACAGTAAGATTCCTTCCATCTCAAGAAAAAAACACTGTGTTGCTACTCCTTACTACCCTAGTATCCAGGAAATAGAGGATCACTAATGAAAAGATTCCCACCTGCCTGAACAAAGGACTATCACGCAGTTCGAATGTCACTACTCCAAGTTTGCTATGTTTTAAAGAAGATCCTTTGAGGCTAAACATCTACAAAGGTATCATTAATAAGAGAAGCCTAACTCTAAAAGACTTACTTACCTTGTCCAGCCTCTTTAAAGACCAACTCTCTTTTCTGAGATTCATTCTCATTCTTACCTCTGCGCCTGTTTTTACCTCCTTTACCTGATTAGTAAAAGTAAATGAGAGAATTAACGGTCGCACTTTATCTACTTTTTAAGCATCGTTACAACTACTCCGGATGGCTGTACATACAGAGAGGAAAAGGGAAGGGATGTGGAACGGGTACACAATGGCTCCGGTGTAATTTATCCTTTTCTGTGATTGGGAGTTCCAGGAGTTCCTTTTATTGCATGCATGTTTTTAGTGTACCTTAAATAAAAACCTAATATGTGATCTGCCCACTGGTTTGGAAACAGCAGAGTGGCAATGGCATGCCTTTGGGATACCGCACTGAACCAGGACGCATAGGACTGGGGGCCTTATTTGGAAGTGGTGGAACACGGCACGTCTTAACAGGTCTAGGGAGAAATGAAGTGGCATTTCTGCAGCCAGCTGTCAAACATCAAGAGCGTACAGAGCTCTGGGCTCAAGAGCATGAACATGGAAGACTTGTTCAGGGTTATGAAGGATGGATCTGTCCCGTTAAAAATAAACACACACATAAAAAATCACCCTTTTTGGTATTTAAATGTTCACGAAACGATCGGGATAATTCACAGGACCGCACGCGTTAGGTCTGTCTACAAGAGGAAGTTCAGTCGATGCCCACGTGTTGGCAGTGCTTAAATCGAATCTGTGGGCTTTTCGGTGGAGAAAACAAAGGACCCTGCTGGTCTTAGTCGCACACTATCCAGTGCTGGGAAAGGCAGGAAAAACCTGGCTAAGTATGCCACAGTGCTCCGAATGTGAAAATCTTACTGTACTGTATGAAGGGCTGACCTCAGAAAACTTTGCTAGAGATAAACCCACACAGGATGGGTGTCGGGCGAGGGTGGGTCAAGGCCCCACCCAGGGCTCGGCTGGAAGTTTCCTGCCATATTGCTAACCATCTATGCGTCTGAGGCACAGACGCCAAGCAGGCCTTCAGGTTGAGAACGACTTCCAGAGAGTTCCCGGAAGGCCCGGCGCCCCACGGGCCAGGCCCGGACGGCTCCCAGCGGGCCTGAGGTGCAGTCCGCCCTCAGTCGGAGGCAAAATCCTGCATTCTTGCCCAGGAGACCTACACAGGAGGACGCCGGCTGCACCCAAACGACCACACTCGGAAATGGGCCAATCGTCCCGGGGCCTCCGCCCAAGCCCAGTCAGAAGCAGCAGTCAAGCCGGAAGGAGAACTGGCTGTCTCGGGCCTAAGGAGGTTCAAGGCCCGCACACGAGACGGACGAGCCGGCCCGGAACTAGCCGCATTACCTTTATTTTTCGGCATGGTGGGTGGGGGAGACTGGAAGCGCTCTCGGCAGGTGGCCACGAGCTCCCAACACGAACACCGGTTCCTGGAACTGTGTGGTGGGCGGCAAGCTTAAGAGACACGGGAGCAACAGTGGCAGTTGGCCTGGCTTCCGCTGCCTGGGGGTCATGACCCTGCTCCTGCGCATGCGCAGGTCAGGCCTCAGGTCAGGCCCACAAGGCCCCGCCCCTCCCCAGCCCACCTTTCCCACCCCCCTTGCCCAGGCCCTCCTGTGCCCATCCCCGCCCCGCCCCCTCTCCGGCCTCCACAGCCAGTCCTGCTCCAGGGAAAGTCCCAGACCCGCAGACAAAGGGCCCTCACCACCCGTGCCAAAGAACCGGGCCACACTCCACACATCAGCTCTTCCTCCCGGGACACCTCCACGTTTAACCGCTCCGCACCAGGATTTCCACCTTTGCTGCCTTCTACCAGCCCCACAGGGGAGGGAAGGGCCCCGGGCTCCCCTGTCAGCCCCTCCCTTCCCAAGGTGGCTCCCGGGTTCCTCCTCTCCTCCCCTCCCTTCCCAGGATAACACACAGCCCTCTCCTTCCCCTTCCCCTGCTCACTTACCCATCCAAGCTGGCTCAGAACTTGCACCTCTCCTCCCCTCCCTTCCCACGGTGGTTTCCAGCTTTCTTCTCTTCTCCCGTCGTCCTTCCCCGGGTGGCCCCTAGCCTCCCCTGCCCTCCCCACCCAAGGTGGCTCTGAGCTTCCACTTCCTCTCCCCTCCCTTCCCCCTGTGCCTCCCAGCGCCTCCCCTTCTCCACCCTTCTTCTACCGTCCCAAGATGGGGCCGACTTCCCGCTTCCCCAACCCCCTCTTTCTCCCGCTGCCAACCCTGAAGGCATTCCGCTTGCACGCTGTGCCTGTGGGGCCTACATCCAAGCCTCCCTCCCTTTCAGAGTCCTGTGGTCACTTAGGTCCTCTTCTTCCCTTCCGGCCTGAGCCCTCCATCTCAGGCGAAGCTGAATGATCAGACTTGCAGCAGACAAGACCCTGGGGTGCGAACCCTATAGCCTCATGGGAACTAGGACTGGGTGCAAGAAGGACGAGGGTACACAGACAGCGTTCCTGTGACCATTGAGGTCAGACGGAAACTGATGGTTTTGTTACTGCTTTTCCTCACACGGACTAAACACATGGGATACTGCTTGGCTTTCCGAGTAATTCTGCAGGGTGAAGTAATAGTGCAGGATAAAGGAGGATAGAGGCCTGCTTGTCCAAAGGTGGTCAGGAAAGAACCCTAGAAGGTATTTCTGAAACCCTGCACAGTTCAGCCAACAGAGAAGAAACAGAGCTGTCTGGCAACCTGTTCTAGCCAACCCCAGGAGCCCGTCCTGCAGAAAGCAGGTACTTACACAAACTTCCTGCAAATGACCAGGAATGTTACATTTCAAGGGGTCCCTCAGATTCTGCTGCTATGCCTTGCCCAGCCTGATTTCCTCCTTCCCAGAAGGGAAGGCAATCCTTTGCAAGAGTGGTTTCTAGCTCCACTGTTTCAGATCTTTCTCAAAATTGTCAAAGGAATGCCAGTCTTTCAAATTCTCCTAGCTTTTGGGGCTGCACACTTTGGACCCCTCTCCTTGAGTATTTGCTTTTAAAAACAGTAATGTATCACTCTCTTTAAAGTGTGTTCTTGGTATCAATGACTGCTTTATATTTTAAAGGACCTTACCAAAAATACCTCTGTTCTGTTGTTCATTACTTGCTTTTTTATACATTTAAATTCCTCACCTGGTTTCTCTTACCTTGATTGTTATCTTTTATTTGCAGGAACACAATTCGAACACTGCTTGCCAGCAGAGCCACATCCTCAGCTACAATTTGCTTTAGATAAATCAAGGGACTTCGGTCTGTGGTTTCCTAGGAGATCCTGGAGCTTTGCTGACCTAAAGTTTAATACTGCTTATTCACACTCGATCTTATTTTATGCTATTTATCTCAAATGCTGAAAATGTCTGATTGCCTTTTTCCCATACATTGTCCAACTTCTGGTATAGACATGCAGTCTTGCAACAGACTTGCTTGATTCATTTGTACTGCTAAGCACAGTGTGAGCTCTTTTTCACTTGGGAAGATTAATGTAACTTCTCCCTTGCCATTTGCTTCAAGGGGGCCATGTTTTTTCACAATATTAAGAGCAGGGAAACAATTGATCACACAACAAGTTGACAATAATTAACTGTAAATATCTAATAAAATTAATTACTACCAATAATTAAGGACTATGCTTGCCTTAGGAACAGCCGAACTGTGCAATTTGTCCTCCCCCACACCACTTGACTAAAACCATGAGAAAGGAGGGCTTTCTGTTTCCTTTTATTTTGTTTCTGCAAGGTTGTGGGGTTTATTTCTTCCTGGCTTTGGTTTGTTTTGTTACATGTGCGTGCTGGTTCTCTTAAGAGAAAATTTTCAGCAGAGCTCTTAAGGTTCCTTTCTCTTCTTATTCTCTGGTGATGTGTCCTGGACTCCAGCTGTTACATGCAATGTTTGAATGCTTAGACTCAGGCCTTGTACTCAGCTTTCAAGTCCTTTTTCTTATGCGCCTCAACAATAATCAGAATGTTTTACAGAACTCACTCCAGTTGTTAACCTTCTTTCAGGCCTGCTTGTCACTTGCTTTGTTTAGTGTCTTAGTTTTGCTCAGAAAGAAAGATACATGTGATCAAATGCAGAAGTTCTGAATCAAGCTTCTTCCTGTTTGAAGTAAACTATGAATTTATTTTATTGTCACAATATGTCTTTTTGGTGTTTCGAGTTTTTTTCACAGTCCTGAGACCTATCCTTGAGCTTTCTTCAGGGTAGCACTATACCACTTCAGCCACAGCATCACTTCTGGCTTTTTCTATCTATGTGGTACAGAGGAATCAAACCCAGGGCTTCATTCACCTTAGGCCAGCACCCTACTAGTAGACCAGTCTCCTAGCTCACAGTATGGTCTTATGTGAGTGAGCTTATGTAGGGATTTAAACGTTGGGATTAGGGTTGAGGTTAGACTGGGGATTCTGGGGACTGGACCACACTAGGATAGGGGTTTGAGGGAACAGATGTTGATAAAAGATATGAGTTTATGTCTTTAAAAGCTGGGTTGGAAATGAAACAAGTGATGGGTCTCAGAAATTTGTTGTCCTTGTTACTGCTAGACTTGCGAATGTCTGTGTTTTGCATTGAAATGTGGCATTACTCTGAAGTGTCCATAGTTCATATCTTCCATTTGCTCAGTCTCAGTAGCTGATCCTTGGGAGAAAAATTAGATCCTATTCTTCTGGCCAGAGGAATATACCTTGCTCACAATTCTAGCGGGTTATACAAGTGAGTTAGAAAGGGAAGGTGCTCCATTTAACAGAGTGGGTCCCTATTAAGGTTAAAGTAGGTCCATGCAAAAGAGAGATGGATGGTTTCTTTTTCTTTTCTTGGACATAGGACCTCACTGCATATAGCCAGCTGTGCTTAAACTCCAGAATCCTTATTGACTATAAGTGTGGGAGATGATTTCTCATGTCTGAGCAGAGGTTAGTCCAAAGGGCTGCAGTGTCTGAGCTAGGACCATCTGACTTTTAATTCTCATTTTGAATTTTGGAGGTTAGGAGCGATACTATATGAGTTGACAGGTTCCTCTCCATATTATTTTTATTGATATGTTTGTTTAATTATCTAAGACCCCTGCCATTTTAATATCTGTGGTACCTCCAGCTCACTTCTCTGTGAAGGCATCACCATTCAAGTCAAAGTATCTCAGGAGATAAAGTCTTTTGAGTTTAAGGAACTGGAGATGATGGAACAGGGTGTGAGGACAGGAAATTAGGCTGGTATTTCAGGCATTTCTTTTTTTGTTTACACATAACACTGGTCTGGATACCTCACTTTCCACAGAAATCCATAGAAGCCTCACTGGCAAATCCAGTTTGTGGTAACCAACTTTGCTAAGTATTCTCACCCTGCTCAGCTGCACATTGGCTTCCAGGCTGTCCATCAGTTCTGTGCTCAAAACAGCAGGGCACCTCGGCCCCACAATGAGGTAGGCAGGTGGGTAGGTGAGCCATTCAGGCTCCCTGGCTTGAAGCTCTGTCATGCTTTGCTTCTGTCTGTACTTCCTCACTACTGCGACTGCCATGGTAATATGAGGGGGTCTCTGTTGGTCTTCCTGACCCACCAGGAGGATGCAGCAGAACTGGTGGCCCTAGCACAAGCTGTGAATGTTCAAGCTGCACTGGCAATCCATTAGGGAAATCTGGACAAAATTGCCCTATGTAGCCATTAGGGACTTGGCAGAAATATTTACTGACATATGTAGGACGTAGTTAATCTCTTCTGACCTCTTCTGACCTCTGGCAACCCTTTCTTTCTAGGGTTTGGTCCTGATTCTTGTGTGTTTATTGCACCCTAGTTACATCTCTCTTCCATTTTCTGCACATGGAGGAAAAGACCAATACATCCCCTTAATTTCTCCCTAACGTACCCCTCTCATGGTGACCATGAGTTACCATGATTGGTCTAGACTATAATGAGAATGAACAATTCACAATAAGCATCATTGAGAAGTCCAGATTGAAGCCGGTAGTTTCTCTACCATCCCACGATGTTACAATGAGTGAGTACAGGATGGAGTTCTCACTATTATCATGTCTTTCCCTTGTTTCTGATCATTTTGCCTTTCTTTCTTATTTTGTTTAGTTTTTAGTTTCCGCTCTTACCTCATTTCTTTTTCTCAGCCTTTCAGTTCTTTTATTGAACAGTCTTATTATAATCTTCTATTTTACAATCGTTCCTTTTTTCCCCTTTTATTTCACTTTTTGTGTCTTTCCTTTTTCTTTTTCCTTTACTTTTTGTCTTTACTTGCTTTTTTATACATTTAAATTCCTCACCTAGTTTCTCTTACCTTGATTGTTACCTTTTATTTCCAGGAATGCAATTCGAAGAGTGCTTACCAGCAGAGCCATGTCCTCAGCTACAATTTGCTTTATATAAATCAAGGGACTTCGGTGTGTGGTTTCCTAGGAGATCCTGGAGCTTTGCTGACCTAAAGTTTAATACTGCTTATTCACACTCAGCCTTATTTTATGCTATTTATCAGAAATTCTGAAAATGTCTGATTGCCTTTTTCCCATACATTGTCCAACTTCTGGTATAGACATGCAGTCTTGAACAGCCCTCCAAACGTTGCTTGATTCATTTGTACTGCTAAGCACAGTGTGAGCTCTTTTTCACTTGGGAAGATTAATGGAACTTCTCCCTTGCCATTTGCTACAAGGGGGGGCATGTTTTTTCACAATATTAAGAGCAGGGAAGCAATTGATCACACAACTAGTTGACAATAATTAACTGTAACTATCTAATAAAATTAATTACTAACAATAATTAAGGACTGTGCTTGCCTTTGGAACAGCCGAACTGTGCAATTTGTCCTGCCCCACACCATTGACTAAAACCAAGAGAAAGGAGGGCTTTCTGTATCCTTTTAGTTTGTTTCTGCAGGGTTGTGGGGCTTATTTCTTCCTGGCATTGGATTGTTTTGTTACATGTGTATGCTGGTTCTCTTAAGAGAAAATCTTCAGCAGAGCTCTTAAGGTTCCTTTCTCTTTTTATTCTCTGGTGATGTGTCCTGGACTCCAGCTGTTACATACAATGCCTGAATGCTTAGACTCAGCCTTGTACTCAGCTTTCAAGTCCTTCTTTTTTTTATGCACCTCAACAATAATCAGAATGTATTACAGAACTCATTCCAGTGGTTAATCTTCTTTCAGGCCTGCTTGTCAATTGCTTGGTTTTAAACTAGCATCATTTGTTTAGTGTCTTAGTTTTGCTCAGAAAGAAAGATACATGTGACCAAATACAGAAGTTCTGAATCAAGCTTGGACCTGCTTCTTGTGTTTATTGTACCCTAGTTACATCTCTCTTCCATTTTCTGCACATGGAGGAAAAGACCAATACATCCCCTTAATTTCTCCCTAATGTACCCCTCTCTGGTGACCACGAGTTACCATGATTGGTCTAGACTATAATGAGGATGAACAATTCACTATAAGCAGACATGGCATCATTGAGAAGTCCAGATTGAAGCCGGTAGTTTCTCTACCATCCCACGATGTTACAATGAGTGAGTACAGGATGGAGTTCTCACTATTGTCATGTCTTTCTCTTGTTTCTGATCATTTTGCCTTTATTTTTTAGTTTGTTTAGTTTATAGTTCCCGCTCTTGCCTCATTTCTTTTTCTTAGCCTTTCAGTTCTTTGATTGAACAGTCTTATTATAATCTTCTATTTTACAATCTTTCCTTTTTCCCCTTTTATTTCCCTTTTGTATCTTTTCTTTTTTTTCCTTTACCTTTTGTCTTTTTTGCAGCTATTGGATGTTACTCTCTCATCTAGCTCCACTTTAGCACCTGTATCGTGCCTGAAGGCTTAAGTATGATTTGTCTTAAACCACTGCAAATGTGAGAACATGAGGCAATGTTGCAAGTATGAGAAGTCTTCTCTAAAGATCAGTATTACGTTGTTTGTATAGGAGCTGTCATAATGTTTATGTTTTTTTAAAGTGTAATCTGGAACTGGTGAACCTAGAATTAGGTTCTGGTCTCTTAGAGTATGTAGTGCAATAGCTATTAATATGCTGTAGTGCTAGGCACAGTGGTTCACATCTGGGAAATAGAGCAAGGAAGATTGAGTCAAAAAGTGAGACCCTGGAAGGTACTTGGGACCAGACAGAAGAACTTTCCAAACAAGAGATAAGGCCCACCCATTGCTCACACCCCAGAATGGTGGGCACAGTGCTTGGATTGTACACAAAATACAATTGGTACCAGCCAAAAGACACCCTCTGGGTGACTCAGGAATCCAGTGGAACACCAACTCCAGACTCGTGAGTAACCCAAATTCCCCAGACCAGAGCTCCCACCATGTAGGAGAGGAGTGAAACCAAGGGGAGCGCTGGCCCAGATGCTCTTCCTAGATTTTCGAGGGCCTGGGAAAACACAAGTTCGCAGCTCACCCCTCGCTAAAGTAACTACAGACCTCAACTCCCAAGTTTCCCTTGCCATCAGGCCCAATGGCAGAGTCCAAACTGGGGAATGCAGCCCAGTACACGAGAGTGTGCTTACCCTGCCGAGAATCCACACACTTGCTTAGCAACAGCATGCCACCTGAGCATCACAATGAAATCAGAGGTTCCACTAAGAGATTGGATACTGGACACAGGGGACACTGAAGATCAAGACCCTCCCAATAAACTGAAGAATTCTTTTTTTCTAATTGCAGTTCTCAATTTTTACTATTTTCCCGTTAATTTTATTTCAATTTTTTATCCATTTTTTTCCTTTACTACTACATCCCCATTCAGGTCAATCCTAGAAAAATACCCAAAAGTAACTACTAGATTTTCTCCATTATTGGGTACATAATTAACTCAAGCTATTATTTTGAATCCCTAGTCCCATATATTTTAATCTTTATGTTTTTATTTTTATTTATGTACTTTTTGTCAGTCCTGGGCTTCAGCTCAGGGTCTGAGCACTATCCTTGGACTTTCTCAAGGCTAGAGCTCTACCACTTGAGCCTCAGCACCACTTCCGGCTTTTTCTATATATGTGGTATCAAGGATTCGAACCCAGGTCTTCATGCATGCTAGGCAAGCACTTTATCCACTAGGCCAAACTCCTGGCACCCTCTTTATGTTTTTAATGTCTTTTAATCTTAATGATTTTAAGTTTAAGATTACTTCTTTATTTGCATAATTTTTATGATTTTATTATTGATTTCTGTATATTTTTCTTTTTATTATTGTTCATTTTTTTCCTTTAACTGATTTAAGGTTTGGTTTATCTTCCCTCTACTATTTTCCTTCTATAAGTTCCTCCTCTCTATTCTTCTGTTACTTTTCATTACACTTATTTCTGGCCCTTATTCTAATTCCTTAGCTTGTTGATTTACAGTTATTTGTTGTTGACACAGACTATACCTTTCTGTCTAGATTGACTCAATACCACAAGTATCAGGTTGGTTTTTGTCTTAAAACTGTGGTGGCATTGGATCTGTTTTTGAATTGACCAAAGGAGAGAGAGGGGGGTTGAAAATACAAGTCTAAGATTGCAGCCTTGTAAAGTTTGTGTGACTATACAGCTCTGGATTGGTTCTTATCTTAAAATTATTACCTGGTGTAGTTTTAGCCTTGCTCTCACTTCCAAATGGGAAGAACAAGAAATAGGAACTCAAGAAAAAGGGCAAGTCAAGGAACCTCATCTCCTGCTCAACAGATGATAATCCTAGAGGTTTGAACCCTCAAAATGAATGGAAAGATGGAAAGCATGAAGAAGACCATATGTGAGGAATTCCAAAATGGTATAGAATATGAGAGTGCTCAAACACAAATAAAACAGATAAAGAAGTTCATACAAGGCATAAAGCAAGCCATTAAAAAATGACCAACTACAAGGAAGGGAGATTTAAAACAAAGGAGAAAGTCTTGAAAGCAGAATATGTGATGCAGAAGAGGGACAATCCAGAAAGAAAGATTATGTAAATGGAGATCATGTAAATATATATGTCTAGATTATATAAAGACCAGAAAATTATTCAAAACAAATCCAAGAAATATGACAGAACCCTTTGGTAGCTCCAAGATACAATTGGGAAGCCTAATCAGTATTGAGAAAAGCCTGGAAAAAGGAAGAAAATGTAGTCATATATACATTAAACAGAATCATCACTAACAATTTCCCAAATATCCAAAAGGACAGACCCATCCAGATATAAGAAGCTTTTAGAACCCCAAACATCAGAACCAAGCATCCCTTCACTACATTCTGATCCATATAGAATCAGTAGAGACTAAGGGATCCTGAAAAGCAGCCTATAAAGGCAAACCAATCAATATAACCACAAATTTCCTGTCCTATTTGAAATAAACAAATGAGGGTATATACAATATGCCAGGTAACAAAGTCAGATACTGTAAAAATATGAGGTTAGCCAAAGGGCAACAAAAAAGAAGAGAACACAAGCGGGGCAAACATGTTTGGGAGGGACTTGGGGAGAGAAATGGGGACAAAAACATGAGCGAAGCTATCCATGTGTGAGAAGTAATGCATCTGCTATCTGGTGAATATAGCTGTAACCCTTCTATACATTACAATGAAAAAAATCCCACAGATTCCCCAGCAGGGATCATGCAAACAAAACTAGCCTGAAATGATGAATGTCAGGGCCTAAAGATACATAACTACCAAACAAGAATAGTGTGACCAGTCAGCTTTCTCAGCTATGGGAAAAATAAAAATTTTCCACACCAAAGAAAAATTGAAACACTACATTTTGACCATACCAGCATTATAGAAAATTCTCAAAGATGTTCTACACAATGAAAACCAACAGGAATAAGCAACTTTCAATTCTAACCTTCAACATAGAAACAAATGAAAGGCTATATGAAACATAGCACACAAATGGACCCCCATGACTAGAGTCGCCATGCTGCTATGAAATAAAGACTTCAAACTAATATTAGTGAGAAGAGACAAAGAAGGATATTACATATTAATAAAGGGATCTCCCCTTCAGGAGGATATAACCATTCTAAATGTCTACACACATAATGCGGGAGCACCCAACTTCATCAAACAAACTGTATTCACACTAAAACACACACATAGATCCAAACACAGTGATTGTTGGTGACTACCAGACTGGTGTCACCTCTGGACAAGGCAAACAACTGATCAGAGAAACCTTAGAACTGAACAACTGAATAGACCAACTAGACACAACAGATATATCTGCAGATTATTCCACGCCAAAACACCAGAATATGCCTTCTATGCAGCATCACATACAACATTTTCCAATGTAGATCACATTTTAGGGCATGAAGAAATTTGTGCAAAGTTTAAAAATACTGAAATTATTCCCTGCATTTTCTCAGACCACAATGAAAAAGCCCAGAATCTAATGGATTTACAGCTAAAATCTATAAGAGCTTCAAAACAAATCTCACTCTAATACTCTTCAAACACTTCAATGACATTGAAAATGGAAGTTCTCTACCAGACTCAGAATGCAAGCATAACCCCCATTTAAGAGCCAGACAGGGACTCATCAAAGAAAGAGAACTATAGACCCATTTCTTTGATGAACACTGATGCAAAAATTTTCAACAAAATACTCGACAATTCATTCAAAAAATCATACACCACGATCAAAGCTGTGAGAAACTAGGAATCAACAGGACATCTCTCAACATAAGAATGAATGTGATAAACAGACAGCTAGCGTTATATTTTAACGGGAAAATGTTAAAACCATTTCCTCTTAAATTAGGAATGAGCCAAGGATTCCCACTCTCTCCACTCCTCTTCAATATAGTATTAGAATTCCTAGCTAGGGCAATGAGGCAAGAAGCAAGCATAAATGGGATCCACAGGGAAAGATGAACTAATGTTTTCCCTCTTTGCAGATGACAAGATTATGTATTGAACGAATCTTATAGTCCCCACTCCTAGGTAATGCAATCTGACAAAGTAGCAGGCTATAAAATTAACTCAAAAATCAACTGCTTTTCTGTATGCCAACTATGAGCAGAGTGAGTCTAAAATCAGGAAAGCAACTCCATTGTAATAGCCTCTACGATTTAAATAAAATGAAATAAACACTATTCAGGAGGCTGAGATCTAAATGTTGTGCTTCAAAACCTGTCTACGCATAGAAGACCTATTTCAAGCACTATTTCAAGAAATGGCAATAAGAGATCTCTCATCCAAGAAAAGCCCAGAGCCAGATGGATTCACAGCTGAATTCTATAAGGTCTTCAGAGTTCACATCAATATTCCTCAAGATCTTCAATGAAACTGAAAGTAAAGGCTATTTGCCACTCATCCCAAAACCAGACTCATTAAAAAAAGAGGACTATAGACCCATTTCTTTGGTGAATATTGATGCAAAACTACTCAACAAAATACTAGCCAAACATCTTCAGCAACTCATCAAAAAATTATGCACTATGATCAAACAGGATTCATCACATGGATGCAAAACTGGTTCAATATATGCAAGTCAATTAATACATTTTATCACATCAACAGTAGCAAGAACAAGAACCACGTGATTGTTTCAATAGATGTAGAAAAGTCATTTGACAATATCCAACACCCCTTTATGCTAAAAGCTCCGGAGAAACTGGGAATCCATGGAACATGCCTCAATATAATAAAGGCTGTGTATGACAGAACCCATACCTAGCATTATACTTAATGGCCAAAAGCTAAAGCCACTTCCTCTAAAATCAGGAATGAGACAAGGATGCCCACACTCTCCTCTCTCCACTCCTCTTTAACATAGTACTAGAATTCCTAGGCAGACCAATAAAGCAAGAAGGAAGCATAAAGGGGATCCCAATTGGGAAAGAGGAAGTAAAACTTTCCCTCTGCGCAGATGACATGATTCTGTATTTATAGAACCCTACAGACACCAGTCCTAAATTGCTTGAGCTGATTCGAAACTTTGGCAAGGTAGCAGGGTATAAAATTAGGCTGCAAAAGAAAACCACTTTCCTATATATGCCAACAATGAGAGGAATGAGGCAAAAAATAGGAAAGCAAATCCTTTGGCAAAAGCCTCAAATACAATAAAGTACCTAGGAATTAACTTCACTAAAACTGTTCCTGGTTGGGAGACTTAACATTGTGAAAATGTCGATATTGCCACAGCAACATTCTTTAGTGAAACAGAAAGCAATCCAAAAATTCAAATGGAATAATAAGAGACACCTAATAGTAAGAACAATCCTTAGAAGGAAAATAGCACTGGAGGAATATAAATACCAATCCTCAAACTCTATTACACAGCTATAGACATAAAAACAGCTTAGCAGTGACACAAGAACCAGCCTGAAGACCAATGGAATTGAGCCAGAGACCCAGAAAATAAACAGCAGACCTATGGCCACCAAATGTTTGATAAGGAAGCCAAAAACTAGGATGGAAGAAAGGCAGCCTGTTCAGCTAATGGTGCTGGCAGAATTGGTTACCACCTGTAGGAAACTAAACTTGGATCCTTCTTTGTCTCCCTGCACCAGAATCAACTCTAGATGGATCAAAAACCTCGAGGCAAAAGCAGATGTCCTGAAATGTTTATAGCAAGGGTAAGAGATACAATGGTGATCCTTGGCATGGATCAATTCCAGAAACAACCATCTGATTTGAACGTGGAGTAAAGGCTTAAAGAGAGTTCTCTGAAGAGGAAATCAGACTGACCAATAAACATATAAAAAATGCTCAGCAACGCTTGGCATAAGAGAAATGCAAGTCAAAAAAACTTTAGGATTCCACCTCAATCCAGTTTGAATGGTCATTATCAAGAAATCTAATAGCAACATATGCTGGTGGGGATGTCACTAAAAGATATCCAAATTTCTTCAGTCACTTTGGGAGAGCTCCCCTATGACCCAGCAATTCCACTCCTGGGCATCTACTCAAATATCCAGGAACAAGGGCATACTACACCTACAGTACAGCTATGTTCATTATGGCACAATGCAATTCTATACTGCCATCAGAAAGAACGACATTGCCCCATTCGTAAGAAAATGGAAAGGACTTAGAAAAAAAAATCACAGTAAGTGAAGTAAGCGAGGCCCAAAGATACACTTGCTCCATGGTTTTCTTCATTTTTAATAATTAGCATGTGTCTAGGATTTTCTTAGCAGAGAAATTGTTCAAAAGCTATAGGTATGTATTCAAAAGCTATGGGTATATGACCATATAGGATTAGGCAAACCCAAAAGAACTTCTCAAATAGTTTTGTGGTTTTTAATGTTTTAAATTTGGGTTTTATTGGCTGTCTTGGGACTTGAACTCAGGGCCTGGGCACTGTCCTTGGATACAAGCCTAGTGCCCTGCTACTTGAGCCACAACACCACTTCCGGCTTTTTCTGTGTATGTGGTACTGAGGAATCGAACCCAGTGCATGCTAGGCAACCACTTTAACACAACTTATTTTTCTTTTTTTCCTCCTTATAATTTATCTTCTGTTGTTGCTGCAACTGACTTTGATCCCTGGTGTATTGTACATGTATTCATTTGTTCATTTAAGTCAGGGAATTGAAGGAGAAAAAGAGATGATGAAACAAAGGACAAGGGATGAACTAGTGAAACAGAGATGTTTACAAGATATGATGGAAATGAACTTCACAACTTGGGATGGTTGGGGGAAGGGAAAGTGGAAGAAAAATATGGGAAGGTGTAACAATGTTCACAAAGTAATATACTCACCACCTTATGAACGTACCTCTAACCCCTCTCCACATCATGCTGACAGGAAAAAAAAAATGTAAGATCCTATCTTGATAAAAGCCTAAATATTGTGGGGGTGCAAGCTGGAGGCATAGCTGTGGCATTGTAATATGCCAGCTGGAATGAAAACATAGACCAATTGTTTATTTGTTTATTTGTTTGTTTATTTATTTTGTTGGTCATGAGGCTTGAACTCGGCCTGGGTGCTGTGCCAGCACAAGGCTATTACCCTCCCCCATCTAGGAATTCAACCACTGAATTGATAATAACATTTGTTTATTCTCGAGATTAGAAGAAATGTTTTTATTTCCTTGATTAGCATGATATTGGCTTTGGGTTTGCCATGCATACCTTTTATTATGTTTAAGTGTATTTCCTCTAGCCCTACTTTCCTCCAAACAGTTATTGTGAAGGGATGTTTGAATTTTTTTGCCAGTCTGGGGCCTGAGCACTGTCCTTGGACTTTCTCAAGGCTAGAGCTCTACCACTTGAGCCACAGCACCACTTTTGGCTTTTTTCTATATATGTGACACCAAAGAATTGAATTTCCGGTCTCTGTGCATGCTAGGCAAGCACTTTAACCACAACGCCAAACTCCCGTTCCCGTTGTTTTGTTTTGCAAGCATTCTTTTCGCTTCTTTTTTTTTAAATATTTTTTTATTGTAATTAATAGAAGGGTTACATGGTATTTGCCAGATAAATGGTGCCTTAATTCCCACACACTGATATCCTTTCACATGTCGTGGTCCCCATTTCCCTTCCCCCCTCCTCCACCTCATCTTGTCTTCCCCTCTTTGACACAGCCGTGTCAAAGGAAAGGCTGCTGGGTCCGGTGGGTTGCAGCAGGGGCATGCTGGGCTCCAGGGACCCCTCCGCAGAGGCCTTCAGGCTCTGGTGTCGCTTGCTCACATATAGCCAGTGCCCATCATGGAGAACCTGCCTCGGCTCTTCACACAGATGGGGCACCTCAGGGGCTGCACGGGGCCACTTCGGGGAACAGCAGGTGGGGAACACACCCATTCCTCTTTTGGGAGGCTGCTCTTATCTTCATGAGACCAGGGTGGGATGCTACGGGGTCTGGAGAGGTGACCTACTTCCCGACAAGAGCCCTGGAGTGTCCTGTCGCTGGGATTCCTCACAGGTGTGTTCAGGATCCTGTAGTGTTGGGGAGACAACAGTTCTATGTGGTCGTCGCGATTGACAGCCTCAAAGAAGCGAACCCTGTGGAGTGGGGGTCTACCTCGGGAAGGATGCCAGCCCTGCCGGGCCCTAGCTGCTGGGGCTGTGCTTTCTTCATCTCCTGGGAGGTGAGACGGGGATGAACTCCACGGAAGATGGTGCCACCCAACTAGAATCTCCATTATTGGGTACATAATTAACTCAAGCTATCATTTTGAATCCCCAGTCCCATATATTTTAATCATTATGTTTTAATGTCTTTTAATCTTAGTGATTTTAAGTTTAAGATTAATCATTTTATTTGCATAATTTCTAAGGTTTTATTATTGATTTCTCTATATTTTCTTTTTATTATTGTTCTTTTTTCCCCTTTAACTGATTTAATGTTTTATTTATCTTCCCTCTACTATTTTCCTTCCCTAAGTTCCTCCTATCTCTTCTTCTTACTTTGCATTACACTTATTTCTGGCCCTTATTCTAATTCCTTAGCTTGTTGATTTACAATTATTTGTTGTTGAAACAGACTGTACCTTTCTGTCTAGATTGACTCAATACCACAGAATCAGGATGGTTTTTGTCTTAAAACTGTGGTGGCATTGGATGTGTTTTGAAATTGACCAAAGGAGAGAGGGAGGGGGTAAAAATACAAGTCTAAGATTGCAAAATTGTAAAGTTTGTGTGAGTATAGAGCGTTGGGTTGGTTCTTATCTTAAAATTATTACCTGGTGTAGTTTTAGCCTTGCTCTCACTTCCAAATGGGAAGAACAAGATGTAGGAACTCAAGAAAATGGGCAAGTCAAGGAACCTCATCTCCCACTCAAAATAAATAGGCAACAGATAAAACCATAGAGGTTTGAACCCTCAAAGTGAATGGAAAGATGGAAAGCATGAATAAGACCATGTGTGAGGAATTCCAAAATGGTATAGAATTTGAGAGTGCTCAAACCCAAATAAACCAGATAAAGAATCCATACAAGGCATAAAGCAAAAGATGCAAGCCATCAAAAAATGACTAACTACGAGGAAGGGAGATTTAAAACAAAGGAGAAAGTGTTGAAAGTAGGGTAGGTGATGCAGAAGAGGCACTGTCCAGAAAGGAAGATTATGTAAATGGAGGTTATGTAAATATATATGTTTATATTATATAAAGACCAGAAAATTATTCAAAACAAATCCAAGAAATATGACAGAACCTTTTGGTAGCTCCAAGGTACAATTGGGAAGCCTAATCAGTATTGAGAAAAGCCTGCAAAAGGAACAAAATGGAGTAGTATATACATTCAACAGAATCATCACTAACAGTTTCGCAAATATCCAAAAGAACAGACCCAAACATCAGAACCAAGCATCCCTTCACTACATTCTGATCCGTATAGAATCAATAGAGACTAAGGGATCCTGAAAAGCAGCCCATAAAGGCAAACCAATCAATATAACCACAAATTCATTATCCTGCTCGAAATAAACAAATGAAGGTATATACAATATTCCAGGTAACAAAGTCAGATACTGTAACAATATAAGGTTAGCCAAAGGGCAACAAAAAAGAAGAGAACACAAGTGGGGCAAACATGTTTGCGAGGGACTTGGGGAGAGAAATGGGGACAAAAACATGAGTGAAGCTATCCATGTGTGAGAAGTAATGCATCTGCTATCTGGTGAATATAGCTGTAACCCTTCTATACATTACAATTAAAGAATCCCACAGATTACCCAGCAGGGATCATGCAAGCAAAACTAGCCTGAAATGATGAATGTCAGGGCCTAAAGATACATAACTACCAAAGAAAATTAGTGTGCCCAGTCAGCTTTCTCAGCTATGGGAAAAATAAAAATTTTCCACACCAAGAAAAATTGAAACAGTATATTTTGACCACACCAGCATTATAGAAAATTCTCAAAGATGTTCTACACAATGAAAACCAACAAGAATAAGCAACATCCAATTCTAACCTTAAAACATAGACACAAATGAAAGGCTATAGGAAAACATATCACACAAATGGCCCGCCATGGCTAGAGTTGCCATGCTGCTATGAAATAAAGACTTCAAACTAATTATTAGTGAGAAGAGACAAAGAAGAAAATTACATTTTAATAAAGGGATCTCTCCTTCAGGAGGATATAACCATTCTAAATGTCTACACACATAATGTGAGAGCACCCAAGTTCATCAAAGAAACTGTATTCACACTGAAACACACACGTAGATCCAAACACAGTGATTGTTGGTGACTAACAAACTGGTGTCACCTCTGGACAAGGCAAACACTGATCAGAAAATCTTAGAACTGCACAACTGAATAGACCAACTAGACACAACAGATATATCTGCAGATTATTCCACCCCAAAACACCAGAATATGCCTGATATGCAGCATCACATAGAACATTTTCCAATATAGATCACATTTTAGGGCACGAAGAAATTTGCACAAAGTTTAAAAATACTGAAATTATTCCCTGCATTTTCTCAGACCACAATGAAAAAGCCCAGGAACTGATGGATTTACAGCTGAATTCTATAAGAGTTTCAAAACAGACCTCACTCTAATACTCTTCAAACCCTTCAATGACATTGAAAATGGAAGTTCTCTACTGAGAATGCCAGCATAACCCCCATTCAAAAGCCAGACAGGGATGCATCAAAGAAAGAGAACTATAGACCCATTTCTTTGATGAACATTGATGCAAAAATTTTCAATGCAATACTTAACAATTCATCCAAAAAAATCATACACCACGATCAAACAGGATGCAACGCAGTGACGGCACAGAGCTGGTTCAATATGCACAAGTCAAATAATATAATTCATCACATAAACAGGAGCAAGGACAAGAAAACACACAATCATCTCAACAGATGCAGAAAAAGCATTTGATTAAGATCCAACATCCCCTTATGATAAAATGTGTGGAGAAACTAGGAATCCATGGGACATTTCTCAACACAAGAATGACTGTGATAAACCTACAGCTAGCATTATATTTTAATGGCAAAATGTTAAAACCATTTCCTCTAAAATTAGAAATGAGCCAAGGTTCCCACTCTCTCCACTCCTCTTCAATATAGTATTAGAATTGCTAGCTAGGGCAATAAGGCAAGAAGCAAGCATAAATGGGATCCATAGGGAAAGATGAACTAACGTTTTCCCTCTTTGCAGATGACAAGATTATGTATTTAAAGAACCTTGTAGACCCCACTCCTAAGTAACTCAATCTGATACAAAGCTTTCAAAGTAGCAGGCTATAAAAATAACTCAAAAATCAACTGCTTTTCTGTATGCCAACCATGAGCAGAGTGAGACTAAAATCAAGAAAGCAACTCCATTGTAATAGCCACTAAAAATTAAATAAAATGAAATAAACACTATTCAGGAGGCTAAGATCTAAATGTTGTGCTTCAAAACCTGTCCAGGCATAGAAGTCCATGAGACTCTTCCTTCCAAATAACAACTGGAAATCCAAAAGTGGAGCTGTGGCTCAATGTAGTATAGTGCTAGATCCTTGAGCTGATGAGCCCAGGGACAGCTCCCAGGCCCAGAGTCTAAGCCCCATGATGAAAAAAATAAATAAATAAAATGTAAAAACTTAGGAATTAGCTTAAGAAAAGAAGGCAGAAAGTGGCAGTGGTTCAGGTCTTTCTGAGCTCTTACCAAGAGCATCCTAGCGGAACGTTCATATCTAAAAATCAATTCTAAGAATCCTTTAGCATCACAGAGATCTCAGCCAGAGAGGAAAAAAATCAGGCAGCTAGCTCAACAAGGAAGTTTGGAGTGAATGGCTCCTCTCCCCCAAACAAATAGCCGTGGAAACAAAGCCTCCCACTGGAACCTGAGCGGACAGCACTTCTCGGCAGTGTGGACCTGCCAGCTACAGACAGAGCCTGACTGAGCTGTGAGCCATCACCCATCCACAATGCGCACCTGCCAATTTCATGGACTCAGACAAACAAGGGAGTTTTTATTTTTATTGATACAGTCCCTGCTTTTTAATCTGTCAGTTCTTAACCTTAGTATTTCTTGTTTAAGAACTCACAATTGTGAGATGACACCCCTTTCTTTTCTTTTTTAATTTTTAAAAGTTTTATCATTGATCTCTCACGTATGTACTTTCCTCTTTAATTATATATTCTTTTATCCCTCTTTTTTAGTAGTAAGTTTTATCTTATTTTGTTCTAAATTTTGTATTCAATTATTATACCTTTCTATCTCTTTCGGTCAGTTATTCTCACTCTATTCCTTTCCTTCATACTAAATTATTCTTGCACTTTTACATTACTCTCTACTTATCTCCCCTCCTGTCCTTCTTACTATTTTTCTATCTCTGGTCCTTTGTTACTTCTTCAACTTTTATAATGCATGTATCTACAGTAGAGTGTTTGTTGACCAAAACTGTATATGCATGTATTCAATTACACTGCAGATCCTGAGTCACTTAAATATCAAAGAGATTGGACTGTGGTTTTTTGGTCATAAAACTGTGTTCTGTGGGGGTGTCAGATTTGTGCATCAGGGCACAGAGAAAGACAGAGAGAGAGAGAGAGAGAGAGAGAGAGAGAGAGAGAGAGAGAGAGAGAGAGAGAGAGAGAGAGAGAGAGAGAGAGAGAGAGAGAGAGAGAGAAGAAGAAGAAGAAGAAGAAGAAGAAGAAGAAGAAGAAGAAGAAGAAGAAGAAGAAGAAGAAGAAGAAGAAGAAGAAGAAGAAGAAGAAGAAGAAGAAGAAGAAGAAGAAGAAGAAGAAGAAGAAGACGACCAGCCTAAAATTGTGAACTTTTATTGTCTGGAAGGTAAAGAGCTCTAGGTTGGTTATATCTTAAAACTGTAATTGTGTGTGTGGTCTTAGTCTTGCTCCCATTTTCAAATGGGCAGAACAAGAAACTCAAGAAAAATGGCAAATCAAGGAATAACATCTTCTCACCCAATATAAACAGACAATAGAGCAGTCAATGGCAAACCTAGGGGAGCAGTTGGTAAACATGATGAATGAAAAGTATGAAAACATACAGAAAGATATACATGAACGAGTGGTTTGAATCACCAGTGGTTCACTGAAGACATCAGAACAGAAAATCAACAGTTTATGAAAATTAACAAAAAGAAACACAAAATAACAACTCTTTTGGGACACAGCAAAGGCAGTTCTCAGAGGAAAAATGTAAAGCTCTGAGTGTTTACATTAGCAAAATTAAAAAATTGCAATCCAATAATTTAATGGTGCACCTTAAATTCTTTGGAAAGGGCAACAAACCACCCCCATCCCAGTAGAAGAAGGCACATTATTAAAATTCAAAGCAGAATTAAATGAATTGGGGTCCATAGAAACTATAGAAAAAAGTTAACAACATTGAGAGAACTTTAGCAAATCTTACCCCCCAAAAAAGAAGAGAACACACCCCAATAAACAAAATCACAGAATGGAAATATCAGACAGAAATTAACAAGATACATGGAAGCATAAGGGAATACTTTTCAAACATTTATTCCAATGAATTTGAGAATCTAGAAGAGATGGAGGAATTTCTAGCTAAGATTAATATTCTGACACTGAACCAAGAAGACTTAATCCAACTAAACAGACCTATTTCAAGCACTATTTCAAGAAATGGCAATAAAAGATTGCTCATCCAAGAAAAGCCCAGAGGCAGATGGAGTCACAGCTGAATTCTATAACGTCTTCAGAGTTCACATCAATATTCCTCAAGATCTTCAATGAAACTGAAAGTGAAGGCTATTTGCCAAACTTGATCTTTACATCCACTCATCCCAAAACCAGACTCATTAAAAAAAGAGGACTATAGACTCATTTCTTTGGTGAATATTGATGCAAAACTGCTCAACAAAATACTGGCCAAACATCTTCAGCAATACATCAAAAATTTATGCACTATGATCAAACAGGATCTCATGGATGCAAAACTGGTTCAATATATGCAAGTCAATTAATACACTTTATCACATCAACAGTAGCAAGGACACAAGGACAAGAAACACATGATTGTCTCAATAGATGTAGAAAAGACATTTGACAATATCCAACACCCCTTTAGGCTAAAAGCTCCGGAGAAACTGGGAATCTATGGAACATGCCTCAATATAATAAAGGCTGTGTATGACAAAACACATAGCTAGCATTATACTTAATGGCCAAAAGCTAAAGCCACTTCCTCTAAAATCAGGAACAAGACAAGGATGCCCATTCTCTCCTCTCTCCACTCCTCTTTAATATAGTACTAGAATTCCTAGCCAGAGCAATAAAGCAAGAAGCAGGCATAAAGGGCATCCAAATCGGGAAAGAGGAAGTAAAATTTTCCCTCTGCGCAGATGATCTGATTCTGTATTTAAAGAACCCTACAGACTCCAGTCCCAAATTGCTTGAGCTGATTCGAAACTTTGGCAAGGTAGCAGGGTATAAAATTAGCCTGCAAAAAACAACTGCTTTCCTATATATTCTAACAATGAGAGGAATGAGGCAAAAAATAGGAAAGCAAGTTCTTTTGCAATAGCCTCAAATAAAATAAAGTACCTAAGAATTAACTTAACTAAACCTGTAAAGGATCTTTATGATGAAAAGTTTAAGATCCTGGAAAAAGAAATTAAAGCAGAGCTGAGGAAAGGGAAAAACTCTCATACCCTGGATTGGAAGAATTAACATAAAAATGGCAATTGTGCCAATAGCTATCTACAAATTCAATGCAATACCCATCAATATCCCAATGTTATTCTTGAAAGACATAGAAGAGGCAATCCAAAATTTCATATGGAATAATAAAAGACACTATGTAGCAAAAACAATTCTTAGCAGAAAGAACAATGCAGGGGGAAATTCAATACCAAACATTAGACTCTAGAACAGAGCTATAATAACCAAAACAGTTTGGTAGTGGCACAAGAACAGACTTGAGGACCAATGGAATAGAACTGAAGACCCAGAAAACAACCCACAAACCTACGGCCACCTGACCTTTGAAAATTGAGCCAAAATTAAAAAAAATTGCTGGCAGAACTAGTTAAGCACCTGCAGAAAACTAAAGTTCGATGCCTTTTTGTCACCCTGCACCAGGATTAACTCCACATTTGGAGGTGATCCATTGATCAAAGACCTAGAGATAAAAGCACATACACTGAAAACTTTACAAGAAGGAATAGAAGATACACTAGCTCTCCTTGGCACAGGTCGACATTTTCTTAATAAAGGCCCAGAAACACAAGTGAAAGAAAGGCCATATAAATAGGATTGCATTAAGCTGCAGAGATTCTGTATGTCAAAGAGGATAACTAGCAAGCTAAATAGAAAGCTCAGAGAGGGAAAGATGATCTTCGCTTACCACACAATAGACAAAGGCCTCATATCTAAAATATATCAACAGCTCAAAAAATTGAAACAATCCAAAACTAATCTCCAACAAACAACCATCCCATTAAAAGATGGGCCAAAGATTTAAAGAGAGTCTTCTCTGAAGAAGAAAGAAGAATGGCCTGTAGACACAGACATGAAGAAGTAATAGACATGTCTGGCCATAAAAGAAATGCAAATCTAAACAACTCTGAGATTCCAACTCATTCCAATTAGAATGGCCATGATCAAGAAATCTAATTAAAAAAACGGATTCTGGAGGGATCACTACTACTCTGTGGGTGGGGTTGTAAACATAGTACTCCCCTATGACCCAGCAATTTCACTACTTGGCATTCAACCAATTGTCCGGAAACAAGGACATTAAATCCACCAACACAACGATGTTCATTGCAGCACTATTTATCATAGCAAAGATATGGAAACAACCCAGATGTCCCTAAGTGCATCAACAAGATGTGGTCTTTATACACCATGGAATTCTATGTGGCCATCAGAAAGAACAACATTGCCCATTTGCAAGGAAATGGAAATACTTGGAAAAAACCATACGAAGGGAAGTAAGCCAGAATCAAAAAACATAGATGCAGTGGTTTCCCTCATTTGTAATAGTTAATATAAACCTCAGACTCTCCCAGCAGAGGATTACAATAGGGCAAAATCTGGATTCATAAGGCCATATAGGATTAGACTACATAAAAGGACCTCCAGGATATGGAAATGAGAGCCATATAGTGTACTATGTTATTTCTCCTCTCTTGTGTTGTCCCTTGGTTTTCTCATATTGTTACAGTATCTTACCTTTCATCTGATATACTGTGTATATGTTTATCTATTTATTTGAAATAGGACAGAGAAGGGGGTAAAGAAGATGAGGGGAGTGGTCTGGGGGAGAGAAATAGGACAAAAACATGAGAAAGTGCAACAATGTTTTCAAGTATTGAATATAATATACCCTCTATTAATTGCAATTTCAAAAGAAATGAAGGCCCTTTATGATGAAAACTTTAAAAACCTAAAAAGGGAAATTAAAGTGGAACCAAGGGAGTGGACCAAACCTCCCATATTCCTGGTTAGGAGAATTAACATTGTGAAAATGTCGATATTGCCACAGCAACATTCTTTTGTGAAACAGAAAGCAATCCAAAAATTCAAATGGAATAATAAGAGACACCTAATAGTAAGAACAATCCTTAGAAGGAAAATAGCACTGGAGGAATATGAATACCAATCTTCAAACTCTATTACAGAGCTATGGAAATAAAAACAGCTTAGCAGTGACACAAGAACCAGCCTGACAAGACCAATGGAATTGAGCCAGAGACCCAGAAAATAAGCAGCAGACCTATGGTACCTACTGTTTGATAAGAAGCCAAAAAACTAGGATGGAAGAAAGGCAGCCTGTTCAACTAATGGTGCTGGCAGAATTGGTTAGCACATGTAGGAAACCAGACTTGGATCCTTCTTTGTCTCCCTGCACCAGAATCAACTCTAGATGGATCAAAAACCTCGAGGCAAAAGCAGATGTCCTGAAATGTTTATAGGAAGTAATAAGAGATACAATTGGCATGGATCAATTCCAGAAACAACCATCTGATTTGAACGTGGAGTAAAGGCTTAAAGAGAGTTCTCTGAAGAGGAAATCACACTGACCAATAAACATATAAAGAAATGCTCAGCAACCGTTGGCATAAAAGAAATGCAAGTCAAAAAAACTTTGGGATTCCACCTCAATTCAGTTTGTATGGCCATTATCAAGAAATCTAATAGCAACATATGCTGGTGGGGATGTCACTAAAAGGGATCCAAAGTTCTTCAGCCACTTTAGGAGTGCTCCCCTATGACCCAGCAATTCCACTCCTGGGCATCTACTCAAATATCCAGAAACAAGGGCATACTAAACCTACAGTACAGCTATGTTCATTATGGCACAATGAAATTCTATACTGCCATTAGAAAGAACGACATTGCCCCATTTGTAAGAAAATGGAAAAGACTTAGAAAAAATCACAGTAAGTGAAGTAAGCGAGGCCCAAAGATACACTTGCTCCATGGTTTTCTTCATTTTTAATAATTAGTATGTGTCTAGGATTTTCTTAGCAGAGAAATTGTTCAAAAGCTATAGGTATGTATTCAAAAGCTATGGGTATATGACCATATAGGATTAGGCAAACCCAAAAGAACTTCCCAAATAGTTTTGTGGTTTTTAATGTTTTAAATTTGGGGTTTTTTGGCAGTCTTGGGACTTGAACTCAGAGCCTGGGCACTGTCCTTGGATACAAGCCTAGTGCCCTGCTACTTGAGCCACAACATCACTTCTGGCTTTTTCTGTATATGTTGTACTGAGGAATCGAACCCAGTGCACGCTAGGCAAGCACTCTAACACAAGTTATTTCTCTTTTTTTCCTCCTTATCATTTATCTTCTGTTGTTGCTGCCACTGACTTTATCCCTGGTGTATTGTACATATATTCATTTGTTCATTTAAGTCAGGGAATTGAAGGAGAAAAAGAGATGATGAAACAAAGCACAAGGGATGGATGAACCAGTGAAACAGAGATGGTTACAAGATATGATAGAAATGAACTTCACAACTTGGGAGGGTTGGGGGAAGGGAAAGTGGAAGGAAAATATGGGAAGGTGTAACAATGTTCACAAAGTAATGTACTCACCACCTTACGAACATACCTCTAACCCCTCTACCCATCATGCTGACAGGAAAAAAAATGTAAGATCCTATCTTGATAAAAGCCTAGATATTGTGGGGATGCAAGCTGGAGACATAGCTGTCACATTGTAATGTGCCAGCTGGAATGAAAACATAGACCAATTGTTAGAAGCTATTAGTCCAAGAAAGCTTGAGATCTAAGGCACTCCCCAGTGGAAAGGCAGGAAAGACCCAGTATCAAACAGCACTCAGGTGGTAGAGCTCTTGAAGACACCAATTTCAAACATCAGTACTACCAAGTGGAAAAAAAACTGGCAGTTGATTTTTCAACCTCAAATTCCAAATTTCAGCCCTAGATAATGATGCTTTCTATAATATGAATATAACTTTTGTCGGATGTCAGGGAATGCATATATAAAAATTATATTTTATCTATCCCAGGCAAATTGGTTTATGCTTTTAACTTTAGCACTTAGATCACACATTTGAGGACAGCGTGAGTACTGTCTCACACTTTCTGTCAAAAAAAAATCCTAGAATTAGACATTACCTAAAATTCCATTAAAATACAGTGCAAAGCAGGGAATATTCATAGTCCTAGGGATTCACATCTATCTATCTATCTATTTGTTTGTTTATTTATTTTGTTGGTCATGAGGCTTGAACTCAGCCTGGTTGCTATGCCAATGGAGTAGACATCGAATTGGGGGTCATATTTCTTCCTGGCCAGCAGTTTGGGCGCAGCACAGGCAGGACCCCCACACTGGGTGCTGAAGGGGTCCGAATAATGCAGAATCGCTGCACCGTTGGTCAATCCGACGTCAATGAGCTTGATATTGTCTTCATCCAGTACCAAATTCTGTATTTTCAGGTCTCCGTGCACCACCCCAGCCACGCGCGGACATTCCGCTACGGAGACGAGCTGCCAGATGCATCTTGGGGCTTGCGACTCCTCCAGCCTCTTGTCACAAGTCACTTGTTTGGTGTTAAGTTGCCACCGGACACAGCTCCAACACGAGATAATACCCAGCAGCTGTGTGATGTTGGCGTGGCGGATCATCTGTTAGATCTGCTCCTCTCCCCTCAGATTTTGGATGACATAAGTGTCCTTCTTGGCTCCCTTCTTATTCATGACTTTTATTGTTACCATCTCTTCGGTCAGTCCATGCAGCCCCTTGCTCTCGCCCAGCTTTCTGCTGCCATGAGATAGTTACCCACTTGCTTGTGGTGCTGGACGCTGCAGAGCAGCTCACAGAGCACACCACTACCCAGGCTGGCAAGAAACTTCCCTTGCAAGCCCTTGGAAGGCCACTTCCTGCCGGGCCCGCGTCCTCCGAGCTCAGGCTGCCCCGGGCGCTGCCGACTCGCCCAGGAGCCGGTCCCCAACTTCGCTGTCATGGCACTCGCAGCTCTTAAGCTCCTCGGGGTCCAGTGCCCCAACTGCGGATATTGCTTTTGTGGGTTGATTTTATGACCTGCTACTTTGCCAAACTTCCAAACCAACTCAGGTAGCTAGGATGAAGAAATCTTTGAGTTCTTTAAAAACAGGTTCATGTTGTGTACAAAAAGGAATAGAGTTTCTTCTCTTCCTATTTGGATACCCTTTATATGTTTCTCTTGTCTTACTGCTCTCACTAGGAATTCCAGCACTATGGTTGAAGATGAGTGGGGAGCCAGTAGAAACCATGGGAAACAATAAGAGTTCCTTCGTTAGAAGTAAAAGGTCCTGAGTTCAACCCCAGTACCACCATTGGGGCAGGAGGGTTGGGGTAATACAAACAGTTTTTGTTGTTGTTGGTTTTGTTTGTTTGTTTTTTGCCAGGAGTGGGCCTTGAGCTCAGGGCCTGAGCACTGTCCTTGGACTTTCTCAAAGCTAGAGCTCTACCACTTGAGCCGCAGCAGCCCTTCCACTTTTTCTGTGTATGTCGTACTGGAGAAATGGACCCCGGTCTTTGTGCATCCTAGTCAAGCACTCTACCACTATGCCAAACTGCAGGCCCTGTAAGCTTGTTTTTAAGGACATTTTTTGCCTCTGTGTTCATGGAAGAAATTAATGTATAAAAATTCTGTTTTTCATTGTGCCCTGGACTGCTTTTGGAATTGGGATAACACAGGATTCAGTAGTTGTGGTTTGGTTTCTAGTGTTCCTTCCTTTTCTCAGTTTTGCAAGAAATCATGAAGTGCCAACAAAAAACTCAAAGCAAATTAGATTGCATTACTGGTCAAATTCTTTATTTTTAGTTTTTCAGTTGTTGGATGGGCAAGTAATTAAAGTAGAGCCATGTTATTGCAAACCGTATTATGCCAGTCATGGTAGAGAGAAAGGACCACCTGTTTCAAGAACTAGAGTGACTCAAAGAAGTCTGATCTATGGAAGAGGAGGAAACTGTGGCCATTCTTCGGCTGAAGGCAACTTTGGTAATGTTTTAAAAGAGAAACATACACACATAGGATTGAAAGCCAGGAAGTTTGTAGAGACAGAATTAATTCTCACTCACTTCCTCATGAGCAGAACTTAAATTTACTGCTAATAAGAAAGCTAGTTCTTGGTGTTTAATTGGAGGTAAGAGTTTCACTGACTTTCCTCTCTGGGCTCTCTTTGATCAATAATTTTCAGATCTTAGCCTTCTGAGTAGCTAGGATTACAGGTCTCAGCCATCAGTGCTTGGCTTGCCTGCCTCCCTTGCCTGCCTGACTGCCTCCCACTTTTCCCTTCCTCCCTTCTTTCCCTCTTTCCTTTCCTTTCTCCTTCCTTCCTTCCTTCCTTCTTTGGTTTTCTTTTTCTTTCTTCTTTTTCCTAATCCTATGGCTTCAATTCAGGGCCTGGGCACAGTCCTTGAGCTTCTTTTGCTCAAGGCTACCACTCTACCACTTGAGCTGCAGTGCCACTTCTGGCTTTTTTGTTTTCCATAGTACTAAGGAATCGAACTCAGGATTTCATGCATGTTAGGCAAGCACTCTACCACTAAGGCACATTCCCAGCTCCATGATTGTTCCTTTTTAAAAACATACTGCCCAAGTCTTTAGTGCCGGGATGGCTCTCTAATTAACTACCAGAAAACTGAAGTGGAGCTGTAGCTCAAGGGGTAGGCCAGTAGCCTTGAGCTGAAGAGCTCAGGGACAATGCCGAGGCCCAGAGTTCAAGCCCCATGACTGACAAAAATAAACAAATAACAACAACAACAACACAAAACTGTATTGCAGGACATGGAATACTGTCTCCTTAGGGGCTGGAGGTAGGAGGTTTGAGGCATTCCAGGAAAAGTCAGTGTGAGATCCTATCTGAAAACCAGAATGAAAAGGCTAGGGGAGAGGCTCTAGTATTTACACAGCAAGTCCAAACCCCAGTACTACACAAAGACTAAAGTGCCTGCCTTGTTACTTGTGTTATGATATGCAAACTTAAATTAATGTCATTTGTTATACCTTTAAAATGTACTGAATATTTATGAAAGCACCAAAATCTAAATTATAGAAAATAAGATATTTATTTTGTAATAAAACAAAAAAACATAAAATTAAAAAGAAAAAGAAAACTAGTTCTAAGCATTTTAATAAGTAAGATTGACTTCATAAAATACTTTTAAATTCACTATGGTGTTGCCAGACCATTATAGAAATAGCACAAAAAGTAAAATTTTGCCTTTACTCATTCAACAAGTTTTCTCTCTTAAAAGTCATCATGTGCTGGGAGCTTAGGCTAGTGGTAGAAGTGCTTGCTTAGCATGCACAAAGGCCCTGCTTCCATTCCTGGGTATCTCATACATAGAAAAAAGCTGGAAGTGGAGCTGTGGCTCACGTGGTAGAGCTGTAGCCTTGAGAAAAGTTCAGGGTCATTGATCAGGCTCTGAGTTCAAGTCCCAGGACTGGCAAAAGTAAAAGTCATTTATAATGCCCCCACACTGAAGCAGTGTTGTAGCTTAAGTTATAGAGTTGTAGAGGTCTGGAGCAGCAACTAGGCATAGAGCTTAAGTCCCACAATTCCCCTCTCCCCCGACCCTGAAATGAAGGCATTGGTGGGGAGAGAGGGGGGGGAGGGAGAGAGAGAAAGACAGAGAGGGGTGGGGAGGATCTCTATTCTCTGATGAATATATAAAGTTGAAGGGTTAGTCATAAAATTGGTTTGCATTTGTTAAAAGTCATATAAATGTGCTCTTTTGTGATTCTGTCTACAGCTTGAGCAACAGCCTGAAATTTCAATTTACTTTATGACCTAACTAGAGCCTTCCATTCTCAAATGTGCCTTTGGTTTGTGAAAGACATAGAAAACTCATGTTGTATGTCTTTGTTGTGTTGTATGACCAGAAGAGAATGAGCCATAAAAAAGATGTCACATAAGATTTCCAGGTATTTCTTTTTCTTGTATTTGGAAAAGTGTGTCCTTACTATTTCACTTTTTCTAGTCCTGGCTTTGATCTCAGGGCCTGAGCCCTGTCCTTGGACTTTCTCAAGGATAAGTTTACTATTTGAGCCTCTGAACAACTTTCAACTTTTTTCCCCATGTATGTGGTACCGAGGAACGGAACAGAGACCTTCATGCAGTGTAGACAAGCACAACACCACTAGGTCAAATTCCCAGCCCCACTATTTCACTTTTAAAAGAATAGTTTGGCCTTAAAAAGGAAATTCTGAAGTATGTACTAAACATTTCATTTATTTATTTCATGAAGGTACCAAGAATATAGCTGTTAGTTCTAGTTATTAATTGCAGACACCTCTGTAAAGTATTACAGCATTTGTTGTGAGTTAAGATACATAGATTTAGATTTTTCTTCTCCATTAAATTAATCTTGAGAAGCAAATGTCAAATTTAATTTGAGGATCAGTGTATATACATTTGGTTTTTCTCAAAGAATTTTCCCCAGTCCTTATGTAAGGACACATTATGTCCAGTTACACAGGCAATAGAAGTGATAAAATTATTGTTATACTGTGTAGGATGTTCATTGTTTATACATTTATAATTGCATACTTTATTTTAAAACCTTGCACTTTTGCTTTCTGTGTGTTCTCACGTCTTCATTGAATGGTTTTTTGTGTATGATGACAAAAACCCAGGGTCTTCTCTTATTCAACAACTCAACCTTGAAACCACTGATCCTGAGCACCAGGGGCTTCCTAGACAGGTCATCTGTGAATGGAAACATTTTCATAGGAAGACTAGAGATTCCTGGTATTCTTTATGAACTACCTAGACAGTTGTAGTCTGATGCCAATTGGGTGTATTGTTCTGGTCCTTCAGAATGGGTCCAGGACATCAAGACTTGATGGCCAAATGCCTTCCACTGCCAGGCACAGCCATCAGAGCTCCTACTCTTTGGTAGGAATAGAGGAGGCAGCAGCTTGGTGTCTCACACAGGCTCACAATAGCACAGCAATAATATAGAGAAGCCATAGGTAAGCCATGGGTCTGAAGAGTGTTGAGCAGGGACAAATAGTTCTAGAAAATCTTACCAGATGAGGCCCAGGAGACTTTCATCCCAACAGTGAGAGATAGCAATAGAAACTTGGCCACTTGTGGACTGGGACGTCTCTCCCTCTAAGCCTGGAAAAGGTTTTGGATAGGGAGAGTCCAAACTCCTGAGCAGAGTGAGGCAAAGGGATTCCATCAGCAAGAACAGGTTCTCCTGAAGAATAGAACATGGGCACCCCTGGTTTTAGCTGGATGTTGTGGTTCGCAAATCATCTGTACAACCACCCTGGTTGGCTATGAGAGTGAACAGGATGACATAGCACAGATAGCTTCTGCCTTTTTTTTTGGAGCAGTGGCAAGGTATGTGCTCATGGAGCTTTGTGGGCAAAATTATTTATTTGATAACCATTCTTGTAGGCAATTATTAGTTTTCTGAGAATTATTAGAAATAGTGTGAACTACAGGAATCTGTTTTAATTGAGCATGAGTCCAAGCAAGGGTGGATTCACAGACCAAGATATCCTAGCATATGTTTCAGGCCAGGCTATCATGTGATTTTCCTGCTGGGATACAGAGTATCCCATTTAAGGCCGTCTCTAGGACTCTGGGAGCTGAGTCCAGACAGAAGCCTATGAAACCAGAATGCTGTGCTTGAGAGATCCACAACTCCCTATCTTGGACTCAAGTACCCAATAATGCAGGCCGTGCAGGAGAGAACCAGCCCTCAGGAGTGAGGGCTCTCTCTCAGAAGAGAAGACCAGTGCTCTTCACTCTGATACTCTTAGTCTCTTCCCCTGGCCCAAGTAACACTTGGCTCCAGAAGGCTTCTTTGACTGTCCACTTCAATTTCCGTCCATCCCGTTACTGAACTTTCAGAAATTCTTAGAATGCAGAATAGTATAGACCCTTGGGTCAGACCTGGAGCATTCTGGCTCCTAGAGGGTGTAACAACCATTTCTGGTGTCACGTGGTGCCTAACCTGGTGACCAAAGCTTCCAGGCTCTCAGGCTTTGTGGGTTTGTGTGTCTTTTGTTGTGGCTGCTTTTTGCTAAAGGGAATGTGAGATGCCTGTTATTGTCCATGGCTCTACTTCATTCATGAGCAGTACCATCACTTGGTCTGAATACTGACACAATCCCCTACAGTCCTTCCTCCAATGTCTGCTAGCTCCTGAAGACCCCAACCCACTCCAGGTGAACGTTTGAGAAAAGTGCAATGCTTTGCAGGCTTCTGGAAAGGGCAGGTGATCACTGTTTAATGGCACATTGAAAGCAAGGCTGAGCCATCTCCCATGTCTACCAACAGAACAGGGACAAATTATCAGCAATTTACCCACTTTCCTAATTAAGGAAAACAGAAGTCTCTGCTTTCTGTGGGGAAAAAAAGGAAAAAGATGTAAAAAAAGAAACAAGAGTTATGCTGCCTCAGGGTTTCTTACTATTTGGCGTTTTTGTTCTCAGCATCCTCTGCTATTTTTAACATTCAGAAATCTTTGAGCACATCCACCTGTGACGCTAATGATTTTCTCCAGGAACATTAGATGGGAAACCTGAGATTTCAAATGGAATCAAACCTTCTTGGGCTATCTATCGCTAAAGTAAAAGCTGTCAAAGGCTTCATGTTTTCTGATTTTACACACAACATTCATAAGGATACAGAGGGCAGATAACTGAGATTCAAGGTGGTTTCCACTTGTTTAAGGTCTCTTAGATAATAATTGTGTCTGCATATCCTGAGCATATCTCTGCCATTTGCTTTTAGGTAACTTTGAAGAACTTATACAAACCAAGAGCCTCCTGTCCATCTGTGCAGGTGGGATCTCCTTTGTGGGCTGTTGTAATAGTTCCAAGGATAATGTTGGTGGAGACTGATGCAGCATCAAAGGGGCACATGTTGAAAAGGTGTGTGTTACTATTGGTGAGGGTGTTCTTTCATAGGAAACCTGGTCTCTCCAGCTGCAAAGCTATAACTTCTCCTCCCCAGTCCTTTGGAGCCTAGACATAAAGCATCCACACCTGACTGCCATGCAGGAGTGTTCCCTTACCAACTTGACTTGATGCCTCCATTGATGGGGAGATCCTTCTTTAATTTCAGCTGGGCTGTGCACAGATGGACTATGTCTGATGAACGGATCTTCTGCAGTACCTTCCCTGGTGCCTCAGATTAAGCATTTACTCCCTTCTGAATTTGTCCCAATAACTTCAAAACAGAAGGAATATCTATGTCTGTGCTCATGTGTCAGGCTGTCACAAAGCGAGTGAGGGGAAACTGAGAGTGACAGGACACTATGTTTCTCACTGCCACGTAGAGGGTATGCTGTGAAATCGTCTTTAAGTTCTCTGGACCCAAATTCAAGAAGAACCCAGAGCATAAACAGGATGCAACTCCATCTGGCAGGGAAGATCCTCAAATCTATGATCCTCAGAGACATCTGTGTGTGGAGAGGGGACTTGAGGAAGGGCTGATGTGCTGCTGTGAAAAAGGGAAACAAGTGGCTTCATGATGACACACAAAGCAAATGGGCAGAATATATCAGTCTGACAATACTGAGTGTATATATCCTGTGCAGCTTCTGTGGGTACACCTGGGATTGAGGTAAATTCAGAAGGAAGAAAAACTCACCTACTAGCAAAGAACCCTTTGGCAAACAGCACGTGACACTGACATGGTGGATCCTTGCACTTTCCTTTTGCCTACTTCTTCTGGACTTTTCTTTTCTCTTTCTCCCTTAGAACCAGCACCATATAGTGGTCTGGGGTAAGTAGGAAGAAGAAACAGTAACACAAGAGACCTAGACACTGTGACCAGGCAAGATGGAGGCCTGCTAGTCTCAGGTGCCTCATAAGTAGGATTATGTGTGAGCCACACTTCCTGGCTAAGGCTACTTCTTGGTATGGAGGCTCACATAGTAAGAGAGGATTCCAAAGAAACATCCCCAACCCTAGACATTAGTCTGAGACCTCACATGTGACTACTGGTGTACTTTCATGCACACATCTCCCCTCCGATCACCATCTCAGCTCTGAGGACACTACCAAAAGAAGCACTCCCTTTTCTGAAAGGTTAGGCAGAGAACCATAGAGTCAGACAGACTGTTTTCAGGAACACATGAGTTCTTTATTTCGGCCATATGTGAAAGAAAAGTGCTTAACAGATGGTTCTTAGGATGAGAAGGTTCTTGGAAATGCCTTCCTAGTTGTCAGAGATTTCCCCACTTATTTTTTTATATGATCAACAAATGCAGTCCATAAAGATGCCTGTCTGAGGGCTTTAGCCAGTGTGTGGGTTGCCAAATATGAGTTGGGGTAGCAAGCAATGAGACATGGATTTATTGTCCACTTTCCAAGAGACTGAAGGAGCTAGAAATGTTAGAGAGTGTTGACATGGGCCTATCTAGGGTTGAGTTTATATTCCTCAATTGCAATAAGTCGAGAGGTTCAAAGAATGCCCTGATAATGGCTTTTTACTTTGGTTTCAGCTACTTCTCCAGGAAGCTGTTAGAGTGGTCATGTGTTCAATGATGTCATGTGTGAAATAATACTTTGCAGGAATGTGCAATCAAAACAGGAGTCAGTTAGCTTGTGCTTGAATTTAGAAGGATTGTTTCCATTAAATAAGGTAAGATGAGCTTCTTCCAACAGATGGAGTCCGTTAAAAAATGGCACTGGGCCCCGGGGACACACACTTACAATCCTAGCTATGCATCTAGGACAACACCCATCCCTAGAGTTCAAGCCCCACGGCCAACACCACCACCACCACAGAAAATGGAGTACACTGGATGAATTTCATGTAGGAGTCCTCTAAAGAACGGTTCCTTGGGGGCTAACTTGGTGAGACCACTGCTCTAGGGAAGCTGAAGCAAGAAAGTCTGCATTCTTCTGCTAAGTAGGGCCACAGAGTTGACCTTGAGGGCTTGTGTGAACTGCCAGAGGTGTGTTGGAGTTGTACAGTTTGTAAGGGAAGGTTGGTTTCAGGAGTATGTAGGCATTTCAGTAATTAGGTCATACAGTTTTGAAGACAGTGACAAAGGGTCTTAAAATGGGAAGTCAAAGGATCTAGAAAGCAAGTTTTCCAAGCAAACTGAGACTGCAATTTATGAATCCAATTTTCTTTGAATCCTGGTGTGTTTCAATAGCTCATTTATATTACTGTATATGAGTCTAAGGACAATCAGTTGTAAGTGATAGATTAGTAAAACCAGAAGCTTAATTTTAGCCTTGTACGCATGCCTCCATGTGCAGAAGAGACCAAGAGCTCCCCTGTTGCAGGAGGAACTCTTGCTAGGAGTCTGAGTGCAAACTCCTAGTTTCCTCACTATTTCTTACCATTTGTAACTTCATATATTTAGTAGTCAACAAAGCCTGCTCAATATCAACTCCAATAAGAAGTTGATAAGGATAAGAAGAGAGTCAAGCTGCAGCACCGAGAAGCTCTGGTTTGTTCACGTAGTCAGATCATCTTCAGGGAGAAGAGAATTGAAGTGTGACATGACAGGTATAGTAAAGCACAGGTTGCTTTCCAGTCAGTCCAGTCAGGTGTCATGGAAAGAAAAGCTGATGATGCACAACGATCCTGTCCTTGTATTCCCCCAGGAAGGGAGGAATACAAAAATGCAAAGTAATGTGAAGCAAGAAGAGAGGAGTCATTTGTATGGGTATCAAGGTTAAGATGAAGAGATGCCTACAAGAACTTTAAGGGATGCTATGTGGTTTGAGCAATGGAATGTATGATGAAGAGTTTTTCTCAAGTCAAAAAATGCTGATGTGTGTTAGTCTTTCCCCCACTGAATATGATGGAGTGGATGGAGAAGGCAGATTAAGAAGTGAAAGGGCTGGAGGTGTGGCTCAAGGATTGGGGCACCGAGGGTACCAAGCAATCATGATTGCTAGGCATGGAACCACAAAATTGTGATTTCAGTCCTCATTAGCACAGAACAGAGATTGAAGGGAAGAGAACATGGTGAAGGAGAAGAAGGAATCTATCTATGTATGTGGGAAAGGAATCTGTTGACATGTGGGAATCTTCTGTCACTGGAGAGCTCAAAGTATGATATTTAATTTTATTTCATTTGACAGAAGGGTTTAGGTAGAATTCTGCTACTGTCTCTGTGTGTATGTCAATATTTGGGTTTGAATCCAGAGGTTCTTGATCTTTCATGGATTTTCACTAAAAGACAGGGTTCTACCACTTGAACCACGTCTCTATTTCCAAACTTTGGCTGGCTAATAGGAGACAGTAGTCTCTCAAACTTATCCACTTGTGTTGATTTCAAATGGTGATCCTCAGATTTCAGTAACTAGGCTATCACTTGTGAGACCAAGCACCCAGTTTATTGCCTTTACCACCAAAATACCTTGGTTATGAAATTGTACCAGAAAAGGAGGATGATATAAAATATGCTGCATACTGGGATACCCTTAGTTTTGACATTGCTGGGGCCTGTCTAGATTTCCTGAAAAATGGGTCTCTAAATATACATGGAACCTTTAAGGAGTGAATCGAAAGGTGTTTGTGACACCAACTGGGAAGGCCTTCGGGAAGAATAAAGCATCAGGATTAAGGCCAAGTTTGGGGGAACTAAACCTACAGTACAGCTATGTTCATTATGGCAATAGAGCAGTCAATGGCAAACCTAGGAGAGCAGTTGGTAAACATGATGAATGAAAAGTATGAAAACATAGAGAAAGATATACATGAATGAGTGGTTTGAATCACCAGTGGTTCATTGAAGACATCAGAACAGAAAATCAACAGTTTATGAAAATTAACAAAAAGAAACACAAAATAACAGCTCCTTTGGGAAGCAGCAAAGGCAGTTCTCAGAGGAAAATCTATAGCTCTGAGTGTTTACATTAACAAATTTAAAAATCGCAAACCAACAATTTAATGGTGCACCTTAAATACTTGGGAAAGGGCAAGACATCACCCTCATTCAGTAAAAGAAGGCAAATTATTAAAAGTCAAAGCAGAATTAAATGAGTTGGAGTTCATAGAAACTATAGAAAACAGTTAACAAAATTGACAGAACCTTAACAAATCTTACCCAAAAAAGAAGCGAACACACCCAATAAACAAAAGCACAAATAGAATGGAAATATCAAGACAGAAATTAACAAGATACATGGAAGCACAAGGGAATACTTTTGAAACATTTATTCCAACAAATTTGAGATTCTAGAAGAGATGGATGAATTGCTAGCTAAGATTAACATTCTGACACTGAACCAAGAGGACTTAATCCAACTAAACAGACCTATTTCAAGCACTATTTCAAGAAATGGTAATAAGAGATCTCTCATCCAAGAAAATTCCAGAGCCAGATGGATTCAAAGCTGAATTCTGAGTTCACATCAATATTCCTCAAGAACTTCAATGAAACTGAAAGCAAAGGGTATTTGCCAAACTTGTTCTATACATCCACTCATCCCAAAACAAGACTCATTAAAAAAAGAGGACTATAGACCCATTTTTTGGTGAATATTGATGCAAAACTGCTCAACAAAATACTGGCCAAACATCTTCAGCAACTCATAAAAAATTATATACTATGATCAAACAGGATTCATCACATGGATGCAAAATTGGTTCAATATATGCAAGTCAATTAATACACTTTATCATATCAAAAGTAGCAAGGGCAAGAACCACATGATTTTCTCAATAGATGTAGAAAAGACATTTGACAATATCCAACACCCCTTTAGGCTAAATGCTCCGGAGAAACTGGGAATCTATGGAACATGCCTCAATATAATAAAGGCTGTGTATGAGAAAACACATAGCTAGCATTATACTTAATGGCCAAAAGCTAAAGCCACTTCTCTAAAATCAGGAACGAGACAAGGATGCCCACTCTCTCCTCTCTCCACTCCTCTTTAACATAGTACTAGAGTTCCTAGCCAGAACAATAAAGCAAGAAGCAGGTATAAATGGGATCCAAATCGGAAAAGAGGAAGTGAAACTTTCCCTCTGTGCAGACGACATGATTCTGTATTTAAAGAACCCTATAGACTCCAGTCCCAAATTGCTTGAGCTAATTCAAAATTTTGGCAAATTAGCAGGGTATAAAATTAGCCTGCAAAAAACAACCACTTTCCTCTATATGCCAACAATGAGAGGAATGAGGCAAAAAATAGGAAAGCAACTCCTTTTGCAATAGCCTCAAATAAAATAAAGTACCTAGGAATTAACTTAACTAAACATGTAAAGGATCTTTATGATGAAAACTTTAAAATCCTGGAAAAAGAAATTAAAGCAGAGCTGAGGAAAGGGAAAACCTCCCATACTCCTGGATTGGAATAATTAACATCATAAAAATGGCAATCGTGTTAATGGCTATCTACAAATTCAATACAATACCCATCAATATCCCAATGTTATTCTTGAAAGACATAAAGAGGCAATCCAAAATTTCATATGGAATAATAAAAGACACTATGTACCAAAAACAATTCTTAGCAGAAAGAACAATGCAGGGGAAAATTCAATACCAAACATTAGACTCCAGAACAGAGCTATAATAACCAAAACAGTTTGGTAGTGCCATAAGAGCAGACTTGAGGACCAATGGACCAGAACTGAAGACCCAGAAAACAACCCACAAACCTACGACCACCTGACCTTTGATAATTGTGCCAAAATAAAAAAAAATTGCTGGCAGAACTAGTTAAGCACATACAGAAAACTAAAGTTCGATGCCTCTTTGTCACCCTGCACCAGGATTAACTCCACAGTTAGAGTTGATCCATTGATCAAAGTCCTGGAGATAAAAGCAGATACACTAAAAACTTTACAAGAAGGAATAGAAGATACACTAGCTCTCCTTGGCACAGGTCGACATTTTCTTAATAAAGGCCCAGAAACACAAGTGAAAGAAAGGCCATATAAATGGGACTGCATTAAGCTGCAGAGATTCTGTATGTCAAAGGAGATAACTAGCAAGCTAAATGGAAAGCTCAGAGAGGGAAAGAAGATCTTAACTAACCACACAACAGACAGAGGCCTCATATCTAAAATATATCAACAGCTAAAAAAACTGAATCACTACAAAACTAATCTCCAAAAAACAACCATCCCATTAAAAAATGGGCCAAAGATTTAAAGAATGTCTTCTCTGAAGAAGAAAGAAGAATGGCCTGTAGACACAGACATGAAGAAGTAATAGACATGTCTGGCCATAAAAGAAATGCAAATGTAAACAACTCTGAGATTCCAACTCATTCCAATTAGAATGGCCATGATCAAGAAATCTAATAAAAACGGATTCTGGAGGGATCATGACTACTCTGTGGGTGGGGTTGGAAACATAGAGCTCCCCTATGACCCAGCAATTCGACTACTTGGCATTTACCCATTTGTCCAGAAACAAGAACATACTAAATCCACTAGCACAATGATGTTCATTGCAGCACTGTTTATCATAGCAAAGATGTCCCTAAGTGGATCAACAAGATATGGTCTTTATACACAATAGAATTCTATGCGGCCATTAGAAAGAAAAACATTGCCATTTGCAAGGAAATGGAAAGACTTGGAAAAAATCATACTAAGGGAAGTAAGCCAGAACCAAAAGCACACAGATGCAGTGGTTTCCCTAATTTGTTATAGTTAGTATAACCTTGGACTCTCCCAGCAGAGGATTACAATAGGGCAAAATCTGGATTCATAAGGCCATATAGGATTAGGCTAAATGAAAGGACTTCCAGGATATGGAAAGGAGAGCCATATAGTGTACTATGTTATTTCTCCTCTCTTGTGTTTTTTGTTGGTTACAGTATCTTACCTTTTCGTCTGATATACTGTGTATATGTTTATCTATTTATTTGAAATAGGACAGAAAAAGGGGTAAACAAGATGAGGGGTGTGGTCTGGGGGAGAGAAATAGGACAAAAACATGAGAAAGTGTAACAATGTTTTGAAGTAATGCACCTTATATCTGGTGAACATAATGTACCCTCTATTAATTGCAATTTTAAAAAAATGAAGGCCCTCTAGGATGAAAACTTTAAAAACCTAAAAAGGGAAATTAAAGTGGAACCAAGGGAGTGGACCAAACCTCCCATGTTCCTGGTTGGGAGAATTAACATTGTGAAAATGTCGATATTGCCATAGCAACAATTTTTAGTGAAACAGAAAGCAATCCAAAAATTCAAATGGAATAATAAGAGACACCTAATAGTAAGAACAATCCTTAGAAGGAAAATAGCACTGGAGGAAAATAAATACCAATCTTCAAACTCTATTACAGAGCTATGGAAATAAAAACAGCTTAACAGTGACACAAGAATCAGCCTGGAGACCAATGGAACTGAGCCAGAGTCCCAGGAAATAAGCAGCAGACCTATGGCCACCTACTGTTTGATAAGGAAGCCAAAAAACTAGGATGGAAGAAAGGCAGCCTGTTCAACTAATGGTGCTGGCAGAATTGGTTAGCACATGTAGGAAACCAAACTTGGATCCTTCTTTGTCTCCCTGCACCAGAATCAACTCTAGATGGATCAAAAACCTCGAGACAAAAGCAGATGTCCTGAAATGTTTATAGGAAGCGATAAGAGATAAATGGTGATCCTTGGCATGGATTAATTCCAGAAATAACCATCTGATTTGAACGTGGAGTAAAGGCTTAAAGAGAGTTCTCTGAAGAGGAAATCACACTGACCAATAAACATATAAAGAAATGCTCAGCAACCGTTGGCATAAAAGAAATGAAAGTCAAAAAACTTTGGGATTCCACCTCAATCCAGTTTGAATGGCCATTATCAAGAAATCTAATAACAACCTATGCTGGTGGGGATGTCACTAAAAGGGATCCAAAGTTCTTCGGCCACTTTGGGAGATCTCCCCTATGACCCAGCAATTCCACTCCTGGGCATCTACTCAAATATCCAGAAACAAGGGCATACTAAACCTACAGTACAGCTATGTTCATTATGGCACAATGCAATTCAATACTGCCATCAGAAAGAACAACATTGACCCATTAGTAAGAAAATGGAAAAAACTTAGAAAAAAATCACAGTAAGTGAAGTAAGCGAGGCCCAAAGATACACTGGCTCTATGGTTTTCTTCATTTTTAATAATTAATAGTATGTGTCTAGGATTATCTTAGCAGAGAAATTGTTCAAAAGCTATGGGTATATGACCATATAGGATTAGGCAAACCCAAATGAACTTCCCAAATAGTTTTGTGGTTTTTAATGTTTTAAATTTGGGGTTTTTTGTCAGCCTTGTGACTTGAACTCAGGGCCTGGGCACTGTCCTTGGATACAAGCCTAGTGCCCTGCTACTTGAGCCACAACACCACTTCAGGCTTTTTCTGTGTATGTGGTACTGAGGAATTGATCCCAGTGCACGCTAGGCAAGCACTCTAACAAAAGTTATTTCTCTTTCTTCTCTCCTTATAATGTATCTTCTGTTGTTGCTGCAACTGACTTTATCCCTGGTGTATTGTACATATATTCATTTGTTCATTTAAGGCAGGGAATTGAAGGAGAAAAAGAGATGATGAAACAAAGCACAAGGGATGAACCAGTGAAACAGAGATGGTACTAGATTTGATGGAAATGAACTTCACAACTTGTGAGGGTTGGAGGAAGGGAAAGAGGAAGAAAAATATGGGAAGGTGTAACAATGTTCACAAAGTAATGTACTCACCACCTTACGAACATACCTCTAACCCCTCTACACATCATTCTGACAGGAAAAAAAATGTAAGATCCTATCTTGATAAAAGCCTAGATATTGTGGGGATGTAAGCTGGAAGCATAGCTGTCACATTGTAATGTGCCAGCTGGAATGAAAACATAGACCAATTGTTAGAAAAAAAGCTTATTTGTATTTGGATATTTGAAATTTGATAGGGAAGGGGGGAAAACCAAGATGGGTGGGGGGTGTGGGGGGGGAGGGAAATGGGTACCAAGACATGTGAAAGGGTATCAATGTATGTGAATTAATGCACCTTCTTTCTGGCAAATATCATGTAACCCTTTTACTAATTACAATAAAAATATAGCTTGTGATCTAAGGCAGTCTCCAGTGCAAAGGCAGGAAAGACCCAGTATCAAAGAGCACTCAGGTGGTAGAGCACTTGAAGACACCAATTTCAAACATCACTACTACCAAGTGAAAAAAAAGGCATTTGATTTTTCAACCTCATATTTCAAATTTCAGCCCCAGATAATGATGTCTTCTGTAATATGAATATAACTTTTGTTGGATGTCAGGGAATGCGTATATAAAAATTATATTTTATCTATGCCAGGCAAATTGGTTTATGCTTTTAACTTTAACACTTAGATCACACATTTGAGGACACCTGAGTACTATGTCTCATAATTTGTCTCAAAAAAGAAATCATAGAATTAAACATTACCTAAAATTCCATTAAAATACAGTGCAAAGCAGGGAATATTCACAGTCCCTAGGGATTCACATTTATCTGTCTATCTATCTATCTATCTACCTATCTATTTATTTGTTTATTTGTTTGTTTGTGTATTTTGTTGGTCATGAGGATTGAACTCAGCCTGGGTGCTATGCCAACATAAGGATTTTACCCTCCTCCCATCTAGGAATTCAAGCACTGAATTGATAATAACATTTGTTTATTCTCGAGATTAGAAGAAATGTTTTTATTTCCTTGATTAGCATGATATTGGCTTTGGGTTTGCCATGCATACCTTTTATTATGTGTAAGTATATTTCTTCTAATCCTACGTTCCTCCAAAATGTTATTGTGAAGGGATGTTTGAAATTTTTTTGCTAGTCCTGGGCCTGAGCACTGTCCTTGGACTTTCTCTACCACTTGAGCCAAAGCACCACTTCTGGCTGGTTTCTATATATGTGGCATCAAAGAATTGAACTCAGATCTCCGTGCATGCTAGGCAAGCACTCAACAACTAGGCCAAACTCCTAGACCCAGGGATGTTGAATTACTTGAGATGATTTTGTGCCCTTTTTTGTTTAATCTGCTCATATGTTATAATTAATTTATTGATTTTTATAATCTGGATTATCCCCTGCATCCTGGAATGAAATCCACTTGATCATTACATATGTTCTTTTAGATGTGGTATTGTTTTGTTTTACAAGCGTTCTTTTTGCTTCTTAAAACACAGCCGTGTCAAAGGAAAGGCTGCTGGGTCCGGTGGGTTGCAGCAGGGGCATGCTGGGCTCCAGGGACCCCTCCGCAGAGGCCTTCAGGCTCTGGTGTCGCTTGCTCACATATAGCCAGTGCCCATCATGGAGAACCTGCCTCGGCTCTTCACACAGATGGGGCACCTCAGGGGCTGCACGGGGCCACTTCGGAGAACAGCAGGTGGGGAACACACCCATTCCTCTTTTGGGAGGCTGCTCTTATCTTCATGAGACCAGGGTGGGATGCTACGGGGTCTGGAGAGGTGACCCACTTCCCGACAAGAGCCTGGAGTGTCCTGTCGCTGGGATTCCTCACAGGTGTGTTCAGGAGTGGTGGGGAGACAACAGTTCTATGTGGTCGTCGCTATCGACAGACTCAAAGGAGCGAACCCTGTGGGGTGGGGGTCTACCTCGGGAAGGATGCCAGCCCTGCCGGGCCCTAGCTGCTGGGGCTGTGCTTTCTTCATCTCCTGGGAGGTGAGACGGGGATGAACTCCACGGAAGATGGTGCCACCCAACTAGAATCAGAGGTTTTGTGGAAAGCATTGTGGCAGCGACAGGAATCGTTGTCAGGGATGGCAGACCTCGAGGCCTTCAGGTCCTTCAGCAGGGCTTTGATGTTCTGAATCTGCGAGAGGAGGGACAGCGAGGGTGCTTTGTGTGAGGGCAGGTTCCTGTCCAACTTACTGGGAAATCTGATGAAGAAAATGCCCTCTTTTCTTGTTCTTTGGGCTTCTTATCCTGCACAGCAGCATGGCTTTCCAAGTCTTTTCCGGGTGTCCACTGCCTCTTGGTAGGGCTCCTGTGTCTGGTAGAGCTGGGTCTTGTAAATGGAGCACATGGTGTCCTGGATTTCAGAGTTTCCTGACAAGTAGAGATCGCGTTTCTTGTTTAGGAGGGAGTCGATGGCAAGGACGTGGCAGGCATGGTTGGACAGCATTGTGTTCATGACATCGCTGTTTTTGTAGCCCGGCTTCTCAGACATGTGCAGCACCATGCTGGGGACTCAGGCCTTCCAGAGAAATCCTGCAGAGATAAGGTGACATTATAGGGCACTTTGCCGCTGTAATTCTCATTCAGCCAGCAAGTTGCCAGTGCCTGGTGGATATTGGTCCTCTTCACGGGGTCAGGAGAGAGGGAAGGAAATTGATGGCCCCTGTGAAGAGGTCGATGGGGAGGGGCTTCATTTCTTTGCCCAGCATCTTCTGGTATAAAGCCTTCGGGCTGAAAGGCTCCACAGTGAAAGGGAGGATCCTAGCCAACATGAAGTCCAGGTTCACGCCAATGGAGTAGACATCGAATTGGGGGTCATATTTCTTCCTGGCCAGCAGTTCGGGTGCAGCACAGGCAGGACCCCCACACTGGGTGCTGAAGGGGTCCGAATAATGCAGAATCGCTGCACCGTTGGTCAATCCGACGTCAATGAGCTTGATATTGTCTTCATCCAGTACCAAATTCTGTATTTTCAGGTCTCCGTGCACCACCCCAGCCCCGCGCGGACATTCCGCTACGGAGACGAGCTGCCAGATGCATCTTGGGGCTTGCGACTCCTCCAGCCTCTTGTCACAAGTCACTTGTTTGGTGTTAAGTTGCCACCGGACATAGCTCCAACACGAGATAATACCCAGCAGCTGTGTGATGTTGGCGTGGCGGATCATCTGTTAGATCTGCTCCTCTCCCCTCAGATTTTGGATGACATAAGTGTCCTTCTTGGCTCCCTTCTTATTCATGACTTTTATTGTTACCATCTCTTCGGTCAGTCCATGCAGCCCCTTGCTCTCGCCCAGCTTTCTGCTGCCATGAGATAGTTACCCACTTGCTTGTGGTGCTGGAAGCTGCAGAGCAGCTCACAGAGCACACCACTACCCAGACTGGCAAGAAACTTCCCTTGCAAGCCCTTGGAAGGCCACTTCCTGCCGGGCCCGCGTCCTCCGAGCTCAGGCTGCCCCGGACGCTGCCGACTCGCCCAGGAGCCGGTCCCCAACTTCGCTGTCATGGCACTCGCAGCTCTTAAGCTCCTCGGGGTCCAGTGCCCCAACTGCGGATATTGCTTTTGTGGGTTGATTTTATGACCTGCTACTTTGCCAAACTTCCAAACCAACTCATGTAGCTAGGATGAAGAAATCTTTGAGTTCTTTAAAAACAGGTTCATGTTGTCTACAAAAAGGAATAGATTTTCTTCTCTTCCTATTTGGATACCCTTTATATGTTTCTCTTTTCTTACTCTTCTCACTAGGAATTTCACACTATGGTTGAAGATGAGTGGGGAGCCAGTAGAAACCATGGGATACAATAAGAGTTCCTTCCGTAAAAGTAAAAGGTCCTGAGTTCAACACCAGTACCACCATTGGGGTAGGAGGGTTGGGATAACACAAACAGTTTTTGTTGCTATTGGGTTTTTTTGTTCTTGTTTTTTTTTTTTTGCCATTCGTGGGCCTTGAGCTCAGGGCCTGTGCACTGTCCTTGGACTTTCTCAAGGATAATTTTACCATTCGAGTCCCTGCACAACTTTCAGCTTTTTTTCCCCTATGCATGTGCTATCGAGGAACAGAACCCAGACCTTCATGCAGTGTAGATAAGCATTCCATCACTAGGCCAAATTCCCCGCCCCTCTATTTCACTTGTAAAAGAATAGTTTGGCCTTAAAAAGGAAATTCTGAAGTGTGTACTGAACATTTCATTTATTTATTTCATGAAGGTACCAAAAATATAGCTGTTAGTTCTAGTTATTAAATGCAGACACCTCTGTCAAGTATTACAGCATTTGTTGTGAGTTAAGATACATAGATTTAGATCTTTGCTTGTCCATTAAATTAATCTTGAGAAGCAAATGTCAAATTGAATTTGAGGATCAGTGTGTTTATTTTTTTATTGTAATTAGTAAAAGGGTTACATGATATTTGCCAGATAGAAGGTGCATTAATTCACATACATTGATACCCTTTGAGGATCAGTGTGTTTATATGAGAATACATTTTGTTTTTCTCAAGGAATTTCCCCCGCCCTTATGTATGGATACATTCTATCCAGTTACACCGACAATATTAGTGATAGAATTATTTTTATACTGTGTAGGATGTTCATTGTATATACATTTATAATTGAATACTTTATTTTAAAACATTGCTCTTTTGCTTTCTGTGCGTTTTCATGTCTTCATGGAATGGTTTTTTGAGTGTTATGTCAAGAACCCAGGGTCTTCTCTTACTCAAAACTCAACCTTGAAAACATTGATCCTGAGCACCAGGGGCTTCCTAGACAGGCCATCTGTAACTTGAATCATTTTCATAGGCAGACTAGAGATTCCTGATATTCTTTATGAACTACGTAGAAAGTTGTAGTCTGATACCCATTGGGTGTATTGTTCTGGTCCTTCTGAATGGGTCCAGGACATCAAGACTTGAGGGCCAAATGCCTTCCACTGCCAGGCACAACCATCAGAGCTCCTACTCTGTGTTAGGAATAGAGGAGGCAGCAGCTTGGTGTCTCATGCACGGTCCCAATAGCACAGCAATAATATAGAGAGGCCATAGGTAAGCCATGGGTCTGAAGAGTGTTGAGTAGAGACAAATGGTTCTAGAAAATCTTACCAGATGAGGCCCAGGAGACTTTCATCCCAACAGTGAGAGATAGCAATAGAAATTTGTCCACTCGTGGACTGGGACATCTCTCCCTATTAAGCCTGGAAAAGGTTTTGGATAGGAAGAGTCCAAACTCCTGAGCAGAGTGAGGAAAAGGGATTCCATCAGCAAGAACAGGTTCTCCTGAAGAATAGAAAATGGGCACCCCTGTTTTAGCTGGACATTGTGGTTTGCAAATCATCTGTACAACCACCCTGGTTGGGCTATGAGAGTGCACAGGATGACATAGCACAGATAGCTTCTGCCCTTTTTTTGGAGCAGTGGCAAGGTATGTGCTCATGGAGCTAGTGGCAAAATTATTTATTTAATAACCACTCTTATAGGTAATTTTTAGTTTTCTGAGAATTATTAGAAGTAGCGTGAACTACAGGAATCTGTTTTATTTGAGCATGAGTCCAAGCAAGATGGATTCACAGACTAAGATATCCTAGCATGTATTTCAGGCCAAGCTATCATGTGATTTTCCTGGTGGGATACAGAGGATCCCATGTAAGGCCGTCTCTAGGACTCTGGGAGCTGAGTACAGACAGAAGACTATGAAACCAGAATGCTGTGCTTGAGAGATCCACAACTCCCTATCTTGGACTCAAGTACCCAATAATGCAGGCCGTGCAGGAGAGAACCAGGTGTGAGGGCTCTCTCCCAGCAGAGAAGATCAGTGCTCTTCACTCTGATACTCTTAGTCTCTTCCCCTGGCCCAAGTGACACTTGGCTCCAGAAGGAGCCACTTCAATTTCTGTCCATCCCATTACTGAACTTTCAGAAATTCTAAGAATGCAGAGACCCAGACCTGGAGCATTCTGGCTCCTAGAGGTTGGAACAACCATTTCTGGTGTCACGTGATGCCTAACCTTGTGACCAAAGCTGTGGTGGACATGAGCTAGTGGTCAACCAGAAGCTTCCAGGCTCTCAGGCTTTGTGGGTTTGTGTGTCTTTTGTTGTGGTTGCTTTTTGCTGAACGGAATGTGAGATGTCTCTTATTGTCCATGGCTCTACTTCATTCATGAGCAGTACCATCACTTAGTCTGAAAACTGACACAATCCCCTACAGTCCTTTCTCCAATGTCTGCTAGCTCCTGAAGACCCCAACCCACTCCAGGTGAATGTTTGAGAAAAGTGCAATGCTTTGCAGGCTTCTGGAAATGGCAGGTGATCACTGTTTAATGGCATATTGAAAGTACGGCCGAGCCTTCTCCCATGTCTGCCAACACAATAGGGACAAGTTATCAGCAATTTACCCACTTTCCCAATTAAGAAAAATAAAACTCTCTGCTTTCTGTGGGAAAAAAAGGAAAAAGATGTAAAAAAGGAAGAAGAGTTATGCTGCCTCAGGTTTCCTACTATTTGGCGTTTTTGTTCCCAGCATCCTCAGCTATTTTTAACATTCCAGAAATCTTTGAGCACATCCTCCTGTGGTGCTAATGATTTTCTCCAGGAACATTAGATGGGAAATTTGAGATTTCAAATGGAATCAAACCTTCTTGGGCTATCTATCGCTAATGTAAAAGTTGTCAAAAGGCTTCATGTTTTCTGATTTCACACACAACCTTCGTAAGGATACAGAGGGCAGATAACTGAAATTCAAGGTGGGTTCCACTTGTTTAAGGTCACTTAGATAATAATTGTGTCTTCATATCCTGAGCAAGATTATAATCCTATCTCTGCCATTTGCTTTTAGGTAACTTAGAAGAACTTATCCAAACCAAGAGCCTCCTGTGCAATTGGGATCTCCTTTGTGGGCTGTTATGACAGTCCCAAGGATAATGTTGGTGGAGACTCTGATGCAGCATCAAGGGCCATGTGTTCAAAGGGTGTGTGTTATTATTGATGAGGGTGTTCTTTCATAGGAAACCCGGTCTCTCCAGCTGCAAAGCTATAACTTGTCCTTCCCAATCCTTTGAGACCTAAATATAAAGCTTCCTCACCTGACTGCCCTTCAGGAGTGTTCCCTTACCTGACTGCATTGATGGGGAAGATCCTTCTTCAATTTCATCTGGGCTGTGCACAGATGGACTATGTCTGATGAACAGATCTTCTGCGGTACCTTCCCTGGTGCCTCATATTAAGCATTTACTCCCTTCTGAATTTGTCCCAATAACTTCAAAACAGAAGGAATATCTATGTCTGTGCTCATGTGTCAGGTTGTCACAAAGTGACTGAGGGGAAACTGAGAGTGACAGGACACTATGTTTCTCACAGCCATGTAGTGGTATGCTGTGAAATCGTCTTTCAGTTATCTGGACCCAATTCAAGAAGAACCCAGAGCATATACAGGATGCAACTCCATCTGGCAGGGAAGATTCTCAAATGTATGATCCTAAGAAACATCTGTGTGTGGAGAGGGGACTTGAGGAAGGGCTGATGTGCTGCTGAGAAAAAGGGAAACAAGTGGCTTCATTATGACACACAAAGCAAATGGGCAGAGTATATCAGAACTGACAATATAAGACTGAGCCTATATATCCTGTGCAGCTTCTGTGGGCACACCTGGGACTGAGGTAAATTCAGAAGGAAGAAAAACTCACCTACTAACAAAGAACTCTTTGGCAAACAGCAGCTGAAACTGGTAGGGTGGATCTTTCCACTTTCCTTTTGCCTACTTCTTCTGGACTTTTCTTTTCTCTTTGTGCTTTAGAACTAGCACCATATAGTGGTCTGGGGTAAGTAGGAAGAAGAAACAGTAACATAAGAAACCCAGACACTGTGACCAGGCAAGATGGAGGCCTGCTAGTCTCAGGTGCCTCAGTAAGTAGGATTATGTGTGAGCCACACTTCCTGGCTAAGGCTACTTTTTGGTATGGAGGCTCACATAGTCAGAGAGGATTCCAAAGAATCCTTATATGTGACTACCAGTGTACTTTCATGCACACATCTCCCCTCCAATCACCATCTCAGCTCTGAGGACACTACTGAAAGAAGCACTCCCTTTTCTGAAAGGTTAGGCAGAGCACCATAGAGTCAGACAGACTGTTTTCAGGAACACATGAGACCTTTATTTAGACCATATGGTTGTGAAAGAAAAGTACTTAACAGATGGTTCTTAGGATGACAAGGTGCTAAAAAATGCCTTTGTAGTTTTCAGAGATTTCCCCACTTATTTTTTTTTATGATCAAAAAATGCAGTCCATAAAGATGCCTGTCTGAGGGCTTTAGCCAGTGTGTGGGTTGCCAAATATGAGTTGGGGTAGCAAGGAAAGAGACATGGATTTGTTGCCCACTGTGCAAGAGACTGAAGGAGCTAGACATGTTAGAGAGTGTTGACATGGGCCTATCTAGGGCTGAGTTTATATTCCTCAATTGCAATAAGTCGAGAGGTTCAAAGAATGCCCTGATAATGGCTTTTTACTTTGGTTTCAGCTAGTTCTCCAGAAAGGTGTTAGTGTGGTCATGTGTTCAGTGAAAACATTTTGGCCAAGACTGTTATCTATTTTAGCTTAAAATAATACTTTGCAGGAATATGCAATGAAAACAGGAGTCAGGCGTGTGCTTGAGTTTAGAAGGATTGTTTCCATTAAATAAGGTAAGATGAGCTTCTTACAAGAGATGGAGTCTCTTAAAAAATGGCACTGGTCACCGGGGACTCACACTTATAATCCTAGCTATGCAGCTAGGACAATACTCTTCCCTAGAGTTCAAGCCCCATGGCCAACAACACCATCACCACAAAAATGGAGTATACTGGATGAATTTCATGTCCTCTAAAGAACAGTTCCTTGGGGGCTAACTTGGTGAGACCACTGCTCGAGGGAAGCTGAAGCAGGAAAGTCTGCTTTCTTCTGCTAAGTAGGGCCATAGAGTTGACCTTGAGGGCTGTGTGAACTGCCAGGGGAGGGATGGAGTTGTACAGTTTGTAAGGGAAGGTTGGTTTCAAGAGTATATAGGCATTTCAGTAATTAGGTCATACAGTTTTGAAGACAGTGACAAAGGGTCTTAAAATGAGAAGTCGGTTGGCCAGTATTTTGTTGAGAAGTTTTGCATCGATGTTCATCAAAGAAAGAGGACTATAGAATCTCTGTCTGGTTTGGGGATGATGGTTATACTGGCTTCATGTGGGGAGCAAGAGTGGAATCAAACTGTACTTTGATTTGCATCAGATAATTGCTTGATTGTCTTATTGTTTTTTGGCCTTCTCCTGTTCAATTGATCTGAGATTTACCATATGAATGTAACCCCCAACAGTTCCCTGATTAACCATCTGGATGTAACACCTGGCAGTGCCCTGGTCTCAAGGAGGGATAAAAACTTTGAGTTAAGAATAAACGGGGGAGCAGTTTTTGCTTGGGCTGCAGACCTCCTGGACCCGATGTGTTTGTCTCTCTTCTAATTTTTCCAGTCCCTGCCCCTTATTTCAGGAACCCCAATTTGCTGCCGGGAGGCCCCGGCAGCTTCATAGAATGAGTTTGGTAAAGAACCTTCATTTTCAATTTCGTTGAAGAGCTTGAGGAGTATTGGTGTGAGCTCTGCTTTGAAGAATTTATAGAATTCAGCTATGAATTCATCTGGTCCTGGGCTTTTCTTAGGTGGAAGATCTCTTATTGCCATTTCTATTTCAGAGCTTGAAAGAGGCCTGTTTAGTTGGGTTAGTTCTTCTTGGTTCAGTGTGGGTATGTTAATATTGGCTAGGAATTCATCCATTTCATCTAGATTCTCAAATTTGTTGGCATAAAGGTTTGAGAATCATTCCCTCGTGATATTCTGGATCTTGGAAATTTCTGTTGTGATTTTACCACTTTCATCTGCGATTTTGATATTTCGGTAGGCTCTCTTTTTTTTTTGGTATGATTTGCTAAGGGTTTGTCAATTTTGTTAATTCTTTCGAAGAACCAACTCCTTATTTTGTTGATTTTTTCTATAGTTTTTTAGGATTCCAAATCATTTAATTCTGCTTGGATTTTAATAATTTGCTTTCTTCTACTGGGATTAGGGTTGGTTTGTTGCTGTTTTTCCAGGAGCTTAAGGTGAGACATTAACTTGTTGGTTTGCGATTTTTCCAACTTGTTGTTGTAGGCACTCAGAGCTATAAATTTTCCTCTCAGTACTGCCTTTGGTGTGTCCCAAAGGACTTGGAATTTGTGTGCTCCTTATTGTTAAATTTCATAAACTGTTAGATTTCTGTTCTGATCTCTTCGATGACGCATTGGTGATTCAACAATGTGTTGTTCAGTCACCATGAGTTACAGGGTTTTCGTTGGTGGAGATGTGTGTTCAGTTCCAATTTGATGCCTTTGTGGTCTGAGAGCATGCAGGGAATAATTTCAGTGTTTCTGAATCTGTCCAGGTTTGTTTTATGGCCTACCATGTGGTCTATTTTGGAAAATGTTCCATGTTCTGCTAAAAAAAAATATATTGTGTTGTTGTTGGGTGGAATATTCTGCAGATGTCTGTTAGATCTAGTTGGTCTATATAGTTGTTTAGTTCTAAGGTTTCTCTGTTGAGTTGTTGCCTTGTTGATCTGTCCATAGGTGAAAGCGGTGTGTTAAAGTCACCGACAATCACTGTGTTTTGATCTATGTATGGTTTCAATGAAAGTAAAGTTTGCTTGATGAAGTTCAGAGCTCCGGTATTGTGTGTGTAAATATTTAAGATCGTTATGTCTTCATGGAGGAAAGACCCCTTTAGTAGTATGTAGTAACCTTTTTTGTCTTTTCTTACTAATTTTAGTTTGAAGTCTATTTTATCTGATATGAGGATGGCAACTCCAGCCTGTTTATGGGGGCCGTTAGCTTGATATAGTTTATTACAGCCTCTCACTTTCAAAAGATGTTTGTTTTTTGGGGTAAGATATGTCTCTTGAAGACAGCAGTACGATGGATCTTGCTTTAAGAAGCAAGCATAAATGGGATTCAAGTAGGGAAAGAGGAAGTAAAACTATCCCTCTTTGCAGATGACATGATTTTGTATTTATAGAATCCTATAGACCCTACTCCCAAGGTCCTTGAGCTGATTCAAAACTTTGGAAGAGTAAAAGGCTATAAAATTAACCGTCAAAACTCAACTGCCTTCCTCTACACCAACAATGAGAGGAAGGAGACAATAATCAGGAAAATAACTCCTTTCACAATAGCCTCAAAGAAAATAAAATACCTAGGAATTAGCTTAACTAAGAATATAAAGAACCTTTTGGATAAAAACTTAAAAACCCTAAAAAAGGAAATTAAAGCAGAACTAAGGAAATGGAAAAACCTCCCAAGCTCCTGGATTGGAAGAATCAACACTGTGAAAATGACAATCTTGCCAAGGACTATCTACAAATTCAATGCAATACCCATCAATATCCCAATGGTATTCTTTGAAGAAATAGAAGAGGCAATCCAAAATTTCATATGGAATAATAAAAGACCCCGTATAGCAAAAACACTTCTTAGCAGAAAGCACAGTGCCGGGGGAATTTCAGTTCCAAACTTTAGACTCTGTTACAGAGCTATAATTATCAAAACAGCTTGGTACTGGCACAAGAACAGGTCTGAAGAACAATGGAATAGAACTGAGGACCCAGATATTAAAGCACAGATCTATGGCCACCTAATCTTTGACAAGGGAGCCAAAGAAATAGAATGGAACGTTATGATGGCAGAACTGGTTAAGCACCTGCAGAAAACTAAAGTTGGATCCTTCTTTGTCACCCTGCACTACAACTAAATCCAAATGGATCAAAGACCTGGATGGAGGTAAAAGCTGACACACTGAAACCTTTACAAGAAGGAGTAGGAGATACACTAGGCCTCCTTGGCACAAGTTGAAACTTTCTTAGTAAGGACCAAGAATCACAGCAAATAAGAGAAAGGCTGGATAAGTGGGACTGCATTAAACTGCAGAGCTTTTGTATGGCAAAGGATTTAGCTAGTAAATTTATTAGGAAGCCTACAGAGTGGGAGAAAATCTTCAACAACCAAACAATGGGCAAAGGCCTCATATCTAAAATATATCAACAGTTCAAAAAATTAGTCACTCCCAAACTGATCTCCAAAGTAAATCTGTACCATTAAAAGATGGGCCAAAGACTTAAAGAGAGTCTTCTCTGAGGAAGAAATAAGAATTGCCTATAGACATCTCTGGTCATACAAGAAATGCATATCAAAATAACTCTAAGATTCCACCTCACTCCAGTTAGAATGGCCAGGATCAGGATAATGAATAATAACAGATGCTGGCGGGGATGTGGCTAGGAGGGATCCCTACTACACTATTGATGGGAGTGCAAACTTGTTCAACCACTATGGACAGCAGTATGGAAGTGCCTCAAAAGGTTAAACATAGAGCTCCCCTATGACCCAGCAATTCTACTACTTGACATTTACCTAATTATCCAGAAACAAAGACATAGTAAATCCACTACCACAATAATGTTCATTGCAGCATTATTCACCATAGCAAAAATATGGACCCTACCTAGATGTCCCTCAGTAGTTGAGTGGATCAACAAGTTGTGGTATTTGTACACAATGGAATTCTATGCTGCTGTCAGAAAAAAAGACATCGCCCCATTTGTTAGGAAATGGAAAGTCTTAGAAAAAATCATATTAAGTGAAGTAAGCCAGACTCAAAGGAACTTAGGCTCAATGGTTTCCCTCATTTGTCATAATCAATAGAAACCTTGGGCTCTACTGGCAGAGATCTACAATAGAGCAAAACCTTGATACATAAGGCCATAATGTATGAAGCTAATTGAAAAGACCTCCAAGATACTGAAATAAAAGCCATATAATGAATGATCGTTGTCCTTAATGTACTATGTTATCTCTCATCTCTTTTGCTCTTACTTGGTTATCTCATATTGTTACAGTATCTCACTTTGATATCTGATATATTGAATTTATTTGTATTTGGTTATTTGAAATTGGATAAGGAAGGGGAGAAAACCAAGATGGGGGGGTGGAAGGGAGGGTAATGGGGACCAAGACATGTGAAAGGGTATCAATATATGTGAATTAATGCACCTTCTATGTGGAAAATATCATGTAACACTTTCATTAATTAAAATAAAAATATTTTAAAAAATGAGAAGTGAAAGGTTCTAGAAAGCAAGTTTTCCAAGCAAACTGTGACTGCAATTTTTGAATCCCATTTTCTTTTGAATCCTGGTCTGTTTCAATAACTCACTTATCTTACTTTATATGAGTCTAAGGAAATCAGTTGTAAGTGATACATTAGTAAAACCAGAAGCTTAATTTTAGCCTTGTACGCAAGCCTCCATATGCAGGATAGACCAAGAGCTCCCCTGTTGCAGGAGAAACTGTTGCTAGGAGTCTGAATGTCTTGTGGGTATTGCTGTTGCATTGGTTCACTCCTTGTCCTTTGTGTCACCATTTTATTGTTCCCTTCCCTTCCCTAATTCAGATAAACAGATATACAATACACTGGGCAGCAAAATCAAATACAGGACCCACAGGGGATAAAACACCTGGGAGCGGGGGAGAATGAAAGAGAAAATAAATAAGTTTGCATATTATCTTAGAAACAGCAACCAGAAAGAAAAACCTCTTGTTTCCATACCATGGAGTTCATTTCACTTAAAATAATCTTATATGCCAAATATACACAGCTACTGACAATTGTGAATCTCTGGTAGGACTATCCTAGCCATACAGTAATTGTAATTGTGGGAAAATGTACCCTGATTTGTGTGCCCAAGCTGCTCCAAACTAATCCTTAGATTTCAGTTTTCTGGGTAGCTAGAATTAATAGCATATGGTGTGGGTAGAGCCGGTCAGCTCTGGCTGAGTATGCTAAAGGACAGTAGAAGCACACTTCCTGCTCATAGACATGTAGCCCACATGTCCCATGTATAGAAAAAAGCCAGAAGTGGTGCTGTGGCTCAAGTGGTAGAGACAGTCCAAGACAGTGCTCAGGCCTAGGACAGGCAAAAAAATTCAAACATCCCTTCACAATAACTTTTTGGAGGAAAGTAGGACTAGAGGAAATACACTTAAACATAATAAAAGGTATGCATGGCAAACCCAAAGCCAATATCATGCTAATCAAGGAAATAAAAACATTTCTTCTAATCTCGAGAATAAACAAATGTTATTATCAATTCAGTGGTTGAATTCCTAGATGGGGGAGGGTAATAGCCTTGTGCTGGCACAGCACCCAGGCCGAGTTCAAGCCTCATGACCAACAAAATAAATAAACAAACAAATAAACAAATAAACAATTGGTCTATGTTTTCATTCCAGCTGGCATATTACAATGCCACAGCTATGCCTCCAGCTTGCACCCCCACAATATTTAGGCTTTTATCAAGATAGGATCTTACATTTTTTTTTTCCTGTCAGCATGATGTGGAGAGGGGTTAGAGGTACGTTCATAAGGTGGTGAGTATATTACTTTGTGAACATTGTTACACCTTCCCATATTTTTCTTCCACTTTCCCTTCCCCCAACCATCCCAAGTTGTGAAGTTCATTTCCATCATATCTTGTAAACATCTCTGTTTCACTAGTTCATCCCTTGTCCTTTGTTTCATCATCTCTTTTTCTCCTTCAATTCCCTGACTTAAATGAACAAATGAATACATGTACAATACACCAGGGATCAAAGTCAGTTGCAGCAACAACAGAAGATAAATTATAAGGAGGAAAAAAAGAAAAATAAGTTGTGTTAAAGTGGTTGCCTAGCATGCACTGGGTTCGATTCCTCAGTACCACATACACAGAAAAAGCCGGAAGTGGTGTTGTGGCTCAAGTAGCAGGGCACTAGGCTTGTATCCAAGGACAGTGCCCAGGCCCTGAGTTCAAGTCCCAAGACAGCCAATAAAACCCAAATTTAAAACATTAAAAACCACAAAACTATTTGAGAAGTTCTTTTGGGTTTGCCTAATCCTATATGGTCATATACCCATAGCTTTTGAATACATACCTATAGCTTTTGAACAATTTCTCTGCTAAGAAAATCCTAGACACATGCTAATTATTAAAAATGAAGAAAACCATGGAGCAAGTGTATCTTTGGGCCTCGCTTACTTCACTTACTGTGATTTTTTTTTCTAAGTCCTTTCCATTTTCTTACGAATGGGGCAATGTCGTTCTTTCTGATGGCAGTATAGAATTGCATTGTGCCATAATGAACATAGCTGTACTGTAGGTGTAGTATGCCCTTGTTCCTGGATATTTGAGTAGATGCCCAGGAGTGGAATTGCTGGGTCATAGGGGAGCTCTCCCAAAGTGACTGAAGAAATTTGGATCCCTTTTAGTGACATCCCCACCAGCATATGTTGCTATTAGATTTCTTGATAATGGCCATTCAAACTGGATTGAGGTGGAATCCTAAAGTTTTTTTGACTTGCATTTCTCTTATGCCAAGCGTTGCTGAGCATTTTTTATATGTTTATTGGTCAGTCTGATTTCCTCTTCAGAGAACTCTCTTTAAGCCTTTAGTCCACGTTCAAATGAGATGGTTGTTTCTGGAATTGATCCATGCCAAGGATCACCATTGTATCTCTTACCCTTGCTATAAACATTTCAGGACATCTGCTTTTGCCTCGAGGTTTTTGATCCATCTAGAGTTGATTCTGGTGCAGGGAGACAAAGAAGGATCCAAGTTTAGTTTCCTACAGGTGGTAACCAATTCTGCCAGCACCATTAGCTGAACAGGCTGCCTTTCTTCCATCCTAGTTTTTGGCTTCCTTATCAAACATTTGGTGGCCATAGGTCTGCTGTTTATTTTCTGGGTCTCTGGCTCAATTCCATTGGTCTTCAGGCTGGTTCTTGTGTCACTGCTAAGCTGTTTTTATGTCTATAGCTGTGTAATAGAGTTTGAGGATTGGTATTTATATTCCTCCAGTGCTATTTTCCTTCTAAGGATTGTTCTTACTATTAGGTGTCTCTTATTATTCCATTTGAATTTTTGGATTGCTTTCTGTTTCACTAAAGAATGTTGCTGTGGCAATATCGACATTTTCACAATGTTAAGTCTCCCAACCAGGAACAGTTTTAGTGAAGTTAATTCCTAGGTACTTTATTGTATTTGAGGCTTTTGCCAAAGGATTTGCTTTCCTATTTTTTGCCTCATTCCTCTCATTGTTGGCATATATAGGAAAGCGGTTTTCTTTTGCAGCCTAATTTTATACCCTGCTACCTTGCCAAAGTTTCGAATCAGCTCAAGCAATTTAGGACTGGTGTCTGTAGGGTTCTATAAATACAGAATCATGTCATCTGCGCAAAGGGAAAGTTTTACTTCCTCTTTCCCAATTGGGATCCCCTTTATGCTTCCTTCTTGCTTTATTGGTCTGCCTAGGAATTCTAGTACTATGTTAAAGAGGAGTGGAGAGAGGAGAGTGTGGGCATCCTTGTCTCATTCCTGATTTTAGAGGAAGTGGCTTTAGCTTTTGGCCATTAAGTATAATGCTAGGTATGGGTTCTGTCATACACAGCCTTTATTATATTGAGGCATGTTCCATGGATTCCCAGTTTCTCTGGAGCTTTTAGCATAAAGGGGTGTTGGATATTGTCAAATGACTTTTCTACATCTATTGAAACAATCACGTGGTTCTTGTTCTTGCTACTGTTGATGTGATAAAGTGTATTAATTGACTTGCATATATTGAACCAGTTTTGCATCCATGTGATGAATCCTGTTTGATCATAGTGCATAATTTTTTGATGAGTTGCTGAAGATGTTTGGCTAGTATTTTGTTGAGTAGTTTTGCATCAATATTCACCAAAGAAATGGGTCTATAGTCCTCTTTTTTTAATGAGTCTGGTTTTGGGATGAGTGGCAAATAGCCTTTACTTTCAGTTTCATTGAAGATCTTGAGGAATATTGATGTGAACTCTGAAGACCTTATAGAATTCAGCTGTGAATCCATCTGGCTCTGGGCTTTTCTTGGATGAGAGATCTCTTATTGCCATTTCTTGAAATAGTGCTTGAAATAGGTCTTCTATGCGTGGACAGGTTTTGAAGCACAACATTTAGATCTCAGCCTCCTGAATAGTGTTTATTTCATTTTATTTAAATCGTAGAGGCTATTACAATGGAGTTGCTTTCCTGATTTTAGACTCACTCTGCTCATAGTTGGCATACAGAAAAGCAGTTGATTTTTGAGTTAATTTTATAGCCTGCTACTTTGTCAGATTGCATTACCTAGGAGTGGGGACTATAAGATTCGTTCAATACATAATCTTGTCATCTGCAAAGAGGGAAAACATTAGTTCATCTTTCCCTGTGGATCCCATTTATGCTTGCTTCTTGCCTCATTGCCCTAGCTAGGAATTCTAATACTATATTGAAGAGGAGTGGAGAGAGTGGGAATCCTTGGCTCATTCCTAATTTAAGAGGAAATGGTTTTAACATTTTCCCGTTAAAATATAACGCTAGCTGTCTGTTTATCACATTCATTCTTATGTTGAGAGATGTCCTGTTGATTCCTAGTTTCTCACAGCTTTGATCGTGGTGTATGATTTTTTGGATGAATTGTCGAGTATTTTGTTGAAAATTTTTGCATCAGTGTTCATCAAAGAAATGGGTCTATAGTTCTCTTTCTTTGATGAGTCCCTGTCTGGCTTTTGAATGGGGGTTATGCTTGCATTCTGAGTCTGGTAGAGAACTTCCATTTTCAATGTCATTGAAGTGTTTGAAGAGTATTAGAGTGAGATTTGTTTTGAAGCTCTTACAGATTTTAGCTGTAAATCCATTAGATTCTGGGCTTTTTCATTGTGGTCTGAGAAAATGCAGGGAATAATTTCAGTATTTTTAAACTTTGCACAAATTTCTTCATGCCCTAAAATGTGATCTACATTGGAAAATGTTGTATGTGATGCTGCATAGAAGGCATATTCTGGTGTTTTGGCGTGGAATAATCTGCAGATATATCTGTTGTGTCTAGTTGGTCTATTCAGTTGTTCAGTTCTAAGGTTTCTCTGATCAGTTGTTTGCCTTGTCCAGAGGTGACACCAGTCTGGTAGTCACCAACAATCACTGTGTTTGGATCTATGTGTGTGTTTTAGTGTGAATACAGTTTGTTTGATGAAGTTGGGTGCTCCCGCATTATGTGTGTAGACATTTAGAATGGTTATATCCTCCTGAAGGGGAGATCCCTTTATTAATATGTAATATCCTTCTTTGTCTCTTCTCACTAATATTAGTTTGAAGTCTTTATTTCATAGCAGCATGGCGACTCTAGTCATGGGGGTCCATTTGTGTGCTATGTTTCATATAGCCTTTCATTTGTTTCTATGTTGAAGGTTAGAATTGAAAGTTGCTTATTCCTGTTGGTTTTCATTGTGTAGAACATCTTTGAGAATTTTCTATAATGCTGGTATGGTCAAAATGTAGTGTTTCAATTTTTCTTTGGTGTGGAAAATTTTTATTTTTCCCATAGCTGAGAAAGCTGACTGGTCACACTATTCTTGTTTGGTAGTTATGTATCTTTAGGCCCTGACATTCATCATTTCAGGCTAGTTTTGTTTGCATGATCCCTGCTGGGGAATCTGTGGGATTTTTTTCATTGTAATGTATAGAAGGGTTACAGCTATATTCACCAGATAGCAGATGCATTACTTCTCACACATGGATAGCTTCGCTCATGTTTTTGTCCCCATTTCTCTCCCCAAGTCCCTCCCAAACATGTTTGCCCCGCTTGTGTTCTCTTCTTTTTTGTTGCCCTTTGGCTAACCTCATATTTTTACAGTATCTGACTTTGTTACCTGGCATATTGTATATACCCTCATTTGTTTATTTCAAATAGGACAGGAAATTTGTGGTTATATTGATTGGTTTGCCTTTATAGGCTGCTTTTCAGGATCCCTTAGTCTCTACTGATTCTATATGGATCAGAATGTAGTGAAGGGATGCTTGGTTCTGATGTTTGGGGTTCTAAAAGCTTCTTATATCTGGATGGGTCTGTCCTTTTGGATATTTGGGAAATTGTTAGTGATGATTCTGTTTAATGTATATATGACTACATTTTCTTCCTTTTTCCAGGCTTTTCTCAATACTGATTAGGCTTCCCAATTGTATCTTGGAGCTACCAAAGGGTTCTGTCATATTTCTTGGATTTGTTTTGAATAATTTTCTGGTCTTTATATAATCTAGACATATATATTTACATGATCTCCATTTACATAATCTTTCTTTCTGGATTGTCCCTCTTCTGCATCACATATTCTGCTTTCAAGACTTTCTCCTTTGTTTTAAATCTCCCTTCCTTGTAGTTGGTCATTTTTTAATGGCTTGCTTTATGCCTTGTATGAACTTCTTTATCTGTTTTATTTGTGTTTGAGCACTCTCATATTCTATACCATTTTGGAATTCCTCACATATGGTCTTCTTCATGCTTTCCATCTTTCCATTCATTTTGAGGGTTCAAACCTCTAGGATTATCATCTGTTGAGCAGGAGATGAGGTTCCTTGACTTGCCCTTTTTCTTGAGTTCCTATTTCTTGTTCTTCCCATTTGGAAGTGAGAGCAAGGCTAAAACTACACCAGGTAATAATTTTAAGATAAGAACCAATCCAGAGCTGTATAGTCACACAAACTTTACAAGGCTGCAATCTTAGACTTGTATTTTCAACCCCCCTCTCTCTCCTTTGGTCAATTCAAAAACAGATCCAATGCCACCACAGTTTTAAGACAAAAACCAACCTGATACTTGTGGTATTGAGTCAATCTAGACAGAAAGGTATAGTCTGTGTCAACAACAAATAACTGTAAATCAACAAGCTAAGGAATTAGAATAAGGGCCAGAAATAAGTGTAATGAAAAGTAACAGAAGAATAGAGAGGAGGAACTTATAGAAGGAAAATAGTAGAGGGAAGATAAACCAAACCTTAAATCAGTTAAAGGAAAAAAATGAACAATAATAAAAAGAAAAATATACAGAAATCAATAATAAAATCATAAAAATTATGCAAATAAAGAAGTAATCTTAAACTTAAAATCATTAAGATTAAAAGACATTAAAAACATAAAGAGGGTGCCAGGAGTTTGGCCTAGTGGATAAAGTGCTTGCCTAGCATGCATGAAGACCTGGGTTCGAATCCTTGATACCACATATATAGAAAAAGCCGGAAGTGGTGCTGAGGCTCAAGTGGTAGAGCTCTAGCCTTGAGAAAGTCCAAGGATAGTGCTCAGACCCTGAGCTGAAGCCCAGGACTGACAAAAAGTACATAAATAAAAATAAAAACATAAAGATTAAAATATATGGGACTAGGGATTCAAAATAATAGCTTGAGTTAATTATGTACCCAATAATGGAGAAAATCTAGTAGTTACTTTTGGGTATTTTTCTAGGATTGACCTGAATGGGGATGTAGTAGTAAAGGAAAAAAATGGATAAAAAATTGAAATAAAATTAACGGGAAAATAGTAAAAATTGAGAACTGCAATTAGAAAAAAAGAATTCTTCAGTTTATTGGGAGGGTCTTGATCTTCAGTGTCCCCTGTGTCCAGTATCCAATCTCTTAGTGGAACCTCTGATTTCATTGTGATGCTCAGGTGGCATGCTGTTGCTAAGCAAGTGTGTGGATTCTCGGCAGGGTAAGCACACTCTCGTGTACTGGGCTGCATTCCCCAGTTTGGACTCTGCCATTGGGCCTGATGGCAAGGGAAACTTGGGAGTTGAGGTCTGTAGTTACTTTAGCGAGGGGTGAGCTGCGAACTTGTGTTTTCCCAGGCCCTCGAAAATCTAGGAAGAGCATCTGGGCCAGCGCTCCCCTTGGTTTCACTCCTCTCCTACATGGTGGGAGCTCTGGTCTGGGGAATTTGGGTTACTCACGAGTCTGGAGTTGGTGTTCCACTGGATTCCTGAGTCACCCAGAGGGTGTCTTTTGGCTGGTACCAATTGTATTTTGTGTACAATCCAAGCACTGTGCCCACCATTCTGGGGTGTGAGCAATGGGTGGGCCTTATCTCTTGTTTGGAAAGTTCTTCTGTCTGGTCCCAAGTACCTTCCAGGGTCTCACTTTTTGACTCAATCTTCCTTGCTCTATTTCCCAGATGTGAACCACTGTGCCTAGCACTACAGCATATTAATAGCTATTGCACTACATACTCTAAGAGACCAGAACCTAATTCTAGGTTCACCAGTTCCAGATTACACTTTAAAAAAACATAAACATTATGACAGCTCCTATACAAACAACGTAATACTGATCTTTAGAGAAGACTTCTCATACTTGCAACATTGCCTCATGTTCTCACATTTGCAGTGGTTTAAGACAAACCATACTTAAGCCTTCAGGCACGATACAGGTGCTAAAGTGGAGCTAGATGAGAGAGTAACATCCAATAGCTGCAAAAAAGACAAAAGGTAAAGGAAAAAAAAGAAAAGATACAAAAGGGAAATAAAAGGGGAAAAAGGAAAGATTGTAAAATAGAAGATTATAATAAGACCGTTCAATCAAAGAACTGAAAGGCTAAGAAAAAGAAATGAGGCAAGAGCGGGAACTATAAACTAAACAAACTAAAAAATAAAGGCAAAATGATCAGAAACAAGAGAAAGACATGACAATAGTGAGAACTCCATCCTGTACTCACTCATTGTAACATCGTGGGATGGTAGAGAAACTACCGGCTTCAATCTGGACTTCTCAATGATGCCATGTCTGTTTATAGTGAATTGTTCATCCTCATTATAGTCTAGACCAATCATGGTAACTCGTGGTCACCAGAGAGGGGTACATTAGGGAGAAATTAAGGGGATGTATTGGTCTTTTCCTCCATGTGCAGAAAATGGAAGAGAGATGTAACTAGGGTACAATAAACACAAGAAGCAGGTCCAAGCTTGATTCAGAACTTCTGTATTTGGTCACATGTATCTTTCTTTCTGAGCAAAACTAAGACACTAAACAAATGATGCTAGTTTAAAACCAAGCAATTGACAAGCAGGCCTGAAAGAAGATTAACCACTGGAATGAGTTCTGTAATACATTCTGATTATTGTTGAGGTGCATAAAAAAAAGAAGGACTTGAAAGCTGAGTACAAGGCTGAGTCTAAGCATTCAGGCATTGTATGTAACAGCTGGAGTCCAGGACACATCACCAGAGAATAAAAAGAGAAAGGAACCTTAAGAGCTCTGCTGAAGATTTTCTCTTAAGAGAACCAGCATACACATGTAACAAAACAATCCAATGCCAGGAAGAAATAAGCCCCACAACCCTGCAGAAACAAACTAAAAGGATACAGAAAGCCCTCCTTTCTCTTGGTTTTAGTCAATGGTGTGGGGCAGGACAAATTGCACAGTTCGGCTGTTCCAAAGGCAAGCACAGTCCTTAATTATTGTTAGTAATTAATTTTATTAGATAGTTACAGTTAATTATTGTCAACTAGTTGTGTGATCAATTGCTTCCCTGCTCTTAATATTGTGAAAAAACATGCCCCCCCTTGTAGCAAATGGCAAGGGAGAAGTTCCATTAATCTTCCCAAGTGAAAAAGAGCTCACACTGTGCTTAGCAGTACAAATGAATCAAGCAACGTTTGGAGGGCTGTTCAAGACTGCATGTCTATACCAGAAGTTGGACAATGTATGGGAAAAAGGCAATCAGACATTTTCAGAATTTCTGATAAATAGCATAAAATAAGGCTGAGCGTGAATAAGCAGTATTAAACTTTAGGTCAGCAAAGCTCCAGGATCTCCTAGGAAACCACACACCGAAGTCCCTTGATTTATATAAAGCAAATTGTAGCTGAGGACATGGCTCTGCTGGTAAGCACTCTTCGAATTGCATTCCTGGAAATAAAAGGTAACAATCAAGGTAAGAGAAACTAGGTGAGGAATTTAAATGTATAAAAAAGCAAGTAAAGACAAAAAGTAAAGGAAAAAGAAAAAGGAAAGACACAAAAAGTGAAATAAAAGGGGAAAAAAGGAACGATTGTAAAATAGAAGATTATAATAAGACTGTTCAATAAAAGAACTGAAAGGCTGAGAAAAAGAAATGAGGTAAGAGCGGAAACTAAAAACTAAACAAAATAAGAAAGAAAGGCAAAATGATCAGAAACAAGGGAAAGACATGATAATAGTGAGAACTCCATCCTGTACTCACTCATTGTAACATCGTGGGATGGTAGAGAAACTACCGGCTTCAATCTGGACTTCTCAATGATGCCATGTCTGCTTATTGTGAATTGTTCATTCTCATTATAGTCTAGACCAATCATGGTAACTCATGGTCACCATGAGAGGGGTACGTTAGGGAGAAATTAAGGGGATGTATTGGTCTTTTCCTCCATGTGCAGAAAATGGAAGAGAGATGTAACTAGGGTGCAATAAACACACAAGAATCAGGACCAAACCCTAGAAAGAAAGGGTTGCCAGAGGTCAGAAGAGGTCAGAAGAGATTAACTACGTCCTACATATGTCAGTAAATATTTCTGCCAAGTCCCTAATGGCTACATAGGGCAATTTTGTCCAGATTTCCCTAATGGATTGCCAGTGCAGCTTGAACATTCACAGCTTGTGCTAGGGCCACCAGTTCTGCTGCATCCTCCTGGTGGGTCAGGAAGACCAACAGAGACCCCCTCATATTACCATGGCAGTCGCAGTAGTGAGGAAGTACAGACAGAAGCAAAGCATGACAGAGCTTCAAGCCAGGGAGCCTGAATGGCTCACCTACCCACCTGCCTACCTCATTGTGGGGTCGAGGTGCCCTGCTGTTTTGAGCACAGAACTGATGGACAGCCTGGAAGCCAATGTGCAGCTGAGCAGGGTGAGAATACTTAGCAAAGTTGGTTACCACAAACTGGATTTGCCAGTGAGGCTTCTATGGATTTCTGTGGAAAGTGAGGTATCCAGACCAGTGTTATGTGTAAACAAAAAAAGAAATGCCTGAAATACCAGCCTAATTTCCTGTCCTCACACCCTGTTCCATCATCTCCAGTTCCTTAAACTCAAAAGACTTTATCTCCTGAGATACTTTGACTTGAATGGTGATGCCTTCACAGAGAAGTGAGCTGGAGGTACCACAGATATTAAAATGGCAGGGGTCTTAGATAATTAAACAAACATATCAATAAAAATAATATGGAGAGGAACCTGTCAACTCATATAGTATCGCTCCTAACCTCCAAAATTCAAAATGAGAATTAAAAGCCAGATGGTCCTAGCTCAGACACTGCAGCCCTTTGGACTAACCTCTGCTCAGACATGAGAAATCATCTCCCACACTTATAGTCAATAAGGATTCTGGAGTTTAAGCACAGCTGGCTATATGCAGTGAGGTCCTATGTCCAAGAAAAGAAAAAGAAACCATCCATCTCTCTTTTGCATGGACCTACTTTAACCTTAATAGGGACCCACTCTGTTAAATGGAGCACCTTCCCTTTCTAACTCACTTGTATAACCCGCTAGAATTGTGAGCAAGGTATATTCCTCTGGCCAGAAGAATAGGATCTAATTTTTCTCCCAAGGATCAGCTACTGAGACTGAGCAAATGGAAGATATGAACTATGGACACTTCAGAGTAATGCCACATTTCAATGCAAAACACAGACATTCGCAAGTCTAGCAGTAACAAGGACAACAAATTTCTGAGACCCATCACTTGTTTCATTTCCAACCCAGCTTTTAAAGACATAAACTCATATCTTTTATCAACATCTGTTCCCTCAAACCCCTATCCTAGTGTGGTCCAGTCCCCAGAATCCCCAGTCTAACCTCAACCCTAATCCCAACGTTTAAATCCCTACATAAGCTCACTCACATAAGACCATACTGTGAGCTAGGAGACTGGTCTACTAGTAGGGTGCTGGCCTAAGGTGAATGAAGCCCTGGGTTTGATTCCTCTGTACCACATAGATAGAAAAAGCCAGAAGTGATGCTGTGGCTGAAGTGGTATAGTGCTACCCTGAAGAAAGCTCAAGGATAGGTCTCAGGACTGTGAAAAAAACCCGAAACACCAAAAAGACATATTGTGACAATAAAATAAATTCATAGTTTACTTCAAACAGGAAGAAGCTTGATTCAGAACTTCTGCATTTGATCACATGTATCTTTCTTTCTGAGCAAAACTAAGACACTAAACAAAGCAAGTGACAAGCAGGCCTGAAAGAAGGTTAACAACTGGAGTGAGTTCTGTAAAACATTCTGATTATTGTTGAGGCGCATAAGAAAAAGGACTTGAAAGCTGAGTACAAGGCCTGAGTCTAAGCATTCAAACATTGCATGTAACAGCTGGAGTCCAGGACACATCACCAGAGAATAAGAAGAGAAAGGAACCGTAAGAGCTCTGCTGAAAATTTTCTCTTAAGAGAACCAGCACGCACATGTAACAAAACAAACCAAAGCCAGGAAGAAATAAACCCCACAACCTTGCAGAAACAAAATAAAAGGAAACAGAAAGCCCTCCTTTCTCATGGTTTTAGTCAAGTGGTGTGGGGGAGGACAAATTGCACAGTTCGGCTGTTCCTAAGGCAAGCATAGTCCTTAATTATTGGTAGTAATTAATTTTATTAGATATTTACAGTTAATTATTGTCAACTTGTTGTGTGATCAATTGTTTCCCTGCTCTTAATATTGTGAAAAAACATGGCCCCCTTGAAGCAAATGGCAAGGGAGAAGTTACATTAATCTTCCCAAGTGAAAAAGAGCTCACACTGTGCTTAGCAGTACAAATGAATCAAGCAAGTCTGTTGCAAGACTGCATGTCTATACCAGAAGTTGGACAATGTATGGGAAAAAGGCAATCAGACATTTTCAGCATTTGAGATAAATAGCATAAAATAAGATCGAGTGTGAATAAGCAGTATTAAACTTTAGGTCAGCAAAGCTCCAGGATCTCCTAGGAAACCACAGACCGAAGTCCCTTGATTTATCTAAAGCAAATTGTAGCTGAGGATGTGGCTCTGCTGGCAAGCAGTGTTCGAATTGTGTTCCTGCAAATAAAAGATAACAATCAAGGTAAGAGAAACCAGGTGAGGAATTTAAATGTATAAAAAAGCAAGTAATGAACAACAGAACAGAGGTATTTTTGGTAAGGTCCTTTAAAATATAAAGCAGTCATTGATACCAAGAACACACTTTAAAGAGAGTGATACATTACTGTTTTTAAAAGCAAATACTCAAGGAGAGGGGTCCAAAGTGTGCAGCCCCAAAAGCTAGGAGAATTTGAAAGACTGGCATTCCTTTGACAATTTTGAGAAAGATCTGAAACAGTGGAGCTAGAAACCACTCTTGCAAAGGATTGCCTTCCCTTCTGGGAAGGAGGAAATCAGGCTGGGCAAGGCATAGCAGCAGAATCTGAGGGACCCCTTGAAATGTAACATTCCTGGTCATTTGCAGGAAGTTTGTGTAAGTACCTGCTTTCTGCAGGATGGGCTCCTGGGGTTGGCTAGAACAGGTTGCCAGACAGCTCTGTTTCTTCTCTGTTGGCTGAACTGTGCAGGGTTTCAGAAATACCTTCTAGGGTTCTTTCCTGACCACCTTTGGACAAGCAGGCCTCTCTCCTCCTTTATCCTGCACTATTACTTCACCCTGCAGAATTACTCGGAAAGCCAAGCAGTATCCCATGTGTTTAGTCCGTGTGAGGAAAAGCAGTAACAAAACCATCAGTTTCCGTCTGACCTCAATGGTCACAGGAACGCTGTCTGTGTACCCTCGTCCTTCTTGCACCCAGTCCTAGTTCCCATGAGGCTATAGGGTTCGCACCCCAGGGTCTTGTCTGCTGCAAGTCTGATCATTCAGCTTCGCCTGAGATGGAGGGCTCAGGCCGGAAGGGAAGAAGAGGACCTAAGTGACCACAGGACTCTGAAAGGGAGGGAGGCTTGGATGTAGGCCCCACAGGCACAGCGTGCAAGCGGAATGCCTTCAGGGTTGGCAGCGGGAGAAAGAGGGGGTTGGGGAAGCGGGAAGTCGGCCCCATCTTGGGACGGTAGAAGAAGGGTGGAGAAGGGGAGGCGCTGGGAGGCACAGGGGGAAGGGAGGGGAGAGGAAGTGGAAGCTCAGAGCCACCTTGGGTGGGGAGGGCAGGGGAGGCTAGGGGCCACCCGGGGAAGGACGACGGGAGAAGAGAAGAAAGCTGGAAACCACCGTGGGAAGGGAGGGGAGGAGAGGTGCAAGTTCTGAGCCAGCTTGGATGGGTAAGTGAGCAGGGGAAGGGGAAGGAGAGGGCTGTGTGTTATCCTGGGAAGGGAGGGGAGGAGAGGAGGAACCCGGGAGCCACCTTGGGAAGGGAGGGGCTGACAGGGGAGCCCGGGGCCCTTCCCTCCCCTGTGGGGCTGGTAGAAGGCAGCAAAGGTGGAAATCCTGGTGCGGAGCGGATAAACGTGGAGGTGTCCCAGGAGGAAGAGCTGATGTGTGGAGTGTGGCCCGGTTCTTTGGCACGGGTGGTGAGGGCCCTTTGTCTGCGGGTCTGGGACTTTCCCTGGAGCAGGACTGGCTGTGGAGGCCGGAGAGGGGGCGGGGCGGGGATGGGCACAGGAGGGCCTGGGCAAGGGGGGTGGGAAAGGTGGGCTGGGGAGGGGCGGGGCCTTGTGGGCCTGACCTGAGGCCTGACCTGCGCATGCGCAGAAGCAGGGTCATGCTCCCCGAGGCACAGGAGGGCCTGGGGCAAGGGGGGGTGGGAAAGGTGGGCTGGGGAGGGGCGGGGCCTTGTGGGCCTGGCCTGGCATGAGAACTGAGTTGCGCATGCGCAGGAGCAGGGTCATGACCCCCAGGCAGCGGAAGCCAGGCCAACTGCCACTGTTGCTCCCGTGTCTCTTAAGCTTGCCGCCCACCACACAGTTCCAGGAACCGGTGTTCGTGTTGGGAGCTCGTGGCCACCTGCCGAGAGCGCTTCCAGTCTCCCCCACCCACCATGCCGAAAAATAAAGGTAATGCGGCTAGTTCCGGGCCGGCTCGTCCGTCTCGTGTGCGGGCCTTGAACCTCCTTAGGCCCGAGACAGCCAGTTCTCCTTCCGGCTTGACTGCTGCTTCTGACTGGGCTTGGGCGGAGGCCCCGGGACGATTGGCCCATTTCCGAGTGTGGTCGTTTGGGTGCAGCCGGCGTCCTCCTGTGTAGGTCTCCTGGGCAAGAATGCAGGATTTTGCCTCCGACTGAGGGCGGACTGCACCTCAGGCCCGCTGGGAGCCGCCCGGGCCTGGCCCGTGGGGCGCCGGGCCTTCCGGGAACTCTCTGGAAGTCGTTCTCAACCTGAAGGCCTGCTTGGCGTCTGTGCCTCAGACGCATAGATGGTTAGCAATATGGCAGGAAACTTCCAGCCGAGCCCTGGGTGGGGCCTTGACCCACCCTCGCCCGACACCCATCCTGTGTGGGTTTATCTCTAGCAAAGTTTTCTGAGGTCAGCCCTTCATACAGTACAGTAAGATTTTCACATTCGGAGCACTGTGGCATACTTAGCCAGGTTTTTCCTGCCTTTCCCAGCACTGGATAGTGTGCGACTAAGACCAGCAGGGTCCTTTGTTTTCTCCACCGAAAAGCCCACGGATTCGATTTAAGCACTGCCAACACGTGGGCATCGACTGAACTTCCTCTTGTAGACAGACCTAACGCGTGGGGTCCTGTGAATTATCCCGATCGTTTCGTGAACATTTAAATACCAAAAAGGGTGATTTTTTATGTGTGTTTTTTTCTTAACGGGACAGAGCCTTCCTTCACAACCCGGAACAAGTCTTCCATGTTCATGCTCTTGAGCCCAGAGCTGTGTACGCTCTTGGTGTTTGACAGCTGGCTGCAGAAATGCCACTTCATTTCTCCCTAGACCTGTTAAGACGTGCCGTGTTCCACCACTTCCAAATAAGGCCCCCAGTCCTATGCGTCCTGGTTCAGTGCGGTATCCCAAAGGCATGCCATTGCCACTCTGCTGTTTCCAAACCAGTGGGCAGATCACATATTAGGTTTTTATTTAAGGTACACTAAAAACATGCATGCAATAAAAGGAACTCCTGGAACTCCCAATCACAGAAAAGGATAAATTACACCGGAGCCATTGTGTACCCGTTCCACATCCCTTCCCTTTTCCTCTCTGTATGTACAGCCATCCGGAGTAGTTGTAACGATGCTTAAAAAGTAGATAAAGTGCGACCGTTAATTCTCTCATTTACTTTTACTAATCAGGTAAAGGAGGTAAAAACAGGCGCAGAGGTAAGAATGAGAATGAATCTCAGAAAAGAGAGTTGGTCTTTAAAGAGGCTGGACAAGGTAAGTAAGTCTTTTAGAGTTAGGCTTCTCTTATTAATGATACCTTTGTAGATGTTTAGCCTCAAAGGATCTTCTTTAAAACATAGCAAACTTGGAGTAGTGACATTCGAACTGCGTGATAGTCCTTTGTTCAGGCAGGTGGGAATCTTTTCATTAGTGATCCTCTATTTCCTGGATACTAGGGTAGTAAGGAGTAGCAACACAGTGTTTTTTTCTTGAGATGGAAGGAATCTTACTGTATTTTTGTTTAATTTGTATCATCTGCAGCAGCACCATGATTATCACGTGCTCCTCCTCCTTATTGCCTCCTGTGTAATGGAGAGGCACACGTTTGTCTTGAGCTGGAAAGGGCTCGTTAACTTTTTTTTGTCCAGGCTGGTCTCAAAACTGTACATGGGTGATCCTCCTGATATCCACCTCTTTGGCAGCTGATTTATGGACAAATTCCTACCGCAGCCCAGTATGAAACTGTTTACAAACCGAATGTAGATGAGATCTGAATTGAGTGACTGTGCTTGATGAGAGGCACTGTACAACTGGGAGCCATATCCCTAGTCCTTTACTTTCAGTAAGGTAGAATCTTTCTGTAATTTTTTCTCTCTCATTTGTTGTTTTTCTCTTATTACTATCATTGTCATTATATTACTATTATAGTTGTCAAGGCTCCTCCTTCTTCTTATTGCCTCCTGTGAAACTGGGTCGTAAGGAGAAGTACCCATTTTTCTTCAGATGGAAGGGAGGCTTGCTGACACTTCACCATTCTCTGCTCCAACTAATCTCTGTCTCTTTGCTGGCTTGTTTATGGGGAAATTCTTACCACACCAGGCACGAAACAGATATTAATCCCAATTTCTGATCAGTTGTCCATGTTTACATTTTGTATTTTTTCAGTATTCATCCAGAAATTTTATATAAAACTTCGGTACGGAGTGTAAAGTTTGGTATGGAAATTCCTCCTGCGCTGTTCTTTCTGCTAAGAAGCATTTTTGCTATACGGGGTCTTTTATTATTCCATATGAAATTTTGGATTGCCTCTTCTATTTCTGAAAGTATGTTTTTAAGAGTTGGTTTAACATACTCACATTTATACAAGTTGCACGGAGAACAAAAAAACTAAGTCTGGAAACCATTAACTTGAATATACAAAGCTATAGTGTTCTTATGAACTAAAAACAGGCCATTTTGCAATGTATGCCCGTATCAAAACACAAGTACTAATCCTAAGCAGTCACACAAGACTTAAGCCACATTTATTTGCACATGTATTGTAATGGCAACAAATACTCCATACAGATTTATGAAACTCCAAAGTTATCACTTGGTACGCTTGCGTGTTATTTTGCTTACTTACATAGTCAAGGCTTCCATACAGTGGTTCCTTGAACAAAACTTCTCTAAAACACATATTGGCATGTTTCATTTAGAGCCAACAGAAATGTTAAGACAAGACCACAAATTCAAAATCCAAGTTTAGAAGATTTCTTAGAAAGAAGTGACCGTTAGTTTAACAGATTGCATATACTGTTAGCACAGAGGTAACATCAAAGACAGAAGTACAATGCTCCCATCATCAGGAAAATGACAACCAAAATAGGAAAATGCTTAGATGAACAAGGGAGATCAGAAAAATAGTAAATGATTATAAAGCTGCAAAGACCTGAGAGCTAAAGCCAAGTAAGTGAGGAAGTCTCCAGAAACATCCTAAGCCTATTCAGTATCTAGAGGTAAAAACTGAAAATGATTATACAAGGGTCAAAAAGGCATCTCAAAAGTAATGAAATGAACATTTATTCCTAAAACCATTGTATGATACAGAATTAGAAGGGAACAGACTTAAAAGATTTACCTATTAAGATATACAGATTCTTACTGAAGCCTATAGGATATTTAGAAAAGATGACAAGAGATGTTAATCTTTTTATTATTATTTTTACATATTCCGGAACATCGCATAATTTTGATAAATAACTCCTACAAAATTATGCAAAAAGTACAAGAATGTCTGGTAAACAAACAGTCTGTGTTTTCCAAAAAGATTTTTTACAACCTGCAATTCTCAAGGCAGCATCCTCCTTACAAGGAAAGGTAATCCTTTAACTCAAGAAATCTTCTGCTGCAAAGAATAGGCTAGGAAAGCCTGGCTTCTTCCGTTAACACCTTTTGTCCTTCCCGTCTGATTTTCGGTCTCTCTCACTTCTTGAAGATCTTTTGCCCGGTCGACTACCCTCTGATATAGATCTCTTTCTGTCAGACCTGGAATTCTTATCCTTCAATCTTCTTGTGCCTATGCCACTACCACCTTTGGAAGATTTGTGACTTCTCTCTAATCCTGACGTATCCATTCGCTTTGGATCCATGCTCCTACAATGCTTTCTGTCTCTATTGTGTCCCTGGCCCCTAGTTTGACTTCTATTCTCATTACTACTAGTAGTACTGCTGCTCCTATCTTGGCTACTATCACTTGTGCTGGAGCTACTACCAGAACTGCTTCGACTACTACGCTGCCACTGCTAGAACTGCTTCCGCTGCTGCTACTGGTTGAACTGCTACTAGAACTGCTACTACTGCTGTTGCTTCAGCTTGTACTCTGGAGTGCGCTCTTAAACTGGTTCCACTACTGGCACTTCAGAGAGCTGTACGGGCTCAACAGCAAACTCTTTCCTCTCAGGTAGTTGATTCTTTTGTTCCTGAATAACCTGAGCTGAAACAGCTAATGGCAAAGTCTCAGGCTGAGAAAGAGGCTGGGGTTGATGAACTTGATGGGGCTGAGACTGCGCCTGGGTTAGAGGGAGGGCCTAAGGCTGAGCCACAGGCTCAGGCTCGGGTTCAGATTCTTTTTCAAATGCTTTTTCCTCAGGTTCCTTCTCCACTTCTATAACACTAACATTGTCTTTTGCAGGAGAAAGACACTTATATTCTTTATCTGGCTCAACTTCAGATTCCATCTCTGGCTCCAATTCTTTGCTAGCTTTATTTTCTGAAGGCTCTATGCTTTCAACTTGATTAGTTTCCATCACTTTCTGCTCAGCAATTACACTTTGGACATTCTCAACCATCTCTAGCACATCCATAACTTCTTCAGGCTGACTATCCTGTTGTTTGTCACTTTCCTTTGCCTCTGCTTCCTCCTCCAACTTAATCTTCATTTCCTGTTTTTGCTCCTCCTCCTCCTGTTCTTTCTCTGCATCACTATGCACTATGCCTACTTTCTTTGCCTCTTCTGCCTCCTTTATTTCTACATCATTGTGCTGATTACCTGTCTCCTCCAACTCTTCCTCTGGCTGTGCCACCTTACCTTCTTCTTGTTCCCGCTTCTGTTCTTCATTATGTAGCAGCTGATGCTCTTTTTCTTTCATGGTGTGCCTTCTAGGCCTATTTGTTCTGCAGATTTGAGCATCTACCTTCAAATAACGCATTCATTTGTCTCTGTGATTCTTCTATTAGATTCGGGGTATCTGGACACATTCTTCCAGGAATATAGAACATACTTAATTACCTTGGCATTATGTTCATTGCATTCTTCTTGCAGCTGCGGAAGCCCAACCTTCCAAAAGCCACCGTTCTGTCTGTTTTACACATCTCTCTTCAAATAGTTCTCTCCTCTCATTTTCAACTTGCTTTCTCTCTTCTTCTGCCTGAACTTTAAGTTTTTGTTCAATTTCCTGACGTCTGTTTTGCCTTTCAGTAGTAACAGTAGATTCTTGTTTAAATTTCTGAAGAGTACCCAACAACAAGCCAAATATTCATCGATACCTCTGCTTTCCCTTTACATCCATATTTTGATCCTGGATAAGGAGGTCTCTGTGTGTGTGTTCTTCGGAGGTAGCTACAGCTGAAGACTGTAGTGCCAGCTTATTGACATCCTCCTCCTCTGGGTTGCTCTCTTGGTATGATTCTCTTCCTGTCCAACGCTCCCCACCCAGCCTACCGACTGCCCCTTCAAGTCTCTCTGTTTGGCTAGGGGTCCTCCTCCACTATCAGAGAATCCACGCTTCAGCAATAAACTACCACGTCCTCTACCTCCAGAAAGGGCCAGCTGTTCGGCTTGCATGGGTCTCACGTCATTTGGATCTCACCCCGTGAGCTTGCGGATGTTTTCATCTACATTGTTTAGGCTCTCTTTGGCCTTTTCTAGCTGTTCCTGCAAAGTTCTCACTGTGACCACCATCTTCTGAAATGTTCACGTTTTTCAATCACATGAAACATGCTTTTCTATCACCGAAGGCCTTTCTATATTTGCCTTTGAATTTCTTATTTGTGTAAGATGTGGAACTTAAGAGCAAACTTTCATACTTTCCTTTTTTGTTGCCAAATGCTGGAAATGTTTGGAGCACATGTATATTCAGTAGCTATCAGAAAAGAATCTCACTGCTGTGTAGACAGCCTTTTCGTGTGTCAGATTTTCTCTAGATTAACTCTGCTATGGAGTGTTGTGTAGGTTCTCTTACATTTTATTTCCCTTTCCTACTCTCCTTTTTTTTTTGCCAGTCCAGGGCTTTGACCTAAAGCCCTGAGCACTTGGGGTTTCTCAAGGCTAAATCTCTACCACTTGAGCCACTGCTCCACTTCTGTGTTTTTCCTATGTATGTGGTACCAAGGACTCAAACCCGGGTCTTTGAGTGTGCAAGCACTCGACCCCTAGGCCAGACACTTAGCCCCTCCTACCCCACTTTTATTCTTTTCCCACAAGATGTCCATGGCTTCTGTTCTTAACAGTATCCTTCGTAAGAACATTGGGATGGTTTGAGGAATACTTGAACTCAACATCTGACATTTTACCTCTGAACAGTGTTTTTATCTTATAGATTATTTGATAGTGTAAACGTAGGACTTACTAATAATGAAGCCGTTTGTTTTAGCTTTCTCTGAGGCAAGGGAGTGATACTAGTATGTATAAATGTATGTACATATATATGTATTACACCGGTCCTGGGTCTTGAACTCAGACCAATGTTGAATTTTATCCCAACTTCAGAGTATGCACAAGTTCTCAAAATGTTGGGAAACGGACGATTAGAAGCAATGTGTTTTGATGGCATAAGGAGGCTATGTCATATCAGAGGAAAGTTGAGGAAAAAGGTACGGTATGGATTTTTCTTTACTTCATGGATTCGTTTTGTTGTTGAGGGTGGTGGTAGTACTGGCCTTTGAACTCAGGTTCTCTAGCCCATCCCCTTGTTGTGCTGTAATATGGGTTTGCTATAAAAATAATTGGTTTTAAAAGCTAAGTAAGGGGTGATATTGTCCAAAAAGGGAAATGTATTCAATACCTGACTTATACAGTGGTAACCTCTCTGTATAGCACCTTCATATTAACAACAAAATAACACAAAAGTAATTTCTTTTAAAGTAAGAAGAGATTTTTTTTGTGGAACTCTCAAAACTCTCTGGAAAAAGAGTGATGTGCATTATGATATAGAAAGTAAAATAAGATCCTTGATCACTCTCATTTTCCCCACCTCTATTGTATTTGGCTAGAAAGATTCATTATGCATATAACACTGAGGAAACAAATAAAATGAATCTATAAAACAAGCGGTCTCGATTGAATTAACTGTTGGTTGTAGTAAGGAATAAAAAAATGTAGGAATTATTTCAGATGGAAAGAGACTACAGGGTGTACTAAAGAAGTCAGTGTTCATTTTTTCAGTTCCTGGAAATGAATGTGGTATTAGACAATTCTGAATCAGATATATTAAAAAATAGATTGCAACATTAGACTGGTTTATAAATTACATTATGTGTAGGAGATGCATATATATATGTGAAACATATGTACATATCAGCCCTATATATCCTAGGATGGACTACATGTATATATATATATGCCACATGATAGACGCTTTATGTCTAATCATCTATCTGACATACATATGTGATACACACACTTGAGTCTGTGAGTTCCTTCTTCTCCAACTTACTGGCGCTTATTTGTAGGAGCTATCTTACTTTATTTGAATTGCTGTACTATAGGAGAATAAGCCTGTGTGGGTGGCTTTTAAAGAAAAGCAGTATTTATTATAGTGTATGAGACTATTACCATTGGTGGTGGAGCATGTATGGTGAAGACTTGCTAACTGAATCTTAGTTGAGTGATGACATGTTGAAATGACCAAAGTGTTTTCTGGACCTTTTTTTTTTTGGTATGGGCACAAATTTTGATTCATCATGATTCACCAGAATTAAACTCCTCCCCATTATGTATTTATTTATTTTTAATTTAATTTTGGTGCCAGTAGTGGGACTTGAACCCAGGGCTTTGCTGAAGGCTTAGCATTCTACCCCTTGAGTGACAGATCTGTTTCTAGCTTTGTGGTGGTAAATTGGAGCTAAAAGCATCATGGACTTTCCTACCCATGCTGGCTTTGAACTTCAGTCCTCCTAAGTAGCTGGGATTGCAGTCACGAGTCACTGACCTTAGGTCGAGGTAAGGATTGTTAATGTAAGCATTTTGCAACACACTGTTCTGCCAATGACAGGACCTACATTTCTGTAAGATGGAGGGTAGAGGTTTGGTTTCAATGGGTAATTCTTGTTTATTTGGATAACAAACTATCATCACTAACAGTTGTGGTACTTGGTCTCATTTTTTGTTAAAGAATAATTTTTCTGCCAAGGATTTGAAGTAAATTTGGCATATGTCATGCGAGGCTTCACGTATGACTATCAGGACATCTTACATTTTTTGCTTTATTATGTCTTCCCCCTTTATTTTCTGCGATGAGGTTTGAGCCCAGGGACTGTGCATAGGAGGAAAGTTATGTTTGCACAATGAGCTACACCTCTAATTTTAGTGGGTTAATTCTTTTTTAAAGCAGTTATATACTGTGTGAAAGACAATGTCTCATTGTAACAGGAAAGTGCTGTATGACCAAAGGTGGACTTGAACTTGTGGTCCTGGTTGTGTTGGCTTTCTGCAGCACCTTTTCATCTTCCAGTTGTTGATGTGTACTTTGCCCAAAATAGACGAATAATAATGACTGGTATATCCAACACTGCTATTTATTATTTGTGTTAATATGCAATAAATTGCCTTTTACAGGTTTGGATAAATGCCTCAGACATTATACTGGTTGGTCTGCGAGACTATCAGGTAAAAATTCCTGTGTCTTTATTACTTAGTAACAGAATTAGCATCTGTGATCAATTCCAGGCCCTGTCTCTTCTCCTCATGCTGATATTTATTAAGAGCTAGTTGAATTTGAAGACACAGGATTATTTTTATCCACAAGGGTTTCCAAAGTGGCTATTCAGACACGCGTGTTTTTGTGGGAAAATGTTTTTTGTTTCTTTTAAATAGTACATGCAGTTAATAATCCTAGTAGGTCTAGATAAATATCATCATTTATTTGAAAGTTCTGTGTTAAGCATCAGTCAGTGATAAAAGACTGGTGTTGGCTGAATTTCCCATTGCTGTTATCATATCTGTTGTCTTTACTGCTGTTTAAATTACCTTCTCTAAATAGAAATTGGCAGTTTATGGTGATATTTCCAATGAGTGGATTAATTTTACAGACAAGTTGGTCTTTCTCACAGCTTTGCAATGTTATTAGTGCATATTGATTATATGTGGGAGGTTTCATTGGGACATTTCCATTTGTACATACTATGTATGCTGATCATATTCACCTCCCTACTTTCTCTTTATTACATGAGCTTTTTGTCTTCTTTCTTTGCAGTGTTTTAAAAATGAATTTTTATTGATCTTTGAATACATACACACCTTAAACCTCTGTTTCACTAGAGGCCCAAGTCATGTTCTATCCATTTTTTTTCTTTGGGTGCCAGTCCTAGGATATGAACAAACTGTTGGGTTTAATGGGGATCTCAGGATTTGGCCCCCTGTGTGCTTTGACTTGTAGACTATACTGATCCTCTTGCTTCAATCTCCTGAGTAACTGCTGCTATACACAGAGAGCATTTCACTGGCTCAGGCTCATTATTTACTGGGCTTAGAAATCCAAATCTGGGAACTTTACACAGTTGAGGAAATCACAAGTTTGGGGCTGGGAACATGGTTCATGACTACACAAAGCAGTAAAATTATAAAAATGTTACAGTGTTTTCATGAACATTGAGACATGCATGCAAACTATTAACTGTTTGCTATAAATTGAAAATGTCTACTAAAATAAATGGCAGAGTCCTCTATAAGTTTCAAACTTAAGAAGTATATTTGAGGCTGGGAGTTTGGCCTAGTGGTAGATTGCTTGCCTAGCATGCAAAGACCCGGGTTGGATTCCTCAGTATCACATACATAGAAAAAGGACAGAAGTGGTGCAGAGGCTCAAGTGGTGGAGTGCTAGCCTTGAGAAAGTCCAAGGACAGTGCTCAGGCCCTGAGCTCAAGCCCAGGACTGGCAAAAAAAAGTGTATTTGATTATTTGATTTTCACCAGTTTAAAAGAAATACAACTATGTAAGAAAGTATCACTACTAGAAGTAGTAGTTTTGTTTTGCTATTGCTCAGTAGAATACTCTGTAGATGTTTGTTATCTCCTCTTGGTTTTAATGCCCAATTCCTTTATTTCTTTTGATCATTTGTCCAATTATAATTGTCATTGAAAACAAAATATTCAAATCAGTATCCCCCCAGAATTTTTTAACTGTACAACTCATCCCCAGCCCCCATGTTTTCTTTTGTTTGTTTGTTTTGTTTTTGCCAGTCTTTTGGCTTAATCTCAGGGCCTGCGCACTGGAGCCACAGCACCATTTCTGGCATTTTTCTGTGTACTGTGGAATTGATCCTGGGTCTTGGTGCATGCTAGGCAAGCATTCTACCACTAGGCTAAACTCCTGACCCTACAATTCCACCCGTTTAAAAAAAACACAATAGAAATATATTTCGTTGGTACTTTCCACTTATGGACACAGCAGTCTCATCAACATCTTAACATTTCTTAACATTTTTTTAATACATTTACTCTAATTCTTTCTGAAGTTTTTGCCAGTCCTGGGCTCAAGCTCAGGGCCTGTGCACTGTCCTTGGACTTTCCCAAGCCTAGAGGTCTACCACTTCAGACCCAGCACCACGTCTGGGTTTTTAATCTATGTATGTGGTACCACGGAATCGAACCCAGGTCTTGTGCATGCTAGGCAAGCACTGTACCACTAGGCCAAACTCCCGGCCCCTAGTTTTTAAAATTTTAACTTTATTAAAACGTGGTAGATCCAGTGTCTTACTCCTTCTAGTGGCTGAAATTTTTCCTGTTGTTGTCCGTAATTCCCAAAGTGACTCTTCCACTTTCCTAACAACTTTCCTTTTTTGTGACCCTTTCCATATCCTGAGAATGACAGAACATAGGGCAAAAGACCAATGCATTTTAAGACCATTCTATAGCTGTTTGCTGGATTCAAAGCAGGGGTCAGGGCAAAAACACACTTATACTCTCAGACTTCAAAGCAAATAAGGAAGCAGTAAAACACCCTTGAACTTGGTGTTGTGCACTGATTGAGTTGTCTCCAGTCAGTTTTCAATGGTTGGTTTGACCAAAAAACAACACTGCTGTTTTGCAGTCTTCCGGTCAACAAACAGCGTTAAATAATAAATAAAATGTGAAGCTTTTTCTGTTTTGTTTTTATGAAGATTGAAAGTGCAGTAATCCTTTGCATGTTATGACTTACCATAAGTATGTAACATACTTCTTTCCAGAGAATTTAATCCCAGAGAATATTTTTTCAGTCATGGGGCTTGAACTCTGGTCCTGGCCACTGTCCTTCCGCTCTTCCGCTCAAGCCTCCGGTCCTATCCCTTGAGCCACAGGGCCACTTCCAGTTTTCCAGTGGTTAATTGGTGATAAGTCTTATGGGGCTTCAGTGCCTGCGCTGGCAATCCTCAGATCTCAGCTTCCTGAGTAGCTAGGATTAGGCTGGTTAGCTATCTAGCCTGGCCAGCTGAGCTTTATATTAAGGCCTGTCATTGAAGAAACAACTGATAATATTTGTTATAAGAACTTTCAAGGCTGTTTGTTTATTCCTAAGGATAACAAAGCTGATGTGATTTTAAAGTATAATGCTGATGAAGCTAGAAATCTGAAGGCATATGGAGAACTTCCAGAACATGGTAATTTTCCATTCTTCTTTTACAATGTTATGTGTTGTTATTGTGTGTAAGGGTTTAGGTGAACAAGTTGTCATAAAATTATGTCTGTTTACATTGCCAGTATATTAGAAAGAAATAGTAGGGCTTGCCTGCAAACTTTTTTTTTTTTTTGCTTTTCGTTTTTGTTCGTTTCGAGCCAGTCCTGGGCTTTGAGTTCAAAGTTTGGACTCTGCCAATGAGCTTTTTTTCTCCAGACTAGCATTCTACCCATTGAGCCACAGATTCATTTCCATTTATTGAGTAGTTTATAGGATCAGGGATCAGATGAACATCCCTGCCTGGGCTGTCTTCAAACTGTGATTCTCAGATCTCTTGTCTCCTGAGTAGACTTATAGGCATGTGGCACTACTCCACAGCCCTCAGAAACAATATTTGTGGAGGAATTTGTGAGTTTGTAAGCTCCTAATGTTTATGTATCAAGGGAATAATATACATATACATACTCTATGATATACATGTTAACATACATACATTATAATATCTAGGGAATCATATATACATGACAATATATTAGTGTATATAATATGTATGTAATACATATACATAATTGTAATAAAATAGGTATATAGTATATAAATATGTACATGTGTATATGTGTCTGGCTGTCTGACTGTGTGTTGTGTTGCAAATATGCAGAGAGAAGGCTTTTCCTCTTCTGTTCCAGTTGGTACTATTGGGATTTGCTTACCTAGTACCTCTAGGTTCCTAGAAAGGTACTCTACCACTTGAGTGAAATCTCCAGTGGGTATTTTTTTTCAGGGAAGCTGTTAACATTTTTTAAGAGACTAAACTAATACCGAGATCCTTCTACCTGTTGATTCTCTTGTAAGATGAGACCAAAGGCATGCACAACTACATCCGGTTTGTTAGTTAAATTGAGATTTGCCAACTATTTCCCTAGGTTGGATTTGAACCATGATTCTTTCTATCAACAAATAACTGAGATTATATATATGAGCCTAAATAACTAAATAACTTTCTGTCCGCAAATAGCAAATAGATTGTAGGGGTGATCCATGCATCTGGGTGGTTTCTTGTGGCTAGCAGTTGAGCCACAAATTTTGGTGCCTCATAATGAGCTTGCTTGCTCACAGCTGGTGCTCTGCTATTTAAGTCTTGCCTGTCTAGCCTTGTTTTACTAGTTCATTGGAACTGTAGTGTTATGAACTTCTTTTGCTTGAGTTGGTCTTGAGCTGCTATCCACTGTAATCTCCCAGCCTAGGAATACAAGAATGAACCCCTAGTATCAGAACTCCAACTTTTCTTTTGAAATAGGATCTTAATATTTTTGCATGTGTACATTTCTGTGTATATGTCATGTGTCTTACTGTCTCTCTTCCTGCCTGACCTAAGGGCTTGAACTCAGAGCTGGTTGTTGTGCTCAGGGCTAATACTCTACCCCTTGAACTCTACCACTTGACTGCCTGCTATTTTGTGTGGTTAACTAAAGATAAGAGAGTGAGAGACTTTCTGGCTGACACTGAACTGTGATCCTCAGATCTCAGTCTTCTGAGTATTCCAGGATTACAGGTATGAGGCAGCATCCCCTAGATGAGTGCTTATTTTTGTAGGAAATGAAGTTCATATGGTCTTGACATTGTTCTATATAGGAGTGTTTTTGAGGTACTTGTTGGGTTTTGCCCTGCTGGAGATGGCACCTAGAATGGTAAACAATTTTGAGCTGCTTTGTATTCCTCTACTGATTTAACACTTTACTTCCCTCATGGATATTTCTGTAGGGAAAACCAGTATAAATATATACACACTTGTGTGTATGTGTGTGTGTACAGATATATATATATATATATATATATATACGCAGAATTATGTATATATATGCATACAGATCCATTTTCTAAAGTGGGCAGTTTTAAAAATACTTTGCTTATATGAAGAATGTATTGTTACTTTTAGCTAAAATCAATGAATCTGACACATTTGGTCCTGGAGAGGATGATGAAGTCCAGTTTGATGATATTGGTGATGATGATGAAGACCTAGATGATGTAAGTAGACATTTATACAATTTTATCTATAAGAAAAACATTTTCCTGGATCACATTCATACATACATACATACATACATACATACATACATACATACATACGTGTATATTTGATTATGGAGCACTTTTGATCAAGGCTAGTTCTCGGCCATGTTGAGTCACAACTCAAGTTCCAATTTCTGGTGGTTAATAGCAGATAACAGTCTTATTGAATTCCTGTCCAGCCTGGTTTTGAACCAATCCTCAGGTCTCAGCCTCATGAATACCTAGGATTTCAGGCATGAGCCACCAGCGTCCACCAACACAACAATTTTTAACAAAAGAATGTCCTCTGTTTAAAGTTAAGGGCATGTTTTGATACTTGTTCATAAATTGTAAATTTGGGATTGTTCAGAATTAGTTACTCAATTTGTTTATGTTTGAAACACATTTGGATGCTTTCTTTTTGTAGCAACATATATGGCTTTTGGTACAAGGCATTTCTATAAGCTTAACTTGTTTAAGTAAGAGCATCTAGAGGGGTGGGCACATATCTGTAATGCTAGCTGTTCAGGAGCTAAGATCTGAGGGTCATGGCATGGAGAAACTTATTTCCATTTGTCCCCCCAAAATGCCAGAAGTAGAGCTGTGGGCAAAACATCTCAGGGAAAGTGCCTACATCTTGAGTTCAAGCCCCCCAACTGACTCATGCAAACAAAACAATACCTAGAGAACCTAGAGATGGCTTAGAAAGGAAGGAAGAAAGGAATGAAGAGAGAGAAAGGCAGAGAGACAGAGAGACCGAGACAGAGAGAGAGAGGGAGAGAAAAAGGGAGCGAGAGAGAGAAAAGCATAGCAGCTTTGAAACCATACCTTCCTTTAGGGCTATTAGACTTAGAGTTACTAAAGGTATTAGTGAAATTGCAGTGTACTCTAAAGCGTTGTTAGGGACAAGCATGGAGATTCCATCATTTCATTGGTCAGAATAAATTCTGGATTTGCATGTATACATAGATATTTGTATGTACATTTGTGTACATATATGGGTGTGTTTATATAGATAGAGACACAATATACAGCCATATATGTAAGGTCCATTCAGAAAATAAATCCATTATAATGGTAAGCAAACAGCACTCGGCACATAACTACACTTTACCCTTCATGGCCATAGCTGTAAAATATTACAAGCAAAATTCTTTTTTATTCTTAACACCACACTACGTATAGTATATATGTTACATGTATCAGTATATGAATTCATAGAAGCAATTGGGATTATAGTGTAGCTTCTACAATTTTATCAGCCTCTTTTTAAATATACCTCTATTGGAAATCAACTTACGTAAATGGTTTTGAAGAAAATTGACCCAGTAATAGGTTTTGATATCTCAGTTCTGGAACAAAATTCCCTTATATTGACAGTTTGCTGAGATGAAACTGTGCCTGATAGTTTTGAAAAACTCTTACGTTCAACATGGTTGCCAGAGGTTTCAAAAATTGTATAGGGTAGTCTTGACAAAGTTAGATTACTGTACCATGATCCTGATGTTGAGACTTCTCTGAGAATCATTCATCCATATCATCTCAAAAATGCTAATTTGTTAGATTCATCTAGGACTATTTCAGACGGTTAAAAGAATGCAAGAATGTCTACATAAAGTTAGCTAGTATGTGATTAGACATAAATGTGTATGTGACGTGTGTATATAATACACTGTGTAAATATAGAGTACATGTCATGTCCTATGTAGGATAGGATGTATTCTTATATATGTTTCATGCCAGGTAAAATACCTGTAGAATATATAGTATTTTATATATCCTGTACTATACATTTATCCTAGACTGTACATCATACAATATTTACAGAATACAAATTAATGTATTATGAACATATGCTATATAGTTATGTATAGTATATGTTACATATATATTCTGTATAAGCATATATACTGATCAAAAATGGAGGTAGTAATTACATTAATTTGATGCATCAGTGTGTTTGGTAACAAGTCAAAATATGAAGTAGTAATGAGATGAATAGAAAAGTGTCTGTGAAAATTTTACTCAAGTAAAAATCCATTTACACACCATCAGTATGTATGCTGCAATCTAAATTTGCCTATATAGAAACAAAGAAAGACACATTGGCAACAGGCAGAAAAAGGGGAAAATTGGATGAATGAATATTACCGTATAGCATTATACAGATAACTTTACAGAGATCCTTCTGTACAGTATTACATTGTAGTGATCTTTAGTCACTGGATCTGTCATTTCTTTTACTTACAGAACTAGGCTGAACTCAACAAACGTTATTCCAGTCTTCAAGGATTGTTCTACAGTTGTGATCTTGACCATCATCTGCAAAGGGCAGTTTCATTTGCATGAGTAGAGAGTTGGTTGTTCTGTTTTCAAAAACCAGTTTCAGTGTTGCTGTGAAGAAGGAAGATGCTGAGTTATTTTAATTAACATGTTAACTGTCTTGAGGTCAAGTGGAATTTACAAATAAAAGTGAAATATTTACTATTAAGACAATAGTTCATTTTTTGTTTTTATTTTATTTTATTGTGATATATAGAGGGGTTACAGTTATATTCATCAGGTAGTGGGTACATTACTTCTTGAACATTGTTACCCCTTCCCGTGTTTTTCTCCCGCTTTCCCTCCCTGCAACCCCTCCCATTCATCTCTTATCTTCCCTTTTTCAAATAAACAAATACACTTATATACAAGATAGCAAGTACCAAAATTGGATACAGTAACAACATGAGATAAAGCATCAGGGGAAACAAAAGAGAAAAGAAATAACTTCACATGATGCAACAATTTACTTACTGATTGAAAACAACAGTCACTAAGATAAGCCTCCTGTTTCCTTATCCTGGAGTACATTAAACTTAGCCTCATTCCATGTGGCCATGTGTACTTAGCTTTTGTGCTATTGTGATCCCCTGTATACTAGATGTATACTTATGTGTCCTGATTGTTGCAAAGGAGGAAAACCATGGAGCCTATGTGTCTTTGGATCTGGCTTACTTCACTTACTATGATTTTTTTCTATGTCTTTCCATTTCCTTACGAATGGGGCAATGTCGTTCTTTCTGATGAAGGAAAATGGGGATCAAGACATGTGAAAGGGTGTCAATGTATGTGAATTAATGCACCTCCTACCTGGCAAATATCATGTAACCCTTCTATTAATAATAATAAAAATATGAAAAATATTAATGGTAAAAAGAAAAAAAGTCTTTGACCCATGTTTTATTGGGATGGTTGTTTCTTTTTTTACTCACATATCTTTCTCATATAATTTTATCGTAATTAATAGAACGGTTATATTATATTAGCCAGATAGAAGATACACTACTTCACAAATATTAATACCCTTTCTCATGTCATGGTCCCCATTTCCCTCCTCCCACTCATCTTGATTTCCTTGCTCCCCTCTCTTATTTCAAATAACCAATTAAGCACATAAAAATATATCAGATAACAAGGTGAAATATTGTAACAATATGAGATAAGCAAGAGTGCAAAAGAGGTGAGAGATAACATAGTACATTAAAAACAACAATCACGCATTATATGGGTTTTGTTTCTATATCTTAGAGGTCCTTTCATTTAGGGTCATTCTATATGGCCTTAAGTATTTAGGTTTTGTTCTATTATATGACTCTTGAATATAAACTGTTGAATTTCTGTTCTGATCTCTTCAATGACCCATTGGTGATTGAACAATTTGCTGTTCAATTTCCTTGAGTTACCAGGCTTTCCTTGGTGGAGATTGGTATTCAGTTCCAATTTGATGCCCTTGTTGACGGTCTGAGTGAAAGCAGGGAATAATTTCAGTCTTTCTGAACCTGCCCAGGTTTGTTTTATGCCCTAAAATGTGGTCTATTTTGGAAAATGTTCCATGTGCTGCTGCTGAAAAAAAAAGGTATATTGTGATGATGGTGGGTGAAATAACCTGTAGATGTCCGTTAGGTCTAGTTGGTCTATGCAGCTGTTCAATTCTGAGCTTTCTCTGTTGAGTTTTTGCCTGGTTGATCTGTCCATAGGTGACAGTGGTATGTTAAAGTCACCAGCAATCACTGTGTTTCTGTCTATGTGTGGATAGTGAAAGTAAAGTTTGCTTGATGAAGTTCCGAGCTCCGGGATTAGGTGTGTAGATATTTAAGATGGTTAAGTGCTCCTGGAGGAGATAACCCTCTCTTAGTATGTAATAACCTTCTTTGTCTTTTCTCACTAATTTTCGTTTGAAGTCTATTTTATCTGATATGCGGATGACAACGCCAGCCTGATTATGGGGACTGTTAGCTTGATAAACTTTATTCCAACCTCTCACTTTCAAAAAATATTTGTTTTGGGGAGGGCAAGATGTGTCTCGAAGGCAGCAGGATGATGGATCTTGCTTTTTGATGCAACTAGACAGTCTATGCCATTTAATTGGAGAGTTAGGTCGATTGATATTGAAGGTTAGGATTGAAAAATATTAACTAGTTCCTGCCATTTTTAAAAGCTTTCATTAGGGCCTGTGGCTTGACAGTTCTTTCAGTACTTACTAGCTGGTATTATTTTTAGGTGCCGTTCCTTTGTCAGTATCACGTTTGTGTTGGTTTTCAGTGTGTAGAACATCTTTGAGAATTTCCTGTAATGCTGGTTTGGTTGCTACGTAATGTTGCAACTTTTCCTTGGAATGGAAGGTTTTTATTGTTCCCTCAGTTATGAATGGGAGCTTAGCTGGGGTACAGTATTCTTGAATGGTAGTTATTTGTCTTAAGGGCATGACATATATCCTTCCAATCTTTTTTGCTTGCATCGTCTCTGATGAGAAATCTGTGATTGTTTGGATTGGTTTTCCCTTGTAAGTGATTGTTGTCTTCTCCCCGGCTCCTTTTAGGATCCTTTGTTTGGTCTCTATTGATCCAGGTTGGATTATAATGTGGCCGTGGGATGTCCTTTTCTGGTAGGGTGTGTTTGGGGTTCTAAATGCTTCTTGTATCTGGATGGGCCTGCCCTTCTGGATATTTGGGAAGTTCTCTGAGATGAATCCCTGAAGTATATTTCCAGTACCTTTGACCTCATTCTAAATTAGGCTTAAATTAGGCTTCCTAATTGTATCTTGGACCTCCTGAAGCATTCTCTCATATTTCCTAGATTTTGTTTGACTCATTTTCTGTTCTTTCTCTATAATAGTTAAGTTATTTTCAACCCTGGAAATTCTGTCTTCTACATTGTCTAACCTGCTATCAACGCTTTCTACTTTATTCTTCATCTCCCTTGCTTCTAATTGCTCATTTTTGATGCCTTCCATCTCTTGTTTTCGATCATGTACTGACTTCTTTAACTCCTTGATTTCCATTTGAGTGGTTAGCACAGCAGCATTGTTCTCTTTGGACATTTGTTGGCGTTTGGTCAACTTTCTGTTTGTGGATTCTATGAATTCATCCATTTTTCTTTATAAATCCTTTATTATGGCCTCCTTTATGGCTTCCTCTCATTCACATATCACCTTGTTTATGGTTTCATCTTGTTTAAGTATGGCTTCCTTCTGTATCTCTTTCTGTATGTTTTCACCCTTTTCATTAATCATGTTTATCAATTGCATTTGTATAGCATTTAAAGGACTTTCCTCTACTTTTCCATTGCCTGTTTATATTGGGTGGGAGATGCTATTCTTTGGTTTGCCATTTTTATTGAGATTCTTGTCCTGCCGATTTGAAAATGGGAGCAAGAGTAATACTAAACCAGATTTAGGGTGAAAGGTAAAATAGTTGAGTAAAAAATTTAGAAAAAATAAGATAAAATTTATGAAAATAAGAAAAGTTATAAGGAGGATATATAGAGAAAAGAGGAAGGTATATATAGGAGAATTCAATAATAAAAATTTTAAAGAGTAAAAATAAAAAAAAGAAAAAGAAAAACAAGAAAAATGGGTGGGGGGAGATCCCACACAATTATGAGTTCTTAGACAAGAAATACAAAGGTTGGGAACCAAGAGATAAAAAAAGGAGATGACTATCAATATAAATGCCTTTGTATACAGTCTGTACCCAGTGCTGTCATTATGTTTCTAGGAAGGATCACAATGACAGAAGGAATGGGGGCGGGGGAAGGAAAGAATCGTAACATTAAAAAAATGCAAATGAAAAAGGGTAGAAAATGAAAAAAAAGGAAGAAAAGAAAGTACAAAGGGGTATTTTTTAGTTTTTTTTCTCGGGGAGGTTGGGGAAGGATTGGAATCTTGTGTCTCCACTAAATTCGGGATCCAAACCTTTCAAAACATCTTTTCTCTTTCAATTTGGCTCTGCAGTTTTTCTGATCAGTTTGCTTGATTGGGATGGAAAAAAAGTCTCCCAGCTCTGAGTAATTTTGAGTGACAAAGCACGACTGGCTCTAGGATCTGACACCATCTCTTAAATCCAAGCAGAGGCTTTCTGCATGTGGATGCTTCATTCCTTTTTTCCAAGGAATGTGTCAAACAGGAATTGCTTTTCACTTCGTTGGTTGCTAGACTTGAATTCAGAGCCTGGGTGCTGTCCTTCAGCTCTCCAGCTCAAGGCTAGCACTCTGCCACTATAAGCTCCAATGTAACTCTGCCTCACTAGCACTCTGCTGCTAGATTAGACGCCACAGTTTCACAGGGACTTTGCTCTGTCCAGGCTGACTCAGAACTGCAGTTTTTAGATCAATGAGTCCTTATAAGGCCACTTTATTCCAATTAAAGCAACAAGGTGGTCAACACAGAAATAGTCTCTAAGCATGATCTTACTTGGAACTCGGGCCAAAATTACATTTGAATAAGGATCAGCTGTCCTCCTCCATGGGCCTGCTGGAAATTGTTATAAACTTAAAAGACCAAACTGAAATAGCAATGGAGCAATCATTTTGATCGTCCTACTTTCCCTTTGTATTGGTTAGTTACTGCTTAGAATTCCAATAACAATTTAAACTCAAATAACAGTTTGTCCCTAATGCAAGAATTACAAACATCAGTGCACCAAAAGTCCAGACTTGAGTTTTCTTCTTTTTCTAAAATACATTTAATTGTAAAGTAGCATAAAACCCAATCATGAGAACATAAATGTTTATACATTTCTTTTAAAACCCTTTTCCCAATTTAATATACTTTAAGGGGCAGTTTAAGAAATGTTAATCACATTACCCACATTTACCATCAGATTTCTAGTGTCAGTCTGTAAGGAAAAAGAGACAGGATGAAAATGGTCCACTGTTCCCATTTGACCAGGTTTAGATGAACAGCCTTTCTGCCAGCTTACTTTTTCACCATGCATGGACCCTCCCTAGGACCTGTCCCACCATGGGGAACCCAGAGCTTCACTTTTGCCAGTTCACCTCTAACCCCCAAATATAGGCTCACAGGACTATCCTAAGATTTCAGGTCCTTTCTTTTGGATTTGTTTACCTAAATAATTTTAAAAGACAGACAGGCAAAGTTTCTGATATTGATACCCAAATTCACATTTAAATTTCTGATACTTGTCTCTGAACTTTAACTCAAGGTAATAAATTCCAAATTCCAAACTTAACTCCGCTGTGCTAAACAGGATACCATGTTTACAATGTAAACAGCTCTATGAATTACAATACCAGATTTTTAAAATGCAGATTTCAGGATCTTTAGAAAAATGCTCTTAACCAGTTCCTCTTTAAAGTAATGCAATAATCCTTTGAGACATTAGAAGCATTCAAAACTAATACTTTTGTTGAAGCTTAAACTTAGATTTACCCAATTGCCTTTGTGTTTCAAGTATCAATTCATCCATTGTTTTATACAGCATACTGACAATTTAACATGTTCACTCACACCCACTCACACCCATTCATACTAAAGATCTTAAAGCACACAAAATCAATTTCAGCCATAAATTTTAGTGTCAAGAAAATTTTTTTGCCAATCTTACTCTTCCAGGTGACAACCAATTTTAAAACCAAACTTTCTTTTTTTATTTTTTTTATTGTCATTAGTAAAGGTTACATGATATTTGCCAGATAGAAGGTGCATTCATTCACATACATTGATACCCTTTCACATGTCTTGGTACCCATTTCCCTCCACCCCCACACCCCCCACCCTTCTTGGTTTTCCCCCCTTCCCTATCAAATTTCAAATATCCAAATACAAATAAATTCAATATATCAGATAACAAAGTGAGATACTATACCAATATGAGATAACCAAAGGGACAGCAAAGGGGATGGGAGACAACATAGTACATTAAGGACAACGATCATTCATTATATGGCTTTTGTTTCAATATCCTGGAGGTCCTTTCAATTAGCTTCACATTATCTGGCCTTATGTATCAAGATTTTGCTCTATTGCAGATCTCTGCAAGTAGAGCCCAAGGTTTCTACTGATTATGACTAATGAGGGAAACCATTGAGCCTAAGTTCCTTTGAGTCTGGCTTACTTCACTTAATATGATTTTTTTCTAAGTCTTTCCATTTCCTAACACATGGGGCGATGTCACTCTTTCTGACAGCAGCATAGAATTCCATTGTGTACAAATACCACAACTTGTTGATCCACTCATCAACTGAGGGACATCTGGGTTGGTTCCCTATCTTTGCTATGGTGAATAGTGCTGCAATGAACATTGTTGTGCTAGCGGATTTAGTATGTCCTTGTTTCTGGATGGTTGGGTAAATGCCAAGTAGTGGAATTGCTGGGTCATAGGGGAGTTCTATGTTTAGCCTTTTGAGGCACTGCCACACTGCTTTCCATAGTGGTTGAACGAGTTTGCACTCCCACCAACAGTGTAGTAGTGATCCCTCCTGGCCACATCCCTTCCAGCACCTCTTGTTATTCGTTTTTCTGATCCTGGCCATTCTAACTGGAGTGAGGTGGAATCTTAGAGTTGTTTTGATTTGTATTTCTTTTATGACCAGAAATGTTGACCATTTCTTCATGTGTCTATAGGCCATTTTTGTTTCTTCTTCAGAGAAGACTCTCTTTAAGTCTTTGGCCCATTTTTTAATGGGATGGTTGTTACTTTGGAGGTTAGTTTTGGAGTGATTCAATTTTTTGAGTTGTTGATATATTTTAGATATGAGGCCTTTGTCCGTTGTTTGGTTGGTGAAAATCTTCTCCCACTCTGTAGGCTTCCTGATTAGTTTACTAGCTATGTCCTTTGCCATACAAAAGCTCTGCAGTTTAATGCAGTCCCACTTATCCAGCCTTTCTCTGATTTGTTGTGATTCTTGGTCCTTACTAAGAAAGTTTCGACCTGCACCAAGGAGGCCTAGTGTATCTCCTATTCCTTCCTGTAAAGTTTTCAGTGTGTCAGCTTTTACCTCCAGGTCTTTGATCTATTTGGAGTTAATTGTAGTGCAATGTGACAAAGAAGGATCCAACTTTAGTTTTCTGCAGGTGCTTAACCAGTTCTGCCAGCACAACTTGTTGAAGAGGCTGTCTTGTTTCCATTCTATTTTTGGCTCCCTTGTCAAAGATTAGGTGGCCATAGGTCTCTTAAAACCAAACTTTCTAACAAGGCAACATAGCTGAAATTTATTTTTCCAGAGCTTGTTCCTTATGTCACACTTTTTTTTCTTTTGCAGATGAAAGCTGAGTGGGAGTCTTAAACGTAGGGGAACTAAGACTGTAGTCTGTGTCCTGCCACCAATTGTCTCCAGACTCTCACTTGAGCAGGTTGTTAGGAAAAGGAAAACTAGACTAAGCCTGCAGCTGCTCTGTCTGATATCAGCTTGCCTGAACTGCATCTGAGTGGGAGGGGGACATACCAGGCTCAATACCTTCCCCAGGGGTGACCAAAACTTTTACTTCCCAGATATATTTAAATAGACAACGAAGATGTGCGTGCAAGCACACACACACACACACACACACACACACACACACACACACCACAAGGACACCCAAGGAAAAACTTAACAAGAACAAGACATAGAAGCAAAGACTTTTAAATAACTCCTAAGCTTCTGATGGCATGCCTGGCCTTAAACTATCAGAGTAATGGAAAAACCATGGGGCCCTGAACTCAGGGGGCACCTCCCCTATGGAGATTTCCATTCCCTGATAGCCAGCAGGTGGAGGCCATCCTAACCTACCTACAAAAGGCTGTCAAACAAAACCAGACATTAACTCATAACAAGAAAATTGGACTCAATCAGATACATTTAACACAAAAATTAGAACTCAGATGAATATTTTCACCAAACAGCTCATTTCGATTTACACATGGCTTGCTGGTGGGACTCCCAGGCATGCCCTGTTATCAACAAGAAACCCAGAAGGAGATCAAGGTTGGCCTTTGACACCCAGGCCTAAGAGAGCTTGCTGTGTCTAGCTTTTTCTTCTCTGTTTTAGGCCCACAGTGCACTTCCTTAAAAAAAGGAAAAAAAGAAAAAGAAAAAAACCATGCAGACATACAGGGGGTTGGCTGACTTCTACTTACGTCCTGAGGCCTTTGCTTTTCACCTGGACGTATTTCCCAAAAAAGGTTGTTAATAGGAGGGGAGTAAAGGTAAACTACTGCTTATCCAATGGATGAAGCAGAATAGAAAAACAAAACAAAACAATCCTTTATCTCAGTAGCATTATAAATTATTAGGAATTGATGCAAGACTTCTGAGCCCTGGTTGGGTGGCCCCGATGCGCTGCATAAACCTGTATTTGCCTGACCCTTTTTGATAAAAAAATGGGGAATTCTGAAGTTATTCCTGTATTAATTTTAGTGGCTCCAATTGTTTTTTTCTGCCAATAGGCCACTGATCCATCCATACAGGGTCATGTGATTTCCAAGTTAACTGTGGTCCCTAAAATTGGGGGAGCAGTTTTATGCCAATTTTCTCATAAATAATGCAGTCATCATAGAATGACACAACAACCATATCTTGTCTCTCCCTAGAGATCATTGGGCAGGTTCTCTTTAAGAACAGAGGCTGAACAGCTCTCACCAGGGCAGCGGGTATGAGCTGCTAGGCTGCCTAAGCCTTGGAGAGGGGACCTGCTGCAGAGTTTCTAGGAGGTGGGAACTTAGGCCTGGGAGGAGATCAAAATTCCAGGCTAGGCATTGTTGTTGCCCCTGGCCTCAGCTTCATTATAACTGCCCACTTTGCACTGTAAAAAACTGTCTCCCGAAAGTATTGCCCACATGATTTATTTCCAGTTTAAGGGGGGTCTTCAAGGTGGTAAGCATTGTTCTAAACATTTGTTGTACAAAAAAGGGGGGAATTACTGAGGGATGGACTTCCCATCCCATGAGATTCCTGAGGGGCACAAGGGAAACACCTTAGAGAAGCCACCAGGATGAGGGGGAGGTCAGCTTTCATTCTGGAGTTTGAGATCAATCAGTGATGGATGAATTTGCTTACTTATGACTTTATCTACAGTGGCAGCAGAGAACTCTCCCAGGGGGCTCCTAGTATGCTTGCCTTTATGATGCTGCCAGGCTACCCTCTCCCAAGTGGACTTATCCCATCCTGCAAGAATCCATGGGCAGATGGACAGAACAGTTTCAAAAAATTGTTCAAGCTTTTTCTCTACCTTTAGCAAGGTTTCCAAATTTAGGGTTCCCTCCTCTGGAAACCACGGGCACACTTCCTCAATAAACTGTAGGACGCATTCAAGCTGCCCCTGCCCTTCCCGCAATCCACGGGCTTGGAGTGTCCTTCTAAGGGCCTGTGGCCATTATCTTGTCCCATTATTTTTACTCCCGAATATACTTTCTCCCACTCTCTCACTCTCTTTAGACCTCACCACAGTGGGGTCCTCTACCGTCGTCCTAGGTTGTCAGGTCTCTGTTCCATCGCCACTTGCCGAGGGCAGCCAGCAGCGAACCGGGATCCCTGAATTTTTTTTGTTTGTTTTTTATAGTATCTGCTTTTGCTTCAAGAGTCTTTGACCCATTTGGAATTAATTCTGGTACTGGTTGACATAGAAGGATCCACCGTTAGTTTTCTACCCGTGCCGTAACCAATTCTGCCAGCACCATTTGTTGAAGAGGCTGTCTTTCTTCCATCCTGTTCTTTTTGCTCTGTTGTCAAAGATTAGGTGGCCATAGGGCTGTGGGTGGATTTCTGGGTCTTCATTTCTACTCCATTGTTCCTCAGGCCTGTTTGCATGCCAAGCTGTTTTGGTTACTATAGCTCTGTCTAAAGTTTGGTATTGATATTTCTCCAGCACTGTTCTTTCGGCTAAGGATTGTTTTTGCTATACAGGTTCTTTTATTATTCCATATGCCTTGATTCCTTTTTCAGGTTTTAAGTTTTCATCATAAAGGTCATTTATACTCCTTAGTTAATTCATAAGTATTTTATTTTCTTTGAGGCTACTGAAAAGGCAGTTGCTTTCCTCATTTCCTCCTCACTCTTCTCATTGTTGGCATACTGGAAAGCAGTTCATTTTTGAGGGTTAAGTTTTTACCCTGCTACTTCGCCAAAGTTTTGAATCAGCTCAAGCTACGTGGGAGTGTGGGCTCTGTAAGGTTCTTTAAATATACAGTCATGTCATTTGCAAAGAGAAAAAGTTTCCCTGTTTGGATCCCCTTTATGTTTCCTTCTAGCCTTATTACTCACTACATTAAAGAGGAGTGCAGTGAGTAGGCATTCCTGTCATATGCCTGATTTTAGAGGAAATGACTTTAGTTTTGGCGATTAAGTGATTTTTCATACACAGCCTTTATTATACTGAGAAATGTTCCATGGATCCCTAGTTTCTACAGAGCCTGAAGTTCTGTTGGAGCTTGTCAAATGTTTTTTTCTGCATCTATTGAGATAATCATGTAATTCTTGTCCTTGCTTCTGCCGATGAATTATTGTAATTAAGTTGCATATATTGAACTAGCTTTGCATGCTGTCATCAATCTTGTTTGATCATAGTGTATAATTTTTTTGGATGAGTTGCTGAAGACGGTTGGCCAGTATTTTGTTGAAAAGTTTTACATCAATGTTCATCAAACAAATGGGTCTACAGTTCTCTTTCTTTGATGAGTCCCTGTCTGGTTTTGGGCAGTGGGAGTCTAACACTGGCTTTGTAGAATGAGTTGGGCAAAGAACCTTCACTTTCAATTTCATTGAAGAGTTGGAAGAGTTTTGGTGTGAGCTCTGCTTTGAAGTCCTTATAGAATTCAGGTCCATCAGGTCCTGTGTTTTTCTTTTTTTTCTTTTTTTTCTTTTTTTATTGTAATTAGTAAAAGTGTTACATGATATTTGCCAGATAGAAGGTGCATTCATTCACATACATTGATACCCTTTCACATGTCTTGGTACCCATTACCCTCCCCCCCACACCCCCTACCCGTTTTCCCCCTTCCCTATCAAATTTCAAATAACCAAATACAAATAAATCCAATATATCAGATAACAAAGTGAGATACTATAACAATATGAGATAACCAAAGGACAGCAAAGGAGATGAGAGATAACATAGTACATTAAGGACAACAATAATTCATTATATGGCTTTTGTTTCAATATCCTGGAGGTCCTTTCAATTAGCTTCATACTATATGGCCTTATGTATCAAGATTTTGTTCTATTGCAGATATCTGCTAGTAGAGCCCAAGGTTTCTACTGATTATGACTAATGAGGGAAACCATTGAGCCTAAGTTCCTTTGAGTCTGGCTTACTTCACTTAATATGATTTTTTCTAAGTCTTTCCATTTCCTAACAAATGGGGCGATGTCATTCTTTCTGACAGCAGCATAGAATTCCATTGTGTACAAATACCACAACTTGTTGATCCACTCATCAACTGAGGGACATCTGGGTTGGTTCCCTATCTTTGCTATGGTGAATAGTGCTGCAATGAACATTGTTGTGCTAGTTGGTTTAGTATGTCCTTGTTTCTGGATGGTTGGGTAAATGCCAAGTAGTGGAATTGCTGGGTCATAGGGGAGTTCTATGTTTAGCCTTTTGAGGCACTGCCACACTGCTTTCCATAGTGGTTGAACGAGTTTGCACTCCCACCAACAGTGTAGTAGTGATCCCTCCTGGCCACATCCCTTCCAGCACCTCTTGTTATTCGTTTTCCTGATCCTGGCCATTCTAACTGGAGTGAGGTGGAAGCTTAGAGTTGTTTTGATTTGCATTTCTTTTATGACCAGAGATGTTGAGCATTTCTTCATGTGTCTATAGGCCATTTTTGTTTCTTCTTCAGAGAAGACTCTCTTTAAGTCTTTGGCCCATTTTTTTAATGGGATGGTTGTTACTTTGGAGATTAGTTTTAGAGTGATTCAATTTTTTGAGTTGTTGATATATTTTACATATGAGGCCTTTGTCCGTTGTTTGGTTGGCGAAGATCTTCTCCCACTCTATAGGCTTCCTGATTAGTTTACTAGCTATGTCCTTTGCCATACAAAAGCTCTGCAGTTTAATGCAGTCCCACTTATCCAGCCTTTCTCTGATTTGTTGTGATTCTTGGTCCTTACTAAGAAAGTTTCAACCTGTGCCAAGGAGGCCTAGTGTATCTCCTATTCCTTCCTGTAAAGTTTTCAGTGTGTCAGCTTTTACCTCCAGGTCTTTGATCCATTTGGAGTTAATTCTAGTGCAAGGTGACAAAGAAGGATCCAACTTTAGTTTTCTGCAAGTGCTTAACCAGTTTTGCCAGCACAACATGTTGAAGAGGCTCTCTTTCTTCCATTCTATTTTTGGCTCCCTTGTCAAAGATTAGGTGGCCATATGTCTGTGGTTTAATATCTGGGTCCTCAGTTCTATTTCATTGGTCTTCAGGCCTTTTCCTGTGCCAGTACCCAGCTGTTGAGAATTATAGCTCTGTAATAGAGTCTAACGTTAGGAATTGAAATTCCTCCAGCTCTATTCTTTCTGCTAATAAATGTTTTTGCTATACGGGGTCTTTTATTATTCCATATGAAATTTTGGATTGCCTCTTCTATTTCTTTAAAGAATGACATTGGGATGTTGATGGTTATTGCATTGAATTTGTAGATAGCTCTTGGCAAAATTGTCATTTTCACAATGTTGATTCTTCCAATCCAGGAGCATGGGAGGTTTTTCCATTTCCTTAGTTCTGCTTTAATTTCCTTTTTTTAGGGTTTTAAAGTTTTCATCAAAAAGGTCCTTTACATTCTTAGTTAAAGTAATTCCTAGGTACTTTATTTTCTTTGAGGCTATTGTGAAAGGAGTTTCTTTCCTGATTATTGCCTTGTTCCTCTCACTGTTGGCGTAAAGGAAGGCAGTTGATTTTTGAGGGTTGATTTTATAGCCTGCTACATTTCCAAAGCTTTGAATCAACTAAAGGAGCTTGGGAGTAGAGTCTATAGGATTCTTTAAATACAGAATCATGTCATCTGCAAAGAGGAATAGTTTTATTTACTCTTTCCCTACTTGCATCCCCTTTATGCTTGCTTCTTGCCTTATTGCATTGGCTAGGAATTCTAGTACTATGTTAACGAGGAGTGGAGAGAGTGGGCATCCTTGTCTCGTTCCTGATTTTAGAGGGAATGGCTTTAGATTTTCACCATTAAGTGTAATACTAGCAGTAGGTTTCTCATACACAACCTTTGTTACATTGAGGAATGTTCCATGGATTCCTAGTTTCTCCAGAGCTTTTAACATAAAGGGGTGTTGGATCTTGTCAAATGCCTTTTCCGCGTCTATTGAGACAATCATGTGATTTTTGTCCTTGCTCCAGTTGATGTGTTGAATTATATTAACTGATTTGCGTATGTTGAACCAGCTTTGTCTCCCTGTGATGAATCCAGTTTGATCATAGTGTATAATTTTTTGATGAGTTGTTGTAGACGGTTGGCCAGTATTTTGTTGAGAAGTTTTGCATCGATGTTCATCAATGATATTGGTCTATAGTTCTCTTTCTTTGATGAATCTCTGTCTGGTTTGGGGATGAGGGTTACACTGATTTCATAGAATGAGTTTGGTAAGGAACCTTCATTTTCAATTTCGTTGAAGAGCTTGAGGAGTATTGGTGTGAGCTCTGCTTTGAAGACCTGATAAAATTCAGCTGTGAATCCATCTGGCCCTGGGCTTTTCTTAGGTGGAAGTTCTCTAATTGCCATTTCTATTTCAGAGCTTGAAGTAGGCCTGTTGAGTGGGCTTAGTTCTTCTTGGTTCAGGGTGGCTATGTTAATATTGGCTAGGAATTCATCCATTTCATCTAGATTCTCAAATTTGTTGGCATAAAGGTTTCAGAAGTATTCCCTCATGATATTCTGGATTTTGGTAATTTCTGTCGTGATATTACCATTTTCATCTGCGATTTTGTTTATTTCGATATGCTCTCTTCTTTTTTTGGTAAGATTTGCTAAGGGCTTGTCAACTTTGTTAATTCTTTCAAAGAACCAACTCCTTGTTTTGTTGATTCTTTCTATAGTTTTTTTTGGATTCCAAATCATTTAATTCTGCTTTGCTTTTAATAATTTGCTTTCTTCTACTTGGATTAGGGTTGGTTTGTTGCTCTTTTTCCAGGAGCTTAAGGTGAGTCATTAACTTGTTGGTTTGCAATTTTTCCAACTTGTTGTTGTAGGCACTCAGCACTATAAATTTTCCTCTGAGTACTGCCTTTGCTATGTCCCAAAGGAGTTGGTATTTTGTGTGCTCCTTACTGTTAAATTTCATCAACTGTTGGATTTCTGTTCTGATCTCTTCGATGACCCATTGGTGATTCAACAATGTGTTGTTCAGTCTCCATGAGTTACAGGGTTTTCGTTGGTGGAGATGTGTGTTCAGTTCCAGTTTGATGCCTTTGTGGTCTGAGAGTGTGCATGGAATAATTTCAGTGTTTCTGAATCTGTCCAGTGTTGTTTTATGGGCTAAGATGTGATCTATTTTGGAAAATGTTCCATGTGCTGCTGAGAAAAACGTATATTGTGTTGTTGCTGGGTAGAAAATTCTGCAGATGTCTGTTAGATCTATTTGGTCTATATAGTTGTTCAGTTCTAAGGTTTATCTGTTGAGTTTTTGCCTTGTTGATCTGTCCTTAGGTGAGAGTGGTGCGTTAAAGTCACCGACAATCACTGTATTTCGATCTATGTATGGTTTCAGTGTCAGTAAAGTTTGCTTGATGAAGTTTGGAGCTCCGGGATTGGGTGTATAAATATTTAGGATCGTAATGTCTTCCTGGAGGAAAGATCCCTTTAGTAGTATGTAGTAACCTTCTTTGTCTTTTCTTACTAATTTTGGCTTGAAGTCTATTTTATCTGATATGAGGATGGCAACTCCAGCCTGTTTATGGGGGCCATTAGCTTGATAGAGTTTATTCCAACTCTCACTTTCAAAAGATGATTGTTTTTTTGGGCTCAAGAAGTAGAATGCTGGGGAAGGAAGATGGCGCCAAGACAATAGGGACGCTGCCTAGCTATCTCTGAGAAAAAGAGAGAACCAGGGGGTCCCACGAGCCAACTACCTAAAGCAATCCACAACAACAAACTCAAAAAGCAACGGAAAAGGACTCAAACCAGAAAAGAAATCCAGATAAAGGTCACATCCAACTTTCTCAAAGAATTCGGAAGGCGAGGACCCCTCCCCCACCTATCCCCGCTGGGTCCAAGCCCTGAAACCCGCAGAAAGCCAAGGAAAGCGGCGGAAATCCGCGGAAAGTGGCAGCTGGCCCTGGACCAAGCTGCGAAAAGCGGCTTGAGCGGGTGCCGGCTCCACGCTGGGAAAGCGGCACTGGCTCTAATCCATGGAAAGTGGCGGCAGTGGAGGGCGCCAGGCTGGGAACCCAACGGCTGCAGAAACCAGCACAGAACCAGGCCAGCGAACGGCGGAAGCAGCGGAACCCAGACACGGAACCAGAACAGCAAGAAGCGGAATCCAGACACAGAACACAGGCGGCGGCAGAGACCCGAGGGGAGTGAAAGACTCCACACCACCGTGGAGCACCCGCAGACGGAACCAGAGGTGTGAGTAATACAGCGCATCCCCAAACACATTAGGAAAGCCGAGCGGGTCCCAAGCAATAGAACTTAACTCAGACCCCCAACACCCCGCCCGAGAAAGACTGGCGGGAGCAGGGGGGCAAGGAATTTAGAATCCTGTCCCTTCCCTCAACAGCCCCCTCCCTCAGGCCATTGACTGGAGATTGACAGGCGGGCCACCCATAAGACCCAGCACCCCACCAAGGGAGGTGGGCTGTCCCAATTCCCACCTGCCCAATGGGCTCAACCCCCAGCCCTCTGACCGGAGACTGACAAGCAGGCAGACCCTAAGACTCAGCACCCCACCAGGGGAGGCGGAGCTGTCCCAGCTCCCACCCGCCCACCAGGCTCCTCTCCCAGGACACTGGATCTGGAGAGTGGAGGGCGTTGGGACCCTGCCTTACAACAGTGGGTAGGGGGTGCGGGTAAATAGGAGCCTGCATCTGTCCCCCCCTCAATTCTTGAGCGGGGCATCCTCCAGCTGGGAATCCTGAGCAAGACACCACCAAGGGCCCCCCCACCCCACAGTCACAGACTCTGACAAAGCAGTGGAAACATAGCAGGGATCTGAAGGGCCAACCAGCAGCCAAGCTCCCCTTCTGGGAACCAAAAAGGTGCGGCTCCAGCCTTGGAGCCCACATCCCCAGCTGGGCCCCGCCCCTGGGAACAGAGGGGTCTCCTGCTGGTCCTGCTGAGAGCCCCTGAAACTCTCAATCCCCAGACCCTTGGCTTGGGGCTGACCCTGGAAGCAGCACAGGAAAACGTCCCCCAACCACGCTCAGACGGAAGCTCGCAGATCCATCCCATGGTCCAATGGGAGGCCACTGGTTGGGCTAAGAGCTAGTCGCGCAGCAACACATAAGTTTTAGTCTAATACTTTCCAAACTTTGTACTCAAATACGCTACCTACTTACCCCTGACCTCTCTCATTCTATTTTTCTATCTCTGGACCTCTGCTCGTCTTTCAACCCTTATACTGCATGGATCTACACTTGATGGCTGTTGAGCAACACTGTATATCTAGGTGTTTAATTATTCTCTAGGCTCAGAGGGACTTAAAGACAACAGAGATTGGATTGAGAGGCTTATTGTTTTGGGTATAAATCGCTTATCAGTGGATTATTAGACTGGTCGGTTACTGCACAAAAAGAAAGAGTGATAACACCAATCAAAACTTGTGAACATCTAGAGTCTGCCAGCTACAGAGGTCTAGGTTGGTTATATCTGAAAAACTATAATCGTGTTTAGTATTAATCTTGCTCCCATTTTCAAATGGGCAGAAAAGAAACTCAAGAAAAATGTCAAGTCAAGAAACAACCTCCCCCACCCCCCAATGTAAACAGCCAATGGAACAGTCACTGGCAAACCTAGAGGAGAGTCTTCCAAGTGCTGTACAAATGCAATTTATAAACATCATGAATGAAAAATGTGAAAATATAAAGAAAGAGATAAGGGAGGAAGCCATAGCTGAACAAAAGGAAACCATAAACCAGGTGATAAGTGAAAAAGAAGAAGCCATAAAGGAGGACATAATAAAGGTTTTTCAAAGAAAGATGGATGAATTCATAGAATCCACAAATAAAAAGGTGACTGAACTCCAGCAAATGTTCAAAGAAAATAAAGCTACTGAGCTAACCACTCAAATGGAAATCAAGGAGCTAAAGAAATCCATACATGATCTAAAAGAAGAGATGCAAGGCATCAAAAATGAACAATTAGTAGCAAGGGAGATGAAAAATAAAGTAGATAGCTTTGATAGCAGGTTAGACAATGCAGAGGAGAGAATTTAGATATTATAGAGAAAGAACAGAAAATGAGTCAATCCAAATCTAGGAAAACGGAGAGAGTGCTCCAGGAGATCCAAGATACAATTAGCAAGCCTAATTTAAGGCTAATTGGTATTGAGGAGGGCGTGAAGAAAGAGGTCAATGGTATTGGAATTATACTTCAGGGAATCATCTCAGAGAATTTCCCAAATATCCAGAAGGGCAGACCCATCTAGATACAAGAAGCTTTTAGAACCCCAAACAGACCTGACCAGTAAAGAACATCCCACCGCCACATCGTAATCCAAACTGGATCAATAGAAACCAAAAAAAGGATCCTAAAGGCAGCCAGGGAAAAGGGTTCAGTAACCCATAAAGGAAAACCAATCAGAATAACCCCAGATTACTCAGCAGAGACCATGCAAGCAAGAAGTGACTGGAAGCATATATGTCATGCCCTTAAGTCAAATAACTACCAACCAAGAATACTGTACCCAGCTAAGCTCTCATTCATAACTGAGGGAACAATAAAAACATTCCATTCCAGGGAAAAGCTGCAACAATATGTCGCAACAAAACCAACACTACAGAGAATTCTGAAATATGTTCTATACATAGAAAACCAAAATAAATGTAATATAGCGAAAGTAATGACACCTAAACAGCATACCATCTAAGGACCACAAGAACTGTCAAGACACAGGCCCAAATAAAAGCTTTTAAAAATGGTAGGACCTAATAAATATCTCTCAATCCTAATTCTCAATATCAATGGACTTAACTCTCCAATTAAACGGCATAGGCTGTCTAGTTGGATCAAAAAGCAAGAGCCATCGTTCTTCTGTCTTCAAGAGACACATCTTACCCAAAAAACAAACATCTTTTGAAAGGTCCTGTGCTTTTCTTGGACGGGAGGTCTCTTATTATGATTTCTATTTCAATACTTGAAATAGGTCTGTTTAGTAGGGCTAAGTTTTCTTGGTTCAATTTCAGTATGTTAATATTGGCTAGAAATTCATCCATCTCTTCTATATTCCCAAATTTGTTGGCATAAAGGTTTGGAAAGAATCCCCTTATGATGCTCTGGATCTTGGTAATTTTCATTCTCATCTATGATTTTGTTTATGTGGGTGTGCTCCCTTGTTTTTTTCGGTAATATTTGCTAAGCGTCCGTCAGTTTTGTTTAAGTTTTGTTTTGTTGATTCTTTCATGGTTTTAATTTATTTTTTTGACTCTAAGTCATTTAATTCTGCTCTAATTTTAATAACATATTTCCTACTACTGGTGTGTTGCTCTGTTTCCAAGAGCTTAAGGTGAGCCATGAAATTGTTGGTTTGAGATTTTACCAATTTGTTAATGTAGGCACTCAGAGGTATAAATCTTCCTCAGAGTATAGTGCCTTTGCTGTGTCCCAAAGGAGCTGGTAGTTTGTGTGCTCCTTTTTGATTGATACCATAAACTGTTGAATTTTGATCTCCACAATGACCCACTGGTGATTCAACAATGTGTTGTTCAGTCTCCATGAGTTACCAGGATTTTCTTGGTAGAGATTACAGCCTTTGAGTCTCAGAATATGTTTATGGGGCAAAATATGTCTCTTGTAGACAGCAGAAAGAAGGATCTTTCTTTGTGATCCACCTAGACAGTATAGTTAAGTCCATTGATATGGAGGATTAGGATCAAAAAATATTTAATAATTGCTGCCATTTTTTATTTTGTCAGGGCCTATGACTTGTCCATTCTACCTGCTATTAGCTGCTATGTTTTCTGGGTTTTTTTGTCAGTCTTGGGCTTGAGCTAAGGGCCTGAGTGCTGTCCTTGGACTTTTTCAAGTCTAGAAGCTCTACCACTTGAGCCACAGCACCTCTTCCCACCTTTGTCTATGCATGTGGTACCCACTGAGGAATTGAAGCCAGATCTTCGTCCATGCTTGGCAAGCACTCTACCACTAGGCCAAACTCTCTGCCCCTAGCTGGTATGCTTTTTAGGTGCCACTTCTCTGTTAATAACATGTTAACAACATGTTATTGTTGATTGTCAATGTGTAGAACGTCTTTGAGACTTTCTTGTAATGCTGGTTCTCTGGGTACATATTGTTTCAACATTTCCTTGCTTTGGAAGGTTTTTATTGTTCCCTCACCTATGAATGAGGGCTTATCTGGGTACAATATTCTTGAATGGTGTTTTTTTGTATTTAGGGCATGGCATACACCATTCCTAGCTCTTCTTGCTTGCATCGTCTCTGCTAAGAAATCTGTGGTTATTCTGATTGGTTTTCCTTTTAGGTGATTTTTCTCTTATTCCTAGCTGCTTTAAGGATCCTTTCCTTGGTCTCTGTTGTAAGGACTATAATGTGGCTGTGGGATGTCCTTTTCTGGTCAGGTCTGTTTGGGGGTCTAAAAGCTTCTTGTATTTTGATAGATCTATCCTTCTGGATGTTTGGGAAGTTCTCTGATATGATTTTCTGAAGTACATTTGCAATTCCATTAACCTCTTTCTTCAAACAGCTTATACTTCTTACCTTGACACGCAGTCTCATAAACATCTTAACATTTTTAGAAACTTTTTCTATAATTCTTTTTTTGACAGTCCTGGGTTTGAGCTCAGGGCCTGAGCACTGCCCTTGGACTTTCCCAAGGCTAGAGGTCTACCACTTCAGACCCAACATCACTTCTGGGTTTTTAATCTATGTATGTGGTGCCACGGAATCGAACCCAGGTCTTGTGCGTGCTAGGCAAGCACTCTTCCACTAGGCCAAGCACCCTGCTCCTAATTGTTTAAAATATAATTTTATTAAAATGTGGTAGATCCAGTTTGTAACTCCTTGTAGATAACATTCTAGTGGCTGAAATTTTTCCTGTTGTTGGTTGTAATTCCCAGAGTGACTCCTTTACTTTCCTGACAATTTTCCTTTACTTGTGGCCCTTTCCATATTCTGAAAATGACAGAACATAGGACAAAGGACCAGTGCATTTTAAGACCATTCTATAGCTGTTTGCTGGATTCAAAGCAGGGGGCAGGGCAAACACACACGTGTACTCACAGACTTAAAAGCAAATAAAGAAGAAGGAAAAATAGTCCTGAATTTGGTGTTTTGTACTGATTCAGTTCTTTCCAGTCAATTTTCAAAGTTTGGTTTGACCAAAAATATTACACTGCTGTTTTGCAGCCTTCCAGTCAACAAACAGTGGTAAATAAAATAAAATGTAAAGCTTTTTTCTGTGTTGTTTTTATGGAGATTAAACCTGCAAAAATCCTTTCCATGATATGGCTTATAATTCAGGTACCTGTAACAAACTTCTTTCCATTCTCAACCCAGAGTATTTATGGTTACTGTGTGGATGGCAGATAAGCATTCTGTGCAGTTGTCCAGGTCTGAAAGTCAGCTGCCCCAGAAAAGGACTGTCTCAAGGTGAAGGGGTGGATGCTGGCTACTCTCTTCTGTAATAAAAAAGTTTAGTGTTGCTTGTGCAGAGTGCCTTGTGGTCTAGTGTTTGTGGTAGAGGAGACCCCTAGGCCTACACTATCACCATCATTTTGCACTCTTCCATTTTATAAATTGAAGGGGGGCACAAAATCCAGAGTATGGGAGAAGTTCATCTTTTCAGCAGCTGCTTCATTCTGAGAAGGGAGCAAAGTAGTCAGGGGTTGATATTTGACTAGGTGCCCTTTTAGGAGAATTTGGTTGACAGACTGGTGAATGGAAAGGCTGAATGCACCTGTTGCAAGCTTGTACCTCAGAGGCAGGCAGGCTCTAACATATGTCTTAACTCCAGTTCCGGCTTCAGATAAAAGTTAGAGATATAAGTTTGTTGCGCCCAGATGAAGCCAGGTGTTACATTACAAGCAGTCCTGAAAGGACTCTGAGGATCCTCAGGAGGAGGAGGATCGTCTATACTATGTAGTGCAGCTGTTTAGGGAAAGCAGGCAGAAAAAAATAGCTTGGGGTGGTAGGATTTTTGCAGCCATTGTGAGGACTTGCCTTGTTGGAAATGCTTGAAGTAAAAGGAGTTGTTAAGGGTATGGTAATTTTATGTTACCCATATCTAATGAGGTAGGAGTTAGTCTGGTGGGGCTGCTGTCCCCATGCTCATCCCAAGGAGGAATGAGTTAGGTGTTACTCGATTGAGGTAGATGGGCTGGCTGGTGGGATGATAGGGTCCAAGATGGAGAAGGTGGGGATATAGTGTGGTTGATATTAGAGGGGTGAGAATGTTGGCTAGGTCAGCAATGACCAACATTCAGGGATAAATCCAGGAGGAGTGTTTTCGGACCTCTTCAGCCATAGGAGTAGAGAAAGTGAGGGTCTTCAGGAGAACTGAGTAGCCGGTTAAATGATAGGCCTTGGTTTTGGAGGGAGATTTAGAAGACAGAGAGAGATATAGGTATTGAAGATGGAAGGGCAGTATCAGTGGAGAAGTCTGGGACTTGAAATGAGGGCAGTATACGTGGAATGAGAATTAAGTAAAAAGGAAGTATGTGAAAGGGATAAAAGGTGAGTGAAGAAGTGAATTTTAGAGGTATCCAGCAAGGCTCCTGTAACAGGTTTAAAAGATAAGCTGGATAAGTATGATTTTGAAAGGAGAACAGTTTTCCCTGTGAGGTTTATAGGAAGAGATAAAAGCCAGCCAGGGAAGGATCTGTCAGATCATGATGTGTGAGGTCAGCTAATAGGGATGGGGAGGACATTATTGGTGTAGAGGAGAGGTTACTCATTGGTTGGTGGATGGTTGTCCTCTGGGGTAGGAGCGAGAGCAGATGTGCTATCATCCTCCTGAGGAGATGTGTCTGCAGTCCCTTTCAGGAGAACTGTGACAGGTCCTGTGGTAATTGCCTGCTTTGTAAGAAGGGGCTTTGTAGGCCCAAATTTGGATAATGTGAACCAGGCTGTTGCATCCTTTAATTTGACTGCTGTGGAGTGGTTAGAAAGATCTCATGAGGTTTTCTTCACTTAAGCTGTAGTCCTCCTGAAGAGGAGCCATGGCAGTCTTTTCTGGGAAGGGATTCTAGAACTCACATATTCCCAGAGAGCTGCCAGGAGATGGCTGAGGACAGGTGGGAGGTGGGGTGAGGGGATAAGTTGAGAGGTTTTTTTCAAAGTGCTTGGAGGTGTATGAGGGCAAGGGGACATAATGTTACCCAGTCCCGGTAGAGTTTTAGTCCCAGTGGATAGGGAGATTATAGTGGCCTGGCTAGGAGCAACCAGTCAGAGGATAGGGCTGGACGGGATTAGTTAGCAACTATTTCTGGTCTCCCAGCTCTGATGAGAGGGCAGGTGTAAAGTGACTCCATTTAGAATGTGACATTACTTCCTTACTCTACTCCACGGTTCATCATCGTCAGGGCTGGTCTGGGGAGTTCAGGAGGTCACTGCTGGAAAAACTCGTCCCAGTTGGCACTTATAGGGGTTAGAGCTCAAGGCCTGAGCAGTAATCACAAGCACTTCTGCTACTGGCTAGCACTCTACCACTCTGACTCACAGTGCCACTTTCAGTCTTTGGCTGGTGGGAGATCTTGAGAATTGCTTCCACCCCAGCTCTTTGCTGGATAGTTGGGAGATGGAGTTTGGACAGATTTTCCTCTGCCCAGGCTGGCTTTGAACTGGAGTAACAAGGGGGAATAGAACTCACTGGGAATAGAGCTCACCTAGGCAACTGATTTAGGGTTTTAGGATTTTTGTTTTTTAGTCTGGGTTAACTCTTAGACAAGATTAGACTTAGAATGACCGTTTTTACTGCTAGAGTTATGAATACCAGCACTGTGCCACAAGTCCAAACTTGGCACGGTTTGCTACTTGGCATATTTGGTACACTTTGATATTTACCAAAGTGTATCTGTTCATACACCTGTCTTGATCTAACTTGTGTGTATTAACATACCAACAGGTGAAAGAGAATATAAATGAATAGAGGTTAAGAGGGTAAGTGTCTAGATGATGTAAAGGTCCTGGCTTTAGTGGATCTGAGGTGACTTGTGTCTTTTATCAGCAGGCTTTAGTTGTGTGTGATGGGGGCAGACAGGGATTTATTTTTACCACAGTGGAGAAAGTCACAGTGGTCCAGGCAGAAGATATGGCCTGGATCTGGGTGAGGCTGAAGTAGCATCTTCCAGCATCCATTGGATGGATTGCCATACTTCTTGTTGGGTTGCCTGCAAATTTCTACAGAATCTAGTTAAGGACATTTGAAATTACCCAGGATTTTCCAGGTTGCGTACTTTGAGTACACTGGCCTTTGCAGGTCCGTTGGTCGGTCGGTTGGTATTTTGCTGGCAAGTCAGGTATATGTTAGATGGACATAAAGAATGACATGTGGGTTTACATCAGTGCTTGTTGGTATTAACAAGGCATCTTTGCATATCAACTACTTTTAATTGGAGAAGGGTGTTTTTAGCTTTGAGAAAAACATAAAACAGGACAGAGAGACAGGGACTTGCTTCTGGAGGAATTTTGAGTGACTCCAAAAAGATTTTGGATGGCATCGGCAAGCTGGATGTGAGCGTGACAGAAAGGTTACAGGGCCGTGGAAATTCACAGGGGGACATAACCTTCCCTGTTGGGGTCTCTGTCCCCCAGCACTGAGACCATCACTATTAGAAGGCTAACAACTGCATGGAGTAAAAAGAGAAATAGGTCTGGTAGAAGAGTAGTGCTGTTGCAGAAAATCCCCTGGCAGGTATGCTTTATCTCCTTTTCTGTGTTAATCCCAAAGCCTGTAGAAAGAACTGGGAGAGAAGGAGTTAGGAAAGTGGATGTGGTACTTAAAGTGAATGTTTGAGCCGTTGGATAAAGCTATCCAATAAGGAGGAGTTTAGTGGGGGAGCAGGGGTGGGAGAGGTTGGCAGGAATGTGAGGCAGTGGGGCAGTGTTTGCCCAAATATCTGGGCACAGTGGGAGCGGGAATCCTGAATTGTCTTAAGTGTTTCACATGGAGTGACCTGAGGAGCAGGAGGAGCTGGAGGGAGGTGATGTTGGGAGTGGAGGGGGAGTAAGGTAGGGTACTTGGAGAGAGGCAAGGCGAGCTTTGTACTGGGGGGAGGAGCCACCATAGTGGCCCTGACTGGGAAGCCCAGGTGAGGTTGAGGGTGGAAGCAATCCCTGAGCTGGGAGTGACTGGAGCAATAGGGGAAGAGAAGGGAGGAGGGAGAGTTTGCAACTACTCTGCCTCTTCTGAGAAGTTTGTTGGGAGAGGGCTGAAAAGTTAGTGGAGAGGAACGGGCTTTGCAGGCAGCTGCTGTGGCTGAGGCCTGGGGGAGGAGATCATAGGTTTAAGGCAGAGGTTTTGAGTTCTGTTGCTTGATCTGCTGCTCAGTCGGAGAGAGAGATTTCGAGAGATAAGAGTTCCGGATAGGCCTGGAAGGAGTAGAAAGCTACTGTACCTGATCCCACTATCTCAATCACTCATGATATAAGTAAATACCAGAGAATTATGGGATCAAAGGTGCTGTCATTCAGCCATTTAGAGGTTTTTTGTAGATCATAGCTTGGCCATGCTTCCTTAAGTGGAGAGAGCATATGCACCACCAATGCACCAGCATATGCCAGCAATGCACCCGAGATGAATCAGGTGGGATTTTAGGCTAAGGTCTACTAGTTCGGCTATCACCGAATATACTTGGCCTTAGGGAGGAATGGTGAGAAAAAGCAGTGAGCTCATCAACTGACCCTTGTGTCTCAGACCCCAAACCTGGTTCTTAGGTCTGAGGCCTTAAGGCTTAGCAGTGGCCTGGTACCAGGTCTATGAGCAGGAATAAGTAAAGACAGCACTGCAAATAGGGATATATCACAATGGGGATTCCCAGTCCACTTACCTTGTGATGATGGAGACCAGTGAAGTGGATGTCAATAAGCACTTGGCGGAAGGCAGTTGTTGGTCTGGCAGAAAGAAGTGCAAGGGTTCAGGAGCTAGGTTCCCTGGACAGCTGAGGTTCCATGGAGGGAAGAGCAAATTCCCGAGAGGACATGTTGGTGACCATGTTGGGCACCAAATATTAAACAATATGAGGACTTTGCCAGGAATCATGCAGACGTCCAGGTACAGGGAATGAAGGAAAAAGTTTTAGGGGGTGGGGCTAGGCGGGGTGGAGGATAAGGGACCCCTTCTCACATATGCCACATGAAAGAAGTGCCAGCCATTGACTTCTATAACCTGTGTGGTTTAGGGGAAGGAGAAGAGGTGGGGACCCGGGGTGGACCTGAAGACTAGGATTTACAGATACTGTCCAAATGGCAGATAAGGATTGTGTGCAGTTGTCCAGGTCTGAAAGTCAGCTGCCCCAGAAAAGGACTGTCTCAAGGTGAAGGGGTGGATGCTGGCTACTATCTTCTGTAATAAAAGGATTTAGTGTTGCAGGGAGCCGACCAAACCGTGGTAGAGGAGACCCATGAAACTACACCAGACAGAGCCATACTTCACAACCTGGAACAAGTCTTCCATGTTCATGCTCTTGTGGTCAGAGCTCTGTACCCTCTTGATGTTTGATACCTGGCTGCAGAAATGCCACTTCATTTCTCCCTAGACCTGTTAAGACATGCAGTGTTCCACCTCTTCCAAATAAGGCCCCCAGTCCTACGTCCTGGTTCAGTGCAGTATCCCAAAGGCATGCCATTGCCACTCTGCTGTTTCCAAACCAGTTGGAAGATCACAAATTATGTTTTTATTTAAGGTACACTAAAAACATGCATGCAATAAAAGGAACTCCTGGAACTCTGAATCACAGAAAAGGATAAATTACACAGTAGCCATTGTGTACCCGTTCCACATCTCTTCCCTTTTCCTCTCTGTATATACAGCCGTCAAGAGTAGTTTTAACGACGCTTTTAAAGTAGAGAGTGACCGTTAATTCTCTCATTTACTTTTACTAATCAGGTTAAGGAGGTAAAAGCAGGTGCAGAGATAAGAATGAGAATGAATCTCAGAAAAGAGAGTTTGTCTTTAAAGAGGCTGGACAAGGTAAATAAGGCTTTTAGAGTTAGGCTTCTCTTATTTATGATACCTTTGTTGATGTTTAGCCTCAAAGGATCTACTTTAAAACATTGCAAACTTGGAGTAGTGAGATTTGAAATGGGTTATCTGTGGTTGATCCATACAACCTGAACCACATCCATAGCCATTTGTTCAGGCAGCTAGGGTCTTCTTTTTTCTTTTAGTTTTCTTTCTTCCTTTTTGTTTTTTTTTTTTTTTGGTAGTGAACCTTGAAGCCTCCTATGTAACAGGGCCATAAGAACAGGGACCTGTTTCTCTTGAGCTAGAAGTCTCCCTAAGGTTATTTTCATGCTGTCTCAAAAGCTGCAATTCTTTTGTCTTCACTTCTTGGATAGCTGACTTTTTTGGGGTGAAGGCAGTGGATCATGGCCTTGAACACTGGACCTGGGTACTGTTCCTGAACTCTATAGCTCTAGAATACCACCCTACCCTTTGAGCCTCAGCCCCACTTCCCATTTCTAGTGGTTCATCGTAGATAAGGGTCTTATGGTCCTTAGTGCTTGAGCTGGCTGTGAACTGGGATCCTCAGATCTCAGCTTCCTGAGTAGCCAGGATTACAGGAGATAGCCACTGGAGAGCTGATTTATGTGCAAATTCCAACTATACCCAGGCATGAAATGGATCTTACTGCTAATGCTGAGCTGTGCCCTATTTTTTTCTCCACATTTCTCAGTTTTTCCTCATCTACAGTTCTGCAGATATTCTATCTGTAAGGATCATTTCTCTCTGTGTCTGTCATCCTCTGCATCATTCTCTCTCCCTCTATCTCTTCCTCTCCCTTCTCTTACCCTCTTGCTATGTTTTTTCAGGTCCTGGAGCATGAACTCATGTTCTAGGTGCTGTCCCTGTACACTTCCTCAAGGCTGGCATTATACCATTTGAACTACAGCTCCACTTGTAGCACTTTGGTAATTAATTGGAGATAAGAGTCTTAGAGATTTGCCTGGCTAATGTGGCTTCAAACTATGATCTTCATATCTCATCCTCCTAGGTAGCAGATATCAGCCTCCTGAGATGTTAGGACTAGAGGCATAAACCACCCTTGCCTGGCTAATTTCTCTAAAACACAAGCTGAGATAGAGGATGAGATAGGAGGATTTGGTGGTATTTTTGTTCTTTGCTTTGTGTGTAAGAAAGTGATGGGTGAACATAACACAGAAATAAATTTAGCATCCAGTGGTCTTATTAAACAATTTATACTAGTGAATCATACTCTGAGGATTATTTATATTCAGTAACCATACAGCATATTCAGGAGAAATAATCCTAACTTGCAGGTACAGTGTTGCATGTCTGAAATTTTAGCACTCTGAAGATTAAGGCAGGAAGATTTAAAGTTCTACCCCAGACTTGGCTACATCATGATGCTGTTTTCAAAGAAAACAAATTCACCATTGTGAGTATATTTTATGCTTTTTCAAGGTAACATTGGGCCTTCGGTACAACAAAATCTTACGTATTTTGCTATTTACACTTTTGTTTTTAGCTACCTGCATGACTGTGTATAGTTATCTTAAATTCTTCTTAGGTCTAAATACTTCAAGAAGTGTTTCATCACATCCTGATATTACCATTGTTTTAAACTAACATACAATGATTGTAATTTAGCTTTATCCACTTGATAACCTATGTTGTACTAATTGTTCAGTTCTAAGATATTCTTCTTCCAGATAGTAGCCTCCCTGATTATGGATACACTGAAAGGTGAACTGGAAATCAAGATGTACTCTAGTAAAAGGAAATAGAATGGTAGATTACTAAAACATTAAGAAATGTTCACCTGAATAATGCTAGAAAAGCAGTATACTCTATAATTTAATGAAATGTGTACTCAAATTGCCTTAGGTGTCAGTAACTTCTAGTCTTTATTGCATAACTGTGTGTTTCTCTTACTTTTTTTTCCTTGGCAGTCCTGGGGCTTGAACTCAAGGCTTGAGACCTCTATTTAGGCTTCTCTAGGCTACAGCTCTACCACTTGAGCCACAGCACTACTTCTGGCTTTCTCTTCTAGGTATTTGGTACTGAGGAATCAAACCCCCATCTTCATGCATGCACATGTGTATTTAAATTCTTTGCTTCTGGTGTGTAACTGATGTATGATATGAGCTAAGCAGCACTGACGTGAGGCATTTTCCCTTTCTCTATGTGCTCCAGCCCTGTCTCTACAGAGTTTGGCTGTCTGAGTGACATGTAGACCTCAGTGTGGCCCATGATTATACAAACAATGTACATCCCTGTGATGATTCAGCTACCAAGAACTCCACTAAAGTGTTGGTCTCCAACACACCCCATCTCCACCTACAGCTGCAGTTTTGGAAGCTAGCTATTCTAGGGGATCATGAGTATGAGGTACATCAAGCCTACCTACCTCCACGCTAGGAGGTAGGCTTTCCATACCCTAACATCAACCTGGGGTGATACTCTCAGAGCTGGGTAGCATAGTCTAGAAGCATATCCTCCCTGGTCACTCTCCTTCTCTGCTGTCTGAAATGCACATGTAAGAAGGTAGGCCTAGCCACAGATTGAGAATTTCTTAACACAACAAATCAGAGAAAGTCTGTGTCCATTGGTAGAGAGCACAGGGCTTTCCAGAACCTTGTATTAAGGGAAGGCTCCAAGAAGTAAACAGAGTACCAGTGTGAGTCCATCACCTAAATTCCCATCAGGATGTCTTCCCCAGGGAAGTATCAAGTTCTCTTGCAATTCCTGGACCTTTACCAGCACACTGTACAGATGGCTAATGCATAGGGAACAACTGAAGCTTTCAAGTCACGTGAAACAAACTCCAAGAGGGTATGAGTAGTCACACGGTCGTCTAGGAAGACACAGCGGAAAGAAATGTGACTGGACAGGGCACTTTGAATCTGCTGCAGATGTCTGACTCAAAATTTTTGCACTGTTCTTGGTCCTGCCACAAAAAGGCAGATGCCAAGAGACCGTCATCTGATAGCTGTCAGAGTAGAATCCTGTTTTCCCCACTAAGGGGTTGGCTGCCATCAGTCATCGGTTCCTTCATTAGGGACCTCCACTCAGTTTCTCTTTGTGCTCAGTTACATTGTGTGTCATGCATGTACATGCACACACAAACACGGACACACACACACACACACACACACACATGTCATCATGCCAAGTTTTTTCAGCCACTTCATCCGGTCCTCACAAATCCTTTCTAGCTGTATTGTTATAGTATCTATATTGCCTATGATAGGGAGAGTTAGGGATGCTCCTACCTGAGGCATCACCTCAGTGTGTGGAGTGTGGGCACTGAGGCATATGACATATCACATGTCAGAAATACTGTTTTCCCACCATTGGGTCACGTGATAAATGGATTGGGAAAAAAACTTACAGAATGTCCTCTGGGCCTTATCTCCTGCTAGTGCTAAGGTGCCAGGGATAGTTGAGAAGTGAAAACACTTGGGAATGAGGCAGCAGAGATATGTTCATGTGGCACACAGCAAATCCTGTATCTGCTCTGGACTTCAGAATCACTGCCTGTGGCTGGGAAATTCAGCACTGGTCAGAGAATGCACCTTCAGGAGGTACTTCCTCAACCCTGAGAATAATCCAGTCATAAATTTTGGACTCTGGGTTTATGTGCTGCAAAACTGCAAAATTTCCTGAACCTTTCCTACTGGAGGGTATCATTGCTCCTGAAACACAGTCAGCAGGACCTTCTGGATGTATGAGCATTCTGACTCAGTCTCTCCTTAACGCATTGTAGCCATAGAGTCAGGGTCTTTTCCCATGCTGGAAGCTGTATGGTCTCTTGTTTGCTTTTCCTCTGGAGTGTTCGATGCTATCTATGCCTATGCAATTGTCCCTAGTGTGGATCATGTGAGTGGGGTTGATCAGCCCCTGCCAATCTCTACAATGACCTCAAGTCATCCAAGTCTCAATTGTACTGCACCTGCTTCTCTGTAGTTCAATATTTATTACATTTATGAGGCAGAGATAACTTAGTCTCTTGAGGAAATACCTGACCTAAATATGATCTCAAGGCCATTCTCTTGATACAGAGGACCCAGACCATGTTCTGGTAGGTTTTATTCCCTTTTCTTGAGCTTCAGTTCTTTTCTCTGGACCTTCCCAGCGATCCCCACCCCAACAAGCTCTTCAGCTCTTCTTTCCAAGAAACCATACATGGTTGGTTACTCTCACCTGAGCCACCATTAAAGGATACAAATTGGAGCAAAACCCAGGAATGGACCTTCTGTGATGTAGGAAAATCCCTTAACCTCTGCCATCCTTTACTCCAAGCATATATGTGCTTGGCTAGCTGAGCTACTCTGCAAGTGTAGCTGGGATTGGAAGACCTAGTTGCTCCTCCACTGGAGGTGGTGTTAAAGACTGTGGGGATCCTAGAAGCTCTTGGGAGGTAATGACTGCGATCAGGAAGCAAGAACATATGATGTGTGTTGATAAAGCTTTACTGAAGAAGGAAAACTGCTGGCTTGTGGGTTTACTTTACCTTGGATTGTTTGGTATTACATAGTGATTCTGTCAAAGACTGAATGTATGCTTGTATGTGCTCACTGCTTCTGGTATTATTACCTGTCCTTTGGAATGTGTAACCAAACCTTTTTGAAATTAACAGATAGTTACAGCAGAGAGCAGAGCAAATCTGGTATTATTTTATTTTATTTTATTAGGGAGGTAATGAACAGTTGGGTTATAATTACATTTGTCAGGTACTCACACATTATTCTCATTGATACACCTTCTCATGTTTTGTCCCTCTTTCTCTCTCTCTCACTGTCCTTTCTCAAACATCTTGTTTCCCCCCCTTCCCTACTTCAAATAAGCAAATAAAGGTATATACAATATACCAGGTAACAAAGATACAGTAACTACATGAGATTAACTGTAACGGATAAAAAGAGAAAACAGATTACTTCACATAGTACACTAAGAACAACAATTACTCTTATTTCCCGAATGTATGTTGTATTTCCCTGAGACTTCTTCTTATATGGTCATATGTGTGTGGCTTTAGAGCTAATGTGTTCCTTCTGTTAGGAGAATTCTAGATGTGTGCTAATAATTACAAATAAAGGAAACCATTGGAGTCTGTGTTTCTTCTGGTCTGGCTTACTTAACATCATAAGATTTTTTCCCCAAGTCTATCCATTTCCTTACAAGTAGGGTGATTTCATTGATGGCAGCATGGAATTCCCTTGTGTCTAAATACCACATCTTCTTGATCTACTCATTATGGGGAAATTTAGGAGGGTTTCTCATCTTAGCTATGGTAAATAATGCTACAATATACATTGTTGTGTTAGTAGATTTAATGTGCCCTTGTGCAATGGACATGTCCATTAATGCCCAGGAGTGGAATTGCTGGGTCATGGTGGAGGTCTGTGTTTAGACTTTCGAGGAGTCACCAGACTGCTTTCCAGAGTGGTTGAACAAGTTTACACCGTCACCAACAGTGTATTAATGCAGCCACCTTTATAAGTTGCACTATAAGCATATATTCATTAAGAAAGGGCAACACATTGGTCTGCTTCAGTGTATTTATGGACACTGTCTTTGGTTTGTGAACAGGGGAACCTTAGATGTGGAAAGATTGTAAAGAGTGAACTGGTCCTTAAACTACAGAAAGGCAAGGAGAACTTCTTCCATTCCCCTCAATATGACATGATAATTGGTGGGCAGCACAGTTTTTCTGGTCAATTTGCCCACATCATACCATTTGTGATTCCAAAAGTACTCTCTGAAAAGGAGGTTGCTTCTCATCTTTCTCCTGTGTCTCCATCAGCAGTGCCCACACAAGAGGAGAAGTCAGCTATGTCCCCTCCCTGACTGGAACCTCCTCTGGCTAGACCTTTTGAACTTGTGATGGCTACGTGTTTGTAAGAAGCCTAGGGTACTCAGGAATTCCAGCCCATTGCAATGTTTGTGCAACACCAACAACCCAGTCGTGAATAGCTTCTTTTTAATAATTTTAATAGAATTATGAAAAAATGTCTCAGAATTTGCATGAGAATTTCCTTATGGAATGTGAGTAAAGTAGGCTTTGTCCAGTAGTTATGCCCTGGGGAGCGGAAGGCACTAACCACAACAACATAACTCCTACACTATACAAGATTGAGAATTTAGAATATCAACACTGTGTAGAGATGGGCTGGAATTGCTGCTAGCTGCTGAAAAGATGTTCTACATGGGTCTGTTACAAGGTAAATGAGGGTTTTGTAGAGTTCCTAGAGCATCTCCATGTAATAAGTCAAAAACCACCCTGAATTTCTTGAGGTGCCTGATATTGTGTCATTGCAATTAACTTGTGAAAATGTTCATGCTATATTAAATAAGCAAGCCAGGAATTTGTTGGGCTGTTAGGCTGACTAAGGTATGTAAAAATGCAGGGATTCAGGACCATAAAGCTCAAATACTGGCTGTAGACTACAGCTTCTTGTAATAAATGTCTTAAGTGCCTCACAGGTCACTTTTGAAAAGAAAGTCAGGTACTAAATTTTCCCCTCATGAAACTCCCCCTAAATGTGAGAAGGGTCAATCTCTGTCAATCAGTTTGAAAAGCATGGGGATCCATCACTGTAGGGATATGGACTAAAAGGTGCCAGCTCCTGTATGCTGGTCAGTGCAGCAGGAACCAGCAAGAGAACAACCACCCATTCAGACAACAGCAGGGGTCCTGGGGCCAGGTGAGCACAGGTCAGTGAACACAGGACTGCAACAAGCAGGAGAAACTGCTTGGACCTCTCCAGGGTCCCTCAACTGGTGTTAGGGGGACCAGATTTCACTTATGTCCCTTCCACAGCAGTAGGGGGACCTGTTCCTGAAGGCCTGGTGAGACTGATTTTGACAAGATCTACTATGGGAGATAAGAGTAGTAAAATCATGCTGGTAGTCACTGACTCAGACGATGAGGGAGGACTGACAGTTACGATGCGAGTCTCCACTTTTCCCAGGAGGAACTTGACGTAGGCCCACTCCTGCTGCAACCCTGTTCTGTTTGGTGGTCATTATATATGGTACGTCCAACAAATGATTTTGGAAGCAAGACCTTTATTTCCATTCTTCTATTATAGACAGAAAGCTCCTGCCTACTAGAGCAATTCGAGGCAGACCTTTCCTTACTTGATTCTCCATGGTCCAGGGGTTTCTGTTACTGCTGAGCATTAGATGCCATTGAATGGTTAAAAAGGGTGCCACTTGGTCCAGTGACTACAATAGAAAGAACAGAAATGCATTCACAGAGTATTAAAGAATGAGGATGTGTTGACTCTTGAAACCAGGTTCCCTGTTAACCGGGTATCTGAACCAAAGTCGTTAACTTGTGGGGAGCATATCGACTGGTTCCCATGGGGTGTGTGTATTCAAATTTAGCTCTTTCACCTGGGAGCCATGGTTGTTATACCTCCCCTACTTTAATCAGTTGTGTAGAGACAATAGTTGGTGGTGGAAAGAGGAGACATTACAAGCTCATTTGCTTGGTCGTCTTATGAGCCCATAGTTTTCACCACGTTGTGTCATTCCCCCCAAATCAAGGAAAGAGAGACTTTCACATGATGTAAGGAAAGGAAGAATTATGCTGTTGGCCCAATCATACAAGGATTAGGTAAACCTGGTTGGAATACTTGTATGGTTCTTGAAAATTGCCATCTCACAGTGCTGAGCCTCAAGCATTGTTTTTTTAGCTCCTTGAGCAAAAGAAAGTTCGCCCAAATTCAATACTGGATGCCTGAGGACAGGTTTCAGTGCAAGGTGTTGCCCAACCCAAAGGCATGGCAAGTACCTCCACCATGCGTCAGTAAAATGTATTGCAAGCTTTAGAGTGGTCCAAGTTATAAACAAAGTCTCCTATATAATTATATGGATGACATCTGAAGAGTTTCCCTCCCCAAGTCATTGCTTTCCACAGATATCTATATTACCTGTTATCTCTCCTGGATTGGAATATGATTCTCTGTACCTGGGAAAAAATAATGCCTTCAACTGAGCCCTGGAAATACCTTGGATTCTTAGCCTTGAAATGATCCATTTTCTCACCAAAACGATCACCTAGATGCAGCTCAGGTAAGACGTCTGCAGGATAGATAACAAATTGGAGGAAGTCCTGCATGAGGCATTGCAACAGACCAGTCAGTTCCACAGTCCCATAGGCTGAAAAGGCAATCCTAACTTAAACTCCCCACACACTTGGATCTGAAGCAAGACAAAAGCTACTGAAAATTCTTCATCCTACCCAGTTAAGGAACAGACAGGAAGATCCCTGATTCATTATTTCATTTGCTGTATTCTACAAAGTCCCACCACCTACTTGGTCAAGTTGTTCTATGTTCAGTTATATTTCCTAGCTAGAGTGGCTGTGCCATGTGACAGTAAAAACCATTGAGAGGCCCATAACTTAAAAGGAAAACTTCCCATCAAGGAAGAATTCCCACTCAGGTTCTTTCTTATAGACTATGATTCTGAGAGCATTTATCTTCCCATATATTTTGAGAATCATTTTTAACAACTAAGTTTCAAGTTGCCTCAACAGACTACAGTGAAAAGACAAACATTCTGCTGTCTGCTGACTGGTTACCTCCATTTTTCTCTTAGTACTGCCTTCACAATGTCCCAATTGAACTGATATTTTGTGTGCTCCTTTTTATTCAATACCAAAAAATGTTGAGGTTCTGCTCTGATCTCTTCAATGAGCCACTGATGATTTACCAATGTGTTTTTGCATCTCCATGACTTACATAGATTTCCTTAGTGGAGATTATGTTGACTTCCAATTTTTTGTGATTGTGTTGTGAAAGAATACAGGGAATAATTTTAGTGTTTCTGAAGTTACACATGTTTGTTTCAGGTACAAAATGTGATCTGTTTTGGATAGTGTTTCATGTGGACCTGAAAAAATATGAATATTCAGGTGATCTTGATACTCTGCAGATCTAGGTTCTCTATTCAATTGTTCAATTTTGAGGTTTCTCTGTTGAGTTTTTGCCTAACTGTTCTATCCAGAGGTGACAGTTGTTTTAAAGTCACCCACAAACAGTGCTTGATATATGTGTTTTCAATGTAAGTAATGTTTGTTTGATGAAGTTGGTTGCTCCAACAACTGTTTTTTGAATATTTAGGATGTCTACTGGGGTGGTTTTCTTGATTGATTTTTTGCTTCCCCTCACTTTCAGAATATATATGTTTTGGGGGCAAGATGTGTCTCTTGAAGACTGGAAAAAGGTGGATCTTGTTTTTTGATCCAACTGTTCAATCTCATTTAATTGTAGCGTTAACTTCATTTATAGTTATGATTGAAAAATATTTACTAACCAGATTCTTACATTTTTTCCTATTTCATTTGTTCTTGTGGTTTGTCAATTCTTGCTGCAATTACCTGGTATGAATTTTAGGTGTGATAGCACTGCCAATATCATGTGTATTGACTTTCAGTGTATAGAATATCTTTGAGTATTTTCTTTTTTTATTGTAATTAGTAAAAGGATTACATGATATTTGCCAGATAGAAGGTGCATTAATTCACATACATTGATACCCTTTCACATCTCTTGGTACCCATTACCCTCCCTCCCACACCCCCCTCCCATCTTGGTTTTCCCCCCTTCCCTATCAAATTTCAAATAACCAAATACAAATAAATTCAATATATCAGATAACAAAGTGAGATACTGTGACAATATGAGATACCCAAGGGACAGCAAAGGAGATGAGAGACAACATAGTACATTAAGGACAATAATCATTCATTATATGGCTTTTGTTTCAATATCCTGGAGGTCCTTTCAATTAGCTTCATACTATATGGCCTTAGGTATCAAGATTTCGCTCTATTGAAGATCTCTGCTAGTAGAGCTCAAGGTTTCTACTGATTATGATGAATGAGGGAAACCATTGAGCCTAAGTTCCTTTGAGTCTGGCTTACTTCACTTAATATGATTTTTTCTAAGTCTTTCCATTTCCTATCAAATGGGGCCATGTCATTCTCTCTGACAGAAGCATAGAATTCCATTGTGTACAAATACAGCAACTTGTTGATCCACTCATCAACTGAGGGATATCTAGGGTGGTTCCATATCTTTGCTATGGTGAATAGTGCTGCAATGAACATTGTTGTGCTAGCGGATTTAGTATGCCCTTGTTTCTGGATGGTTGGGTAAATGCCAAATAGTGGAATTGCTGGGTCATAGGGGAGTTCTATGTTTAGCCTTTTGAGGCACTGCCACACTGCTTTCCATAGTGGTTAAACGAGTTTGCACTCCCACCAACAGTGTAGTAGTGATCACTCCTGGCCACATCCCCTCCAGCATCTGTTATTATTCGTTTTCCTGATCCTGGCCATTCTAATTGGAGTGACGTGGAATCTTAGAGTTGTTTTGATTTGCATTTCTTTTATGACCAGAGATGTTGAGCATTCCTTCATGTGTCTATAGGCCATTTTTGTTTCTTCTTCAGAGAAGACTCTCTTTAAGTCTTTGGCCCATTTTTTAATGGGATGATTGTTACTTTGGAGATTAGTTTTGGAGTGATTCAATTTTTTGAGTTGTTGATATATTTTAGATATGAGGCCTTTGTCCATTGTTTGGTTGGTGAAGATCTTCTCCCACTCTGTAGGCTTCCTAATTAATTTACTAGCTATGTCCTTTGCCATACAAAAGCTCTGCAGTTTAATGCAGTCCCACTTATCCAGCCTTTCTCTGATTTGTTGTGATTCTTGGTCCTTATTAAGAAAGTTTCGACCTGTGCCAAGGAGGTCTAGTTTATCTCCTATTCCTTCTTGTAAAGTTTTCAGAGTGTCAGCTTTTACCTCAAGGTCTTTGATCCATTCGGAGTTAATTCTAGTACAGGGTTTTCTGCATGTGCTTAACCAGTTCTGCCAACACAACTTGTTGAAGAGGGTGTCTTTCTTCCATTCTAGTTTTTTGGCTCCCTTGTCAAAGATTAGATGGCCATAGGTCTGTGGTTTAGTATCTGGGTGCTCAGTTAGATTCCATTGGTCTTCAGGCTTGTTCCTGTGCCAGTACCAAGCTGTTTTGAGAATTATAGCTCTGTAATAGAGTCTAAAGTTTGGAGATCAGTAGAATTGATGTTTCATGTACAATATTATTTTAATGCTTTCTTCTCCTTACTTCTTTACTCTCCAGGTTCTCTCACATATCTTTAAATGTGTCTTCAGGCTTTAAAAGGTTCTTTTTAAAAGCTGGCATTTGGAGGTATTTTTATAACTTGCTCTTGAATAATAATAAGTAATTCTAGGGTTTGGAGGTGGTGAGGTTCATTTGGTAGAACACCCTCCATGAGCAAAATGCATCAGGCACCAAGTTGGAGTTCCAGTCTCAAACTTTAAAAAAGAAAGTAAGAAAATAAAAATGTAATTCTCAGTTTTATGGGTTTGATGGGGCTTTATTCCTACATTACAACTACACAGCACTTTTAATAGTTATAAATAGAAGTTAAACATGGGTAGCTAATATAATAGCTCTTTAACTAAGAAGATTTTGTTTTCAATTCAGGTGGCAGTCCTAATTTCAACATGAGCTCTCCCAGAAGACCCTTACCAACTAAAAGAAACTAATTTCCTAGAATTGGCAGACTCAAAGGAACATAAGCTCAGTGGTTTCCATCATTTGTCATAATCAGTAGAAACTTGGGTTCTCCTAGCAGAGATTTGCAATAGAGCAAAACGTTTACATAATGCCATACAGTATGAAGCTGAATGAAAGGACCACTTGGTTATAAAAACAAAAGCCATATAATGGGTGATTGTTGCCCTTAATGTACTATGTTATCTCTCATCTCTTTTGCTGTCCCTTGGTTATCTCATGATGTTATAGCATTTCACTTTGTTATCTGATATATTGGATAAATGCGTATTTGGTTATTTGAAATTGGATAGGGAAGGGCGAAAACAAGATGAGGGGTGAGGGTGGGGGGGAGGGAAATGGGGACCAAGACATGAGAAAGGGTATTAATGTATGTGACGTAATGCACCTTCTATCTGGTGAATATAATGTAACCCTTCTATTAATTACAATAAAAACATATGAAAAAAATAAAAAACAAACAAACACCGGGATCTTTGGCCTATTAGGTCAAAGTAACAAGATTTAGAAGATTCTGATAAATTTTTGTATGTACAAATCTACCACTTGTACCACGGACCCATTTCTGGGTTCTGAATGGTAAATTGGAGAGAGGACTTTCATGGACTTTCCTGCTCAGGCTGGCAACTACCCCTAATCCTCAGATCTCCATTTTCTCAGTAGTTAGGGATGAGCCACTGATGAATATTCATTTGTTTTTCCAGTTCTGGACCTTAGCTCAGAGTCGAACATGGTCCTTGGGCTTTCTTGAGGCAAGAACTCCACCACCTGAGACAAACTATCACTTATGGCCTATTCTCTATATGTATTATGAAAGACTGCAACATGGGTATTTGGTCAGGTTATGCAAACCATGTGTCACTAAGGCCAAACTCACAGTCTTCTTTCATCCACAATAAGGAAAAATGATGTTAGAAAAAATAATTGAAAATGCCTATCATAAAATAAAAAGGCACAAACACATGATGTCACAAATTCTAGACAACAGATTCAGAATCACATTATAGTGGGGACTGCTTTGTCCTTTGTGCAATGCTATAATTTGAAATAACTCTTTAATGGCTATATTATTTATCAGTAATGATGATAATATTTGGAAACCAGAGGAAGATGATAGTTCAGACATAATATTGAGATAATATTGAAACTAAGTTTATAGACCGTCTCTGAGAGCTAAACTTCAGGGTCACAGAGCACAGTTTCATAAAGCAAATTCCATGGAAATAGGCAATGATCTTTCATTCCATGAAAATAATCTATGTCCACAAAAAACAAAGGAAATTTTTAGTAGGATGTAACTTTATGATGCAATCCAGGTTTACTCAACACAAGAGATTCTGGGCCTACCCCAGGGTTGTACTCATTGCCGGCCCAATGGATTTCCATTTCCAAGGCTGTAGATTAGAAATTCAGTTTTGGAAATGTATCAGAGACAGAGTGGTGAGAGTAGAAATCCACTCCAATCAGCTCAGCAAATCCACACATACCTAGGCAGCCACCGTTGATGGTTCATGTCGGTAACCCTGGCTACAAAGGACCCTGAGATCTGAGAATTCAGTTCAAAGTCCATACAGACAAAAACTCTACCGAAAAGCTATCAACCAGCCAGAAGTAGTATAGGTATACCCTCAAGTGCTAGTGCACAAGACTAACACAGAGCATGGGGACAGCACCCTGGTCCAGTCAGTATCAGCACTGGGCTATATGAAGAGGGCAAGTTGTCACTGTATCTGATTAGGTACCTGGTGACTTATATGCGTGTTTGCTTAAATTAGGGAAGGGAATAGGAACAGCAAAATGGAGAGACACAAGACAGCAATGTCAGCAAAATAATACATTGGAAATGGACTGTACAGCACAGTTGGTGGGGGCCGGGGTGAAGGGAAGAGTGGGAGAAAAATAACACAGGGATAACCACGCTCAACAAGAAAGGTACTCACTACTCCACATATGTAACTGCACTTAATAAAAGAAAGAAAATGAGAAAAAAATGAAAAAGACATCACCAGAAAAAAATGAAAGGAGAAACAGAAAGAGCAAAAAGGCAAAGAAGAATCTTTGAAAAAGAAATAGAGAAAAGGATGGTCAGTAAGGGAAGAAGATTGAAAGGGAAATACCAGAAAAGATGGATAGGGGGAAATAGAAACAAAGGAAGAAAGAAAAGAATACAGAAGAGAAAGGGTTACAAATACAAGAGAGAAAAAAGCAAAAGAGAACAGGAGAAAGAAAAGGTAATAAAGATAGAGACTGGACGAAAGAAAGGAAGGGAAAGACAAGAAAGAAGACAGTACTTTGGGCACTCATAGTCCATATGTATAACCTGATTTCTTGTGAGGCAGACATCAGGGGACTGTGATTTGCAGGAGACTTTGGTTGATATGAGACCTCCATATCAACCGAAAAACCTGGCTGTGTTGGGAGATGCCTATTGTCTCAGCTGTGGTTCACAGGCCAGAGAGGCTTTGGCTAAATCAAGACACTGCTTCCACAGTGGTCAGAGCAACAGGCCGCTAATGTAGTCAGGAATCTCCCTGGCAGCTGCAAAGACTTCCAGAAGTTCCAACTCCAGCAGCACTGAAAATCAGAGAGGGTGGGAGATGTGGATGGACTGGTTTTTACCAAACAAGCTCAAGGCTCTGAGCTTCCCAATACTCTGCTGGTTCCGGTCTTTCTGCTATATCCCTAATGTCACCACTCTCATTACAATACCTATTGAGGGACCAGCAAACCTCAGACTGAATTTATGGTTTCATATGCTTATTAGTTTCATAAGGCTTCTTAGGAATAAGCTTGCTAAAACAGCTTTGTTTGCTAAACAGTTTCACAAGTAGGCAGAAAATGACAAAATAGGAAACAACAGCAAGCATAGGCATACCACGTGGTTCCAAGTCAGAAACCCTGTTCCAGTTGGCTCTGGCAGCTCCTTGTGGTTTTGCCTTTAAAACCCTGAATAGGAACCACTGCCGGCATCGCAGTGCTGGGTGTGTGCGGACGACTTCCTTGCCTGACTTGTATCCTGCAATGAACTTTTACTATTGCCTTTCTGGCACCCTGATATCGGTGTTCTTCATTGGGGGACCCCCCTCCTGTGCACAACACCTATGCTCATTAGTGCTTGAGGTATGCAATTCAGTAAATTGTTCCTATGTGTCTTCATAATATTTCTTATTTAACATAATGAATTTGAGAGAATATCAGGTTTCCTATTCAAAGATCATTGGAAATTATTGGCCAATTTTCAGTCTTTCTTCTCAATCCTTTTTGTAATGTTTCCCTGTGTGATGAAGCTGGTAAAATAATAACACTGTAGTTATCCCAAAATTGATTTTGGTCTGAAACTAATTTTATGGTGAAAGGATTGATTTCATATCTAGCACAGCATTCATTAATGCTGGTAAATATTTTGCCATCCTTTATTTGCTTTTGCTATTGCAAACCGTGTATGGAAAAAATTGCAGAATTGTCAGGGTGCTGACATTCATGTGAGTACCAAATGCATTTAAGTACTTAATTCCAATGATTAACAGTGCTTTACATAGAAGATTGCATAATATTCTACTTCACACTGGAGAATGTATTTTAACAACTGTAGTGTCACCAACCATACAAAGTATTATCTGTAGGAAAGATTTTCAAGTGATGTGCACACAGTGCTTAACTCTCAACTTGTGGAAATACAACGTGAAGTACACACATCTTATAAGGTTGAAAGAGGAAGAATGTATTACTAGTAAAGGACCTCTGATAAGAAAATATTGTAATTGGACCTTGAGTGAAGCCCAGTGGTAGAGTGCTTGTCTAGCATGCAGGAAGCTCGGGGTTGGACTCCTTGGTACCACGGCTACACAGAAAGGAACAGAAGAGGTGCAGAGATCAAGGACCGGGCCCAGGCCCTGAGGTCCAGCCCCAGGACTCACGCGAAAAAAGAAAGAAACGCATAAATCCATACAGACACACACATAGAGACACACACGTACACAGTGAGATCTATACATGTATCTACGTATGGCTTGTTTATGGATACGGAAATTTGTGCACGTATGTACACACATAGGCATACCTATGCATATATGCATATAGATGTATGTGTATATATGCATGCCGTATATATGCATGCCGTATATATGCACAGATATGGTACTCAAGTCGGAAGAGTACCTTCATTTTAAATGCAGTGTTCTAAAAGCGGGGCAACTGCATACAATTCTATGTACCGTCAGTTGCAGTGGTGTCATTTCTCTGAAGGGAACAAGTGTTGAAGCTAATAAGTCAATACACGATGCTTGTCAGATCAGTATGTAGGGCAAAGTACCGAACAGTGTGATGCGGAGTGTCCGTGTTCAGAAGTGGTGTGGATACAAAGGGTGAGGAGGACGCCGTGGGTCTGTACCTGTGAGCGTCGGTCCTCAGGAGGCTGAGACTGGGCAGTAGGGTTCCACGTTGAACCAACGTGCCAGGAGATGAGTACTGGAGGAGCACTAGTACTTGTACAGACACAAACAGCAGGCCCCCCGCAAGTTAAGAGGAGAGAAGATCTTGGGTCCAACTACTACATTAGCATGGACTGAGAAAAGAACACCGGGAATTAATCGGCAGGCTGTGGAAGGAAAGAAATGGAGGCTTTGGATTCCTGGCTTTCGTTTTGGGGTGTGTCGTACTCCGGCAGAGGCCCGTGGGAGGACATCATGTCAATATTTGGCGGGGGGATTCACCGGCTCTTTAGTACCAGGCCATCTGGCTCTTCCTCAAGCTTTGCTGATAGTGAAGGAATGGCAGGGAAGAAGGACCATCATTCACAGTGAGCATTTCATTTTACTTTTGCCTCCCCTCGCGGTGGAGCCCAAAACTCGAGAATCCCTCGGCGGCCCACCCCTTCGTGTTACAGCGCCCACGATGCCGACTTCCTCAACCGCTTGGCCCCTTACATCCGGGACCTTCAGGACGCCAAATGGGTGGGGCCGAGGCGGGGGCGGTCGCTGAAGCGGGAAGCGGGAAGCGGGTCATCGCGTCACCATAGAGACTCCGGAAAGAAGGTAAGAAATACAGGAACACGGGTACAGCACCGATTTCTGAGCGGCGGCAGGGACTGTCCGAAGCTGAATCCTCTCCCGTGAAGAGAGAAATCGTTGTGGCGCCGACGTTGTAAGAGTTGTACCTCAGGTTTTACCGGACTTCCTAGACACATCCTTTCAGCACGGTAGACACTGATTCACCTGTGCACGAAAAGGTATTGTTGGCTGGGGGTCGGGAGGAGCGGGGCCTCACAGGCTGCTAAAAGCCGGCTTGGGGCCCGGTTCCGTGGAAGGAAACCCCGCGGAGCTGGAAGTTGTCCCGAGTGGGGGATGGGCTTACACTCTGTGGTGTCCCCGAGGAAAAGCAGCGGAAAACCACGTCCGCGGCGGAGAATCTCCGTTGTCTAGAAAGCCTTCGGCCTGCTGCGAGGGGCTCTGGCTTCCTGCGACGGGGATTTTCCCACAGCGAATGCTCTCCCCACTTGCCCAAACCACGGTCCGCCATTTTGGGGGGCGGGGCGGGACGTGCGGTGGGCTGGGTGGTGAGGGGGCCGAGGGGTGGGGTGCGGGGTGCAGTGCGCTGCGGTGGGAGGGACAGCTGGGGAGGTGCGGTGTGCGGTTCCGTGCGGTCGGAGGTGAGGTGGACTGGGGCGGGGTGGAGGGCCCGGGATGGTGAGGTGGGGTGCGGGGTGAGGTGGGGTGTGAGTGGTGAAGCGGGAATGGCGGTGGAAGGAGGCCCGGGTGGTGAGGTGGGGTGTGAGTGGTGAAGTGGGAATGGCGGTGGAAGGAGGCCCGGGTGGTGAGGTGGGGTGCGTGGTGAAGCGGGAATGGCGGTGGAAGGAGGCCCGGGTGGTGAGGTGGGGTGCGTGGTGAAGCGGAATGGCGGTGGAAGGAGGCCCAGGTGGTGAGGTGGGGTGCGTGGTGAAGCGGAATGGCGGTGGAAGGAGGCCCAGGTGGTGAGGTGGGGTGTGAGTGGTGAAGCGGGAATGGCGGTGGAAGGAGGCCCGGGTGGTGAGGTGGGGTGTGAGTGGTGAAGCGGGAATGGCGGTGGAAGGAGGCCCGGGTGGTGAGGTGGGGTGCGTGGTGAAGCGGGAATGGCGGTGGAAGGAGGCCCGGGTGGTGAGGTGGGGTGCGTGGTGAAGCGGGAATGGTGGTGGAAGGAGGCCCGGGAGGTGAGGTGGAGAGCGTGGTGAAGCGGGAATGGCGGTGGAAGGAGGCCCGGGAGGTGAGGTGACGTGCGTGGTGAGGTGGGGTGTGAGTGGTGAAGCGGGAATGGCGGTGGAAGGAGGCCCGGGTGGTGAGGTGAGGTGCGTGGTGAGGTGGGGTGTGTGGTGAGGTGGGAATGGCGGTGGAAGGAGGCCCGGGTGGTGAGGTGGGGTGTGAGTGGTGAAGCGGGAATGGCGGTGGAAGGAGGCCCGGGTGGTCAGGTGGGGTGCGTGGTGAAGCGGGAATGGCGGTGGAAGGAGGCCCGGGTGGTGAGGTGGGCTGTGAGTGGTGAAGCGGGAATGGCGGTGGAAGGAGGCCCGGGTGGTGAGGTGCGATGTGTGGTGAGGTGGGCTGTGAGTGATGAAGCGGGAATGGCGGGTGCGGTGGAGGCCCTGGTGGTGCCGTGGAGGCTGGGGTGGTGAGGTGGGGTGGAGGGCCCGAGGTGATGCTGTGCTGCGGGGGTGGGGTGTGGTGCTGAGCTTGGGTGATCAGTTGGGGTGGGGGTGTGTCATGGTGTTTGGTGTGGAGGGTGGGGTAGCTAGTGGGTCGGGCCTGGACCCTGGGCCTACTTGCTGAGCCTGACCTCCTGTCCCTTATTGGGCTCAACCACCTGAGCCACGCAGCCACTCCTGATTCGCTGGGGCTGAGCTGGAGAGCAGAGTCTCACCAGGGCTATGTTAAATGGAGATAGAGGAAAATGGTGATGGAGAGTTCATGAGTCCTTATATTTTTGAAACTGCACACACTACATGCAGTGTACTCTTACTGAGAAATGGAGTGTGAACACTGTACATGTGAACTACTCTGATTTGCTCAGTCTGGTCATCTGTCTTGTATCCCACAAATATATAACATGTTCCAGTGAAATAGTGACACCCTGAACATTTCAATTCTTAGTTTTGTACATGCAATAAATTTATCACAATCTTCCAAATCTTCTTACTTTGACCTAATAGGCCAGTGATAGCGGTGCTTTATATATGACAAATTTTGTTGTTTCAAGTAAGACTCATTAAGGTCTAGTTTTTCGGGTTCCTTGACTAGAGTGTTAAGCACACTGAAAACTTTGGATTTTGATTTTTTTGTTTGTTTGTGTGTGTGTGTGTGTGTGTGTGTGTGTGTGTGTGCACCTTACAGGAAAAGGATGGCATCTGATCAGCCTAGGAAACTGTTTGTAGGAGGCCTTAGTGCAGACACCAGTGAAAAGGACCTTAAAGGGATCTTTTGTGTGTTTGGACACATAGCAGAAGGTAGGTCTTTGCTTAAGCCTCTGTGTGGGTAAATAGATGTTGAATACATGAAATAATAATCTGAAAATGGTTCAAATAAAATGTCTGTTCTTGAAACTTAAAAGACAAATACTACATTTTAAATGAAGCACTGACTCCCTGCAATGCCCTAAGCATCTGATAGCACTGAACATGAAAATAACAAATGTGTTGTGGAAACATGTGAAATATGATGGGCTTGTTGTTACTGAAATATTAGTGAATGTGTAACAGGGATGGATGTCAAGAAAGCTTTGACTGCTGTGCCCATCAGCATAGTATTAAAAAGGAATCACTGTTCATGCCGTTTTATTCTCCATGTCCTTACATACACTAAAACGGTTTCTGTATATTGCAGTTATTTTGCTGAAGAATGGGGAAACGAAGAGGTCTAGAGGCTTTGCTTTTATTACCTTTGATAGCCCTGCGGATGCTCAGTGCGCAGCCAAAGAGATGAATGGAAAAGTAAGCATCTTTTAGTATTATCCTACTTCTGTTCAGCACTTGCCAAAATTGGTTTCTTTTCTGCAGTTGATATAATATATGATGATGTGGTGAAAAGGTGATATGATGCCATTTGGCCCCATTGACACTTTGTGTTGTAATATACTCAGAAATGGCTGTCAATCATGTCCCTGTGGTTCACAGTTCATGAACCTAGGATTCATTTTAAAAGAGGATGCAGTCAGGCCATGGAGGCCACAGATGATTGTGTTAGACATCTGAAAACAAACAAACCAGGCCGGGATTTGGCCTAGTGATAGGGTGCTTGCCTAGCATTCACCAAGACCTGGGCTCCATTCAACAGTACCACATACATAGAAAGTAAGCCAGAAGAAGTGCTGAGTCTGAAGTGGTGGACCTCTAGGCTTGAGAAGCCCAAGGACAGTGCATAGGCCCTGAGTTAAACCCAGGACTGGCAAAAAAAAACCAAATTGAAAAATAATGTTTTTATCATCTGTTACAAGAAGTAAAATTAAAAGCCAGTAAGGCCGAGAGCAGTAGACTAGGAAAAACCTGAGCAACAATTTACAAGTCCCAAGTTCAAGTCGCTGTAGGAACAGAGACCAAAATCTTGAGAAAGGAATTAGATGTGCACAGCTTATTGAGTAGATATTATAAACTTGTTTCATGTTCCTATTCCAAGATCACTATCAATAGTATGTTAGCCCTCCATCAGTTAGACCTTGCTGGGCATTAGTGATCATTGTGTAGTCCTAGCTATTGGAAATGGCTGAAATCTGCTGGAGTTTAGTTTCAACTATATGAGCCTACATGTCCTAATAAGGAGAAAAAGTCCAGGTCATAGAAGTCTGTCTCAAGTTGTAACAGGCAGTGTAAGCAGTCCAGTGAGCTTGAGGTGTTGAGTTATAAATTGGAAGCTAGAAAAAATAAGTAAATAAAGCTACAACTTTAAAGAAACCTGCAAAAAGGACAAACAGAACAGATAAGGAAAGAGAAGCATCAATGAAAAAAATGAAAAGAAATCAAATGTATTACAAGTTGTGGGAAGATTTTTGATGGTTGTTTCTGTCGGGTATTTTTGTTTCCCGGTCCTGGGAATTAAATTCTGAATCTCTGCTCTATCCTTGGGCACTTTTTCCTCAAGGGTAGGGCTTTGCTAGTTGATCTATTGTACCACTTCAGGCTTTTCTGTGTATATGGTACTGAGGAATTGAGCCCATGACCTCATTCATTCTTGCCGAGGGCTGTACCACTATGACAGGCTCCTGGCCCTTCAAACTGTTTTGTTTGTCTGTCAATTTTGGGTGATCTGGGGGTTTGAACAAAAGATTACTGCTTGCTAAACAGATACTCTACATGCTTAACAATTGTTTTTATTGTTAGTGTAAATAAAGATGATGTACAGAAGGATTATAGTTATCTTAAGTAAAGAGTGGGTTTTTTTTTTTTGGACCATGGCACCCATATTCTACTTCTTGCATCATGCCCCAGCTTTTTTGGTTTAGCTATATTTTCTTGAGCTGAAAGTACTGCTTACTTGCCTGTCTAAACTACCCTACATTTTTCTAACTAACAGTGACATCTGACTTGCTGTGAAAATCTTGCACTGATCGTTTACCTTCCTAATCTCCTCCTACACATTACCTGGATATTTCCTAGCAACATGGAAGTATTTTGGTGACATCAAAGCTTTAAAAGGCACATAGGCAGGGTCACACAGAATTTTTGTGAAAAGTGGTGTGATGGAAACTAACATGGACAAATGGATGGATCCTTTCTCTCCTATAATTCTTGGCATTCCTCATGCAGAACGATTTCAGTAAATCACTCGATTATTTTATAGTAGTGATTATGGATGGCTTACTTTTTTCTATCTTGAATACAATCTATGTCTTTGAGGATTACAAATTCTAGAGGTAGTGTATCTCTAGCCTCTTTAGTTTTTCTGTTATCTGCCCATTGACACTGGAATTCAGGTCTTCAAGGTCATGCTCCATTTTCCCCTCACACAGGTGGCTCTATTTCAGTCAGTACTAAATTTTTGCTAATAAATTGAAGATAAGAGCCTCATGGAGGTTGATACCCAAGTAGAATTTAAATCACTGTTCTAAGGTTTTGAAGCCACTATCTATTCTGGGGGTAGTTTGTTTTCCTTTTTTTCCTTACATAATTCTGTCACCTTTTGTGATTCTTTTATCGTTTAAGCTCTGCCTAGTATATGCCCGCATATTTTAGCCCTTCCTGTTTGTCCTTAAAGATATTACTTCATATATCTGCCTTCTAAAAATTGACTTGGCTTCTTCTCATTTGATAACTATACACAAAAATTTAACAGCTGAAGAGGAATTATTATCAGAGATTTATTTTGCTATAGTTCAAGCAGAAGCACAGATGAGCATATCCATAAACTAATGTTTTATTCTTTCATCCAACTCATGTTTTATTCAGTTCTTCCTCTGTGTTACTCATTAAAGCAGTACCAGCAGAGTATTCTGAATATGTACTCTGTATACTTTTATCTCAGGTTAAGGAAAATGAATGCACTTCATTTGATGGAAAATACTTGTTAATTTGAAGCATATACTTTGTGCTTTTTCATATTTGCAAGAAAATATGAAGTGGCAACAAAAAACTCAAAGCAAATTAGATCGCATTACTGGTCAAATTCTTTATTTTTATTTTTTCAGCTGTTGGATGGGAAAGTAATTAAAGTAGAGCCATCTTATGGCAAACCATCTTATGCCAGTCGTGGTAGAGAGAGAGGACCACCTATCTCAAGAAATAGAGTGACCCAAACAAGTCTGGGCTATGGAAGAGGAGGAAACAGTGGCCATTCTTCGTCTGAAGGGAACTTTGGTAATGTTTTAAAAGAGAAACATACACACATAGGATTGAAAGCCAGGAAGTTTGTAGAGACTGAATTAATTCTCACTCACTTCCTCATGAGCTGAACTTAAATTTACTGCTAATAAGAAAGCTAGTTCTAAGCATTTTAATAAGTAAGATTGACTTCACAAAACCCTTTTAAATTCACTATAGTGTTGCCATACCATTATAGAAATAGCACAAAAGTAAAATTTTGCCCTTACTCATTCAACAAGTTTTCTCTCTTGAAAGTCATCATATGCTGGGAGCTTAGCCTAGTGGTAGAAGTGCTTGCTTAGCATGCACTAAGGCCCTGTTTCCATTCCTGGGTACCACAACCATGGAAAAAAGCTGGAAGTGGAGCTGTGGCTCAAGTGGTAGAGCTCTAGCCTTGAGAAAAGTTCAGGGTCATGATCAGGCTCTGAGTTCAAATCCCAGGACTGGCAAAAGAAAGAAGTCATTTGTAATGCACCCAGTATGAAGCAGTGCTGTAGCTTAAGTTATAGAGCAATAGCCTTGAGCTGCAGAGGTCTGGAGCAGCAACTACGCATAGAGCTCTAGTCCCACAATCCCTCCTCCAAGGAATGGAGGCATAGGTGGGGAGAGAGAGAGAGAGAGAAAGAGAGAAAGAAATAAAGAGAGAGGGGTGGGGAGTATCCATATTCTCTGATGAATATATAAAGTTGAAGGGTTAGTCATGCAATTGGTTTGTTTTTGTTAAAAGTCATATAAATGTGCTCTTCTGTGATCTGTCTACATCTTGAGCAACGCTGAAGTTTAAATTTATGAACTAACTAGAGCCTTCCATTCTCAAATGTGCCTTTGGTTTGTGAAAGACATAGAAAACTCATGTTGTATGTCTTTGTTGTGTTGTATGACCAGAAGAGAATGAGCCATAAAAAGATGTCACATAAGCCTTCCAGATATTTCTTTTTCTTTTATTTGGAAAAGTGTGTCCTTACTATTTCACTTTTTGTTCAGTCCTGGCTTTGATCTCAGGGCCTGAGCCCTGTCCTTGGACTTTCTCAAGGATAAGTTTACCACTTGAGCCTCTGCACCACTTTCAGGTTTTTTTCCCTATGTATGTGGTACCGAGGATCGGAACCCAGACCTTCATGCATTCTAGACAAGCACTCCACCACTAGGCCAAATTCCCAGTCCCACTATTTCACTTTCAAAAGCATAGTTTGGCCTTAAAAAGGAAATTATGAAGTATGTACTGAACATTTTATTTATTTATTTCATGAAGGTACCAAGAATATAGCTGTTAGTTCTAGTCATAATTGCAGACACCTCTGTAAAGTATTGCAGCGTTTGTTGTGAGTTAAGATAGATAGATTTAGATCTTTTCTTGTCCATTAAATTAATCTTGAGAAGCAAATGTCAAACTGAATTTGAGGATCAGTGTGTTTATATGAGTATACATTTTGTTTTTCTCAAGGAATTTTCCCCAGCCCTTAAGTATGGACACATTATTTCCAGTTACACAGACAATAGAAATGATAGAATTATTTTTATACCATGGAGGATGTCCATTGTATATCCATTCTCTTTAGAGCACATTGTCTTTATGCCTCATTTTTGGGTCTTATACTCTCTAGTTGGACTTATCTTAGGTGTATTTGAGTTCATATCAGCAATGTGTCCCAAAACATGTTTTCACAACCAGATTTAGATGAGTAGAGATGAGCAGAATTAATGTTCCCGTTCAGCACTGTTTTAATTCTTTCCTGTCCTTGCCTCTTAACTCTCCAGTTTTTCTCTCACATTTCTCTTTAAATGTGTCTTGAGGCTTTAAAAGTTTCTTTTTATAAACTGACATTGTAATTTAATCAGTGTGATTTTTTTTATAACTTGCTCTTGAATAATAAAAGGTAATTCTAGGGTCTGGAGCTGGTGAGGTTCATTTGGTAGAACACACCCAATGAACAAAATGCAACAGTTGTAGTTCCACCATAAACCTTAAAAAAAGACAGTAAGAAAATAGGTAATTCTAACTTTTATGAATTTGGTGAGGCCTTTATGAGTTTGGTAGATAAAGTATTAGCTCCTTAACTAAGAAGATGTTGTTTTCAATTCAGGTGGCAGCAGATATAGTCCCAATTTCAACATGAGGTCTCCAAGGAGACCCTTTCCGGTTAAAAGAAACCCATTTGCTAGAATTGGCAGTCCTCCTCCTAAAAGATCTAATCATTCTGCTGCAGTGGGAAGCAGTTTTAAAGCGGGAGAGCAAGGTATCTACTGCCTAGTAAAAGAGAGCTTCTTGTGAGTGAGTATTGTACCGTATGAATGAGATGAAGCTGTTGTCAGGTAAGTCCTTTGAGTGTAAGAAACAAAACAGGTGGTGAGATTCGTGTGGGCATTTTGATTGAGAGATCAGTTGAGCTTTTCTCATCAGGTGATCTTTGAGATTCATGAGATATAACTATTTGGTGGTTATAGTTTTTAAACTAGTATAAAATCAGTGCTTCAGGTCATTGGTATAATATTCAAGAGATGCATTGCTTTTAGATCTCTTGGAGAATTTGTGGGTCAACTTCAATCAAGATTCTCTGCTACTCAAGTTTCTTTTTAATAGGTTATGTGAGCTCTCCATGGGATAGTTTTCTTCTTTTGTATGCCTGCTCTAGTTTTAAATTCTGTGCCATTGGTGAAAGGAACTTTTTTATTTGAAAGACAGTCCTTTATTAAAATTGTTCTCAAACCCAAATATGATAAGTTATCTTAACCTCTATAGGAATTCTTCCTCTTGAAGTCCATCACTAAATTTCCATGTAAAAATTACGTTACATTTGCATTATTACAGTGATGCTTACCCTGACTCATTGGTATTGATTATGTAAAAATAGCAAGGCATATGAAAGTATAGTGATCCAATTTGTGCTGCCAAGAATTGTGCTATTGAAAGGAATGGATAATTAAAACAAATGATACAGGAGGAGTCTACTGTGAAACATCATTTGTCATGAGGTGGAAAGAGATCACTGGAGGCTTAGAAGCTATTTGAACTAAAATTCAAAATCACAAGAGGCAAAGTTAAAGTGATAGATTATTTAGTTGCATGTAAATCTCATAATGCAATTCATTTTGCAATTTGAAGCACATAAATAACTACGGCCATAAATTTGTAGTCTCAAAACATGCCTAATGGACACATTGAAATGGCTTGAGCACAGAATTCAAAGTAAGCCTGAGATGACTAATGTAGCAAAACTGGAAATGAGGATTGAGCAGAAGAGATAAAAGTACAGATAGATACTAGCATAAAGTTGAAAGGATAGCCAATAATTTGAAAGTCATAAATTTAGGACTTTTGCTTGACCTTTGAATTGGGAGTAAGGAACTTTATGGTCTATTTACATTTTATGTGTAGAAGGTATAAACAACCAGCATATTTCCACTAGGAGATTAAACAATAATCAAAACACGTTAGCTCTAGGAATAAGGAAGTTGAGTTATCCTGTGAAGATTTTTATTTACACATGATTTTAGAAGACATAGTATGTATATTACATATTAAATATATATTATAAATATATCATTATTGATTGATTTTTAGATCTGTATATATATATATATGTAACAGTGAACTTTTGTATAATATTGACATCACACAGTAGGAAACTAAATTAGCATAAAATAAGGGCATCTTGATATGGAGCCCAGCAAATGAGGACAAATTAGAATGTATGTATATATACAGGATTCTGCATGTGAAAAGTCAAAACAGGACTTCAGTTTTTTAAAAATGTCAGTGGTGGGACTTGAACTCTGGGCCTGGGTGTTGTCACTGACTTCTTCAACTCAAGGCTGACGCCCCACCACTGGGCCACAGTACAACTTACAATTTTGTGGTGTTATCTGGACATAAGACTCCTATGGACTTCCGTGCTCAGGCCAACTTTGAACCGTGATCTTCAGATCACAGCCCACAGAGTAGCAAGGGTTAGAGCTGTGAGCCACCATATCTAGTTAGGATTTCATTTTTATCAGGGAAATATGAGAATTGTTTCTGTGAGTTGAGAAATGGACAGTTACATTTTAATTTACATTGGAATTATATTACTACACACTGTGGAGGTTCTGCTCTTATTGCTCTCTGCTCTTATGCTTTTCATTTCAGTTTGTAGACAAACAAAAGGAATAGAAAAGGAAATAAACATTGTAAAACATTGCTTAAATGCAAGGACCAAACATTAATTTTTACAATGTAGGCGAATATTTGTCTCATCTCTGAAGCACAGGTCTAGAGAGAAGTATAAAGACATCTGAACTTTTAAGAACTATTCAAATTGGTACTTCTAAGGTTTAGAAAGAAAATGTTATGCATGAGCAGTAGCATGTAGAATGTTTGCCTAACAGATGTGCTGTGTACACTTGAAGTGTTTATGTCTAATCTTAGACTAGTTGCAAAACCGGTGGAGACAGATTTTTAAAAGAAAAGGAAAGGAAGTGAAATGGCTACAGAAAAATAAATGTCTACATGTCACATTCAGCATCACTCCAGGCTTTTGTTTTGTTTTGTTTTGTTTTCTGGCATCTTAGGGATTGAATTCAGTAACTACACACTCCCATGAGCTTTCTCAACGTTTGCACTCTACCACTTGATCCACAGAAACACTTCCAGATTTTCCTGTATATGTGGTACTGAGGAACCAAGAACTTTGTGCATGAGTCTACCACTAGGCCACACATTTTGAGCCCTTAGCATCATTCAAAGTAACTTCATCTTTAGAACAATCCGTACCTACAACTGTTATGTTATATATGTGTGTGTGTATGTGTGTGTGTGTGTGTGTGTGTGTGTGTGTGTGTGTATGGAGAGAGAGAGAGAAAGAGAGATATAGACAGACACAGACATGCACATACACACACACACATATACATATATATATATATATGTTCATTTTATAAGGGTATTTAAAAAGCTATACTTTGGGCTTTGGATTTTGATTTTATTTTTCTAGATGGGCTGTATTGCTGTGTTGTTTTCATGTGTCTCAAGGCAGTAGTGGCAAGTCACAGCATACCATCACACCATAATAAGGATATACTAAGCGATTTTCCATCCACAAGACCCAACATGTTAAATAAGCTATGTCAGATGTGTTAAGTGTATTTTTCTTGTTTGATATTTTAATCTCATGATGCTTCATGGAATGTAATCTTATTTTAAATCAAGAAGATTCTCTTATGTTAGTCTTTGCTCCACTAATAAGACAATAAAAAGATATTCTGCAAACTATTTGCACTATAAGTATGCAGTGAGACTTTCAATGGTACTTTGAGAAGAAATATGACGAATCAAGTAAGAACATCCTATACTAACAGTGATTCAATTAAATGTGTATGTTGTAGCTGTGAAAGAAATTTCATTTAAGAATTAACATTTCAGAGGAAGAAGTTGGTATATTTTGGAATACTTTAAAAATATTCCTCACAGGACAGAACAGTGTTTAAATTTTCATTTTATTTCATACATTCTCAGCATGAAATACCTACCATAAACATTTTACAATTAAAGGTTCATTGTCATGTGGGAGAGAAACTTATGAAATGATGCTCTGGAGAAATCCAGTCTCTTTTGAGAGAGATGAAGTTGCATCACCGAGGGCTGGTATTTATTCAACTAATTACAGGTAAATAAGATAACTAAATGACAAGCCTTGTAACAGGCAGAAATTCTGATGAAAGCATTTTTTCTTGTTGTCTATTGTGTTCTGAATTGTTTCACATGTGATTTGGGCTTTGGTTTATGTGATTTGGAGAACCATCTACTCACTTACTCTGCCCATTTTTACCTTGGAGGCCTTTCCTGTTTTCCAAGAGGTGTTTGAGCTCTGTAAGTTAAACGTTGTCATAGTTCATTTTCTACTTTGAATTACACTAGAGGAAACCACATGAGTTCTCGAGACATCAAGGATTATGCTGGAGCACCTAGAGAATATGCATACAGTTATTATGGAGGTTACTACTCAAAAGAAAAACGTACTTCTAAAAGCTACAGGTATTACCCGTTCTACTAAATATGCTAACTGAAGTTGGTAATGGTTGCATTGATTGCTGCCTTTTTTTAAAATTTAGTGATCGTGGTGGCTATGATGGAAGTCATGGTAGAAATGATCATTCCAGTGGAGGTCCTTATGGAGGCACAGATGTCTGTTGTGGTAAGAAAGAGTCCAGTGTTGACACATAAATGACAGAATTACATTGCTACCCAAGCAGGGAAAACTAGTGTCAGCTTTTGGTTACTTTGAGTATGTTTTGTGATGTCTTAAAGCTGGATAAGGTATCTCATAACACTTTACCTTAAGGAATATTGTCACAGCATACGGTAAAAGGGTGCTTAACCCTATCAAGCAGCGATAACAATGAATAATTAGAATTTATGTCGTCTGAGCATGTCAAAACCAAGTATTTCATGACATTTGCTACTTAAAACTCATGTATGATACAAAAACAGTGTTGTCATACAGTAGTATGCCATCTCATCTTTGATCTTGCAGCAGAGGATTACCATACTGCACCAACTACACAAGAATTCACCAGGACCTGTGGTGGAAACAGTCAATATGATGATAACTGCAGCTCACAATATGAATGGGGAGGAAGAGATGAACATACTGCGAGCAGCCAAAGAGATACCCATTTGTGTGATCATCAGTATGCTGGGAGACGAGAAAGAGGGCCTCTTCCTTCTCAGGGGAGGGGTTACGAGGCTCCTCATGAGTCATAAAAGTAGCTCAGGAAATGTAGGTTCACAGGAGATTGGGAGATTGTGGTGGAAGGCTTGTAAGAGGAGTGAGAAGATATTAGAAGCATTTTTCACTTGCATGCCAAACTTCATTTTCCAACATACTAATAGAATAGTACTTTTCAATATTAAGAGAGTATCCCTAAACTAGTTTGGTTTAGAGGAATAAGCATATGTTTATATTCATGTTAAAATGGTTTTTTTTTCATCTGGACAAACAGTACATTTGAAGAGATCCACTGGTGTTTATGTTTCTTGAGAAAAGGAAGTTAGGATGGGGGATTAAATGTCAGAATCGTTAGTGTTATGGATGTGAGACACCAAGCCTGACAAGTACATTGCATCTTGATCATTGTTGCCTCCTCCTTTCTTCTCAATTGTTCTCCCTACCACATCTCTACTCTCAAGTTAGTTAAGTTTTAAATAATATGCATTGAATATGGCTGCCTTTTCCCACCTGTCTCCTGCATTCATATTCCCACCCCACCTTAACAAGTTTCTGCTCCCCATATTCGTTTTGTTAAACAGTGCGCTAGGTTTTGAGAGGTGTAACACATTTGGACACCTTCTCCACTGTACTATTTTTTCTCAGTTTGTTGTGTTATTTGTGTTGTATAAGGTACCCTGTCTGTTGGTATTTTTACAGAATAAAAGTACTTAGATAGAGTGCTGTCCACTGTCTGAATTTATGGCTGCCTCACACACACATGAGAAAAGTACCAAAATTTAAGTTTGAACCTAGGGAAAAGTAAATATGAAAGAGAGACATTTGAGGATGGAGGGAAAGAATTAAAAAAGCACTGAGTGTTCAGCAAAGCTTATAAAACAATAATTATGCTTATTAGAATACTTTGGGGAGTGGAATGAAAAAAGTAGAACAGAGATTTTACATTGACTAGACATGTCAAGGGACAAAGTGGAAGAAGAAAAGCCACAAGGATTAGTAATTGCCACCAGGAAGTTAAAAATTCATGATTGCAACCTGGAGACTGGAGAGAGGAAGGCAAGACTCAAGGAGCAATTAATGCTGGAGACCAGTAATGCTGGAATGTATGTACTCAATTAGAAGGATAAATAGTGTGTGGAGAGAAAGCACAAATCATTTTTGTGTGTTTCCAATTAGGTCGTGTAACATCACTTTGCTCTTCTTCCTTCTTCTCCACTGGCTGTAGAGGAGGAGGAGCAGTACCTAGAGATCAGAGATTGGAACACCAGGGCGCTGTCCCTCTTCAGCAGTACAACTGCTGCTTTCATGCTAGAACTGGTAATTCCACACTCAGGAGTAAAACAAGTATGAGATAAGCACCTATGTTCTTTCTTTACACTCTCATAGACTAAAGTCTTTCTGCCTAGGAGGGTCCATTCCATATACACATACACACGTAGAAAAATATGGTAATATGGTAATATGCTAATCAGGTGGAATCAGATCTAAAATGGAAAGGAAAAACAGAAAGTAACACCGGAGTTTCTATCACTAGGCACATGCAGAAGAAACAGTTTCAACGAGGCTAGCAGATTTTCCGGTGATGTGCACACAATGGATAACTATGAACTTGTGGAAATACAACGTGAAGTACACACATCTTATATGTTGAAAGAGGAAGAATGTATTACTAGTAAAGGACCTCTGATAAGAAAATATTGTAATTGGACCTTGAGTGAAGCCCTGTGGTAGAGTGCTTGTCTAGCATGCAGGAAGCTCCGGGTTGGACTCCTTGGTACCACGGCTACACAGAAAGGAACAGAAGGGGTGCAGAGATCAAGGACCGGGCCCAGGCCCTGAGGTCCAGCCGCAGGACTCACACGAAAAAAGAAAGAAAGGCATAAATCCATACAGACACACACATAGAGACACACACGTACACAGTGAGATCTATACATGTATCTACGTATGGCTTGTTTATGGATACGGAAATTTGTGCACGTATGTACACACATAGGCATACCTATGCATATATGCATATAGATGTATGTGTATATATGCATGCCGTATATATGGGTATGGATATGGATACATGGCACAGATATGGTACTCAAGTCGGAAGAGTACCTTCATTTTAAATGCAGTGTTCTAAAAGCGGGGCAACTGCATACAATTCTATGTACCGTCAGTTGCAGTGGTGTCATTTCTCTGAAGGGAACAAGTGTTGAAGCTAATAAGTCAATACACGATGCTTGTCAGATCAGTATGTAGGGCAAAGTACCGAACAGTGTGATGCGGAGTGTCCGTGTTCAGAAGTGGTGTGGATACAAAGGGTGAGGAGGACGCCGTGGGTCTGTACCTGTGAGCGTCGGTCCTCAGGAGGCTGAGACTGGGCAGTAGGGTTCCACGTTGAACCAACGTGCCAGGAGATGAGTACTGGAGGAGCACTAGTACTTGTACAGACACAAACAGCAGGCCCCCCGCAAGTTAAGAGGAGAGAAGATCTTGGGTCCAACTACTACATTAGCATGGACTGAGAAAAGAACACCGGGAATTAATCGGCAGGCTGTGGAAGGAAAGAAATGGAGGCTTTGGATTCCTGGCTTTCGTTTTGGGGTGTGTCGTACTCCGGCAGAGGCCCGTGGGAGGACATCATGTCAATATTTGGCGGGGGGATTCACCGGCTCTTTAGTACCAGGCCATCTGGCTCTTCCTCAAGCTTTGCTGATAGTGAAGGAATGGCAGGGAAGAAGGACCATCATTCACAGTGAGCATTTCATTTTACTTTTGCCTCCCCTCGCGGTGGAGCCCAAAACTCGAGAATCCCTCGGCGGCCCACCCCTTCGTGTTACAGCGCCCACGATGCCGACTTCCTCAACCGCTTGGCCCCTTACATCCGGGACCTTCAGGACGCCAAATGGGTGGGGCCGAGGCGGGGGCGGTCGCTGAAGCGGGAAGCGGGAAGCGGGTCATCGCGTCACCATAGAGACTCCGGAAAGAAGGTAAGAAATACAGGAACACGGGTACAGCACCGATTTCTGAGCGGCGGCAGGGACTGTCCGAAGCTGAATCCTCTCCCGTGAAGAGAGAAATCGTTGTGGCGCCGACGTTGTAAGAGTTGTACCTCAGGTTTTACCGGACGTCCTAGACACATCCTTTCAGCACGGTAGACACTGATTCACCTGTGCACGAAAAGGTATTGTTGGCTGGGGGTCGGGAGGAGCGGGGCCTCACAGGCTGCTAAAAGCCGGCTTGGGGCCCGGTTCCGTGGAAGGAAACCCCGCGGAGCTGGAAGTTGTCCCGAGTGGGGGATGGGCTTACACTCTGTGGTGTCCCCGAGGAAAAGCAGCGGAAAACCACGTCCGCGGCGGAGAATCTCCGTTGTCTAGAAAGCCTTCGGCCTGCTGCGAGGGGCTCTGGCTTCCTGCGACGGGGATTTTCCCACAGCGAATGCTCTCCCCACTTGCCCAAACCACGGTCCGCCATTTTGGGGGGCGGGGCGGGACGTGCGGTGGGCTGGGTGGTGAGGGGGCCGAGGGGTGGGGTGCGGGGTGCAGTGCGCTGCGGTGGGAGGGGCAGCTGGGGAGGTGCGGTGTGCGGTTCCGTGCGGTCGGAGGTGAGGTGGACTGGGGCGGGGTGGAGGGCCCGGGGTGGTGAGGTGGGGTGCGGGGTGAGGTGGGGTGTGAGTGGTGAAGCGGGAATGGCGGTGGAAGGAGGCCCGGGTGGTGAGGTGGGCTGTGAGTGGTGAAGCGGGAATGGCGGTGGAAGGAGGCCCGGGTGGTGAGGTGGGCTGTGAGTGGTGAAGTGGGAATGGCGGTGGAAGGAGGCCCGGGTGGTGAGGTGGGCTGTGAGTGGTGAAGTGGGAATGGCGGTGGAAGGAGGCCCGGGTGGTGAGGTGGGGTGTGAGTGGTGAAGTGGGAATGGCGGTGGAAGGAGGCCCGGGTGGTGAGGTGGGCTGTGAGTGGTGAAGTGGGAATGGCGGTGGAAGGAGGCCCGGGTGGTGAGGTGGGGTGTGAGTGGTGAAGCGGGAATGGCGGTGGAAGGAGGCCCGGGTGGTCAGGTGGGGTGGGTGGTGAAGCGGGAATGGCGGGTGCTGCGGTGGAGGCCGGGGTGGTGAGGTGGGGTGGAGGGCCCGAGGTGGTGCTGTGCTGCGGGCGTGGGGTGTGGTGCTGAGCTTGGGTGATGAGTTGGGGTGGGGGTGTGTCATGGTGTTTGGGGTGGAGGGTGGGGGTGGCTGGTGGGTCGGGCCTGGACCCTGGGCCTACTTGCTGACCCTGACCTCTTGTCCCTTTTGGCGCTCAACCACCTGACTCATGCAGCCACTCCTGGTTCGCTGGGGCTGAGCTGGAGAGCAGAGTCTCACCAGGGCTATGTTAAATGGAGACAGAGGAAACATACATGACGCGTGCCTACATCTTGCAGAACTTCCCAGAGGAACTGTTTCCTGCCTGCCTTGCTGGAGTTAACGGCTACATGCTGTCTTTAGTAATTGTGAACTGCTGAGGATGCAAACGTCAATCTAAAAGGCCGATACAGGTGCCAGGAGCTTGGCCTCGTAGTGCAGAGCCTTCCTTACATGCACCAAGACCCGTGTTCGATTCCTTGGCACCACATACATTAAAAAAAAAGCCATAAGTGCTGCTGTGGATCAAAGTGGCAGAGCTCCAGCCTTGAGAAAGTACAAGGATAGTGCTCAGGCCCTGAGTTCAAACCCCAGGACTAGCAAAACGTTTAAAACTATAAATAAATAAAACGGTGATGGAGAGTTCATGAGTCCTTATATTTTTGAAACTGCAAACACTACATGCAGTGTGCTCTTACTGAGAAATGGAGTGTGAACACTGTACATGTGAACTACTCTGATTTGCTCAGTCTGGTCTTCTCTCTTGTATCCCACAAATATATAACATGTTCCAATGAAATAGAACACCCTGAACATTTCATTTCTTAGATTTGTACTTGCAATATATTTATCACAATCTTCTAAATCTTCTTACTTTGACCTAATAGGCCAGTGAAACCCGTGCTTTATTTATGACAAATTTTGTTGTTTCAAGTAAGACTCATTAAGGTCTGGTTTTTCAGGTTCTTTGACTTGACTATTAATCACACTGAAAAACTTGGATTTTGATTTTTTTCTGTGTGTGTGTGTGTGTGCACCTTACAGGAAAAAGATGGCATCTGATCATCCTAGAAAACTGTTTGTAGGAGGGCTTAGTGCAGACACCAGTGAAAAGGACCTAGAAGGGATCTTTTGTGTGTTTGGACACAAAGCAGAAGGTAGGTCTTTGCTTAAGCCTCTGTGTGGGTAAATAGATGTTGAATACATGAAATAATAATCTTAAAATGGTTCGAATATAATGTCTGTTCTTGAAACTTGAAAGACAAATACTATTTTTCTATGAAGCACTGACTCCCTGCAATGCCCTAAGCATCTGATAGCATTGAAGATGAAAATAACCAATGTGTGTGGATACATGTGAAATGTGATGGGCTTGTTTTTACTGAAATATTAGTGAATGTGTAACAGGGATGGATTTCAAAAAGTTTTGATATGCTTTGACACTTGTGTGTGAAGTTTAATTCTCCATGTCCTTACGGAAGTTAAAACTGTTTCTGTATATTGCAGTTATTTTGCTGAAGCATGGGGAAACCAAGAGGTCTAGAAGCTTTCCTTTTATTACCTTTGAAAACCCTGCAGATGCTCAGTGCGCAGCCAAAGAGATGAATGGAAAAGTAAGCATCTTTTAGCAACATCCTACTTCTGTTCAACACTTGCCAAAATTGGTTTCTTTTCTGCATTTGATATAATATGATGATATGATGAAAAGGTGATAATGATGCCATATGGCACCATTGACACTTTGTGTTGTAATATACTCAGAAATGACTCTCAATCATGTACCTGTGGTTCAAAGTTCATGAACCTAGGATTCATTTTAAAAGAGGATGCAGTCAGGCCATGGAGGCCCCAGATGATTTTGTTTGACACCTAAAACAAACAAACCGGGCCTGAGTTGGTCTAGTGGTAGAGTGCTTGCCTAAAACTCACCAAGACCTGAGTTCCATTCCTCAGTACCACATACATCGAAAACAATCCAGAAGAGGTGCTGAGTGTCAAGTGGTAGAGCTCTAGGCTTGAGAAAGCCCAAGGACAGTGCTTAGGCCCTGAGTTCAAGCCCAGGAGTGGCAAAAAACAAATTGAAAAATGATATTTTTTTATCATGTGTTACAAGAAGTAAAATTAAAAGCTAGTAAGGCTGAGAACACCAGACTAGGAAAAACCAGAGCAAGATTTTACAAGTCCTGAATTCAAGTCTCTGTACAAACACAGACCAAAATCTTGGGAAAAGAGTAGATTACACAGCTTATTGAGTAGATACTATAAATTTGTTTCATGTTCCTATTCCAAGTTCATTTTCAATAGTATGTTAGCTTTCCATCAATTAGGCCTTGCAGGGAATTAGTGGTCATTGTGTAATCCTAGCTATTGGAAATGGCTGAAATCTGCTGAAGTTTAGTTTCAACTACATGAGACTCCATCACATGTAACAGTCCAGGTTTTAGAAGTCTGTCTAAAGTTGTAAAGGTTAAGAGAAGCAGTCCAATGGGCTTGAGATCTTGAGTTGTAAGTGTGACACCATAAAAATTGGAAAAGTGCAGAAAGGAATGACAGAACAGATTAGGAAAGAAAACAACAATGAAAAGAAGTAAAATGTATTACAAGACGTGGGAAGATTTCTGAGGGTTTGTTTCTGTGAGATTATTGTTTCTCAGTCCTGGGAATTAAATTCTGAATCTGTGCACTATCCTTAGACACTTTTTGCTCAAGAGTAAGTCTGTGTCAGTTGAGTCAAGAGTTCCACTTCAGGCTTTTCTTTGTATATGGTTCTGAGGAATAGAGCCCATGGCATCACACATGCTTGCCAAGTGTTCTACCACTAAGAGAGGCTCCTGGTCCTTCCGAGTGTTTTTTTTTTTGTCTACTCAATTACTGCTTCTTAACAGATACTCTACATGCTTAAAAATTATTTTTATTGTAAGTAATAAAGATGATGTACAGAGGGGATTTCAGTTACCTAAGTAAAGTGTGTTTTGGGTTTTTTTGTGGCCAATTTCACTTCTTGCATCATGCCTCCAGCTCTCTTGCTTTTGCTATATTTTCTTGAGCTGAAAGTACTGCTTTCTTGCCTGCCCAACCTAACCTATAGTTTTCTAACTAACAATGACATCTAACTTGTTCTGAAAATTTTGCACTGATCCTTTATCTTCCTAATCTCCTTTTGCACATTACCTGGATTTTTCCTAGCATCATAGAAGTATTTCTGTGAAATCCAAGCTTTAAAAGACACATAGGCAGGGTCACACAGAATTTTTGAGAAATGTGGATATGATGGAAAATAACATGAAGAAATTGAAGGATCCTTTCTGTCCTATAATTCTTTGTTTTTCTCACACACAAGGATTTCAGTAAGTCACTCTCTTGGTTATTTTATGGTAGTGATTATAGATGGCTTATTTTTTCCCCATCTTGAAGACAGTCTATCTATGTCTTCCAGTATTATAAATTCTAGAGGTAGTAAATCTCTAGCCTCTTTAGTTTTTCTGGTGTCTATATTGAGACTGAAATTCACGTCTTCAAGTCTTGCTCCATTATCCCCTCACACAGGTGGCTCTATTTCAGTCAATCTTAAATTTTTGCCTGTTAAGTGGAAATAAGAGTCTCCTGGGTATGATACCCAAGTAGAATTTAAATCACTGTTCTAAGTCTTGAAGTCACTATTTATTCTGGAGTAGTTTGTTTTGCTTTTTTCCTTACATAATTCTGTCATCTTTTGTGATTCTTTTATTGGTTAAGCTCTGCCTACTATATGCCCCCATACTTTAGCCCTTCCTCTTTGTCCTTAATGATATTACTTCATGTATCTGCCTTATAAAAATTGACTCCCTTTGGCTTCTCATTTGATAACTATACACAAATATTTAACAGCTCAAGAGAAATTATGGACGATTTATTTTGCTTTAATGCAAGCAGAAGGATAGATAAGCATCTCTGAACACTAATGTTTTATTCTTTCATCCAACTCATGTTTTATTCAGTTCTTCCTCTGTGTTACACCTTAATGCAGTACCAGCAGAGTATTCTGTATAAGTGCTCTGTATACTTTTTTTTGGAAGGGCTTTATTTTAATACCCAGCTTTTTTTCTTTATATATATATATATATTTTATTGTAATTAATGGAAGGGTTACATGATATTTTCCAGATAGAAGGTGCATTAGCTCTGTATACTTTTAACTCAGGTTAAGGAAAATGAATTCACTTCCACTTGATGGAAAATGGTTGTTAATTTGAAGCATATAAGTTGAACTTCCTTATATTTGCAAAAAATATGACGTGTAACATAAAAAAGCAAATTAGATTGCATTACAGTTGAATGATTGATTTTTATTTTTTCAGTTGTTGGATAGAAAAGTAATTAAAGTAGAGCTAGCTGGCAAACCATCTTATGCCAATCATGGTAGAGGGACAGAACCACCTATTTCAAGAAGTAGAGTGACCCAAAGAATTCTGAGCTATGGAAGAGGAGGAAACGATGGAACTAGAGGCCATTCTTCGTTTGAAGGGAACTTTGGTAATGTTTTAAAAGAGAAACATACACACATAGGATTGAAAGCCAGGAAGTTTGTAGAGACAGAATTAATTCTCACTCACTTCCTCATGAGCAGAACTTTAATTTACTGCTAATAAGAAAGCTAGTTCTAAGCTTTTTAAGAAGTAAGATTGACTTCACAAAATACTTTTAAATTCACTATGGTGTTGTCAGACCATTATAGAAATAGCACAAAAAGTAAAATTTTGCCTTTACTTATTCAACAAGTTTTCTCTCTTGAAAGTCATCATGTGCTGGGAGCTTAGCCTAGTGGTAGAAGTGCTTGCTTAGCATGCACAAAGGCCTGCTTCAATTTCTGGGTACCACAAACATAGAAAAAAGCTGGAAGTGGAGCTGGGTGTGGCTCAAGTGATATAGCTCTAGCCTTGAGAAAAATTCAAGGACAGTGACTAGGCCCTGAGTTCAAGTCCTACAACTAGAAAAGAAAAAGTCATGTATAAAGCCCCCACTCTGAAGCAGTGCTGTGGCTTAAATCATAGAGCAGTATCCTTGAGCTGCAGAGGTCAGATGCAACAATTAGGTCTAGAGTTCAAGTAACAGAATTCCTCCAAAGAGGAAGGAAGGCCTGGGCTAGGGAGACACACACACACACACACACACACACACACACACACACACACACACACACAGAGGGAGGGAGGGAGGGAGGGAGAGAGCAAGAGCGAGAGCGAGAGCGAGAGCGAGAGAGAGAGAGAGAGAGAGAGAGAGAGAGAGACCCCTATCCTCTGGTGAATATTTAAAGTTGAAGGGTTAGTCATGCAATTGATTTGTTTTTGTTAAGTCATATAAATGTTCTCTTTTGTGATTCCGTCTACAGCTTGAGCAACAGCCTGAAGTTTAAATTTACTTTATGAACTAACTAGAGCCTTGCATTCTCAAATGTGCCTTTGGTTTGGGAAAGACCTAGAAAACTCATGTTGTATGTCTTTGTGTTGTATGACTAGAAGAGAATGAGCTATAACATTTTTTGACATTTCTTTTTCATTTATTCGTAAAAGGGCGTCCTTACTATTTCACTTATTTTCTCCCAAGTCCTGGGCTACATTTCAGGCCCTGACCACTGTCCTTGGACTTTCTCAAGGCTAGAGCTTTACCACTTGGTCCTCAACAGCACTTCCAGCTTTTTTTCCCTTATATGTGGTACTGAGGAACAGGACCCAGACGTTCATACTTGCTAGACAAGCCCTCTACCACTACACCAAATTCCTGGCCAGACTATTTCATTTTTAAAAGAATAGTTTGGCTTTAAAAAGGAAATTATGATATATGTACTTAACATTTTATTTATTCATTTATTTTATGAAAGTGCCCAGTGTTAGTTCTAGTCATTAACTGCAGACTCCTCTGGAAAGTATGCAGTGTTTGTTGTGAATTAAGATACATATATTTACATCTTTCCTTGTCCAGTAGATTGATCTTGAGAAGCAAATATCAAAGGATCACTGTGTTTATATGAGCATACATTTTTTTTCTTTTCAAGGAATTTCACCCAGCCCTGATAAAGGACACATTATTTCCAGTTACACAGAAAGAATAGAAGTGATAGAAGGATTACTTTTATCAGTTCATTGTATATACATTCTGTACAGGGCACTCTCTCTTTATGCCTCATTTTTGTGTCTTATATACTCTAGTTTAACTTACAGTAGGTGAGATTTGAGTTCATGTCAGTAATGGGTTCAGAAACATGTTTTTGACACCATACTTAGATGAGTAGAGATCAGTAGAATTAATGTTTCATGTACAACATTGTTGTAATGCTTTCTTCTCCTTATTTCTTTACTCTCCAGTTCTCTCACATATCTTTAAATGTGTCTTCAGGCTTTAAAAGTTTCTTTTTAAAACTGGCATTTGGGGGCCGGGAGTTTGGCCTAGTGGTTAAATTGCTTGCTTAGCATGCACGAAGACCCGGGTTCGATTCCTTGGTACCACATATGTAGAAAAAGCCAGAAATGGTGCTGAAGCTCAAGTGGTAGAGCTCTAACCTTGAGAAAGTCCAAGGACAGTGCTCAGGCCCTGAGCTCAAGCCAGGACTGGCAAAAAACTGGCATTTGGAGGTAGTTTTATAACTTGCTCTTGAATAAAAAAATGTAATTCTAGGGTTTGGAAGTGGTGAGGTTCATTTGGTAGAATACACCCAGTGAGCAAAATGCATCAGGAACCAAGTTGGAGTTCCAGTCTCAAGCTTTAAAAAAAGAAAGTAAGAAAATAAAAAGGTAATTCTCAGTTTTATGGGTTTGATGGGACTTTATTCCTACATTACATCTACATAGCACTTTTAATACTTATCAATAGAAGTTAAACAATGGTAGGTAAAATAGTAGTTCCTTAACTAAGAAGATTTTGTTTTCAATTCAGGTGGCAGCAGATATAGTCCCAATTTCAACATGAGCTCTCCCAGGAGACCCTTACCAGTTAAAAGAAACCCATTTCCTAGAATTGGCAGTCCTCCTCCTAAAAGATCTAATCATTCTGCTGCAGTGCGAAGCAGTTTTAAAGCGGGAGAACAAGGTATCTACTGCCTAGTAAAAGAGAGCTTCTTGTGAGTGAGTATAGTATCATATGAATGAGATGAAGCTGTGGTCCGGTAAGTCCTTTGATTATAAGAAACAAAACAGGTGGTGAGAATGGTGTGGGTAACTTGATTGAGAGCTCAGTTGTGCTTTCCTTATCAGGTGATCTTTGAGATTTCTAAGACATATCTATTTGATGGTTATAGGTTTTAATCAGTTCTTCAGGATATTGGTGTAATAGTCAATTTACTACCATTATAAGATGTGCTTGCTTTCAAATCTCTTGGAGAATTTCTGTGTAAATTTCTATCAGGATTCTCTGCTATTCATGTTTCTTTTCAATAATTTATGTGAGCTCTCCATAGGAGAGTTTTCTTCTTTTGTATGTCTGCTCTAGGTTTTAATTCTGTGCCATGGGTAAAAGAAATTTTTCATTTGAATGACAGTCCTTTATTAAATAGTTCTCAAACCCAAATATGATAATCAGTCTTAACCTCCATAGGAAGCCCATTAACTATCTGTATTTTTATGTAAAAATTACAAGTTACATTTGCCATGTTACAGTGATGCTTAACGTGACTCATTGGTTTGGATTAAGTAAAGCAAAATCAAGGCATAATATAGTGATCCACTTTATGTTGCCAAGAATTGTGTCATTGAAAGGAACGAATAATAAGATGAAATGATACAGGATGAACTTACTGTGAAACATCATTTGTCATGAGCAGAAAAGAAGTCACTAGAAACTTACATGGTATTTGAAATAAATTCCAAATCACAACAGGCAAACTTGAAGTGATAAGAGATTTATTTAGTTGCATGTAAATCTCAAAATGCAATTCATTTTTCAATAAGAAGCACATAAATCACTATGGCCATTCATTTATAGTCTCAAAACATGCCTAATAGACCCACTGAAATTGCTTGAGCACAGAATTCAAAGTAAGCCTGAGATGTCTAAAGTAGCAAAACTGGAAATGAGGATTGAGTAGAAGAGATAAAAGTATAGATAGATACTGCATAAAGTTGAAAAGATAGCCAATAATTTGGAAGTCATAAACTTAGGACTTTTGCTTAACTTTTGAATTGGGAAGAAGGAACTTTATGGTCTATTTACATTTTACATGTAGAAGGCATAAACAACCAGCATATTTGCACTAGGAGACTAAACAGTAATCAAATAGATTAGGTCTTGGAATAAGGAAGGTAACTTATCCTGTGAAGATTTTTATTTACACATGATTTTAGAAGACATGTATGTATATTCCATATTAAATACATACTAAAGATATTTATATCTTCATTTCTGTATCTGTGTACTAATACATATATGTATCAGTGAACTTTTGCATAATATTGACATACAGTAGGAAACTAAATTAGCATAAAATAAGGGAATCTTGCTCCACTAGCTTATTATGGAGCCCCCAAATGAGGACAAATTAGAATGAATGTACATGTACAGTATTCTACATGTGAAAAGTCAATACAAGATTTCAGTTTTGTTTTTTTTGTCGATGATGGGACTTGAACTCTGCACCTCTGAGTTGTCACTGAGCTCAGCTCAAGGCTGCTGGTCCACCCCTGGGCCACAGTACCACTTGCGATTTTGTGGTGGTTAACTGGACAGTTAATTTTGTGGTGGTTAACTGGACGTCCCACAGACTTTAGTTCCCAGGCTGACTTTGAACAGTGATCTTCAGATCTCTGACACCTGGGTAGCTAGGATTATAGATGTGAGCCACCATACCTAGTCAGGATATCATTTTTTTGCCAGTTCTGAGTTTGAGTTTAGGGCCTGAGCACTGTCTTTGGACTTTCTCAAGGCTAGTGCTCTACCATCTGAGCCTAAGCACCACTTCTGGCTTTTTTCTATGGATGTGGTACTAAGGAATTGAATCTGGGTCTTCGTGCATGCTAGGCAAGCAGTCTACCACTAGGCCAAACTCCTGGCCCCAGTATATCATTTTTATCTCAGAAATAGGTGAATTGTTTCTGTAAGCTGAGAATGGAGAGTTAAATTTTAATAGGAATTAAATAATAAACAGTGTGGATGTTCTGCATTACTGTTTTCTGCTCTTATATTTTCATATCAATTCATAGACACACTAAATGAACAGAAAAAAATAAACATGGTAAAACATTGTTTAAATGTAAGGACAAAGCATTAATTTTTTACAATTTAAGTGAATATTGTCCTTATCTCTGAAGACAGGTCTAGAAAAAAGTATAAAGACGTCTGAAATCTTAAGAACTATTCAAATTGGAACATCTAAGATTTAGAAAAAAACTTATTCATGAGCAGCTGTACTATGTAAACTTTTTTGCATATATTTTATTGTAATTGTAATTGATTACATTATATTCACCAGATAGAAGGTGCATTACTTCACAAATATTGATACCCTTTTTCATGACATGGTCACCATTTCCCTTCCTCCTCTCAGCGCTCATCTTGATTTCCCCCTTCCCTACCAATTCAAATAACCAATTAAACACATATAAAATATATCAAATAACAAGGTGAAATATTATAACAATATGAGATAACCAAGGGATAGTACATTAAGGACAATAATCACTCATTATATGGCTTTTGCTTTCTTATCCTGATGGTCCTTACATTTACTGTCATACTAGTTGGCCTTATGTCTCTAGATTTTGTTCTATTGTAAATCTCTGCTAGGAGAGAACAAGGTTTCTACTGATTATGACAAATGAGGGAGACTATTGGGCCTATGTTCCATTGAGTCTGGCTTATTTCACTTAATATCATTTTTTCTAAGTACACTAAGCTATTTTCCATCCAAAAGATGCAGCATGTTCGTAAGCTATGTCAGATGAGATGTGTGATAAGTGTATTTTCTTTATTAGATATTTTATGTAACCTTACTATAATCAAGAAGATTATCTTATGTTTCTTAATGTATTCTACAAAATATTTGCTCATTCAAGCAACAAATTGCTCTCTAAGTATACTGTGAGGCTTTAAATGGTATTTTGAAACGATAAGTGACAATTTAAGTAAGAACATGTATAAACTTAGTTTTTTTCTGAGGAGCTATCAAACGAATTTAGCCAGGATGGTAATAACATTTAAGTATTAGAAGAGAATTTCCATTATGTTGGCACTACATTCCTCACTGCACTTGAAGGATTGTGTTGATATTGAAACAGCAAAGTCCAGTTACAACACTACTAAAGAAGGTAATGGGTATACATGATAAGTGAAGTGGGAGATACACATCTACACAAGGCACTTGTTTGATAAAGTGTGGTAGATGAAGTATATTCAGTATATTTTTCATGTATGGAAACATACCAGTATGTGTGTTTCTTTACATATGAATGATTATGTCACATATTTACATATGGTTTATAATATTCCTGACAACAGGTAGATGAGAAGAAACAACAGATGTTAAAAACATTAGGAGCACATTGATAAGGGAGTTAAAGTTCTTTGGGTGCTTTATACTAACAGTGATTAAATTGTATGTTTACACAGGAAAGGTAAAAGAAATTACATTTAGGAAGTAACATTTTAGAGAGAGGAGTAAGTTGGTATATTTTGAAATACTTTAAAAATATTTCTCATAGGATAGAACAGTGTTTAAATTTTCATTTTATTTCATTCATTCTCAACATGAAATACCTGACATCAGCATTTTAAAATTAAAGGTTCATTGTCGTGTGGGAGAGAAACTTATGAAATGATGCCCCGCAGAACTCCAGTCTCTTTTGAGAGAGATGACTATGCATCACCAAGTGCCAATACGTATTCTATTAAAGATCGGTAAATAAGATAACAAAATGACAGGCTTTGAAACAACAGGCATAAATTCTTCTGATGAATACATATTTTTCTTGCTGTCTGTTGTGTTCTGAATTGTTGCACATGTGTTTTGGGCATTGGTTTATGTGATTTGGAGAAACATCTACTCAGTTCATCTGTCTATTTTTACTTTGGAGGAACTTTCCTTGTTTTTCAAGAGTTGTTTGAGTTCTGTTAGTTAATTTTCTACTTTGAATTACCCTAGAGGAGACCACCTGAGTTCTCGAGACATCAAGGGTTATGCTGGAGCACCTAGAGAATATGCATACAATAGTTATAGAGGTTACTACTCTAAAGAAAAATGTACTTCTAAAAGCTACAGGTATTACCCGTTCTGTTAAGTATGCTAACTGAAGTTGGTAATGCTTGTATTGATTGTTGCCTTTGTTTTAAATTTAGTGATCGTGGAGGCTATGATGGGAGTCATGGTAGAAATGATCATTCCAGTGGAGGTTCGCATCAAGACATAGGTGACTGTTGTGGTGAGGAAGAGTCCAGTGTTGACATGTAAATGACAGAATTACATTGCTACCTAAGCAGAGAAAACTACTATCTACTGTCAGCTTTTGGTTACTTTGAGTATGTTTGTGATGTCTTAATCACTTTTCCTTAGAACGATTTTAAAGCTGAATAAGGTATCTCATAACTTTTTACCTTAAGGAAAATTGTCACAGCATAGGGTAAAAGAGTACTTAACTCTATGAAGCAGACATAACATGAACAATTCAAATTTCTGTCAAGTTTCAGCATGTCAAATCTAAGAATTTCAAGACGTGCTACTTAAAACTCATGCATGATACAAAAACAGTGTTGTCATACAGTAGTATGTCATCTCATCTTTGATCTTGCAGCAGAGAATCACCATACTGCACCAACTATACGAGAATTCACCAGGACCTTTGGTGGAAACAGTCGTTATGATGATAACCGCAGCTCACAACACGAATGCAGAAGAAGAGATGGAAATGCTGCAAACAGCCAAAAAGATACCCATTTTCATGATCGCGAATATGGTGTGAGACAAACAGGGCCTCTTCCTTCTCAGAAGAGGGGTTACCAGGCTCCTCATGAGTCACAAATGTAGCTCAGTGAGTGTAGGTTCCCGGGAGATTGGGAGATTGTGATGGAAGGCTTATAAGAGGAGTGAGAAGTATTAGTATTTTCACTTGCATGCCAAACTTCATGTTCCAACAGAAAAGTAGAATAGTACTTTTCAATGTTAAGTGAGTATTTCTAAAAATGTTTTGGTTTAGAGGAACAGCGTATATTTATGTTCACGTTAAAAATGGTATATTTCATCTGAATAAACAGTACATTTGAATAATCCACTGGTGTTTATGTTTCTTGAGAAAAAGAAGTTAGGATGGGGGATTAAATGTCAGAATCATTACTTAAAATTTTATTAGTAGGAGCTACAAAAGAGGTTGTGATTATGTAAGTCTGGTTATCAGTATGGTGAATGTGAGCGTGTGGATATGGGTGCTCATACAAGCGTCTCTCTGTGTGCTTTGTTCTGGGCCTGAACTCAGTGTCTGGGCCTGAGTTCAAGGCCTGAGCGGTATTGGAAATAAGAATCTTCTGGACTCTCCTGCCCAGGCTTCCAAGCTGGCTTCCCTGCTGAGATCTCAAGCTCCTGAATAATTTAGTGTTATGGATGTGAGACACCAAGCCTGACAAGTACAATGCATTTTGATCAATGTTGCCCCCTCCCTTCTTCTCAATCATTTTCCCCACCACATCTCTACTCTCAAGTTAAATAGTTAAGGTTTTGTTAATGTGCATTGAATATGATTGTTTTTTCCCACCTGTCTCTCTACATTCATATTCCCACCCACCTTAACAGGTTTCTGCCCCCTTTATTCATTTTATTAAACAGTGCACTAGGTTTTCAGAGGAGTAACATGTTTGGACTCCTTCTCCAACAGTATTTTCTGTTACTCAGTTTGCTGTGTTATTTGTGTTGTATAAGGTACCCTGTCTTTTGGTATTTTTATAGAATAAAAGTACATAGTTACATTGCTGTCTGCTGTATGAGTTTATGGTTGCCTCACACATACCTGGGAAAAGTACCAAAATTTAAGTTTGAACCTAGGGAAAAGTAAACATGAAAGAGACACAATTGAGAATGGAGAGGGAAAGAAATGGAAAAGCACTGAGTGAGTGTGATCAACAAATATTATAAAACAATACTGATGCTTACTAAAATATTTTGGGGAGAAGCAGAACAGATAGATTTTACACTGAATGCACATGTCAAAGAACAAAGTGGAAGAAGAAAAGCCAGGAGGGTTGGTATGGCAAACAGGAAGTTAAAAATTCCTGATTGCAACCTGGAGACTGGAAAGAGGAAGGCAAGACTCAAAGAGCAATTAATGGTGGAGACCAGTAATGCTGGAATGTGTGTATTCTATTAGAAGGATAATTCTGTAATAGTGTGTGGAGAGAAAGCCCAAATCATTTTTGTGTGTTCCTAATTAGGTCGTGTAACACCTCTTTGGTCTTCCTCCTTTTTTCCCACTGGCTCTTCTACTAAAGGTCAGCCTAAGAGGAGCTAGAGGAGGAAGAGCAGTACTTACTGATCAGAGATTAGAACTCCAGGGTGCTGTCCCTCTTCCAGCAGTAGTGTCCTGAAACTTGCCATTGACATGCGCATGCTAGAACTGCTAACTCCAAAGTCAGGAGTAAAACAAATATGAGATAGGCCTCTGTGTATGTTCTTTCTTTGCATACTGCTAGGTTTAGTCTTTCTTCCTATGAGGATCGATTCCCTATACAGACACACACATAGATTTACACACCTATATGTATAAATAGGTGTACCTAAATATATGAATGTATAGGTATACCTGAACATGCATATACACATACTCTTATTGGTATACACATGTAACTGTGCTTATAGGTACACATGTGTGTATATGCACGCACATACATACTGTATAAATGTATTTATATGTGCATAGTTCTTCATTACACAGAAATAGGGAAGGAGAAATGGACAAACTAAACACAGAAAGACAAGGACATATGCATAAACCAAGTGAGAACTTTATTTCAACTTGCATAGTGTTTTGGTTAGTTAACTTTTTTACATTTATTGTATTCCTGTTAGATAAATATCCTGTGACATTTCTGTGGATGGACTTTCCAGTGGCATTTTGTCACATCTCTAATCACTCCAGTAATCTCTAGAGATTACTATTGGGTTCAATGGCTTTTCAGTGCTCTTAGGCCTTTACTGATAAAGGACTTTGAATATAGAGGTGAAACTATTTGTGGTTAATGTGTACATTTTTTAATTTGTCAGAAATCCCTGGGTGAATTCCATATGCAACTGGCTCATTAGTCTTGATTTAGGGCCAAAAATCAAATGCGAAGAAAAAGAATAGCACCCCATGTTTTCTCCTTCTTTGGGCCATGTATCACTGTAGGACCCAAAAGAATTTCTGTTTTTAAGCTCAGATGCTTTATGGAGAGAGCATCTATACCCATAATCTCAGTTTATCGACAAGGGTCACAGGATTAAAGAACGTGTCTTCCCATAATTCTCTGCTGGGCAATCTGGAATGCTGTCTCTCTATTTGACTTGCACACTGTTTGATTAATGTTGTAAAACAAGGAATAGAGCCCTAGCTTCTGGATAGTGATCTGAAAAGAAAGCTAGCAAGGATACACTAGGGTTTTCACTTACTGCATGTTCCATAAATAGTAAAACCATATATATCAAGGACAATAATTCACAAGTGACCGCACTCAACCATTCAATAGAAACTGGCCATATGTGGACAGGTAGGTAGCCAGTTGAAGAAACTCTGGGCATTTGATTGTTGAAGTCCTGGCAGCATACATACATTTCACAAACCATTGCACTCAGTAGATCCAGCCTCTTCTAACTGTGAGCATTGATATGTTCATTGTATTTATTGCAATAAGACAAGGGCTTGGTGTCAAGTAGCAAAGACAAATATGCCTAAGTCTTCCCTACTCTATGGAAAACACACTGATTGGGAGCAGTTTGTCTCTGGATTCCCTGTCCCCTGTGCTCCAGGTATGGCATGAGTTGATAATGCAGACAGGCCTTGGGCTTCTGCCCTTATGTTACCACTGGCAGCTGTAAAGGGATGCCTGGAAAACATTACAACCAAATAAATCTAGACAAATACTAATTTTCTGATACTACCTAGCACAATGTACTTATCTGAGAGCTGTCACTTGACACAAGTGGATATTACCTGGCTAATAGATATAGTGGGTTATGAAAGGGTAGGCACTCACCTTGGGGAAAATGATCTCAAAGGATTTTCTTTTATGCACTCATGGTCCTAAGTAAACTGGTAGAAATGCAGGCAAGCACACAAGGGAAAGACGCCATGCAGGCAGTATTGTAAGAGCATTGTTTAGCTTTTCACGGAGAGTCTTGGCTCTTCACAGACTCAGGAGAGTAAGAGTACTTTGATGGTTTTTCAGAATTGGTGATGGTCTGGATATGGAAGTGAACCTGTTTCACACTTGAGTATTGTGCATGTACCTTCTTTACACAGATGGCTTTCCCAAGGAAATCCCTAAGGTGCAAAGGACTAAACAAAGTATGTGCAGGGATGAACATGGCTGAGCAGATGTCCTTATCATATACTTTGTTATGATAGATGCCCAGGATGGTATGGTGGGATCGTAGGGGAGGTCTATTTTCAGTTCTGTAAGCAACTTCCAAACTGTCTTCCAGAGTGGCTTTACTAGTTTACAATCCCACCAGCAGTGAAGTGGGGTTCCTCTTTCTTCACAATCCCACTAGCATGTGTCATTGTCCAAGTTCATAATATTGGCCATTCCAATTGGGGCAAGGCGGTATCTTAGCGTTGTTTTTATTTGCATTTCCTTTACGACATGGATGATGAGCATTTTCTCTTTTTTTGTTGTTTTTGCCATTTTAACCTGTTCTTTTGATACATCTTTCTTTAGTTCCCTTGGCCATTTAGTGATTGGAATGTTGAGTCTGGAGGGGATTTTTTTCTTGAGTTCCCTGTAGATACTGCATCTTACGCATTTGTCTGATATATTATGGGTAATTGTCTTTCCCAGTTGGATGGTTGTCTTTCTACTTTAGTAGCTATGCTTTTAACGGTGCAGAAACTTCTTATTTTTAGGTAGTCCCATTTGTCAAGTTGTTCTCCAAACTGTTGTGACACTGGGACTCTGTTCAGGAAGTTTTTGCCTGTGCAAATGAGTTCCAGTGTTTCTCCTACTCTATCGTGTAACAGTTTCAGGGTTTCAGGTCTGATCCATTTTTAGTTAATGTTTGTACATGGCAAAAGGCTAGGGTCAATTTTTAGTTTTCTGCCTGTGGCTACCCAGTTTTCCCAGCACCAGTCATTGAATAGGCTTGTTTGTTCTATTGTATATATCTGGCTCCTTTGTTGAATATAAGTTGACTAGAGTATGGTGTTTCATTTCTGGATCTTCTATTCTCTTCCATTGATTTCTGGTCTATTTTAGTGCGAATACCAGGCAGTTTTTGTTATTATGGCTCTATTGTAGATTTTGAAGTCTAGAATTGTAATACCATCTGCATTGCTCTTTTGCCTAGAATTGTTTTGTCTATTCTAGGCCTTTTATTAGTCCATATGAATCTTTATTAGTCCATATGAATAAATTTTACCCTTTATTATGTTGATTAGAAATATTCTGATTCCACTGTAATCAGCTAGCATGCAGGGGATTTCAACAGTCCTCTTGTATCTACTTAAGATTTTGGTGTGAACTAGTATGTGATCTATTTTGGAATGTGTTCCAGTTCTGCTGAGCTAAATGTGTAGCATTTTGTTGTTGGGTAGAAGACTCTGTTTCTGTTTATTAAGCCCTGCTAGGTTATGGTGTCATTTAGCTCACAGAAGTCTTATCTTTTGCTGAGTTTATCTGACTTTTGGTGAGAGTGGCATATTGAAGTTTCCCACTATGACTGTGTTTGAGTCTGTCTTATCAAGTAACTCCAAGACAGTCTGCTTGATATACTAAGGTGTTCCCATGTTGGGGGAGTAAACATTTATAACCGTAATATTCTGGTTATGAATTGACCTCTTTAGTAATACATAGTTTCAGTGAGCTTTTGGTGGATCTTGCTTCTCAATCCAATCTGCTGTTATGTGTCTTTTGATTGGATTGTTCAGCATGTTCATAATTAGGAAAATTAGGGAGAAGTGGTTAGCGTCCTCTGTCATTATTTATCTTTCCTTCTGTGTTTCTCTCTGTCTCTCTCTCTCTCTCTGTCTCTCTCTCTCTGTCTCTCTCTCTCTATCTCTCTCTCTGTCTCTCTGTCTCTCTCTGTCACTCTGTCTCTCTGTCTCTGTCTCTCTGTCTCTGTCTCTCTGTCTCTCTGTCTCTCTCTCTCTCTCTCTCTCTCTCTCTCTCTCTCTCCCCCCCCCCCTTGGTGCCTATTCATTTATAGGTGATAGCTTTTTCAATATATTTTATTATAATTAATAGAAGGGTTATATTATATTCACCAGATAGAAGATACATTACTTCACAAACATTGCTACCCTTTCTCATGTCTTGGTCCCCATTTCCTTCCCCTGACCGCATCACCTCATCTTGTTTTTCCCCTTCCCTTTCCTTGGTTTATACTAATTATTACAAATGAGGGAAACTACTGAGTCTATGTTCCTTTGAGTCTGGCTTATTTCATTTCATGAGATTTTTTTCTAAGTCTTTGGTGATAGCTTCTTGATAGGAATTCTTGCTGTTCAGAAATTTGTTCTTGATTATTTAATATGTTTTAATGCTAGTTTAGTGTGCATATATTCATATAGCTTCTCTTTCAAATGAAATATTCTCCCTCAATTGTAAATGCTGGATATATCACTCTGGGTTGGCAATTGTTGGTCTTCAGGTTTTCTTGTTTTTAGGGTTTGCATAGAGAGGACTGCAGTGATTCTAATAAGATCTTTGATTTTGCAGCATTAAGGATCATGTTTTTGTTATTCTAGTCTAATGTTTTTACTATGATGTGTCTAGGAGAGTTCCTTCTTGGGTCTTGCTTATTAGGCATTCTGAAGGTGTGAGCAATATTTTCCCATTTGAGTTTAGGGAAGTTCTCTGCTATAATCTTGGTGAATAAGTGTTTCATTCCCTTTGTTTGAAGCTCCTCCCCTTCATCAATTCCTATTACACAAAGAGGAGATGTCTTGGCTGAGTCTGCCATTCTTGGGCTTCTCTTTGGTGAATTATGACTGATTTTTACAGACTGATGGCTCTCTCTTCCAGCCCTTGTGTCTTATCTTCTGTTTCTGATGTCCTGTCCTCCATCTCAGTCAATCTGTTGCTCAGTGCTTCCATTTTAGTTTGCAATGTGGACATTGAGCCCATCATGTCTCCTCTGCTAGCATTCATCTTTCCATCTAAGGAAGTTTAAACTTTGTCTATTTGTCTACTTCTCTTTTAAAAGCAAGGAACTCCTTGGTAAATTTCCTGCTTATATTCCCAGATTCATTTTTGGATTTCTGCCTTAATCTTTTTAGGCATGTCTGCAACCATCTCCTTGAACAGAGTCATGTGTCAAGTCTCTTCAGGAGGCATTTATTTAGAGCTGACTGCTCTCTCATCCCTTCACTCTTGTTACCTTTTGGGATTTGTGTGGGACTTTGAATGTTCATATATTTTGTGATTTGTCTCTGTGTATAAGTTACCATGTGTGTTTGTATTTGGACAGAATAAAATACTTGCATGAAGTGATATGTCTTGTATGAATTTTTTGCAGAGTTATTCATAAATAAGAAATTAACTTAAAGAATAGTACCAATATTTGAGTTTGAAAAAAACTTGAGTATGACACAGAGCTATCTGAGGATGGAAAGGGAAAGAAAGTGAAAAAAAGAAATGGCTGAGAACAATGTAAACACTTCATATTTTTGCCTGGAAATATTAATGAAGCATAGTAGAATTGTTTGGGGAGAGGAGTGCATCAAGTGAAACAGGTGGATTTATTAAAAATATACTGTATATGTGTATGGAAATAAAGTACACTAATAAAATCCAGAAGCGATGGTAATTATAAATCCTTCCCCAAGATAGAAGGCCTGTTTAGAATTGCTTTCTCTTAAAGATAAGACCCAACTTAAGGTGAGTGCATCCATTGTGTTAGAAATATCCAGGACATCTAGAGCTGAAATAGATGACAACAAGCAAAGTACTATTCCCAAAACTTATGTAATTCCCTGCAAGAGAAAAACAGCTAGGTCCCATCATCAGTAAGATTTCTTAAGTTTGAAAGTGGACTCGGGAGCATGATTTTCTGAGAAAGGATGAATGGGAAGGCACTCCCCTATGTGGAAAAGTTCCCATAGCATTTTCTTTTGTGTACCCTGCATAGTCCCATGCAGTAAAAACAGGCACACAAGAGAAATGCCATGCAAACAATATTCTTCTTTTTTTGCCAGTCATGGGCTTGAGCTCAGGGCCTGAGCACTGTCTTTGGACTTTCTCAAGGTTAGAGCTCTACCACTTGAGCCTCAGCACCACTTCCAGCTTTTTTCTATGTATGTGGTACCGAGGAATCGAACCCGGGTCTTCACGCATGCTAGGCAAGCACTTTAACCACTAGGCCAAACTCCCAGCCCATGCAAACAATATTCTAACAAGAATCTTTTTCTTTTGCCAGTCCTGGGCTTGGGCTCAGGGCTTGAGCACTGTCCTTGGACTTTCTTAAGGCTAGTACTCTACCACTTGAGCCTCAGCACCACTTCCAGCTTTTTGCTATGTATGTGGTACTGAGGAACTGAACCCAGGTCTTCATGCATGCTAGGCAAGCACTCTACCACTAGACCAAACTCCCAGCCCCCTAACAAGGATCTTTCCCCTTCCACAGAGATTCTCCTGGCCATTCACAGAATCAGGAGAGTATGAGTACTTTGATGGTTTCTCAAGGATAAGTGAACCTGTTCCACACATAAGCTTCCACCTCTCCTCACAGATGCCTTTGTCAAGAAGATACCTGAGGTTCATATGACTACACAAATTATTTGATTTATGATGGCCTTCGTACCCATTTTCCATCAAGAAACACCAAATCATTTTATTTGATTTCACAAAACATATCACAGAAATTTCAGAAATCCATTCCATTACTCAGTCACTGAGAAATCTTTCCATATTCTTTCCCTGTACTTTATATAAGGCATTGTTAAATATAGTGTATAACTTCACATGATTGCAAATATTTATGGAGTTTGCATTTCCACTCATCAGAACACATAGCTGTGTGTTTGTGCGTGTATGGGTCTGTGTGTGCGCGTATGTGCGCGCACACACACACATACACACAGCATTGAGAATATCCCAAATAGCAGGTACTGAGTTAGGTTATAGTCCTGTGGCAGTAGTCAGTACTGTGTAGTCAGTACTATGAGACTAAGCTGAGTAGCATCATGTGAGTCTTCCTAAGTGGAGGGTAGAGTAAAAAGAGAGCTATCTAAAACAGGGTTCCCTGTGTCCTTAGGTTTTAAACACAACCAAGACCCCAACCTTAGAGCTCTATGAAAATATTTGCAATGTTTATGTTATCTGTCTTTATAAGCTTCTGTCTGTCTCTGACTCTCCCTGCCCCCCTCCAGCCAAAAATAAGCACAAGTTCTCTAGAAGTGGCAGCCCTGAACAGAACCTTTCTCACTTCAGTGGTGACCATGGCTGGGATCAGAAAGTCCTTTCCAGTTCTAAGCTGCAGCTTGATTCTGGATGCTGCAAGTTGGAAGTAGCTACCAGGCGGTGGAGGGACTGATACATAAGGTCTGGCAGGGTTCCTCAGGGAGGTGTTGGAAGGCTCTGTAGCCCTTGTAAATGCATGCCACTCATAGTCTTCTCTGTGAAGTTTTCTGAGCACCCACTGATCTCAAGGTTCAAGTTATTTGCAAGAACCCAGGTGGACCTTTTGCTCACCTGTGACTTTGAAGTTCCTTGAGCCTTTGATTTAGGTGTAAACCAGCTTCTCATTTGATTGCATAACTAGTGAGCTGTCTTCACTCTCATTACCCTAATCAAGGACAGAATACTGAGCACAGGGCTTTCTTCTGTGTTGCTAATCTCAAATTAAGCCAGAGCAAGAACATAGAGGGGCCAAAGAAAATTAGGAAATGCAGAGACATATGTAGTAGTAGGGTGTGAGGGATCACAGGATTATAGGCACTTGGGCCCTGAGTCTCCAGCATGCAGATTTACTTGCAGGTTCACACAGGGAAGATTACCATGGAAACATAGAAAAACCATAGTATGCATATGACAATTAAAGAAAAAATAGCATTTGCAAGAGACATAGGTTCCTTTTTTTTAAAAAAATATCAGACTGCGGCTCAGCAACAGTCCAGACACAGGTCTTCTTATCTTGTCCCAGAGCTAAGCTATCAAGATCTCCAGTACTCAAAGCCAAAGTGCTAGCATTTCCAGTACTAAGGTAGGGGGTACAGCATTCCAGTTTTATAACCCTCTCCAGAGCAGTCTGAATTAACCCTGGATGGACAGCTTTTCAGCAATCCAAGTGCTAGATAGAGGGCAGCTAGCCTCTCCAAACTTTTCCAGGCTTCACAGCTCAGCATCGGTGTTCCCTTTACCCTTACCCTTACTGGCTTTACAGTCAAAATAACACTGAGAATGTCTGAGTAGCTTCTAATCCTGTCTGGGTGTGCACCCTATAATATAGCACCAGAGCCACATGTAGCCTTATCATGTTTCCCAAGGTGCACATGTGATTCAAATCTATTACCATTCCCCTTTCAATGTCAGCCAGAATTAGCTGCCTGATCACATCAAAACCAGGCCACAAACACACATCAGTGGGAAGCAAGCGTCACTGCTGCTTCTCCAGCCTCATGTCTAATCTGGCAGATCATGGATTCAGTTTATGCCACAGCCTAGAGCATTGCTGGCTACAATACCAGCAATGATGTAACCCAGGGTTGTCCATGTGTAGAGATTCTGACCACTGGTAGATGTGATGCTGAAGGCCAGTTCTGGGGTATGGGACTGCTGACATGACGCTGTGACACAGAGTATACTTTTGAGATACTCCGTTTCTTCTTCCTGAGAAATGGTTTGTGATTTTTGGTGAGAACCTCTGGAAGCTGGACCTTCTAGTGTTGAAATAGGGAAAACATTCCAAGTACTCACTTACACATAAATCTAGACCCAGGTGGCACCCAGAAATAATGAATGTGATCTGGAAGTAGGCATAGAAGACCACTCCAAACTGCATAATTATATAATAATAACTGAATGGCAGGTAAGGTCACATGGTACAACACTCTATGAGTTTTAGAAAAGCCAAGCATGGTGGTGGTTACTATTTGTGATACCAGCATTAGGAAGGCTGAGGAAGGACGATCTACAGTTCAAGGCCAGAATGAAGCTACATACTAGACCCTGACCCCTGACACACACACACACACACACACACACACACACACACACACACACACACATGCACACCAATAAAACTCTAGTTTTCAGACAAACTTACTTGTAATTGTCAAAATAGAAGGTTCCAACATAAAAGATCATGTGCGTAACACATGTAGCTATCATGGAGGAGTCAGTCTGAAGATATGATAGGAAGAAGAAATGTATGAGACCTTATGGTAAGTTAAAAATAGTGGAATATACCTGTGACTTAAGTTATGTGGAGTAGTAGAAAGAACGATATCAGCGCAATATGGACAGGAGCAAGCCCTAGGCCAAAACTAAATCGCTAGAGCAAATTAAAAAATTAAAATCAAGAAACAGCTAGAGGTTTGATGAAACCCCTGCCTATCAGTCATGTGCAACCTGATTACTACTGAGTACAAAGCTCATTTATACAGAAAAAAATACAATGAAAACAGATTCTTGTCAATACTTTGAGAGTGACCAGTAGAAAAGAACAGATGCAATATTATTTTGTTTATCTTGAAAGCAGAATAGTCAAACATGATTCAAGGAAAAGAACATGAAAAAATGATTAAAGCATAATATGCTAATGTGGAAACGGCAATTATGTTATGAATTTTTGAGCTTTAAAATGTGCAGGCACAACAACTGACTCACAGGCACTGGTGGGCACACATGCTTCATCAGATGCACATGCCTATGGTGGCACATGCTCACTATGGGACCCAGGTGCTGTAAAAGGCATGTACACAATGTTATGGGTCCGAAAATGAGCCCACCAATCTGAATTTAGGGTTCAAAGAAGTTTATTACAGTCTTGCAGAAGCTGGCTGGCCAGGGACACAGTGCAGATTTGGGAGCTACCAATGTGACCCCAAAGGGTTCTCAAGTTGGGCTTCTAAGGGTAAGCACCCCAAACAGTTTGAGTTGTACGGTTCCATTAATAAAACATCAGCTCTTTTGAAACAAAGGACCTTACCAAATGTAGTTACACATTACTGGGCAGGAGGGAGGGCAAGGTGCTTTCACATTATTCCATAGGAGGTCCAGGGACATTCTTCCAAAAACCGGGCCTGGGGTTGAGTTAAAGTAAAACTGCTGTTTCATAGTATTCCTTATTTCCCCAGTAAGGGTCCAATTCCTGGCTCAGCTTCTCAACTTAGTCAAGAGGCTTTCTATTCCAAGGGACCCTTACACACAAGTATGCACATGGGCTTCAAGAGACCCACCTGAGTCAGCTGGCATAGTCACATCAGCAGGCCCACACAAATCAGCATGCAACAGGCAGACATGTAGGACAGTTGGCATAGGGAATTGCAATAAAACCGGGAGGCCTACATGCATTTGCTGGCACAGGGACAGGAGCAGATGAACTAGCATCAGTAGTTGCAACTTTGTACCTGCATGCCACCACCAGATGTAACCTTTGCCATCCATTTCCCATGGACACAATGGCATGCTTACTCTTGTATAGGAAGCACAGCCCATGTCATGGCTGGGTGAGCAGAAACCTCTGCCCAGTGGTTCTGCTAGGGCCACGCCCATGCTACACAAACACCCTAGGACAGACATAGGACATAGGAGCTTGAGTACACTCTAATAAAGCACAAAAGAACCAAAAAAACCCAGAAACAAGAAACAGAAACACACACCAGCATATACACAGCCCTGCATGTGCACACACGTGTGTACACACACAGACACACACACACACAGGACAGGAAATATCAAATGTGTAATCCTCACAACTAAGCTCATTTGCAGGCCTTTGTGCCATACCAGGAGTCCCACTCACAACAGAAACTCCACCTGTACTTAGGCATGCCTAAGCTCACAAACAGACTGCACATACTAGCACAGGCTCTCTTGGATAGGAAGTGCACCTTACTGTTGGCATCCAATCAGACAATACCAACAGAGAGAAAATGTGAACTCAGGTTAAACTATGGGCTCCCCCTCTCATGGGGACACTGAGAGGATGGGCTCTACAATCTTCAACTGCACATAGGCTCCAATACAGTGCTCGCAGGTAAAATGACCATCCTGATAAGGACTCTACCTGTGCTCTGTGGCACCATAGAACTGGACAGGGAAAGTCCAGTGGGACCTAGGACTCAGTACCCTGCTGTGACACAGAGCAAGCACTTCCCCTCTCCTGTAAGCAAACTCCTTCTCAAGGAGCCCAGCAGTTCCTACAAGACTGCAGCAGTACAGGTAATGCAAGAGGAGGTCAGGAGCTGAGCCTGGGAAACACCTGCCCACAAGCCAGTGCCTGTGGCAGCTGCAAGAATGCAGGCCCATGCAGACTGTGCAGCTGTCCATACACCAAGAGTGAGATGCTCACAACTTGGAACCTGTGGGAGTCTTCATCCCTTTCTGTGTGTGCTTGACCCTGCCCTGGGAAAGCCTGGCCTACTGGAGTCATGGATGGTCTGGCTGGGATTGAAGGAGTCGCTCTTGGCCCTGTAAAACTACAAGTGGCTAGAAGGGTGGATAGCACCTGCTTCAAATGCCACTAGGCATCAGTACGTGATGCTTGACCAAAAGGAGAAGGAGGAGATGCAGAGAGAGAGGAGAGTTTTTTCCACACCCAGACACCTAGTCACCCATCCACTTGGTATTGGGATTCCTCCTCATGTTTCCACACTCATGGAGATCAGGCTAAGGTTGATGTCTCCACTTCACTGAAACACACACACCTCCCAGCTGAAGCTGGGGTCTGTCCATAAGTGCATGTCTCTTTCTGAAGTGGGCAGGCCAGACCTGCTCTCCGTCACTCTGTGATATGAACTATAGATGGAACTGCATTCTCTTCACCTTATGGAGAGACTGCTTGAACCTGATTCTTGTTCATGGGTCCTCTTATTCCATCCCCTTGCTCAACCCCACCAAAAGATTCCTGTTGAAATAAAGGATGTCTCCTGAATATAAACCTCCTGACAAGGGACTCTGCCATAGTCCTAGCAAACTGATGGCTAGGCAAGCCCTCTTGCAGAGGTGAGAAATGCCTCCAGCTCTGATTTCCTTTATAGTTTAGAAATATGGATGGTCTTCCCTACTGTATATTATGCCAAGTGAATTCCTCCACTTCATTTAATCTGGCATCCACCCCCGTAGAAACTGTGTGTAAGAAATGAGAGACAGAGGGCTGGGAGTTTTGGCCTAGTGGTAGAGTGTTTGCCTAGAATGTACAAAGACCTGGGTTCCATTTCTCAGTACCACATACATAGAAAAAGCTGGAAGTGGTGCTATGGCTCAAGTGGCACAGTGCTAGCCTTGAGAAAAAGCCAAAGGACAGTGCTCAGGCCTGAGTTCAAGACCCATGACTTGGAAAAAAGAAAGAAAGAAAGAAAGAAAGAAAGAAAGAAAGAAAGAAAGAAATGAGAGACAGAGAACCAACACAGGCTCAAGGCTTTATTAGATGTCAGATAAACTGAGATATTCCAAGCAGGAAAGGAGGCAGCAGAGATTCACACATATTGGCAAAATTTAAGCTAAACTGTGGGAGCAGTCATGGGGTACATTACATGGGTTGTGGGAATTAGAGGAGAGCGATGTTCTGAGAAATGGAACATGACTGATGTAACTGGGCTGGCGTGGGCCTGGATGTGGGGGAAGGAGAGGGGAGATGTTTCATTGAAGAAATGCAAACTTAATAGACTTTTTTCAAGAGGAAAGTATATGAGGTAGAGGATTAAGTAACCAGAAAGCTGATTCTGAGAACTTTGACTATATTTCATTAAATTAAAAAAAGGACTTTCTTTAGCATACAACTGCATTCTCTCATTCTCTAATGGACCATGATATGAAATTCATATTTGAACAAGATGGAAAGAGGCTTGAGGTGGTAACAATTTTGTAGGCAAAGGAAAAATAAATTACCACCTCCTTCAATTGGCCAGGAACAGTTCTTTTTAATTTTTATATTATAGACTCTCTAGAAAGGAATAACATTAATTGTATGACCCTTAAGGTTTTATAGTAAGTACTCATATAATACATTCGTTAAAGTATTTGAGGCTATTTAGTTTGTAATGAAGTCAGTATGTATTTATTGCCTACAGCTATTCTGTACTTATAAATATAAATACCAATTAAATTACATTATTCCCACATGAACTACTGATTCATTTTATGATGTCTATAACTTATTCAAATGGCATGAAATGGGATACACAGACAATTCATCTCATAAGTTTGCTTCCTTTAAGGGTGTGATTTTTCACTTAGAATGATATAGTATCATTTGTAAAGGAATGGAACACAGGACCTAGAAAAATTTTGTTAAGTGAAGTAAAAGCCATGTCAGAGAGAATAGATGGCTGATTTCCCTCATCTGTGAAAGCTACATTCACATACATTTGGAAGTAAATACTCTAGTTGGCATGCCAGTGAATACAAATCTATTAACAGAAATATGGTAGCTTCAAAGAAATGCTCAAAAAGATAATTCCATAGAAAGGCAAAGATAAAGTTCAACAGAATACACAATGAGGAATGGGATTTGAAAGAAGTACATTGGGATAAGGGAGACAGGAGGAGATGAATAAAGAGCAGAAGGTAAAGGAGAATGCAGTCAAGAATTCAGTATGTTTCTTACAAGCTGAAGAGAAGTAAAGGAAGGGGTGGGTTAGAAATGAAGGGTGAGAATGTTGAAAGGGGTGACAGTGATCAAGATGCATTTTATTTATCAAGTCTTTGTCAAAAGACACCTACCATTTCTATGACATACAAACCCTTAGCCTGATTTGGATTAAGTTCTAAAAACTAAGTCCCAGTGATTGTATATAGAGATTCCCTTCTTGAACACTTGTTTGATAAACTTGTCATTTGAAATATCATGTAAAAATCAATGTTAATAAATTCTTTAACAAAAAAAGGCAATTACCCTGATAAACTTCAAGGCAGGAAGGAATGTATGTGTGTGGACGGGTGGGGGAATGTCTTTTCAGAACACGTAAATCTAGCTAAGTGGCTTTCATCAGATGGTGATTATATGCAGTTTGGGGATATTTGCAATGCTTTGAAGACATTGCTGATGTTTGCCACTGGGCTTTATGGACAGGGACAGGAATGCTATGATACCTGACGCACACCCAGGACACTCCCCGGAAGCTTAGGGCAGGTAGGCCACAAATATCCAATGACAAATCGTAGAAACAATTAAATAGAAGACTCTCCCTCCTTCTCCTCTTGTTCCTCTTCCTTCTCCTCCTGTTGTTTCTCCACATGCCTCATTCCAGGCTAGGCTGGGTTACACAGGCAAGTCTTTCTTGAAATACAAAATCAGAGTTAGTGGTATGGTTCCAGTGGTAGAATTCCTGCTCCGCAGTTAAAGCCCTGAATCAAGGTTTGGGATGGGGGTAGAGATTGTAAACTGTCTGAATTCAAATATTATTTGAGATCTGAAAACCATCACAATACCAAACAAACCATTTCCTCTGAAGCTGAAAATTCAAAATACACAATGAGGTAAATAGAGATCATATGATAATGCTCATTGTCCTAAGAATAATGGGGAAATATTTCTCAAGTATGACCCCTAGATTTTTCTTAGTAGAAAGGAATAAAGAGTTATACAGATTTCTATATACAGTCATAAAAGAAAAAATTGGACGTACATATAATATAGCTTACTTGAAAGTCACTTAAAAAAAGAAGAAGAAGAAACTATTGGAGCAGTAACCCTGATTATCTAGAATGCTGAGGGCTGAGGATTATGGATAGAAGACAGCTCATGGAGACTCACCTGTGCAATATTCTAGGAAACAGCTGTTCATAGATATGTGATCCTTCTGGTAGCATATCAGTCATGAGTGAACTAGTGAAGTGTGAACTCAAGAAACAGAGTCAAACCTCAGAACCGGATAGACTCACGACAATAAACCTAGATACTTTGAATGCTGACATGTGAAGATCAAGGTTTGAAGTTAGCTGAAGCAGAAAAATCTGAGACTCAAAAATAACATCTGAGACTCAAGAAAAAAACAGAAGTAGAACTGTATGTCAAAGGTGACACTTTAAGCATAAAAAAACTCAAAAGAAAGCTCAGCGCAGTGGCTCATGCCTGTAATCCTAGCTAGTCAGGAGGCTGAGATCTGAGGATCAAGGTTCAAAGCCAGCTCAGGCACAGAAGGACCTGAGACTGTCCAATTAATCTCTAGAAAAAGTGAAGTGGGGTTTGGCTCAAGGATAGGGTGGTGTCCTTCAGCTGAAGAGCTCAGGGAGCACGCCCAGGCCCAGGGGTAGGGTGGTAGCCTTGACCTGCCGACTCAGAGACCTGTGCCCAGCCCAGGGGGAGGGTGATAGCCTTGAGGTGAAGAGCTCAGGGGCAACGCCCAGGCCCGTGTTCAAGCCCTATGACCCACAAAACAAAAGGAAACAAAACACTCAAGAGAAAGTACTTAGATCCTGGGTTCAAACTGAGGCACAACCCACAAAAACTAATTAAGCTATGTTTAATAGTGCTGCTTGCCAATTCGTGTGTGACTGTGTGCCTTTGTCATTAAAGGTTTACAGAAGGATCATTGTATATATCCATCACAGTGATCTCTAAAATACTTTGTACTTGAGATGTGGGAAGGAGTTTCATGGTCGACCTGGCCAGGAAAGTTCTTGTGACTCTTGTTCCAATAATGGCTGAGGAAAGTGGTGGGTTCCTGTTCTCTCAGTTCCAGGAGAGGGACAACGGCTGGGTGCAGTGGATTGCAGCTGTCGTCCCCAGCCACAGGGAAAGCAGGGAGCACGACCAGCCCGGGGCTGGACGGGCCTACACTGAGAATGACCGCTGTGTTGTTGTTTTCCTCCTTTCTGACTTTGATGTTCTTTACAAAACGAGAAGAAGCAGGATTGTTCTGGGTTGCCAAGGGAGAGAAAGAGGAAGATGTTCCTGGGCCTCTGCTAAGAAGAGACGTGGACACGGCCTGTAGTTCATAGGGTAATGGGATCCCAAAATACGGGAAGACTTGCGTTTAGTATCGTTCAGTCTGAGTTGAGCCCCTCATCCAGCTCCTTGTAATGTCACGTTACACTGCCATGATTGCCGTGTCATCCGACCAAGAAGGTAACGTGGAGTCCGCACTGCTAAGTGACACCCAATCTTTAGACTCTTCCAGTTTCCACGGCAGAGTCTCTGCTTCCGTCTCTCCCGCTGTCTCTGTCTTCGTCCTGCCCTCCTCTCCCTTTTCCTTTGCTTGCCATGTACTTTTTCTTCTTCCTCTGTCTGTGCGGGGCTTGGACTGAGGGCCGGGTGGACTCCCTGCGTGTCTCTGGGGTCAAAGCTGGTCCTGACGGGCATCAGGGGTCGTTTACCGGGGATCGTCTCAGGAACGGACTTTCCTTCCAGGACCAGGCTTCAGTCGCCCATCCTCAGGCCCAGGCTTCCTGAGTAGCTAGGATTGCAGGCTGTGGCCCCTGCGCCCGGCCTCCTTGCAGCTTCTGCTTCTAAAGGGAGGAAAGCGGAACTAGGTTCCATCAGCCTCAGGGGAGGGAGGCAGAGGGAGGCGGAAGTATCCGATTGCCTTCCTGTGAGGCTGCTCGGGCCCCGCCCCCGGCAGAGAGCCTCTGGGCAGGCGAGTTGCCTGCAGGCCCTGCTTCATTTCACCAGCTGCTGGTGAGGACCCGCAGGCCTGCATGGCGACTGGAGGGGAATTGGGGACTTCCCAGGAACAGGTAATACAGCAGGGTCACCCCTGTGTGGAGGGGTGGCGGTGCGCCAGTGGGGGGGGATGGGCGTCGGAGAGGGAGAGGGCACGCGGTAGCGGGGAAGGTGGGGCGTGAGGCAGAGCAGGGAGGCGGGCAGGGCAGCAAGGGTCAGCTGAGGTGGCCACAGCCACTAGGGGTTGGGGAGGGAAGCGAGCACTCTGGCAGGGAAATGGGCGTGGGAGGGTCGGCAGGGAGGAGGAAAGAGGCATGTTGCACCTGATGACGGAGGTGGTGCACGGGAAGGGGCAGGGAAGGCGGCAGGCATGGAGAAGGAGGACCTGTGTCTTAGGGTGAAGAGAGAAAGCGTGTCAGGAGGAAGATGCTCAACAGCACACACGGAGGGAAAGATGAGGGTGGCGGCACATGGAGGGAAAGAAAGAGAGGGGGCCAATGCCTGAGGGTAAGGGGGCAGTTGGCAATGGGAAGGGGCGGACAGAGGGAGGCACAGCAGGGCCAGCCGACGTGACTCAGGTGCCAGCCTCCAAGAACTCCTCACCATACACTGCTGGTACGGCAGGCCCAGGATCCCCTGTACAAACTCCTGGCCATGATGAGGCCTGGGTGCAGACAGCACCACCCAAGGGGGTGGAGGTTGTGCTGCTTCTGCTGCTGGATAGCATGCAATGGTGGAAATATTTACTGAGGAGTCTGTGCGGTAGTTGCAGCAGCAAGAGGACAACATGGCTGAAGAGGAGACAGAAGAGCAGAGGGGACTGATGCAGGGCCACCTCTTGGAGAACTTGGACCAGAAGCAGGAAGAGAGGAAGCCAGAGTCATCCAAGCCCACACCTACAACTTTCCAGAGCCCACTGGAGCAATTGCAGGCTCTTCAGTTAGATCTGGGACCAGTGAATAGCCAAGCCACCAGGGCCTATGACCGCCTGAAGCAGAATCTCAGCAAGAGGCGAAAGCCTCTCCTGGATTGCAGAAGTATCAGCATCCAGGGCATCCCTCACTTCTGGGCCCAAACTGTATCCTTGGGCATATTTACTCCTTACTGTCTGGCGGTCTGTGATCTAAAGGGAAAAGGCCTGGTGTTTGAGATTGATGATGTGGAACATCACACTGCTGTGGGCCCTAGATAAAAGGATTATGGGTATCACAAGCTGGTATGTGGCACAGGGATGGATTGTGGGGACAATGAGTACTGGAAGCTATAAGGATCCTGAGTAGCTCAAGGAAGTTGTCACAGAGACTGCTACTTAGAGTACGTTTCTTTGCAGTCATGCTATGTGAAGGGGCTGTGAGTGACCACTCTCATCAGTCAGTGCTGGGCTAGAAGACATTTAGACAGAAGCAGATCCTAACATCTGGCCCTCTCCACACAGAGACCAGAGTCCATGACAGCTCAGTGCAGTCAGTCCCCAAATTGCCCAGTCCTGGTTTACCTTCTCCTTTAGGAGATGCCTAGCTATAGGAAGAGGAGCTACGGTAGAGTGCAGTTCCTACAAGATCATTAGCCTCACAGGTCCCTTGCTGTTTACCATATGCCAAGTATTATGCCAAGTAATTCCACAGCACCTGAAGGCTCCTTGACCTGGGCAGTTTTTGAACCATCCCCATCTGTCCGTGATGATCAGTGATCAAGATGAACACATGCTTAGGTACATGACCAGTTTGGAGGTGAGTCCTCAAGGATGTACACTGTCAGGGAAGAGAATTCTTTACAAAATAGGGACTTGGAGGTTACATAGAAAAGTGCCTTTAATTTATGCCTTTTGTTCTGTTAGGTTCTCGAAGTCAGACATCCCAGGAGCTCCTGCAAGATCACCTTCATCTTCAGGAATAACCCATACTTCCAGAATGGAGTGATTGTTAAGGAATACCTAGTGGATATCACTGGTAAGAAGTGGCTCCCAGGCTGTGTGGGAGAGAAGGTGAATTGATAATGTCCAACGTGACATGGATAGTCTTATCATGTATTGCAGGGTATAAGACAAGCCATTCCACTCCCATTCAATGGCATCAGGATTACAGAATTGAAGCTGATAGTCGGAGACACCACAACACCAGCCCAAATTTCTTCAACTGGTTTACTGATCATAACTTTGCCGGCTCAGACAGGATCACCGAGGTGCATCCGAGAAAGACTAAATCAATCCATCGGTGACCTTGGTTGGTTCACTGGCTTGCTGGGGTGTTGGGTCTCATTCCTGATGTGACATCCCTGTTTCATTGCCAGATCATCAGAAGAGACCTGTGGCTCAATCCTTTGTACTACTACAAGAGATTGAAGGCACCTGAAGAGGAAGCAGAAAGGAAGGATGAATAGTTGGGTAGCTAAGATATGCGTCCATCTTGTCAGGTAACTACAAGCTAACTTCACACCTGTATATCTGAGGGCTGTGGCCAAATGGGGATGCCCAAAGCTAGTCTATCCAGGGCCTCTAGAGGAAACAAGAACTTGGAAGAACAGCAGTGAAACAGTAGTTTGAGGCTGAGCTGATTCTACTTGAAGCATGCTGAATATCCAGAGACACTCAGGCAGAAGCCAGGCTGAATCTTTAATACCCTCTCCCTGCACATGATTCCACAAGAGAGAACTCCATTTCCAATCTTCCTTCCATCTTCCTGAGTTTTTGCTCTCAGAGATTTCTTTATACCAGTATCTAGGAATAATACTGGTTGAGGTAAACCATGTCTTGTAAGTTTTCTTATTTAGTCCTCTGCATGGAAGTTGGGAAGGAATGATCAAGAATTGTTCTTGATCTCAAGGAACTGCAAACTTAAGAGATCATAAATCTGGAAAGGAGTTAGCATGTTTTAGCCAATGTCCTAAAAACCAAAGCAACTTTAAAGTTTACAGTTATAATGTATATGTATTTTTCATGTGTTTTAGGGTACATTAGACAGTGACCAGAAGATGATGGAGCATTAAATTATATCTGAATCCACAAGTAAATATATTCTTCAAAAGCCCTTCTTCAGATTCAGATTCTGTAGCAGCACAGAAAATTCATGGAACACACATGAGGTGGTGAGAAAAGCCAAAGAAAGCCAGAGGGCTGGAGAAATGGGAACTGATATTTCAGGACAAACCAGTACTGTCATTTTGTCTGTAACTCTGTGCAAATATATTTAGGACTTGATTGAGTAAAAAAGCAAGCCAGTGCCTTCTGTGAGTATATGATTTTTTCTAAAAGTCAGTCATAGACTCTTCCTATACCATTCAAGTGGAAGAAGGAGACATAATTCTATCTGAGGTCCTGTTTGGGGACACAAATTGGCCCCTTTCAGGCCCAGAACAAGGGAGGGTGGAGACAGAAAAGAAGGCCCAGAACAAGGGAGGGTGGAGACAGAAAAGAATGCAGTTAGATTGGAGGCTTGTTGTAATTGAAGGGAAGTTAAGCAGGACCCAGATTCCACCTATAGAATATAGTCCTAAAATATATGCAGCTTTTCCAACTGATGACCCTGAGTGTGTGAAGCTTGACCCACGTCTATGCTAGGAGTAAGTAAGCCAAGTTGAAACCCTGACATCTACCTGTATACATAGCTAGATACTGTGGTCTGGAGCATTAGCTTCCATCCCAACTGTGCTTTCTCCATATTCTCTGAATTTCATATATAAGTCCTAAAACATTTCAGGGGTACCTAGAGGACCATGTCCCTGCTGTCTGGATGGCCAACAGCAGCCAGAGGAGTGACAGAAGCCTTCTACAAGACTTGGATTATCACTTTGGGGATAAGGAAGAACTGCTTACAATGTAAGCACCTGTGTGGGGTTAGAAAAGCCCTAGATGACACCAGCAAGAGGGGTAGGGGAACTGGCAGAACGGGTAAAAGCCATGGAATGGCAATAAAGTTGAAGTCCATGAAGGCTTGGCTTTTTCCCTCTCCCAATACCAGAATATCGAATGTGTATATGCATATGTATATGTATATACATATGTATATATATGTGATTCACTATCATCATTGTTTATACAATTGTGCTGAATATGAACATTATGTAGAAGCTCTTGGTCAAGAAAAATGTTCTTTTAGTCTGCAAGCAAATGTAGAGGGGACAGGGAGACACAGAAAGAGAGAGACAGAGTGAGTGAGAGAGAGAAAGAGAGAGAGAGAAAGAGAGAGAGAGACCACACGTTGTGTGCATGAATGGGGATGTTTTTATGTGCCTAATCAAGAAATTGTTATCCCCTCAAGGGCATACCTCCAATCAAACATGTCTTTCAGTTAAACCCCAACATCTAGTTTCTATAACATTCTAATAGTACATTTAGTTAAAACTATATGGAAATATTAATTCATATATGAAGGTAGAGCCCTCATGATTCATGGTGAAGGTGAGATGAACAAAACGGGAAAGTACACACACACAGCAGGTCAGAGAGAAGGAAGGAGTGGAAAGGAACAAATTGGAAGCATGATTGAGAAGAAAGACAAACAGGCAAACTGACTTAGATAAGGGCACACAGTAGCTGAAAACTGAAGACAGTAAACATCACCCATGTAAAACAAACAGCACAAAACAAAGAAATAAGAAAACACAGATGTTGTTCAGGTTGCCTTGTTACCAGTTGATATTTAGGTATCCAGGAAAATTAATGAGTGAGAGGACAGGGGTAGGAGATGAAATGGGTTAAGGTAGGAGATTCACTAGTATGTGGGGAGGGTTGAACAATGAGAGGGCAATGAGAAAGGGGTAAAAAGGATCCAAAGAAGAGGGTAAAATGGTAGGTTCTAAAGGTCAGTTAAGGATGATTTCAGGTGGAGGAAAACTAGGGAACACCAAATTAAGTGGAGCGGGTTCAATGGAAATCAATGGCAAGTAGTTTTATTTCATTTTATTTTATTTTTCTTATTTAGTCTTAGAAGAAGCCAGAATTAAATACAGATTAAATACAAAGGCACAAAAGTCTTTTCAGTGGAATAACAAATCCCTTTATTTTCATCTAAGCCAGCAGCTTGACTTCGGTCACTGTTGTGACTTACCTGATCCTTAGGAAAAAGAGAGGGATAGTGAGTTAACTCCTGTTTCTGGGGACTCAGATGGCACCACACTGGCTTCCAAGGGCCTCAGTCTGCATGGCAGACAAGTGAGCAGATCGCACAGTAGGCATCAGGGAAAAACTGAGCTGATCCCTACAGCAGCCATCCTGGGAGAAATTGAAAGGCCATGATCAGGCCTTAACCACTGCCCCGTGCTGGACTCTTAATGGCCTGTGGACCTTTCACTGGTCTGCCTGCACCTGTCCAGGCTTCAAAGCACCATCAAGAGCTCGGGCATCCAATCACGCAAAGAACTATCAACCCACACCCAAGCCCTGGAACAACATTCACACCGAATCTTATAAATGCCACCTGGCTCCAGTCCTGTAGAACTGAATTGCCAGCTTTCTAATTTATTTCAGAATTTGCAATTAATCTATTTTCCTAGAATTTTAGTCATCATTAGTATATTAATTGACCATTGTACTTCCTTCCTTCATATAAACTAGTGAAAAAAGTAGGTCATGACTTAGTACTCAGACTAAGGAACTAAGTTTAAAGTAAAAATAGGTAAAGGTGATTTTTATTCAGTTCCTTCAAAATGAACGTATAATTTTGTTTATGGAATTACTAGAGAGTTATATGGAGTAAATATATTGTTGAATAAAAAAAGAATTGTAGATGACTATTTCATCTGTACCTAGTGTAAGCATGACAGTCTAGAGGGCTGAATTCTCCAATACCCAGTGGCTTTGGGTAATGGAGAACTACTGCTCTTTGATAAAGAAACTCAGTAATCCATCATGTTGCTAATTTAAAATGTAATGTATGTAAGGCTTGCATTGCAAGTGTTGGTGCCTCATTGTGTGGTATCACCTAGCGATCACATTGTATTTTCCTAATATTTGGATATCTCATGGGCACAAATCAGACCTACATATTGCCCGTTGTTCTCCACATGGAACCGCATTAATTATTTTAATGAGGACTAAACATTGAAGTGAGAATATCATGGGGTAGCCACCACTCTGTACTTAATTGATTTTGTAGTATGTATATCGAATGCTTAACTGCATTCTTTCCCCCAACTCCACCTTCTCCTCTTCATTCCTCTACCCCTGCTCCCTTAACCCCATCCCACCTCTTGCAAGTACCCATTAGTTGGCAGTTAGTTGTTGGACTTTCTCTTTGATTTCTAAGTAACTGAACCTTTTCAGGTCTCCCTTGAGTCTATCATATTTCAGCTTATAACTGAAATATGGTATTTGTGAATACTTGTATACCTTCCAACACATTTACTTATAAGTTTATAAGCTACCTGTAGCCAGGTTCCACCCATGCATCTTTTGTCTCTCTGGGCCTGGACTTACTTCACTTAACCCAATTTTTCCCCCAATCTTTCCATTTCTTTACAAATGGTACAATAGGAATGCCTTCTAATAGATGGAGTCAATTTCTGCTGTGTACACATACCACATTTCCTATCTGTTGAGTAGCCTCTGGGCTGATTTTATAACTTGGCTATGGTGACAAGTGCTAGAGTAAACACAGTTCTGCTAATGACTACTGTATCCTGGCTTGCAATTTTTTTGGGGTAAATGCCTAGGAGTGGAACTGCTGGATCCCACAATTTAGTTCCTTTTGGGAAAACTCCACACTGCTTTCAGAATAGTTGAACAAGTTTGTATTCCCAAACTAGGGTTTCCTTCTGGCTGCATATCTTCACCAGCATCCCTTATTGTTTGTTTTCTTGATTATGGCTATTCAGATGTGGTTGAAATATAATCTGAGTGGTGTTTTGATTTGCATTTTCTTTCTGGTGAGAGATGATGATCACTTCTTCAGGTGTCTGTTGGCAATTATTATTATTTTGTCAGTCATGGGTCTTGAAATCTGCACCTAGGCTCTGTCCCCAAGCGCTGCAGTGCTCTACCACTTGAGACACAGTGCCACTCCTGGCGCTAAGAGTCTCACAGGCTTTATTGCCCAGGCTGGCTTTGAACCATGATCCTCAGATCTCAGCCTCCTGAGTAGTTAGGATTAGCGGTGTGAGCCTGGTGACAGGCTGTAGTGTCAATTTTTAATTCTTCCTTCTTCCTTCTCTTTACCTCTTTAGTCTGTTCATTAATTAGTTTCTTGTTGTTTCCAAAGTTTAACTTTTAAGCTTCTCTGGATATTAGGATATTGGGCCATAGTCGGATACTACACAGAACTTTACAAGAATTTCACTTGGCAAAGCAGCATCACACAGGTGATAAAACACCCTAACTGCCTCACACCACCCAAAAAACTCCAATTTATCCCTCACTTAATTAAAATACTGAAAATGGTTCCCAGAGAACTGTAGTACTGCATGAGAATTTTTAATGGGTTCTATTCTGGTTCTATGCATTGTCCCCAAACCTCCCACCTTCAGCAGGCACCTTCAGGTGCTCCAATATCCAAGATGGATTTTTAACCATCACCTTTCTAAATTGCCTCCCACTACTTCTGCACCTGCCATACTGCAGAGATTCCACTCTCCCACAACAGGTGCTTCTTGGCAGAAGCCCAAAGCATCCTGGACCAGTAATCACAAAAGGGCCACAAGGCCAGGGCTACTCCAAGTGCTCTTGAAAGAGTACAGTCCAGTACAATATACCTTCAGGGCTTTTGCTGTTCTGGGAAACTCCTGGCAACGCCGATTCTTATGGTGCAGTACCACTTTTACTTCACAGCACATCTTCATTGCCTCCATGTCTATGATCATCACAGCATATAAGAAATTCATGAAAGACATTGCTTGAAGGAACTGAAATATGAAGATGATAGCTTCTGAAGCTAGTTCCTCACTGAAAACTGAGAGGTTACAAAAGGGCAGTAAGGAGGCCTTTCTTCAGCAAGTCATTTCTCTGCTCTATATTGTCCCTCTTTAGGTAGCAGACCTGCTGAACTGGAAACACTCCAAAATAATGTAAGCGTGCAGACTTACCCAGGAAGACTGCCATATTCATCTGGATGATCACATAAGCACTCACCTGTGGAAACATAGTAACTTCCTGATTATGTGCTTCCTGCAACCCCCAAAACACAGAGCTCTAGTCAGACTCTCCAGAGGCTAAGTGCTCAGAGAAGCATTATTCAAATGGAAGAGCTTATGCCCAGTTGAGGAAAAAGTGGTATGTGTAGCACCTGGAGATAGAAGTGCAGAAGACATGCTCTGTTTTGATTCCATCTTTCAGAGACTTCAGTTTTATCATTCTTGATTCTCACACTGTGGTGCTCAGCAGGACCATTCCTTACAGAGTTCTGGGATGGGGCTTATCATCTCTCCCTGTTGGTCTCAGTTCCTAGCATGGAAAAACATTTTCAATGCCCAGAGCCTCAGTACTGCCCTGAAGTTGATGGCCCTGCCTGGCAATTCTTAGTTAAGAATAAGGCCTGAGACCTATGGCTTGAAAGAGTCATGCAGGCTGAGGGAATAAAACAATGCTCAGCAGGTCTTTATGAGTCAGAGGACTATTAAGTTGTAATATATATTCTGGCTTCTCCAAAACACATGATGTGAAAAGTATGTGTACAGGAGCTTGATAGGGCTAAGCACAGGTCATGGGTATGTAATAGAGGCAGCTGTGATTTCTCAGAAGCTGAGATGGTAGAAGTTATGAGTGCCAGTTGGTCAATATAGAAAACACTTCCTAGAGCATTTGATCTCTGTGCCCTATTGCAGTTTCCTGTGTGGATGGACCAGTCAGTGTCCAGCGGGAAAAGCCTCTATACAAATATGCACAATAATGTGACGTGGGGGTAACATGTAGGTATTCCAAATGTCTCTGACCAGTCATAGAGCCAGAAGATCCGAGGTGCTTCCTTGGGTGTAGTGCACTGTAGGGATAATGGACTGCATTCTGAACACTGACTCTTGTTTTACCTGTGAGATCTTGAGAAAAGGATTATGCTCCTGTGTCCCAGTTTGCTCTTCAATTAGATCTTGAGTAGAGGACCTAACTTTCTTTGCCCCAGCATGCTCACCAGTGAGAGGAAGAGAATAATGGCCCCAGCTAGACAAAATTGTGGTGAGAATCAGAATGGGTTAATACTTCAGAATCTCTTAGTGTGTGGCATACAAATAAAATGATCCAATTGTTTGCCTAATACTGCAGGCATTTATGAAAAGAAAACAAAATAACTGTACAGCCATGGAGTTGCTTATGCCTGAGTTTACTATGTCTGAGGTGCCAAATAGTCTAGTCTAGGATGAGTTGGAGAGAAGGGCAGAAGATGAGCAAGGAATTCTGGGGCTTCTGACATATAAGGCATGCAGAATCAGAGAAATCCTTCAGGAGAGACAGAGGGGGAATTTTCAGGAGAGGACAGAGGAAACTGCTTCTGCTATTAGAGCTCATGTCAGTACCCCAGGCAGGGAGTTAGGGGGCAGTGGGGGGTGGAGGAGGTGGGAAGATGCAGTTGATGTACTAGCCATCTCTGCCATTCACTGTGAAGCATCTGGTCTTGCATTTATGACTGGTTGGAAGTACTGACAGAAGCCTAATGTTCCCTATACTTCCTGGTCTACCAGTACTAGAATCTGTGGAGAGTAAACAGGTAACTTCAGTGCCGCAGATAATCCCTGGCAGCAGGCACCAAACCAATCATAGGAGAAGCAATGTACATACCTCATGTCTACATGACTCCAGCCATTTACTACCTTTGCATGACTCACAAGATCCAATATGGAAGGTGCCATGCCCAAAAATATTTATTAGGAGGAAAATTATTAGTCAGACTATGACACTCAGCTCTGAAAGAATCATGATTGCCTAAGAAACTTATAATGCAAGACTACCTACAGTGAGAAAATTAGTAATTAGGAAGGAAAGCATATCCATTCCACCAGATGCTTTGCAATTTTAATACAGATACAAAATAGTATAGCCACTATAGAAAAGGGTTACTTTGGTTCCTTCAGAAACTAGCCTATATGCATTCCATCTCAGTAAATATCTTCCATCCAGGTACTCTGTACTTGGTTGTGTAGATAACCGCACTATAATTTTATCCATAAAACCTATGCTATGGAATGAACCTAAATGACTGTGAACAGATAGATGAATAATAAGCAAAGGGTGTACATGAGTGTTTGAAATATGTAAAAGTTATTTTATGTGTTGATTTGTATGTAACATGAATGTCTTATGTATATTAATTATGTATCTGTACATATGTAATGTTAGTATACATATGTACAGATAGTCATAAACATACACATATAAATATATGTACACACATGCCGGGGCCAGCCGGCAGCAAACCAGGGTTCTCAGATTGGGATTCCTGAAATAGGGGGCAAGGACTAGGAAAAAATAGAAGAGAGACAGACACACCGGGTCCGGGATGTCTGCAGCCCAAGTAAAGACAGCCTCGTTTATTCAACTCCAGCTTATCCCTTCTTGAAACCAGGGAACTTCCAACTGTTACATTCATATGGTAAATCTTCACTCCTCCATGTAGGCTGTCCCCTTGAGGTCCCTTTAGAACCCACAGTTTCTGTTTCTTGTCTACAAGTTGGGAGTTGCCTCAAGAATTGGCTATGAAAAACTTTAAGATGGACATGGTGGCTCATCCTAGCTACTCAGGAGTTTGAGATCTGAGGATCAAGGTTCAAAGCCAGTCCTGGCACAAAAGGATCTGATTCTTATCTCCAATTAACCTCTAGAAATTGGGAAGTGGGGCTTGGCTCAAGGGTAGGGCTATAGCCTGGAACCAAAGAGCTCAGGGACAGTGTCCAGGCCCAGGGCTAGGGTGGTAGCCTTCAGCTGAAAAGCTCAAGGACAGACTGAGGCCAAATTCAATTCCCATGACCCACAACAAAAAAGAAAAGGAGGAAAAAAAGAGAAAAGAAAAAAGAAAGAAAGAAAGAACAAGGAAACATCTTGGATTCCACCTGCACTGTTACACCAGAGGACTGATGCAGAACCATGTGTTAGCTTGTACAGATGCCTCTTCTGCCCACCAGTCAGGCCCTCTGGGAACCCAAATGCCAGACCTCTTCTATACACACAATTGCATCTGCCCCCCAAAATGCATGCATTCCTCACGTCCCTTCAGTCTGAAAGTCCTTTCCAATGGGTGGATGGATCACCTCTGTTCTCCATGTTGTTGTTTCTGGATGCTTCATGATGGACACCTTGACTGGAATGAGATGGAGTCTCAGTATGTTTGGATTTGTGACTCCTTTATAGTCAGATATGTAGGTCATTTTCATGTCTTTTTGACTAGCCTAGGGGTTACAGATCTTTGCTTTGCAGAGAGATTTCAGATTGATGTAATCCCATTTATCAATCCTTGCTCTATGTAGTGAGCCAGTAGAGTTCTAGTTAGGAAGTTATTGCCTATATCATTCACCTGCTCTCTCCTGTACTGCATTCAAAGTTTCAAATTTCTTTCATCAAGGTCTGTGATCCACTTGGAACTGATATTAGTATAGGGTGAGAGATAGGAATCCAATTTTTATCTTCTGCATATGCACATCCAGCTTTCCCAGTAGCATTTTTGGAAGACACCATTTATTCAAACATATGTTTGGGGGCTCCTTTATAAAAAATAAATCAGGCTTGGAACCTTGATAGGCCCAGGCACTGAAGTCTGTGGGACTCTTATCTCTAAGTAACCACTTGGAAACAGGAACAGGCACTGCAGCTCAAGCGTGATAGCCTTGAGGCAATCACGCTTGAGCTGCAGAGCTCAGGAACAGTGCCAGGGCCCAACATAAAATAAATAAATATAGAAAGAAAAATATGGATGTGTGTGTATACACACACACACACACACACACATATTCCTTGCCTCTTCCCATTTCATTGGGGCAGTTTTTGTCTCACTGCTATGCTGTCTATATTACTGTGGGTATGTAGGAAATTTGACGTTTGGGACTGGGTTAGTTCCAGCACTGGTCTTATATACATTTTTGGACCACTTTTTCTTTCTCTGTGAAAATTCACATTAGGACTTTGCTGGGTATTAGGTTGAATTTGTATTGGCATTATGACCATTTTCAAAATGTTAATTCTGCCTCTCACAAACATGGAAGTCTTTCTAACTTCTGGTGTATTTATCAGTTTTTTTTCCCCAAGATTTTATAGTTTCCAATGCAGATGTTCTTTGGGACCTTGGTTACGCTTATTCCTGGGTGTATTTTTCTATTTGTTAATTCCTCTCATATCTTGGTAGTTGTTGGGAACTTCTGGGCTGCAGATGGTTTACCAGCTCTAGGAGTAACATAATGCAGGGGACATCCTTTTCCCTTGGTGTGGAAGGAACATGGTTTTCTTTAAAAGATGCACAATTCAACCTGTCATGGTTTGAATAAATTAAGAAAACCCAAACACACATTTCCTGCTCAGGGAGTGGCACATGCCTGTAACCCCTTTATTTAGAGGCTGAGGTAGGAGGATCCACCACAACAGGCCAGACAGGACCTCATGATAGATTTAGGGAGGTATACTGACATTTTCCTGCTGTGAAGGAAGAGCTTGTAGAAGAGGAATGAAGTTGTGCTTTTGTGCACTCTAGATAGGAGGATGCCAGCAATGTGATCTCCCTCTCACAGCCTTACTGCTCTACTGTTCCTTCCTTCCCTTACGTCTACTCATTTGGGATCTTTCTGTGATGGCCATGATCTTTTCCATTAATGTTTTGATGGAGTAAGTGGATTATGTCAGTTCTACAGGGAATCTATTAACAACCCATGTGCCTCTCAAGTTCCATGTGGCAGGTGACCAATTCACTCTAAGACTGGTCAGCTGAACTTCTCCTGAAACTACCTGTGCCGATTATTTTAACTATCCTATTTAAATATCCTATTGAAGGATGGTTTGATTCACAGAAAGAGTTTTCTCTGTGCCTCTTCTGCTTCCCACATGCTGGTTGACTTTCTCTGCCAGGGCTGCCATTCCTGTTGCTGCCTCTTATTCCTATGCTCTGTATTTTTCCCTCTGTTTCTGCCTTCTAATGCATCTCTCCTGTTTTCTACTTTTCTATCCCCTTCAGTCAAGACAACTCCTGGAAATAATAACAAGCTTAACTTCTTCCTCTGTTCCTTTCTTTTCATTTTCAAGTTGGGAGTTTGGATTCAGCGGTTGTAAAGCAGGTTAACTAGAGCCAGAATCCAGAAACCAGCTCCCTTTCCCAGACATTCTCTGAAAGGCTCATGAGTTCTATCTCATCCTACTAACTCTCATAACCACTCATCCCTGTGGGGAAGTAGTGGCCAGTTTGTCCTTCTAAGGGGTAGACAATTCTGAGCTAAGTCTAACCGAAATGAGACACCTGCAAAAATGCAATCCCATGTGTTCTTAGCCTGATCTTTTCACAACTCCTACTTAAGGCTCCATGCTATGGGAAACTTTTCTTCCAAGAGGCATTATCCCTCATTTCTCTAGTCTATCCCACTACCATTGCTTTAGGAACCACACGTGTACTCCCACAACCATGGGAAACTAAAAAAAAATTAAGAGAACGACTTGTCATTTCTCATAATGGTATACTTTATTTAAAAACCTTGCACTTTTGCTTTCTGTGTGTTCTCATGTCTTCATTGAATGGTTTTTTGTGTGTGATGACAAGAATCCAGGGTCTTCTTTTATTCAACAACTCAACCTTGAAACCATTGATCCTGAGCACCAGGGGCTTCCTAGGCAGGCCATCTGTGACTTGAAACATTTTCACAGGCTGACTAGAGATTCCTGATATATTTTATGAACTACCTAGACAGTTGTAGTCTGATGCCCATAGGGTGTATTGTTCTGGTCTTCAGAATGGGTCCAGGACATCAAGACTTGAGGGCCAAATGCCTTCCACTGCCAGGCACAACCATCAGAGCTCCTACTCTGTGGTAGGAATAGAGGAGGCAGCAGCTTGGTGTCTCACACAGGGTCCCAATAGCACAGCAATAATATAGAGAGGCCATAGGTAAACCATGGGTCTGAAGAGTGTTGAGCAGAGACAAATGGTTCTAGAAAATCTTGCCAGATGAGGCCCAGGAGACTTTCATCCCAACAGTGAGAGATAGCAATAGAAACTTGGCCACTCGTGGACTGGGACAACTCACCCTCTAAGCCTGGAAAAGGTTTTGGATAGGGAGAGTCCAAACTCCTGAGCAGAATGAGGAAAGGGATTCCATTAGCAAGAACAGGTTTTCCTGAAGAATAAAACATAGGCAACCCTGTGTTAGCTGGACATTGTGGTTTGCAAATCATCTGTACAACCACATGAGAGTGAACAGGATGACATAGCACAGATAGCTTCTGCCCTTTTTTTTGGAGCAGTGGCAATATATGTGCTCATGGACCTGTGTGGGCAAAATTATTTATTTGATAACCATTCTTATAGGCAATTATTTGTTTTCTGAGAATTATTAGAAGTAGCGTGAACTACAGGAATCTGTTTTATTTGAGCATGAGTCCAAGCAAGGGTGGATTCACAGACCAAGATATCCTAGCATATGTTTCAGACAAGGCTATCATGTGATTTTCCTGCTGGGATAGAGAGAATCCCATGTAAGGCCGTCTCTAGGACTCTGGAAGCTGAGTCCTGACAGAAGCCTATGAAACCCAGAATGCTGTGCTTGAGAGATCCACAACTCCCTATCTTGGACTCAAGTACCCAATAATGCAGGCCGTGCAGGAGAGAACCAGCCCTCAGGTGTGAGGGCTCTCTCTCAGCAGAGAAAACCAGTGCTCTTTACTCTGATACTCTTAGTCTCTTCCCCTGGCCCAAGTGACACTTGGCTCCAGAAGGCTTCTTTGCTGTCCACTTCAATTTCTCTCCATCCCATTACTGAACTTTCAGAAATTCTTAGAATGCAGAACAGTATAGACCCTTCAGTCAGAGACCCAGACCTGGAGCATTCTGGCTCCTAGAGGTTGGAACAACCATTTCTGGTGTCACATGGTGCCTAACCTGGTGACCAAAGCTGTGGTGGACATGAGCTATGGGTCAACCAGAAGCTTCCAGGCTCTCAGGCTTTGTGGGTTTGTGTGTCTTTTGTTGTGGCTGCTTTATGCTGAATGGAATATGAGATGCCTGTTATTGTCCATAGCTGTACTTCATTCATGAGCAGTACCATCACTTGGTCTGAAAACTGACGCAATCCCCTACAGTCCTTCTCCAATGCCTACTAGCTCCTGAAGACCCCAACCCACTCCAGGTGAATGTTTGAGAAAAGTGCAATGCTTTGCAGGCTTCTGGAAAGGGCAGGTGAGCACTGTTTAATGGCATATTGAAAGCAAGGCCGAGTCTTCTCCCATGTATGCCAACAGAACAGGGACAAGTTATTAGCAATTTACCCACTTTTCTAATTAAGGAAAACAGAACTCTGCTTTCTGTGGAAAAAAGAGGAAAAAGATGTAAAAAAAGAAACAAGAGTTATGCTGCCTCAGGGTTTCCTACTATTTGACGTTTTTGTTCTCAGCATCCTCTGCTATTTTTAACATCCCAGAAATCTTTGAGCACATCCACCTGTGGTGCTAATGATTTTCTCCAGGAACATTAGATGGGAAACTTGAGATTTCAAATGGAATCAAACCTTCTTGGGCTATCTATCGCTAAAGTAAAAGCTGTCAAAGGCTTCATGTTTTCTGATTTTACACACAACATTCATAAGGATACAGAGGGCAGATAACTGAGATTCAAGGTGGTTTCCACTTGTTTAAGGTCTCTTAGATAATAATTGTGTCTGCATATCCTGAGCATATCTCTGCCATTTGCTTTTAGGTAACTTTGAAGAACTTATACAAACCAAGAGCCTCCTGTCCATCTGTGCAGGTGGGATCTCCTTTGTGGGCTGTTGTAATAGTTCCAAGGATAATGTTGGTGGAGACTGATGCAGCATCAAAGGGGCACATGTTGAAAAGGTGTGTGTTACTATTGGTGAGGGTGTTCTTTCATAGGAAACCTGGTCTCTCCAGCTGCAAAGCTATAACTTCTCCTCCCCAGTCCTTTGGAGCCTAGACATAAAGCATCCACACCTGACTGCCATGCAGGAGTGTCCCCTTACCAACTTGACTTGATGCCTCCATTGATGGGGAGATCCTTCTTTAATTTCAGCTGGGCTGTGCACAGATGGACTATGTCTGATGAACAGATCTTCTGCGGTACCTTCCCTAGTGCCTCATATTAAGCATTTACTCCCTTCTGAATTTGTCCCAATAACTTCAAAACAGAACGAATATCTGTGTCTGTGTTCATATGCCAGGCTATCACAAAGCAAGTGAGGGGAAACTGAGAGTGACAGGACACTGTTTCTCACAGCCACGTAGTGTGTATGCTGTGAAATCATTTTTCTGTTCTCTGGACCCAATCCAAGAAGAACCCAGAGCATACACAGGATGCAACTCCATCTGGCAGGGAAGATCCTCAAATCTATGATCCTAAGAGACATATGTGTGTGGAGAGGGGACTTGAGGAAGGGCTGATGTGAGGCTGAGAAAAAGGGAAACAAGTGGCTTCATGATGACACACAAAGCAAATGGGCAGAGTATATCAATACTGACAAGAGAAGACTGAGGTTATATATCCTGTGCAGCTCCTGTGGGCACACCTGGGACTGAGGTAAATTCAGAAGGAAGAAAAACTCACTTACTAACAAAGAACTCTTTGGGAAACATCAACCTACACTGGTATGGTGGATCCTTGAACTTTCCTTTTGCCTACATCTTCTGGACTTTTCTTTTCTCTTTGTCCTTTAGAATCAGCACCATATAGTGGTGTGAGGGTAAGTAGGAAGAAGAAACAGTAACACAAGAGACCCAGACACTGTGACCAGGCAAAATGGAGGTCTGCTAGTCTCAGGTGCCTCAATAAGTAGGATTATGGTGAGCCACACTTCCTGGCTCACGCTACTTCTTGGTATGGAGGCTCACATAGTCAGAGAGGATTCCAAAGAAACATCCCCAATCCTAGAGATTAGTCTGAGACCTCATATGTGACTACCGGTGTACTTCCATGCACACATCTCCCCTCTGATCACCATCTCAGCTCTGAGGACACTACCGAAAGAAGCACTCCCTTTTCTGAAAGGTTAGGCAGAGAACCATAGAGTCAGACAGACTGTTTTCAGGAACACATGACTTCTTTATTTAGGCCATAGGGTTGTGAAAGAAAAGGGCTTAACAGATGGTTCTTTGGATGAGAAGGTTCTTGGAAATGCCTTCTTAGTTTTCAGAGATTTCCCCACTTATTTTTTTATATGATCAACAAATGCAGTCCATAAAGATGCCTGTCTGAGGGCTTTAGCCAGTGTGTGGGTTGCCAAATATGAGTTGTGGTAGCAAGGAATGAGACATGGATTTGTTGTCCACTTTCCAAGGGACTGAAGGAGCTAGACATGTTAGTGTTGACATGGGCCTATCCAGGGCTGAGTTTATATTCCTCAATTGCAAGAAGTCGAGAGGTTCAAAGAATGCCCTGATAATGGCTTTCTACTTTGGTTTCAGCTAGTTCTGCAGGAAGCTGTTAGAGTGGTCATGTGTTCAGTGAAAACATTTTGGCCAAGGTTGTTATCTATTTTAGCTTAAATAATACGTTGCAGGAATGTGCAATCAAAACAGGAGTCAGGTAGCTTGTGCTTGAGTTTAGAAGGATCATTTCTATTAAATAAGGTAAGATGAGCTTCTTCCAAGAGGTGGAGTCTGTTAAAAAATGGCACTGGGAAACGGGGACTCACACTTATAATCCTAGCTATGCAGCTAGGACAATACACATCCCTAGAGTTCAAGCCCCACGGACAACAACATCACCTCCACAAAAATGGAGTACACTGGAGGAATATCATGTAGGAGTCTTCTAAAGAACAGTTCCTTGGGGGCTAATTTGGTGAGACCACTGCTCTAGGGAAGCTGAAGCAAGAAAGTCTGCATTCTTCTGCTAGGTAGGGCCATAGAGTTGCCCTTGATGGCTTGTGTGAACTGCCGGAGGAGGGATGGAGTTGTACAGTTTGTAAGGGAAGGTTGGTTTCAGGAGTATGGAGGCATTTCAGTAATTAGGTCATACAGTTTTGAAGACAGTGTCAAAGGGTCTTAAAATGAGAAGTCGGTTGGCCAGTATTTTGTTGAGAAGTTTTGCATCGATGTTCATCAAAGAAATAGGTCTATAGTCCCCTTTCTTTGATGAATCTCTGGTTTGGGGATGAGGGTTATGCTGGATTCATATAATGAGTTTGGTAAAGAACCTTCATTTTCAATTTCATTGAAGAGCTTGAGGAGTATTGGTGTGAGCTCTGCTTTGAAGACCTTATAGAATTCAGCTGTGAATCCATCTGGCCCTGGGCTTTTTTTAGGTGGAAGATCTCTTCTGGCCATTTCTATTTCAGAGCTTGTAATAGGCCTGTTGAGTTGGGTTAGTTCTTGGTTCAGTGTGGGTATGTTAATATTGGCTAGGAATTCATCCATTTCATCTAGATTCTCAAATTTGTTGGCATAAAGGTTTGAGAAGTATTCCCTCATGATATTCTGGATCTTGGTCATTTCTGTTGTGATTTTACCATTTTCGACTGTGATTTTGTTTATTTCAGTATGCTCTCTTTTTTTCTGGTAAGATTTTCTACGGGTTTGTCAATTTTGTTAATTCTTTCAAAGAACCAACTCCTTGTTATGTTGATTCTTTCTATAGTTTTTTTTGGATTCCAAATGATTTAATTCTGCTTTGATTTTAATAATTTGCTTTCTTCTACTGGGATTAGGGTTGGTTTGTTGCTCTTTTTCCAGGAGCTTAAGGTGAGACATTAACTTGTTGGTTTGCAATTTTTCCAACTTGTTGTTGTAGGCACTCAGAGCTATAAATTTTCCTCTGAGCACTGCCTTTGCTGTGTCCCAAAGGAGTTGGTATTTTGTGTGATCCTTATTGTTAAATTTCATAAACTGTTAGATTTCTGTTCTGATCTTTTCGATGACCCATTGGTGATTCAACAATGTGTTGTTCAGTCTCCATGAGTTACAGGGTTTTCGATGGTGGACATGTGTGTTCAGTTCCAATTTGATGCCTTTGTGGTCTGAGAGCGTGCAGGGAATAGTTTCAGTGTATCTGAATCTGTCCAGGTTTGTTTTATGGCCTAACATATGGTCTATTTTGGAATCTGTTCCATGTGCTGCTAAAAATATATATATTGTGTTGTTGCTGGGTGGAATATTCTGCAGATGTCTGTTAGATCTAGTTGGTCTATATAATTTTTCAGTTCTAAGGTTTCTCTGTTGAGTTTTTGCCTTGTTGATCTGTCCATAGGTGAGAGTGGTGTGTTAAAGTCACCAATAACCACTGTGTTTCGATCTCTGTATGATTTCAGTGAAAGTAAAGTTTGCTTGATGAAGTCCAGAGATCCAGGATTGGGTCTGTAGATATTTAGGATCATTATGACTTCCTGGAGGAAAGATCCCTTTAGTAGTATGTAGTAACTTTCTTTGTCTTTTCTTACTAATTTTAGTTTGAAGTCTATTTTATCTGATATGAGGATGGCAACTCCAGCCTGTTTATGGGGGCCATTAGCTTGATAGAGTTTATTCCAGCCTCTCACTTTCAAAAGATGTTTGGTTTTTTGGGTAAGATGTGTCTCTTGAAGACAGCAGAACTATGGATCTTGCTTTAAGAAGCAAACATAAAGGGGATCCAAGTAGGGAAAGAGGAAGTAAAACTATCCCTCTTGGCAGATGACATGATTCTGTCTTTAAAGAATCCTATAGACTCTACTCCCAAGCTCCTTGAGCTGATTCAAAACTTTGGAAGGGTAGCAGGCTATAAAATTAACCCTCAAAAATCAACTGCCTTCCTTTATGCCAACAGTGAGAGGAATGAGGCACTAAACAGGAAAGCAACTCCTTTCACAATAGCCTGAAAGAAAAAAAAGTACCTAGGAATTAGCTTAATAAGAATGTAAAGGACCTTTTTGATGAAAACTTTAAAACCCTAAAAAAGGAAATTAAAGCAGAACTAAGGAAATGGAAAAACCTCCCATGCTCCTGGATTGGAAGAATCAACATTGTGAAAATGACCATCTTGTCAAGGGCTATCTACAAATTCAATGCAATACCCATCAATATCCCAATGGCATTCTTTAAAGAAATAGAAGAGGCAATCCAAAATTTCATATGGAATAATAAAAGACCCCATATTGCAAAAACACTTCTTAGCAGAAAGAATAGCGCCGGGGGAATTTCAATTCTAAACTTTAGTCTATTACAGAGCTATAATTATCAAAACAGATTGGTACTGGCACAAGAATAGGTCTGAAGACCAATGCAATAGAACTGAGGACCCAGATATTATACCACAGACCTATAGCCAACTAATCTTTGACAAGGGAGCCAACAAAATAGAATGGAAGAAAGACAGCTTCTTCAACAAGATGTGCTGGCAGAACTGGTTAAGCACCTGAAGAAGACAAAAGTTGGATCCTTCTTTGTCACCCTGCACTACAACTAAATCCAAATGGATCAAAGACCTGGAGGTAAAAGCTGACACACTGAAAACTGTACAAGAAGGAATAGGAGATACAGTAAGCCTCCTTGGCACAGGTCGAAACTTTCTTGGTAAGGACCAAGAATCACAGCAAATAAGAGAAAGACTGAATAAGTGGGATTGCATTAAACTGCGGAGCTTTTGTATGGCAAAGGACATAGCTAGTAAACTAATTAGGAAAATCTTCAACAATCAAACAATGGACAAAGGCCTCATATATAAAATATATCAACAGTTCAAAAAATTGAATCACTCCAAAACTGATGTCCAAAGTAGCATCCATACCATTAAAAGAGAGCCAAAGACTTAAAGAGAGTCTTCTCTGAAGAAGAAATAGGAGTGGCCTACAGACACATCTCTGGTCATAAAAGAAATGCAAATCAAAATAACTCTAAGATTCCACCTCATTCCAGTTAGAATGGCCAGGATCTGGAAAACTAATAACAACCGATGCTGGAGGGGATGTGGCCAGGAGGGATCACTACTACACTGTTGGTAGGAGTGCAAACTCATTCAACCATTATGGAAAGCAGTATGGCAGTGCCTCAAAAGACTAAACATAGAGATCCCCTATGACCCAGCAATTCCACTACTTGGCATTTACCCAACCATCCAGAAATTAGGGCATACTAAATCCACTACTTCAACAATGTTCATTGCAGCATTCTTCACCATAGCAAAAATATGGAACCAAATTAGATGTCCCTCAGTTGATGAGTGGATCAACAAGTTGTGGTATTTGTACACAATGGAATTCTATGCTGCTGTCAGGAAAAACAGCATCGCCCCATTTGTGAGGAAATGGAAACTCTTAGAAAAAAATCTTATTAAGTGAAGTAAGCCAGAATCAAAGAAGTTAGGCTCAATGGTTTCCATCATTTGTCATAATCAGTAGAAACCTTGGGCTCTACTGGCAGAGATCTGCAATAGAGCAAAATCTTGATACATAAGGCCATATAGTATGAAGCTAATTGAAAAGACCTCCAGGATATTGAAACAAAAGCCATATAATGAATGATTGTTGTCCTTAATGTACTATGTTATCTCTCATCTCTTTTGCTGTTTCTTGGTTATCTCATATTGTTACAATATTTCACTTTGTTACCTGAGATATTGAATTTATTTGTATTTGGTTATTTCAAATTGGATAGGGAAGTGAGGAAAACCTAGACAGGGGGGTGGAAGGGAGGGTAATAGGGACCAAGACATGTGAAAGGGTATCAATATATGTGAATTAATGCATCTTCTACCTGACAAATATCATGTAACCCTTTTATTAACTACAATAAAAATATTTTAAAAAATGAGAAGTCAAAAGTTATAGAAAGCAAGTTTTCCAAGCAAACTGAGACTGCAATTTATGAATCCCATTTTCTTTGAATCCTGGTCTATTTCAATAGCTCATTTATCTTAATTTATATGAGTCTAAGGAAAATCAGTTGTAAGTGATAGATTAGTAAAAGCAGAAGCTTAATTTTAGCCTTGTGAGCTCTTCAGCTCAAGGTTAGTGGTCTACAACCTTGTACCATACAGCCACTTAACAGATGCTTTCATACTTATTTAAGAAGTGAGCATTAGGTTATTGTAGTATGAAATAATCATCATTTGTGTATTATTCCTCTAAACTTTTGGTTTTCCACATGCATAAAATTAGCCTTGCATGGACTCATACCTCCAGCCCAAGTACTACAGGAACTCTTCATTCTATAAGCTAGAGGCTGTGAAGAGAAACACAAGCCCCTGAGGTTGAAAAAACATTTTGTGGATAAAGAAAACCAACCTTGCTAACTGACTGAGGATTAATCTTAAGAATGAGTGTGGGCTCTGGTCCATATGATTAGCAATCTCTGTGATAGTTACATTTTTCTCAGGTGAATATGAGGGCTTAAGAACCTACATTGCATCCATCTGTACCCATCTATCTCACTTTGATGTCACTGACAGTGACATATTCTGCCCTCTACTGTCAGTTTTATGTCCCTATTTGACTATTGGCATTTGCTCATCTTCTTTTAAATGGAATTGTATTACCAAGGAGATGTACAGAGAAGTTACAGTTACAGATGTAAGGTAGTACATTTGTTGTCTGACATTGTTACCCTCTCCCACGTTTTTATCCCACGTTCTCTCACACCACCGTTTGTTGTAAAGTTCATTTCCATCTATTGTCTTGTGGGTATTGCTGTTGCATTGATTCACCCCTTGTCCTTTGTCTCACCGTTTTATTCTTCCCTTTACTTCCCGAATTCAGATAAACATATATACAATACACTAGACAGCAAAATCAAATACAGGAAGCACAGGGGATAAAACAACTGGGAGCAGGGGAAAATGAAAGAGAAAATAAATAACTTCGCATAATATCTTAGAAACAGCAACCACAAAGAAAAACCTCTTGTTTCCATACCATGGAGTTCATTTCACTTAGAATAATCTTATATGTCAAATGTACAAAGCTATTGACTATTGTGAATCTCTGGTAGGACTATCCTAGACATACAGTAATTATAATTGTGGGAAAATGTACCCTGATTTGTGTGCCCAAGCTGCTCAAAACTAATCCTTAGATTTCAGTCTTCTGAAATCTAGAATTAATGGCATATCGTGTGGGTAGGGCCGGTCAGATCTGGCTGAGTATGCTAGAGGACAGTAGAAGCACACTTCCTGCTCATAGAGATGTAGCCTACAGGCACGTCTGCCTAGCTTGACAGCCATGAGCTGTCCATGCTCCCTGCACTCCCCCAAACTACCAAGTACCTTAATCAACTCCATGCTAGGTGATTGGAAGGGGAGGCTCAGGAGGTTGGGGTGCTGGAACTATATAATTCCTGATCAAGAGACCTGCTCACATTCATCCTCCTGGTGTGTGTACTGTGTGCACATCGTTCACGCTTACCCCCTGCCAGAGAGCTAGCCCCACAATACGACACTTCCAGCACTTTTAATAATTGTTAAAATGGTAAACTGGGATCCCTGCCCCTCATGAGGAGGGGATACCTGCTTGGTTTGGGGGAGGGAGGCTGCTTTGTGTGGCGATCAGCCAAATTCACGTACCAGTTCCAAGTAAGGTGATAGGTAAATTGAAACACTAGGCTGTAACCCTACTGGCTACCTGTGTGTGGCTGAAGCTGGCTATATCATCCCTTCTGTGTATGTAACAATCCCATTGGTCACCTGTGTGTGGCCAAACAATGGGTTGCACTTAAAAACCCTGGGTGAGAACTGCTCAGGGTCACAGTATCAGCTCCCAAGTCTGTACTATGTCCTTGGCCAGTCAGTTCATCATTTACTTCCCCAATAAATTCACCTTTAAAAAATGGTAAAGTGGGGCCAGGAGTTTGGCCTAGTGGTAGAGTGCTTGCCTAGACCTGGGTTCAATTCCTCAGTATCACTTATATAGAAAAAAGCTAGAAGTGGTGCTGAGACTCAAGTGGTAGAGTTCTAGTCTTGAGAAAGTCCAGGAACAGTGCTCAGGCCTTGAGCTCAAGCCCAGGACTGGCAGAAAAACAAATAGTAAAGTGCCAGGTGCGTATGGTGTGATGTATTCCAATAACTCTCAAGAATCCAAACGCTGAGGTCAGAACATTAGGGCCTTGATCCATCCTGGAGTCTGTTCACCTCCAAAGGAAAAAGTGGAGATGCACCTTTACAGTTTGTGCAGAGCAGGAAGCCCTTAATCAAGTCTTAGTACCAAGAAAGAATTTGAGCAAATAGAAAAAAGAGGAAAAAAAGTATCTCTGTTTTTCCACTCATTGATTCTGCCACAAAATTTAAACAATTCTGTACTTGGGAAGGTGGCACTGTTGATCCTGACTCTTTGATCATCATATTCACAGAGGTGGCTAACTCTTACAAGAGACTGAGTGTATCTGCAAGTAGAGTTGCCTTTCCTGTGTGGACTTGTCACCTATTGACAAATACAAGTCAAAAAAGTTATAATCCTTAAATTCTGTTCTCTTTCTTCCCCAGTTCTGGTAGCTCCCTGCTTGAGAGCAAAGATTTGTATTATAACTTTACCAGGCCAGCTTCAAGTTCACAGAGTTCAAAGTTCTCTGAACAGTCTTCTTTACTATTAACTACTGTCACTGAATCTGCAGGTCTGCATGCAGATCAGAAACCAATTTCTCAGGCCTGTACTCATTCATAGCATAGTTGCTTAATGAACCAGTGAATAATTTGGAGATTGAATAATTTGGAGATTGAATGATTTGGAGATTGGAGATATAAAAATACACGAAGAATAGAAATATTTGGGACTGGAGAGATAAAATTACAAGGGCTTCTACCTGGCTTTGCCAACAGGTTGACAGTAATGAATGAAGTCTCTTGCCAACCAAGAGTGACTTCTGGACACTGGTGCTCTGCAGCTCCTAATCAGAAACATGGATCTTGATGCCAGACTTGGGAATCAATTTGAGGACCTGCCGAGGGTACAGGAGGCTGGCCATCACAGTGTAGTCCAGAGTCCTTGTCAGTTCATGTGATTGGACAAAATGGCTTGGAGTAGCCAACACATAGTCCAGATGCAGAGGTTTGAGGAGAAAGCAACCAAGGAAAACTGGACAAATCTGCCTATGCATGTGGATGAGTCTCTGCCCACTTCTCACCTAGCCAAAGCCACATGGCCCTAGGGAACCACAGAGAGGAGAGTTACATTGCTTTCATCAAGGGTAGATAGAAATGGGAGAGCATTTGGGTGCCTTGTTCCTGCAAGCCTAGCCTCAGGAGTCCTATCAATGACATTTTTGGAGAGATGCATGACAAGGTAGTTACCTATATATCCATTAACTATCTTAATGTTAGGCAATATGTTCAATATGTGCAACTTAATCCTCACAAAACTCCTATGATTGAGTATTCTGATTTTAATAGTACAGAATATACCTAGAGACTATGTGTTTGCTCTTTATGTCAAATGGAGCTGAGACTTGAATGTACACAGGGTGTTGGGGTTTCTTTTGCCAGTCATGGACTTCAACTCAGGGTCTAAGCACAGTCCCTGGACTTTCGCAAGGCTAGAGCTCTACCACGTGAGCCCCAGTACCACTTCTGGCATTTTTTTCTATGTGTTTGGTACCAAGGAATCAAACCTGGGTCTTTATGCATTCTAGGCAAGCACTTTACCACTAGGCCAGACTCCCAGACCTTGTAGTTCCCTTTTAACTCACCTATAATCTGCACAGCCCTCACTCAAAATGAACTATCACTCAAGCCCAATAATATTCAAGAGAAAAGGGAAGATAAGTTTCTTGTTTGAGGAACAGTAAATGGGACAAAATCAAATACCTGCAGAAATCACTGCTCTGGAGTAACTGCCTCTGACAGTTAGGTAGTCCCGAAGAGTCTCTACTAAGCTTTGTAAATTCAGGAGATTGTATCTTGTGAATCACACCCAAGAAGCCTGCAATACCTGGTTAAGAGGAAAGCTGGGCAGCAATTTTTGAATGTTGTCAGAATAGTAGGTGTGCCAGTGCTAGTGAACCGGGGTTGCACAATCAGAATAGTTCCAGGATCTCAGTTTTATATGGAGCCACCATATTTCCAAGCGTTGGTTTCCATGACAGATACAGTATCTACTCTACAAACCTGGCATCCCTGTCAGGAATTCAAGGAGGGAAGGACTGTATCACTCAACAGATCCAGACAGGACAATCACACTTTCTCCAAGAAAAGCTTATCCAGACTCCAAAGGAAGGAAGACCAAAGATAAAGAAAGTGTGTCCTCACCAGTACTCCTCAAACTGAACACAAAATAGAAAGGAAAGGAACACTACAAACCAAACCACATCTACTGAAGCCTGTGTTATCCCAATTCCAAAAGCAGTCCAGGGCACAATGAAAAACAGAACTATTACACATTAATTTCTTCCATGAACACAGAGGCAAAAAAATCTCCTTAAAAACAAGTTTTCAGGGCCTGCAGTTTGGTTTGGTGATAGAGTGCTTGCCTAGCATGCAGAAAGACCGGGTTCCATTTCTCCACTACGACATACACAGAAAAAGTAGAAGTGCTGCTGTGGCTCAAGTGGTAGAGCTCTAGCCTTGAGAAAGTCCAAGGACAATGCTCAGGCCCTGAGCTCAAAGCCCAGGACTGGCAAACAAACAAACAAACACAGCAACAAAAACTGTTTGTATTACCCCAACCTCCTGCCCCAATGGTGGTACTGGGGTTTAACTCAGGACCTTTTAGTTCTAAGGAAGGATCTCTTATTGTCTCCCATGGTTTCTACTGGCTCCCCACTCATCTTCAACCATAGTGCTGGAATTCCTAGCAGTAAGACAAGAGAAACATATAAAGGGTATCCCAATATGAAGAGAAGAAACTCTATTCCTTTTTGTAGACAACATGATCCTGTATTTAAAGAACCCTATAGATTTCCTCATCCTGCTACGTGAGTTGGTTTGGAAGTTTGGCAAAGTAGCAGGTCATAAAATCAACCCACAAAAGCAATATCCGCAGTTGGGGCACTGGACCCCGAGGAGCTTAAGAGCTGCGAGTGCCATGACAGCGAAGTTGGGGACCGGCTCCTGGGCGAGTCGGCAGCGTCCGGGGCGGCCTGAGCTCGGAGGACGCGGGCCCGGCAGGAAGTGGCCTTCCAAGGGCTTGCAAGGGAAGTTTCTTGCCAGTCTGGGTAGTGGTGTGCTCTGTGAGCTGCTCTGCAGCGTCCAGCACCACAAGCAAATGGGTAACTATCTCATGGCAGCAGAAAGCTGGGCGAGAGCAAGGGGCTGCATGGACTGACCGAAGAGATGGTAACAATAAAAGTCATGAATAAGAAGGGAGCCAAGAAGGACACTTATGTCATCCAAAATCTGAGGGGAGAGGAGCAGATCTAACAGATGATCCGCCACGCCAACATCACACAGCTGCTGGGTATTATCTCGTGTTGGAGCTGTGTCCGGTGGCAACTTAACACCAAACAAGTGACTTGTGACAAGAAACTGGAGGAGTCGCAAGCCCCAAGATGCATCTGGCAGCTCGTCTCCGTAGCGGAATGTCTGCGCGGGGCTGGGGTGGTGCACGGAGACCTGAAAATACAGAATTTGGTACTGGATGAAGACAATATCAAGCTCACTGACGTCGGATTGACCAACGGTGCAGCGATTCTGCATTATTCGTACCCCTTCAGCACCCAGTGTGGGGGTCCTGCCTGTGCTGCACCCGAACTGCTGGCCAGGAAGAAATATGACCCCCAATTCGATGTCTACTCCATTGGCGTGAACCTGGACTTCATGTTGGCTAGGATCCTCCCTTTCACTGTGGAGCCTTTCAGCCCAAAGGCTTTATACCAGAAGATGGTGGCCAATAAATGAAGCCCCTCCCCATCGACCTCTTCACAGGGGCCATCAATTTCCTTCCCTCTCTTCTGACCCCGTGAAGAGGACCAATATCCACCAGGCACTGGCAACTTGCTGGCTGAATGAGAATTACACCGGCAAAGTGCCCCATAATGTCACCTTATCTCTGCAGGATTTCTCTGGAAGGCCTGAGTCCCCAGCATGGTGCTGCACATGTCTGAGAAGCCGGGCTACAAAAACAGCGATGTCATGAACACAATGCTGTCCAACCATGCCTGCCACGTCCTTGCCATCGACTCCCTCCTAAACAAGAAACGCGATCTCTACTTGTCAGGAAACTCTGAAATCCAGGAAACCGTGGGCTCCATTTATAAGACCCAGCTCTACCAGACACAGTAGCCCTATCAAGAGGCAGTGGACACCCGGAAAAGACTTGGAAAGCCATGCTGCTGTGCAGGATAAGAAGCCCAAAGAACAAGAAAAGAGGGCATTTTCTTCATCAGATTTTCCAGTAAATTGGACAGGAACCTGCCCTCACACAAAGCACCCTCGCTGTCCCTCCTCTCGCAGATTCAGAACATCAAAGCCCTGCTGAAGGACCTGAAGGCCTCAAGGTCTGCCATCCCTGACAACGATTCCTTTGGCTGCCACAATGTTTTCCATAAAACCTCTGATTCCACTTGGGTGGCACCATCTTCCGTGGAGTTCATCCCCATCTCACCTCCCAGGAGATGAAGAAAGCACAGCCCCAGCAGCTAGGGCCCGGCAGGGCTGGCATCCTTCCCGAAGTAGACCCCCACCCCACGGGGTACGCTCCTTTGAGTCTGTCGATCGCGACGACCATATAGAACTGTTGTCTCCCTACCACTGGAGGATCCTGAACCCACCTGTGAGGAATCCCAGCGACAGGACACTCCAGGCTCTTGTCGGGAAGTGGGTCACCTCTCCAGACCCCACAGCATCCCACCCTGGTCTCATGAAGATAGGAGCAGCCTCCCAAAAGAGGAATGGGTGTGTTCCCCACCTCCTGTTCCCCGAAGTGGCCCAGTGCATCCCTTCAGGTGCCCCATCTGTGTGAAGAGCCGAGGCAGGTTCTCCATGATGGGCACTGGCTATATGTGAGCAAGCGACACCAGAGCCTGAAGCCCTCTGCGGAGGGGTCCCTGGAGCCCAGCATGCCTCTGCTGCAACTCACCAGACCCAGTAGCCTTTACTTTGATACGGCTGAGTTTTAAGAAGCAAAAATAACGCTTGTAAAATAAACAACACCACATCTAAAATAACATATAATTATCAAGTGGATTTCATTCCAGGATGCAGGGAATAATCCAGATTGTAAAAATCAATAAATTTAGTATAACAAATAAGCAGATTAAACAGAAAAAGAAAGGCACAAAATAATCTCAAGTAATTCATCATCCCTGGGGCTGGGAGTTTGGCCTAGTTGTAGAGTGCTTCCCTAGCATGCACAGAGAAGCGAGTTCAATTCTTCGGTGCCACATATATAGAAAAAAGCCAGAAGTGGTGCTGTGGCTCAAGTAGTAGAGCTCTAGACTTGAGAAAGACCAAAGACAGTGCTCAGGCCCAGGATTGGCAAAAAATTCAAACATCCCTTCACAATAACAGTTTGGGGGAAAGTAGGATTAGAAGAAATATACTTACACATAATAAAAGGTATGCATGGCAAACCCAAAGCCAATATCATGCTAATCAAGGAAATAAAAACATTTCTTCTAATCTCAAGAATTAACAAATGTTGTTATTAATACAGTGCTTGAATTCCTAGATAGGGGGAGGGTAATAGCCTTGTGCTGCCCAGCACCCAGTCCAAGTTCAAGCCTCATAACCAACAAAATAAACAAACAAATAAATAAATTGATAGATAGATAAATGTGAATACCTAGGACTATGAATATTCCCTGCTTTGCACTGTATTTTAATGGAATTTTAGGTAATGTCTAATTCTCTGATTTTTGGGGGAGAGACAAAGTGTGAGACATAGTACTCAGGCTGTCCTCAAATGTGTGATCTAAGTGCTAAACTTAAAAGCATAAACCAATTTGCCTAGCATAGATAAAATGTAATATATATATATATATATATATATTCCCTGACATCTGACAAAAGTTATATTCATATTACAGAAGATATCATTATCTGGGGCTGAAATTTGAAATTTGAGGTTGAAAAATCAACTGCCTTTTTTTTTCACTTGGTAGTACTGATGTTTGAAATTGGTGTCTTCAAGTGCTCTTCCACCTGAGTGCTCTTTGATAGGGGGTCTTTCCTGCCTTTCCACTGGGGAGTGCCTTAGATCACAAGCTTTCTTGGACTAATAGCTTCTAACAATTGGTCTATGTTTTCGTTCCAGCTGGCATATTACAATGTGACAGCTATGCCTCCAGCTTGCACCCCCACAATATCTAGGCTTTTATCAAGATAGGATCTTACATTTTTTTCCTGTCAGAATGATGTGTAGAGGGGTTAGAGGTATGTTCGTAAGGTGGTGAGTACATTACTTTGTGAACATTGTTACACCTTCCTATATTTTTCTTCCACTTTCCCTTCCCTTCCCTTCTATCTCTGGACCTCTGCTCATCTTTCAACCCTTATACAGCATGGATCTACACTTGATGGCTGTTGAGCAACACTGTATATCTAGGTGTTTAATTATTCTCTAGGCTCAGAAGGACTTAAAGACAATGGAGATTGAATTGAGAGACTTATTGTTTTGGGTATAAATCACTTATCAGTGGATTATTAGACTGGTCGGTAACTGTACAAAAAGAAAGAGTGATAACACCAATCAAAACTTGTGAACATCTAGAGTCTGCCAGCTACATAGGTCTAGGTTGGTTATATCTGAAAAACTATAATCGTGGTTAGTATTAATCTTGCTCCCATTTTGAAATGGGCAGAACAAGCAACTCAAGAAAAATGTCAAATCAAGAAACAACATCCCCCACCCAATGTAAACAGACAATGGAACAGTCACTGGCAATCCTAGAGGAGAGTCTTCCAAGTGCTGTACAAATGCAATTGATAAACATCATGAATGAAAAATGTGAAAATATAAAGAAAGAGATAAGGGATGAAGCCATAGCTGAACAAGAGGAAACCTTAAACAAGGTGATAAGTGAAAAAGAAGAAGCCATACAGGAGGCCATAATAAAGGTTTTTCAAAGAAAGATGGATGAATTCATAGAATCCACAGATAAAAAGCTGACCGAACTCCAGCAAATGTTCAAAGAAAGTAAAGCTACTGAGCTAACCACTCAAATGGAAATCAAGGAGCTAAAGAAATACATACATGATTTAAAAGAAGAGATGCAAGGCATCAAAACTGAGCAATTAGAAGCAAGGGAGATGAAAAATGAAGTGGATAGTTTTGATAGCAGGTTAGACAATGCAGAGGAGAGAATTTCCGGGGCTGAAGATAATTTAGTTATTATAGAGAAAGAACAGAAAAATGAGTCAATCCAAATCTAGGAAAAATGAGAGAGCACTTCAGGAGGTCCAAGATACAATTAGGAAGCCTAATTTAAGGCTAATTGGTATTGAGGAGGGCGTGGAGAAAGAGGTCAATGGTATTGGAAATATACTTCAGGGAATCATCTCAGAGAATTTCCCAAACATCCAGAAGGGCAGGCCCCTCCAGATACAAGAAGCTTTTAGAACCCCAAACAGACCCGACCAGAAAAGAACATCCCACCGCCACATCGTAATCTGAACTGGATCAATAGAAACCAAAAAAAGGATCCTAAAGGCAGCCAGGGAAAAGGGTTCAGTAACCTATAAAGGAAAACCAATCAGAATAACCCCAGATTTCTCAGCAGAGACCATGCAAGCAAGAAGTGACTGGAAGCACATATGTCATGCTCTGAAGTCAAATAACTACCAACCAAGAATCCTGTATACAGCTAAGCTCTCATTCATAACTGAGGGAACAATAAAAACATTCCATTCCAGGGAAAAGCTGCAACAATATGTCAAAACAAAACCAACACTACAGAGAATCTCAAAGATGTTCTATACATAGAAAACCTAAATAAATGCAATATAGGAAAAGAAATGGCACCTAAACAGCATACCATCTAAGGACCACAAGAAATGTAAAGACACAGGCAAAACAAAGCTTTTAAAAATGGTATGACCTAATAAATATCTCTCAACCTAACTCTCAATATCAATGGGCTTAACTCTCCAATTAAATGGCATAAGCTGTCTAGTTGGATCAAAAAGCAAGAGCCATCTTTCTGCTGTCTTCAAGAGGCACATTTACCCAAAAAAACAATCATCTGTTCAAAGTGAGAGCTTGGAATAAACTCTATCAAGCTAATGGCCCCCATAAACAGGCTGGAGTTGCCATCCTCATATCAGATAAAATAGACTTCAAACTAAAATTAGTAAAAAAAAAAGGCACAGAAGGTTACTAAATACTACTAAAGGGATGTTTCCTCCATGAAGACATAACGATCCTAAATATTTACACAACCAATCCCGGAGCTCAAACTTCATCAAGCAAACTTTACTTACACTGAAACCATACAGAGATCGAAACACAGTGATTGTCGGTGACTTTAACACACCACTCTCACATATGGACAGATCAACAAGGCAAAAACTCAACAGAGAAACCTTAGAACTGAACAACTATATAGACCAACTAGATCTAACAGACATCTGCAGAATATTCCACCCAGCAACAACATAATATACATTATTCTCAGCAGCACATGGAACATTTTCCAAAATACATCACATCTTAGGCAATAAAACAAACCTGGACAGATTCAGAAACACGGAAATTATTCCATGTACACTCTCAGACCACAAAGGCATCAAACTGGAACTGAACACACATGTCCACCAGCGAAAACCCTGTAACTCATGGAGACTGAACAACACATTGTTGAATCACCAATGGGTCATCGAAGAGATCAGAACAGAAATCCAACAGTTTATGAAATTTAACAGTAAGGAGCACACAAAATACCAACTCTTTGGGACACAGCAAAGGCAGTACTCAGAGAAAAATTTATAGCCCTGAGTGCCTACAACAACAAGTTGGAAAAATTGCAAACCAACAAGTTAATGTCTCACCTTAAGCTCCTGGAAAAAGAGCAACAAACCAACCCTAATCCCAGTAGAAGAAAGCAAATAATTAAAATAAAAGCAGAATTAAATGATTTAGAATCCAAAAAAACTGTATAAAGAATCAACAAAACAAGGAGTTGTTTCTTTGAAAGAATTAACAAAATTGACAAGCCCTTAGCAAATCTTACCAAAAAAAGAAGACAGCATATGAAAATAAACAAAATCGCACATGAAAATGGTAATATCACGACAGAAGTTACCAAGATCCAGAATATCATGAGGGAATACTTCTGAAACCTTTATGCCAACAAATTTGAGAATCTAGATGAAATGGATGAATTCCTAGCCAATATTAACATACCCACACTGAACCAAGAAGAACTAAGCCAACTCAACAGGCCTATTTCAATCTTTGAAATAGAAATGGCAATAAGAGAACTTACACCCAGGAAAAGCCCAGGGCCAGATGGATTCACAGCTGAATTTTATAAGGTCTTCAAAGCAGAGCTCACACCAATACTCCTCAAGCTCTTCAACAAAATTGAAAATGAAGGTTCCTTACCAAACTCATTCTATGCAGCCAGCATAACCCTCATGCCCAAACAAGACAGAGATTCATCAAAGAAAGAGAACTATAGACCTATATCTTTGATGAACATCGATGGAAAACTTCTCAACAAAATACTGGCCAACCGTCTACAACAACTCATCAAAAAAATTATACACTATGATCAAACTGGATTCATCACGGGGAGGCAAAGCTGGTTCAACATATGCAAATCAATTAATATAATTCAACACATCAATAGGAGCAAGGACAAAATCACATGATTGTCTCAATAGACGCGGAAAAGGCATTTGACAAGATCCAACACCCCTTTATGTTAAAAGCTCTGGAGAAACTAGGAATCCATGGAACATTCCTCAATGTAATAAAGGCTGTGTATGAGAAAGCTACTGCTTGTATTACACTTAATGGGGAAAATCTAAAGCCATTCCCTCTAAAATCAGGAACGAGACAAGGATGGCCACACTCTCCACTCCTCTTTAACATAGTACTAGAATTCCTAGCCAGTGCAATAAGGCAAGAAGGAAGCATAAAGGGTATCCACGTAGGGAAAGAGGAAATAAAACTATCCCTCTTTGCAGATGACATGATTCTGTATTTAAAGAATCCTAGAGACTCTACTCCCAAGCTCCTTGAGCTGATTCAGAACTTTGGAAGGGTAGTAGGCTATAAAATCAACTCTCAAAAATCAACTGCCTTCCTTTACACCAACAGTGAGAGGAACGAGGCAATAATCAGGAAAGAAACTCCTTTCACAATAGCCTCAAAGAAAATAAAGTACCTAGGAATTAGCTTAACTAAGAATGTAAAGGACCTTTTTGACGAAAACTTTAAAACCCTAAAAAAGGAAATTAAAGCAGAACTAAGGAAATGGAAAAACCTCCCATGCTCCTGGATTGAAAGAATCAACATTGTGAAAATGACAATCTTGCCAAGAGCTATCTACAAATTCAATGCAATACCCATCAACATCCCAATGTCATTCTTTAAAGAAATAGAAGGGGCAATCCAAAATTTCATATGGAATAATAAAAGACCCCGTATAGCAAAAACACTTCTTAGCAGAAAGAACAGCGCTGGAGGAATTTCAATTCCAAACTTTAGACTCTATTACAGAGCTATAATCATCAAAACAGCTTGGTACTGGCACAGGAACAGGCCTGAAGACCAATGGAATAGAACTGAGGACCCAGATATTAAACCATAGACCTATGGCCACCTAATCTTTGACAAGGGAGCCAAAAAAAATAGAATGGAAGAAAGACAGCCTCTTCAACAAGTTGTGCTGGCAGAACTGGTTAAGCACCTGCAGAAAACTAAACTGGATCCTTCTTTGTCACCTTGCACTAGAATTAACTCCAAATGGATCAAATACCTCAAGGTAAAAGCTGACACACTGAAAACTTTACAGGAAGGAATAGGAGATACACTAGGCCTCCTTGGCACAGGTTGAAACTTTCTTAATAAGGACCAAGAATCACAACAAATCAGAGAAAGGCTGGATAAGTAGGACTGCATTAAACTGCAGAGCTTTTGTAATGCAAAGGACACAGCTAGTAAACTAATCAGGAAGCCTACAGAGTGGGAGAAGATCTTCACCAACCAAACAATGGACAAAGGCCTCATATCTAAAATATATCAAGAGTTCAAAAAATTGAATTACTCCAAAACTAACCTCCAAAGTAACAACCACCCCATTAAAAAAATGGGCCAAAGACTTAAAGAGAGTCTTCTCTGAAGAAGAAACAAAAATGGCCTATAGACACATGAAGAAATGCTCAACATCTCTGGTCATAAAAGAAATGCAAATCAAAATAACTCTAAGATTCCACCTCACTCCAGTTAGAATGGCCAGGATCAGGAAAACGAATGACAACAGATGCTGGAGAGGATGTGGCCAGGAGGGATCTCTACTACACTGTTGGTGGGAGTGCAAACTCATTCAACCACTATGGAAAGCAGTGTGACAGTGCCTCAAAAGGCTAAACATAGAACTCCCCTATGACCCAGAAATTCCACTACTTGACATTTACCCAACCATCCAGAAACAAGGACATACTAAATCCACTAGCACAACAATGTTCATTGCAGCACTATTCACCATAGCAAATATATAGAACCAACCTAGATGTCCCTCAGTTGATGAGTGGATCAACAAGTTGTGGTATTTGTACACAATGGAATTCTATGCTGCTGTCAGAAAGAATGACATCGTCCCATTTGTTAGGAAATGGAAAGACTTAGAACAAATCATATTAAGTGAAGTAAGCCATACTCAAAGGAACTTAGGCTCAATGGTTTCCCTCATTCATCATAATCGGTAGAAACCTTGGGCTCTACTAGCAGAGATCTGCAGTAGAGCAAAATCTTGATACATAAGGACATATAATGTGAAGCTAATTGAAAGGACCTCCAGGATATTGAAACAAAAGCCATATAATGAATGATTGTTGTCCTTAATGTACTATGTTATCTCTTATCTCCTTTGCTGTCCCTTGGTTATCTCATATTGGTATAGTATCTCACTTAGTTATCTGATATATTGAATTTATTTGTATTTGGATATTTGAAATTTGATAGGGAAGGGGGGAAACCAAGTTGGGTGGGGGTTGTGGGGGGGGAGGGAAATGGGATCAAGACATGTGAAAGGATATCAATGTATGTGAATTAATGCACCTTCTATCTGGCAAATATCATGTAACCCTTTTACTAATTACAAGAAAAAAATGAAGAAAACCAGAGAGGAAGATGGCGCCGAGACAATAGGGATGCTGCCTAGCTCTCTCTCACAAAAAGAGAGAACCAGGGAGTCCCACAAATCAATTACCTTAAGAAATCCAGAACAACAAACTCAAGAAGCAATGGAAAAAGACCCAAACCTGAAAAGAAATCCAGATAAAGCTCACATCCAGGTTTCTCAAAGAATTCAGAGCCCTCCCCCACCGTGCCACCTCTGAGCCAGGAAAAGCGGCGGTGGAGGGGGTGGTGGAGGGAGCCAGTCCGGGCAGTGCCTGGTCATGCTGGTCCATGCCGGGCTGGACAACCCCGATCTGCAGAAAGCAGCATAGAACCGTGTCAGCGAGCCCCAGAATCAGTGGAACCCAGACGCGGAACCAGAGCAGCAAGCAGCAGAACCCAGACGCGGACCACAAGCGTTGGTGGAGATCCGAGGGGAATGACGGATTCTCCAACACCATGCAGCACCCTCAGAGGAATGCAGAGGTGTGAGTACAGCAGGCGGCCTGCAAACACAGAGTGGGTGCCAAGCCATAGAACTTAACTCAGACCCCTCTACCCCGCCTGAGAGGAGCAGGACCAGGGGGGCAAGGAATTTAGAATCCTGTCCCTTCCCTCAACAGCCCTCTCCCCCAGGCTAATGACTGGAGATTGACAGGCGGGAGGCACTAAGACCCAGCACCCCACCAAGGGAGGCGGAGGTGTCCCAGTTCCCACCGGCCCACCAGGTTCCTCTCCCAGGCCTCTGACTGGAGACTGACCAGGGAGCTATGCCAAGACCCAGTACTCCACCAGGGGAGGCGGGGATGTCCCAGCTCCCACCCACCCACCTGGTTCCTCTCCCAGGCCACTGGGTCTAGAGAGTGGGGAGCGCTGTGTCCCTGCCTTACAACAGTGGGTGGGGTGTACGGGACAATAGGAGCCAGCATCTGTCCTCCTCAAATCCTGAGCCGGGCATTCTCCAGCTGGGAATCCTGAGCGAGACAGCACCAAGGGGCTCCCCTGACAATCACAGACTCTCTGACAAAGCAGCAGGGAACTGAAGGGCCGACCAGCAGCCAAACTCACCTTCTGAGAATCAGAAAGGCTCAGCTCCGCCCTTGGAGCCCACATCCTGAGCTGGGCCATGCCCCTGGGAACAGAGTGGACAGCTGCAGGTCCTGCTGAAAGCCCCTGGAAACTCCCAAACCCCAGATCCTTGGCGGGGGACCCACCCCAAGAAGCAGCACAGGGAAACCAACCATCTACCCAGAACACTGAGACAGAAGCTCGCAGATCCATCCCACGGCCCACTGTGAGGCCACTGGCTGGGCTGAGAGCTAGACGTACAGCAGCACACAGCCTCGGGGAATCGAATGAACACCTACAAAAACGGCGAACTCTGACAGAGTCAGCAGAGGAATCAATTTGGCTGAGAACCACAGGTATTCACATATTCCCAGAACCACAGTCCCAATCCAAGCAAAGACCGCTACCTACTGACTAGAGAGCAAACTAAAACAACAGTTCTCGATGCCGAGGACTCCAGAGACGAAATCACAACATACATAAATAATCAAAGTCCCACACAAAGCCCAAAAGGCAACAAGAGCGATGTCACCACCCAAGAAATGACACCTGAAGAGACACGAAACATGACCCTATTCAACGAGGTGATTGTGAACATGACTAAAGAGAATAAAACAGAATTCCAAAAACAATTCCAGGAACATAAGCAGGAAATCTCCAAAGAGCTCCTCGAATTCAAAAGAGAAATGGAAGAAAAGATTAATACCCTCAGAGCAGACATGATCAGCTCAACGTTCACACTTCAAGCAAAAATGGAGGCATTAAGCAGCAGATTGACGGAGATGGAGAATAGAACATCAGAAACGGAAGACAAAACACAAGAGCTGGAACAGAGAATTGCCACCTTGGAAAATCAGTCAGAATCTACCAGAGAGAGCACCAGGAACTAGCAGATGCAGCAAAGAAGTCTAATCTTCCTATAATAGGGATTGAGGAGGGGGCCGAATTCCAGGACAAAGTTATGCAACCTTTATTCACCAAAATCATGGCAGAGAACTTCCCCAACTTCAAAAGGGAAAATATTCACATTATTGAATGTTTCAGTACCCCAAGCAGGCAAGATCCTAGAAGGAACTCACCTAGACATATCACAGTAAAGACATTAGACCCGAATACCAAGAAGGAGCTATATTATAATGGGAAGAACATTCGAATTATAGCCGATCTCTCCACACAAACCCTAAATGCAAGAAAAGCTTGGAAACCATTATTGATGTCCTGAAGACCAATAACTGCCAACCCAGACTGATATATCCAGCAAAACTAGCATTTACATTTGAGGGAGAAACAAGAATATTTCACTCCAAAGAGAAGCTTTATGAATACGTGCACACTAAACCAGCGTTTCAAAAAATATTAATTAATCGAGAACAAATTGTAGAACATAAAGAACCCCCATCAAGAAGAAAACATCTATAACTCACTAAACACAAAAGGGGAAAAAAGAGAAAGAAACATAGAAGTAAAAATAAATAACAACAATGGACACTGACCATGTCTCCATAATCTCCCTAAATGTAAACGGGCTGAACAATCCAATCAAAAGACACAGAGCAGCAGACTGGATTAAGAAACACCATCCATCCATATGTTGCCTCCAAGAGACACACCTCACTGCCAAAGACAGAAACAAATTCCAAGTGAAAGGCTGGAAACGAATTTTCCACTCCAATGCACCATGCAAAAAAGCAGGAGTAGCAATCTTAATCTCCAATAAAATTAACTTCTCAGTAAAATCAGTACACAAAGATAGAGATGGCCATTATATATTAGTAAAAGATACAGTCCATGCCCATAATATTACAGTTATAAACATCTACTCCCCCAACACGGGAGAACCCAAATTCGTCAAACAAACTGTATTAGAACTACAGAACAAGATAGACTCAAACACAATCATTGTCGGTGACCTCAATACTCCACTCTCAACAAATGACAGGTCAACTCAACAAAAGTTAAGCAAAGACACCATCGACTTAAATGACAACATAGCCCAGCTGGGCTTAACAGACACACACAGAGTCTTCCACCCAATGGTGAAACGTTTTACATTTTTCTCAGCAGCACATGGAACACACTCCAAAATAGATCATATAACAGTTCATACAGAAAACTTAAGCAGATACAAGAAGTCTGATATAATCCCATGCATCCTGTCAGACCACAGTGGAGTCAGACTAATTCTGAACAATGCAGTCAAAGTCAAAAAACATTCAATGACATGGAAACTGAACAACACACTTTTGAATAACCCCTGGGTAACAGATCAGATAAGAAATGAAATTAAAAACTTCCTTGAATGTAACGACAATCAAGAAACATCACAAAGAAACTTATGGGACACAGCAAAGGCAGTTCTAAGAGGCAAATTTATCGCACTACGAGTGCATATTAAAAAGACAGAAGAAGGGCATGTAAATAACCTTAAAAAAACTGAAACACCTAGAGGAGCAAGAAAAAGTTAATTCTAAAACAGCTAGAAGGACAGAAGTAACAAAAATAAAATCAGAAATTTCAGAGATTGAAATAAGATCTATTATACAAAAAATTGATAAATCAAAAAGTTGGTTCTTTGAAAGAGTCAACAAAATTGACAGACCCTTGGTACGATTAATCAAAAAAAGGAAAGGGGAGACTCAAATAAATAAGATTAGAGACCCCACGGTAACAATCACAACTGATTCCCAAAAAATTCAGTGCATAATGAATAGGTACTACCAGGGTCTATATTCAAAGAAACAAGAAAATCTAGTAGAAATGGATGATTTCTTAAATAAATATAGGCTACCCAGACTGAACAACGATGAGGTAAACAAATTGAACAGACCAATTTCTTACAACGAAATTGTGGAAGCAATCAGGGAAATGCCAACCAAAAAAAAGCCCAGGTCCAGATGGTTTCACTGCGGAATTCTACAAGACATTTAAAGATGAAATAATGCCTATACTCTTGAAACTTTTCTGAGAAATAGAAACAGAAGGAGCAATACCAAACTCATTTTATGAAGCTAATATTACTCTCAGCCCCAAACCAGGGAAAGACCCAACAAAAGAAAACTACAGACGTATCTCTCTAATGAACACAGATGCAAAACTGCTCAATAAAATATTAGCCAACAGAATCCAGAAACAAATTAAAAAAATCATACACTATGATCAAGTGGGCTTCATCCCACATATGCAAGGCTGGTTTAACATTTGCAAATCAATCAATGTAATACATCATATCAATAGAGCTAAAGATAAGAATCATATGATAATTCCTCAAAATAGTGAAAGCTATATATGAAAAACCTACAGCCAGTATAATACTAAATGGTGAAAGACTGCAACCATTTACCTTAAAATCAGGAACTAGACAGGGATGCCCACTCTCTCCACTTCTCTTCAATATAGTGCTGGAATCCTTAGCCAGAGCAATAGGACAAGAAAAGGACATCAAAGGGATCCACATAGGGAAAGAAGAAATTAAACTATCCTTATTCACAGACGACATGATCCTCTACTTGAGTGACCCAACAAACTCCACTCCCAAGCTTCTAGAATTAATAAACCACTTTAGCAAATTGGCAGGATACAAAATCAACCTTCAGAAGTCAGTAGCCTTCTTATACACCAACAATACCCAAACAGAAGGCCAAATTAAGAAAATGATCCCATTCGCAATAGCCCCCAAAAGAATAAAATACTTAGGAATATACTTAACCAAAGAAGTAAAGGAATTATTCAATGAACATTATAAAAGCCTAATGAAAGAAATTAAAGAGGACACTAGGAAATGGAAAGACATCCCATGCTCATGGCTAGGGAGAATCAACATAGTGAAAATGGCTATATTGCCAAAACTGATATACAAATTCAATACAATTCCTATCAAAATCCCAAAGACATTCTTTATGGAAATTGAAGATATAATCCAAAGATTCAGATGGAACAAGAAAAGACGTAGAATAGCCAAAACAATTCTAGGCAAAAAGAGCAATGCTGGTGGTATTATACTACCAGACTTCAAACTCTACTATAGAGCCATAGTAACAAAAACTGCTTGGTACTGGCACAAAAACAGACCAAAAGATCAGTGGAACAGAATAGAAGACTCAGAAATAGAACCAAATACGTATAGGCAACTTGTATTTGACAAAGGAGCCAAAGATGTACAATGGAACAAACACAGTCTATTCAATTATTGGTGCTGGCAAAACTGGGCAGCCTCATGCAGAAAACTAAAAATTGACACTAGCCTTTCGCCATGCATAAGCATTAACTCAAAGTGGATCCAAGACCTCAAAGGTCGCGATCCCCTTGGCCGGCAAGGAAAATCGCAACAATTAGGACTTCTTCTCAAGCCACGTTTTATTCAGCCCGCTCGCAATTTCTCTCTCCTCCCATCTATCTCTCGTTTCTCCCTCTCGTTTCTCCTCCCACTTCCTCTTAACCTCGCCTTAGAAGGCTCTCTTAACCAATCAGTTTGGCTTCCTCTTATAAACAAGCTAATCATATAGCACACTTTGGGCAGACCCTATTATGGCAGCAGGCAGACTTCCGATCACGCAGGAGGAGCGTGACTAGGCATTCCACTTCCTTAACTTCACGGATCAACAGATTCAAAACAAGAAGGCAAACAGCGGGAATTGGCGCCATCTTGTAATGGCGATTTTCTGGCTACCTACATCTCCCCCTTTTTTGTTTATTTGTAGTAGGAATGGTAAGAGGCCTGCAGAACCTCCTGTCATTCCCAGCACAGTAGCAAGGGACCATGCCTGTCTTAGTTTGGGGAGATGCCTCTTGATCCTTACCCGTCATGGACACAAGATACTCGAGCATCGTGGTCTGTCTTAGGTTGGTATCAAGACCAATCTCCGCACTTACCTGTCTTTGACTACTAGTCCAGCATGCTTAACCATACCTGGGGGGGGTTGTTCCATAGTGATAGCCATTAATGCCTGTTTTATTATCAGTTGATCACGCTTCCTCTGCCTCAGTATTTGTCTGTGTAATGCAAACACAATCCAACACAAAACGCCTAGACCCACGCTCAACAATACAATTAAAGATACACGTCCTGCCCATTCCTTAATCCAATTAAAAGAGCTGGAAACCCAATTTACAAAATCTTCCACAGTGTCAATATTTACCCGCGTGGTATTAACAATCATAATTTCGTAGCGCAACTGATTGGTAAGAATTTCAAATTCTAAAGACCAGGATTCCGTCAACATTTTCCCTAACCTTCTAGACAAATTGGAAGCATGAGAAAAAATATCATAAGTCAAAGAAGTAATACATAATCCACTACCCGTACCCACACAAGCAAGTTGAGCATAACTATATACAAGATCCAACTGTTCCTGCAGTAAGTCCACTCTCTGATTTAACACCATAAATCCACGATAAAGGTGATGATTAACTTGTATCTGTGTGTCCATCGCTTGAGAAACAGCCTCGGATAGTCTATTTGCGGTTGCAGCAGTCTGAACTGATGTCACCAGGGCAGCAGCACTAGCAGCAGCTGTTGCGATCAAAGACAAGATCAAGACAACCAAAGCAGTGACCCCAAGGTCACTCCTCGGTCTCTTTAACTTTACAATCAAGTCCTTCTCTTGCACTTGGACTGGAACAGGAACAAATGTTGACAATCTCATAACCACAGCAGCATTAAACAGACTAGCATTCCAACATTGGCTCAAATAACATCGATTTTGTGAACAATTTAAAAAAGAACCATTAACAATATTATAATCAAAAACAAGAAACATAAAAGGAGGCCAAACACAAACAGGGCTAGCATCAAAATTGGCCTGATATTTGCGGGAAGAATTATATCTAACATGATCATTATAAATTGAACCATCTGACATCATACAATTAGAATTTGTACAAGTATAATTACAATAACTAATCATCCCATCTTGCAAAAAGGCCAAGGCATTAGCACTACTACAAGCATATTTTCCACACATTAACCAAACATTAAAGGGATTCTCAGGATGAGAATAACGAGGTAAATGATAGGTAAAATTATAATTACTAACAAAAGTACTATTGGCAAATTTAGCAATAAAAGGGGTAAAAGCAAAACCAGATTTTAATCCCACCGCTCTGGAACTCTGGCATCCTGTCCACTCCCACGGCCATACCAATTTTGACTTACACCTAGGATACAGTAAAGGTACTTTGGCATTCCCTAAAAACTCCGAATAAGGGGCTAAGGGAGCTAGGGCAGTAAGACTTAATACACGTTTATCCTGAGAAACATTTTTTTGCAAACACTCCTATCTCTTGCTTATCCAGCTGTATACAATCACCATTAGTAGCATTTTGAGATACAACAAAACATAATGTAGCCTTCAAATGCACGGCTAAACTATAATTTCCTAACTCCAAACTAAAAGGGACATAAGGAAGTTGTAATGAACCATTGGCAGTAACAAATATGGAAAAACTCTAGAGGTACTAGTCACAGGCATCGGTAATGGGAACGTCTTCATCACGGCCCATAGTAGACGAGGCTCCACCAGCGGGCAGATCAATGCTATCAGCAATATCTTGTTTATGATCATCTTCTTGCGCTTTTCTCACCAGTCATTCCGGCACCCAAATAGGATCCTGTGAGTCCTGTGGAAACACACAAACTGCTCCTCGTACCCATGAGAGTACGGGGTCTGGCCCATTCCATTGGCCAGTTAATATATCCTTCCACTTTACCAATCACTTGAATTGCCCTATAATTGGAGTGGTGTGCTGCTCAGTGGCAGAATGGCCTTGAATATCCAAATTTAAAAAATTTATAGTAAAAAGGGCTAATGAAATTCTTTCTTTTGGTGTCCTTTTATACCCAATTCCCCCTTTTTGTTTTTGTAAATAAATTTTTAAGGTGCGGTGAGCTCGTTCCACAATACCCTGACCTTGAGGGTTATAAGGCAATCCATGGGAAACCTGCACTCCCATGGTTTGGCAAAAGGCACCAAATTGTTTACTTGTATAGGCAGGACCATTATCTGTTTTAATAAGATAAGGCATTCCCCAGGAAGCCCAAGCTTCCAAACAATGAATAATTACATGATGAGTAGTCTCTCCCCCTAAAGGGGTAGCATGAATAATTCCTGAACATGTATCAACTGAAACATGTAAATATTTTAACTTCCTGAATTCTGTAACATGAGTAACATCCATTTGCCAAATTTTTAAGGGAAGTAAGCCACGGGGATTAACACCGAATGGCACAACTGGAAGATGGGTAACACATCTTGGGCAATTTAATATAATCTGCCTGGCGGCTTGACCAGACAATTTAAACCGAGATTGCAGGGTGCGAGAGCATTAACATGAAATTGACTATGAAATTCTTGGGCCTGCACTTCTAGGGTAAATACAGCAAAAGCCATTTGCATACGCGTACACTTATCCACTACATCGTTGCCTAGACTTAGGGGCCCAGGCAAACCTGTGTGGGCACGTAAACACAATGGGAAAAAAGGGGATTTTCGAGCACAAATTAATTCCTGCAATTGCATAAACAAATTACATACAGTGCTACTTTTACTTATGGGTCCTGCAGCTTCTAAAGACTGCAAAGCATTAACTACATATGCAGAATCAGAAATAATATTAAAAGAGAAAGAGCAATTTTTAAATACAGAAATAACAACCTGGAATTCTATTTGTTGTGCCGACCCAGGCTGAAACTGACATAATACTGGTTCCTGACCCTCAACCAAATAGGCTCCCAAACCATTTTTGGAACCATCAGTAAAAATATTAACTGCTCCGGGTATGGGTTGCTTGGCAGTAATTACTGGAAAAACAATTGGATGTTCCTTAAAGAATTGTAAAAAAGGATTTTGGGATAGTGATTATTAACTTTCCCAATAAACATACAATTTAAAATAGACCATTCATCAATGGTGGCATTTAAAACTTGAACTTGATGGGTATTATATGGAATTATAAGAAAATTAGGCTGATAGCTGAAATGTTGTATGCTAAATTTAATTCCTAAAATGGATAAATTGGCAAATGCCGTGGGATAATATTCAATGGATTTGGCGGGGGACATTTTCGGATGGATCCACGCTAAAGGTCTATCCTGCCATAACACTCCTGTGGGTTGTTGGAACGAGGCTAAAATAATTAAAGAAATTTCTCGCCCTGGCTCTATTCTTTGTAAAAATGTCAAATTTAGTTTTTCTTCTAAAATTTCTAAGACTTTTCTAGCCGCAGGGGTCAACTCTCTCGGTGACTCCAAGGCAGATGAACCTTGCAATAAATCATATAAGGGTTTCAATTCACAATTACTCATAGGCAAGGAGGCTCGAATCCAATTAATGTCTCCCAAAAGTTTCTGAAAATCATTCAAAGTCTTAAGATGGTCTTTTCGCAATTGCCATTTCAAAAGCCTTATTTTTGGGGATGTTATTTTACTTCCTAAGTACTGCACTATCCTATCCTTCTGTACTTTTTCTGGGGCTATGAATAATTCTCTATTTTCCAGGCAATTAATTAATGTGGCAAAAGCCTTGTCCAATATATTTTGATCTTTGGAAGGTAACAAGATATCTTCATACAGTGTAAGCACCGCACCGATGGAAACTTCTCCCAAACAGGAACTAAAGCTGCATGCACATACAATTGACACAAGGTGGGGCTATTGGCCATTCCCTGAGGCAGCACAACCCATTCAAAACGCTCATCTGGGCTCTCTTGGTTTATAGAGGGTAGGGTGAATGCAAACCTACAAGTATCCATAGTATTCAGCGGAATGGAAAAGAAGCAATCTTTTATATCAATAACAATTATGGGCCATTCTCGAGGCAAAGTAGAAAGTAAAGGCAGTCCTCGTTGAACAGGCCCCATGATCTGCATTTGGTTATTGATTGCTCGCAAATCATGTAATAGTCGCCATTTTCCAGATTTTTTTCTTGATAACAAATATAGGAGTATTCCAGGGAGACACTCAGGGGCGGACATGTCCTAAATCCAACTGTTCACATACCAGGGCTTGGGCTGCAAGTAATTTTTCAGAGGGAAGTGGCCACTGAGGAACGCACACAGGGTCCTTGAAAAACTGGGCATCCAAGACAAAGTTCCTTTTGTACTTGTTTCCACACTTCTGGAGCTCGGGAGCGTCCAACACCTGCAGCAGGAGGAGCAGAAGGAGGAGGAAAAGGAGGGGGCGGGTGCAGCACCTCAAAATGAGGAGCTTTCTGCCCTGTATTAAGGTCCAACCTCTTATGCGACCTTTTCCAGTCTGAGATAGCACTAAGCTGGGATACTGCACCTAATGCAGGCTCTTCCGGGTCAGACTCCTCCTGCATATTTTCAGGTGGCAAGGGGGGATAAATAGAAGGAATCATTTGATCCTCCCCTGAATTCTCGCTCCTGGATTCTGACCTTTCCTCCTTAAATTCCTCCAATGCTATTTTTCCTTCCACTAGCGCGCCGGAGCAGCACTCATCAGACAAACAGCTCCTAACTAGTTTCCAAATGGGTTTTACTCCGGGCCTTAGATGTCCTTGATCTGCCACGGCATCCAAGTCTCTCCCTAACTTATCCCAAGTAGGCAACAACAGATTTCCTGACACAGAGAACCAAGGGGCTACCTTCCTCCACATTAAGGAGGAAAAGTCTCAAGATACTGTTTCACTTTCAAATTCTTAGCGCGCAGTAGCGCGCAAAGAGCAGTCACTAACTGTGACGATTCTGAGGCTCCCATTCCAGAGCTTTTCTCCGCTCTCTCTTTACCTACAGAAGAGAGCAAAATAAATTGGTCCCTCTTACCTGGGACTTACCGGTGCACCACCTTGAGTTCTGAAGTCCTCCCCGTACGGGCCACCAGTTGTTGCGATCCCCTCGGCCCGCAAGGAAAATCACAACAATTAGGACTTCTTCTCAAGCCATGTTTTTTTCAGCCCGCTCACAGTTTCTCTCCTCCCATCTCTCTCTCCTTTCTCCCTCTCGTTTCTCCTCCCACTTCCTCTTAACCTCGCCTTAGAAGGCTCTCTTAACCAATCAGTTTTGCTTCCTCTTGTAAACAAGCCAATCATATAGCACACTTTGGGCAGACCCTAATATGGCGGTAGGCAGACTTCCGATCATGCAGGAGGAGCGTGACTAGGCATTCCACTTCCTTAACTTCACGGATCAACAGATTCAAAACAATAAGGCAAACAGCGGGAATTGGCGCCATCTTGTAATGGCGATTTTCTGGTTACTTACACTCAACGTCAGACCAGAAACCATGAAATTGTTACATGATAATGTAGGAGAGACACTGGAACTCATAGGTACAGGCAACAGATTCCTGAACAGAATCCCAGGGTCACAACGGATTGGAGAGAGACTCGATAAATGGGACTACCTAAAAATAAAAAGTTTCTGTACAGATAAAAACATAGTTACAAAAGTAGAGAGACATCCAACCAACTGGGAAAAGATATTCACCAACAATATATCTGACAAATGCTTAATATCTAGTATCTACAGGGAACTCAAGAAACTAATCCCCCAAAAACCCAATAAACCACACACTAAATGGGCAAGGGAACTAAAGAGAGACCTATCAGAAGAAGATTAAAATGGCAGAAAAACATATGAGAAAATGTTCATCATCTATGGTCAGAAAAGAAATGCAAATTAAAACAACCCTAAGATACGACCTTACCCCAACAAGAATGGCCAAGATTTTGAACTCCCACAATGACAATTGCTGGCGGGGTTGTGGAGAAAAAGGAACCCTACTGCACTGCTGGTGGGATTGCAAACTAGTTCAGCCACTCTGGAAAGCACTGTGGAGGTTCCTTAAAGAACTGAAAATAGACCTTCCCTATGATTCCGCCATACCACTTCTGGGCATCTATCCTGAACAGCATGATCCAGGATATTATAAAGACACCTGCTCAGCTATATTCATCTCTGCACTATTCACAATAGCTTGGAGATGGAAACAATCCAGATGCCCTACTGCAGATGAATGGATACAGAAAATGTGGTATATATACACAATGGAATTCTACATAGCCAACAGACAAGATAAAATAATGGCATTCTCAGGGAAGTGGATGAATCTAGAGCGAATCATGCTGAGTGAGACAAGTCAAGACCTAAGTAACAAAAGGCATGGGGTATCCTTAATATGCGGTTATTAAATCCAAAGTGTACAAGAGCGAGGACTCAATAACTGCATACCCAAAGCTATGGACATGGTAATGGAAATACAAACATAACTATATAGACAAAAAACATATGACTCTATAATCATAATGTTTTATTTCATAAATTGATATGTTCCTATGACATACAAACCGTTAGCCTAATTTTGATTAAGTTCTAAAGACTAAGACCCACAGAATATAATTAGAGATTCCCTCCTTGAACAATTGTTTGTTAAACTTGTCATTTAAAATATGATGTAAACATAAGCCATATAATTAATGATTGTTGTTCTTAAGGTACTATGTTATCTCTCATCACTTTTACTGTCCCTTGGTTATCTCATATTGTTACACTATCTCACTTTGTTACCTGATATATTGGATATATTTGAATTTGGTTATCTGAAATTGGATAGGGAACAGGGGAAAACAAGATGAGGGGTGGTGGAGGGGGAAGGAAATGGGGACATGTGAAAGGGTATCAATATATGGGAATTAATGCATCATTTACACCATTTATCTGGCAAATATCATGTAACCCTTCTATTAATTACAATAAAAACATATTTAAAAAATGAAGAAAACCACGGAGCCAGTGTATCTTTGGCATGGCTTACTTCACTTCCTGTGATTTTTTCTAAATTTTTTCCATTTTCTTACGAATGGGTCAATGTTGTTCTTTCTGATGGCAGTATTGAATTGCATTGTGCCATAATGAACATAGCTGTACTGTAGGTTTAGTATGCCCTTGTTTCTGGATATTTGAGTAGATGCCCAAGAGTGGAATGGCTGGGTCATAGGGGAGCTCTCCCAAAGTGACTGAAGAACTTTGGATCCCTTTTAATGACATCCCCACCAGCATAAGTTGCTATTAGATTTCTTGATAATGGCCATTCAAACTGGATTGAGGTGGAATCCCAAAGGTTTTTGACTTGCATTTCTTTTATGCCAAGCATTGCTGAGCATTTCTTTATATGTTTATTGGTCAGTCTGATTTCCTCTTCAGAGAACTCTCTTTAAGCCTTTAGTCCACGTTCAAAAGAGATGGTTGTTTCTGGAATTGATCCATGCCAAGGATCACCATTGTATCTCTTATTACTTCCTATAAACATTTCAGGACATCTGCTTTTGCCTCGAGGTTTTTGATCCATCTAGAGTTGATTCTGATGCAGGGAGACAAAGAAGGATCCAAGTCTGGTTTCCTACATGTGCTAACCAATTCTGCCAGCACCATTAGTTGAACAGGCTGCCTTTCTTCCATCCTAGTTTTTTGGCTTCCTTATCAAACATTAGGTGGCCATGGGTCTGCTGCTTATTTCCTGGGTCTTCAGGCTGGTTCTTGTGTCACTGCTAAGCTGTGTTTATTTCTATAGCTCTGTAATAGAGTTTGAAGATTGGTATTTATATTCCCCAGTGCTATTTTCCTTCTAAGGATTGTTCTTACTATTACGTGTCTCTTATTATTTCACTTGAATTTTTGGATTGCTTTCTGTTTCACTAAAGGATGTTGCAGTGGCAATATCGACATTTTCACAATGTTAATTCTCCCAACCAGGAACATGGGAGGATTGGTCCACTCCCCGAGTTCCGCTTTAATTTTCCTTTTTAGGTTTTTAAAGTTTTCATCATAAAGGGCCTTGATTTTTTTAAAATTGCAATTAATAGAGGATACATTATGTTCACCAGATAGAAGATGCATTACTTCAAAACATTGTTACACTTTCTCATGTTTTTGTCCTATTTCTTTCCCCCAGACCACACCCCTCATCTTGTTTACCCCTTCTCTGTCCTATTTCAAATAAATAGCTAAACATATACACAGTATATCAGATGAAAATGTAAGATACTGTAACAACATGAGAAAACCAAGGGACAACACAAGAGAGGAGAAATAACATAGTACACTATATGGCTCTCCTTTCCATATCCTGGAGGTCCTTTCATTTATCATAATCCTATATGGCCTTATGAATCCAGATTTTGCCCTATTGTAATCCTCTGCTGGGAGAGTCCAAGGTATATACTAACTATAACAAATGAGGGAAACCACTGCATCTATGTTTTTTGATTCTGGCTTACTTCCCTTAGTATGATTTTTTTCCAAGTCTTTCCATTTCCTTGCAAATGGGCAATGTTGATCTTTCTGATGGTGCACAGAATTCCATTGTGTATAAAGACCACACCTTGTTGGACCACTTAGGGACATTTGGGTTGGTTCCATAGCTTTGCTATGATAAACAGTGCTGCAATGAACATCATTGTGCTAGTGGATTTAGTATGTCCTTGTTTCTGGACAATGGGGTAAATGCCAAGTAGTGGAATTGCTGGGTCAGAGAGGAGCTCTATGTTTACAACCCCACCCACAGAGTAGTAGTGATCCCTCCAGACTCCGTTTTTATTAGATTTCTTGATCATGGCCATTCTAATTGGAATGAGTTGGAATCTCAGAGTTGTTTTGATTTGCATTTCTTTTATGGCCAGGTATGTCTAGTATTTCTTCATGTGTGTGTCTACAGGACATTCTTCTTTCTTCTTCAGAGAAGACTCTCTTTAAATCTTTGGCCCATCTTTTAATGGGATGATTGTTTTTTGGAGATTAGTTTTGGAGTGATTCAATTTTTTGAGCTGTTGATATATTTTAGATATGAGGCCTTTGTCTATTGTGTGGTTAGTGAAGATCTTCTTTCCCTCTCTGAGCTTTCTATTTAGCTTGCTAGTTATCCTCTTTGACATACAGAATCTCTGCAGCTTAATGCAGTCTCATTTATATGGCCTTTCTTTCACTTGTTTCTGGGCCTTTATTAAGAAAATTTCGACTTGTGCCAAGGAGAGCTAGTGTACCTTCTATTCCTTCTTGTAAAATTTTCAGTGTATCTGCTTTTATCTCCAGATCTTTGATCAATGGATCAACTCTAAATGTGGAGTTAATCCTGGTGCAGGGTGACAAAGAAGCATCGAACTTTAGTTTTCTGCAGGTGCTTAACTAGTTCTGCCAGCAATTTTTTCATTTTGGCTCAATTATCAAAGGTCAGGTGGCCGTAGGTTTGTGGGTTGTTTTCTGGGTCTTCAGTTCTATTCCATTGGTCCTCAAGTCTGTTCTTGTGCCAGTACCAAACTGTTTTGGTTATTATAGCTCTGTTCTAGAGTCTAATGTTTGGTATTGAATTTCCCCCTGCACCGTTCTTTCTGCTAAGAATTTTTTTGCTATATAGTGTCTTTAATTATTCCATATGAAATTTTCGATTGCCTCTTCTATTTCTTTAAAAAATAACATTGGAATATTGATGGGTATTGCACTGAATGTGTAGATAGCCATTGGCACGATTGCCATTTTTATGATGTTAATTCTTCCAATCCAGGAGTACGGGAGGTTTTCCTTTTCCTCAGCTCTGCTTTAATTTCCTTTTCCAGGATTTTAAAGTTTTCATTATAAAGACCTTTTACAGTTTTAGTTAAGTTAATTCCTAGGCACTTTATTTTATTTGAGGCTATTGCAAAAGGAGTTGTTTCCTATTTTTTGCTTCATTCCTCTCATTGTTGGCATATATAGGAAAGTGGTTTCTTTTGCAGGCTAATTTTAAACCCTGCAACCTTGCCAAAGTTTTGAATCAGCTCAAGCAATTTGGTACTGGAGTCTGTAGGGTTCTTTAAATACAGAATCATGTCATCTGTGCAGAGGGAAAGTTTCACTTACTCTTTCCCGATTTGGATGCCCTTTATGCTTTCTTCTTGCTTTATTGGTCTGGCTAGGAATTCTAGTACTATATTAAAGAGGAGTGGAGAGAAGAGACAGTGGGCATCCTTGTCTCATTCCTGATTTTAGAGGAAGTGGCTTTAGCTTTTGGCCATTAAATGTAATGCTAGCTATGGGTTTTGTCATACACATCCTTTATTATAATGAGGCATGTACCATGGATTCCCAGTTTCTCCGGAGATTTTGACATAAAGGGCTGTTGGATATTGTCAAATGCTTTTCTAAATCTATTGAGACAATCATGTGGTTCTTGTCCTGGCTACTGTTGATGTGATAAAATGTATTAATTGACTTACATATATTGAACCAGTTTTGCATCCATGTGATGAATCCTGTTTGATCATAGTGCATAATTTTTTGATGAATTGCGGGAGATATTTGGCTAGTGTTTTGTTGAGCAGTTTTGCATCAATATTCACCAAAGAAATGGGTCTATAGTCCTCTTTTTTTAATGAGTCTGCTTTTGGGATGAGTGGATATATAGAACAAGTTTGGCAAATAGCCTTTGCTTTCAGTTTCATTGAAGATCTTGAGGAATATTGATGTGTACTCTGAAGACCTTATAGAATTCAGCTGTGAATCCATCTGCCTCTGGGGTTTTCTTGGATGAGAGATCTCATATTGCCATTTCTTAAAATAGTGCTTGAAATATGTCTGTTTAGTTGGATTATGTCTTCTTGGTTCAGTGTCAGAATGTTAATCTTAGCTAGAAATTCATCCAGCTCTTCTAGATTCTCAAATTTGTTGGAATAAATGTTTGAAAAGTATTCCCTTATGCTTCCATGCATCTTGTTAATTTCTGTCTTGATATTTCCATTCTATTTGTGATTTTGTTTATTGGGGTGTGTTCTCTTCTTTTTTGGGTAAGATTTGCTGCTAAGGTTCTGTCAATTTTGTTAACTTTTTTGTATAGTTTCTATGGACTCCAATTCATTGAATTCAGCTTTGACTTTTAATAATTTGCCTTTTTCTACAGGGATGGGGATGGTTCATTGCCCTTTCCTAAGAATTTAAGGTGCACCATTAAATTGTTGGATTGCAATTTTTTCATTTGTTAATATTAACACTCAGAGCTGTGTCCCAAAGGAGCTCTTATTTTGTGTTTCTTTTTGTTAATTTTCATAAACTTTTGATTTTCTGTTCTGATATCTTCAGTGAACCACTGGTGATTCAAACCACTCATTCATGTATATCTTTCTGTATGTTTTCAAACTTTTCATTCATCATGTTTACCAACTGCTCCCCTAAGTTTGCCATTGACTGCTCTATTGCTTGTTTATATTGGGTGGGAAGATGTTATTCCTTCATTTGCCATTTTCCTTGAGTTTCTTGTTCTGGGAGCAAGACTAAGACCACACATGCAATTACAATTTTAAGATATAACCAAGCTAGCTAGACAATAAAAGTTCACAGTTTGAGGCTGGTATTATTATTCTCTCTCTCTCTCTCTCTCTCTCTCTCTCTCTCTCTTTCTCTTTCTCTGTTTCTCTGAGAGAAGAAGGAGAGGGGAGATAAAAAAAAGAGTAATGTAGATGTGTAAGAGTAATTTAGTAATGAAGTACAGGAATAGAGTGAGAATAACTGACCTAAAGTGATAGAAAGGTATAGTAATTGAAAGTAATTGAATACAAAATTTAGAAAAAAAATAAGATAAAAGTTATTACTAAACAAGAGGGATAAAAAGCATTTATAAATAAAGAGGAAGATACATATGTGAGAGATCAATGATAAAACTTTGAAAAATTACAAAGGAAAGCAACAGGTGTCATCTCACAATTGTGAATTCTTAAACAAGAAATACTAAGGTTAAGAACTCACAGATTAAAAAGCAGGGGACTGTATCAATAAAAATAAAAACTCCCTTGTTTGTCTGAGTCCATGAAATTGGCAGGTCTGCACTATGGATAGGTGATGGCTCACAGCTCGGTCAGGCTCTGTCTGTAGCTGGCAGGTCCACACTGCCAAGAAGTGCTGTCCGCTCAGGTTCCAGTGGGAGGCTTTGTTTCCATGGCTGTTTGTTTGGGGAGAGGAGCCATTCACTCCAAACAACCTTGTTCAGCTGGCTGCCTGATTTTTTCCTCTCTGACTGGCATCTCTGTGATGATAAAGGTTACTTAGAACTGATCTTTAGGTGTGAACGTTCCTCTAGGATGCTAGAACTGGTATCTTGGTGAGAGCTCAGAAAGACCTGAACCACTGCTACTATCCGCCTTCTTTTGTTAAGCTAATTCCTAAGTTTTTACATTTTATTTATTTATTTATTTCATCATGGGGCTTAGACTCTGGGCCTTGGAGCTGTCCCTGAGCTCATCAGCTCAAGGCTCTAGCACTACATTGAACCACAGCTCCACTTTTGGATTTCCAGTTGTTATTTGGAGGGAAGAGTCTCACAGACTTCTATGCCTGGACAGGTTTTGAAGCAAAACATTTAGATCTTGGCCTCCTGAATAGTGTTTATTTCATGTTATTTAAATCTTACAGGCTATTACAATGGAGTTGCTTTCCTGATTTTAACCTCACTCTGCTCATGATTGGCATACAGAAAAGCAGTTGATTTTTGAGTTAATTTTATAGCCTGCTACTTTGTCAAGGTTTTGTATCAGATTGAGTTACTTAGGAGTGGGATCTATTAGGTTATTTAAATACATAATCTTGTCATCTGCAAAGAGGGAAAACGTTAGTTCATCTTTCCCTATGGATCCCATTTATGTTTCCTTCTTGCCTTATTGCCCTAGCTAGGAATTCTAATACTATATTGAAGAGGAGTGGAGAGAGTGGGAATCCTTGGCTCATTCCTAATTTTAGAGGAAATGGTTTTAACATTTTTCCATTGAAATATAATGCTAGCTGTAGGTTTATCACAGTCATTCTTATTTTGAGAAATGTCCCGTGGATTCCTAGTTTCTCCACAGCTTTTATCATAAGGGGATGTTAGATCTTAATCAAATGCTTTTTGTGCATCTGTTGAGATGATTGTGTTTCTTGTCCTTGCTCCTTTTGTGTGAAGAATTGTAATATTTGACTTGTGCGTATTGAACCAGCTCTGTGTCGTCACTGGGATGTATCCTGTTTGATCCTGGTGTATGATTTTTTGGATGAATTGCTGAATATTTCGTTGAGAATTTTTACATCAGTGTTCATCAAATAAATGGGTCTATCGTTCTCTTTCTTTCATGAGTCCCTGACTGGTTTTTGAATGGGGGTTATGCTGGCATTCTGAGTCTAGTAGAGAACTTCCATTTTCAATGTCATTGAAGGGTTTGAAGAGTATTAGAGTGAGATCTGTTTTGAAGCTCTTATAGAATTCAGCTGTAAATCCATCTGGTCCTGGGCTTTTTCATTGTGGACTGAGAAAATGCAGGGAATAATTTCAGTATTTTTAAATTTTGCGCAAATTTCTTCGTGCCCTAAAATGTGATCTACATTGGAAAATGTTCTATTGATGCTGTATAGAAGGCATATTCTTGTGTTTTGTGGTGGAATAATCTGCAGATATATCTGTTGTGTCTAGTTGGTCTATTCAGTTGTTCAGTTCTAAGGTTTCTCTGATCAGTGTTTGCCTTGTCCAGAGGTGACACCAGTCTGTTAGTTGCCAACAATCACTGTGTTTGGATCTATGTGTGTGATTTAGTGTGAATACATTTTGTTTGATGAAGTTGGGTGCTCCCGCATTATGTGTGTAGACATTTAGAATGGTTATATCCTCCTGAAGGGGAGATCTCTTTATTAATATGTAATGTCCTTCTTTGTCTCTTCTTACTAATATTAGTTTGAAGTCTTCATTTCATACCAGCATGGCGACTCTAGCCATGGGGGGCCATTTGTGTGCTATGTTTCGTATAGCCTTTCATTTGTTTCTATGTTGAAGGTTAGAATTGCAAGTTGCTTATTCCTGTTGGTTTTCATTGTGTAGAACATCTTTGAGAATTTTCTATAATGCTGGTATGGTCAAAATGTAGTGTTTCAATTTTTCTTTGGTGTGGAAAATTTTTATTTTTCCCATAGCTGAGAAAGCCCAAGACAGTGCCAAGGCCCTGCATTCAAGACGAAGGACTGGCAAAAATAGTAACAGCTTTATTTATTACATTATAACTTAACATTTAAAACATCACACTCTAGTTAAATAGAAAAGAAATAAAAGGAAATGGAAACACTTGGAAAAAATCATATTAACTGAAGTAAGCCAGACCCAAGGGAGCATACGCTCCATATTTCCCCTCATTTGTAATAATTAATACATAACTAGGATTCTCCTAGCAGAGGGTTAAAATAGCTCAAAAGCTTTCTCAGACAGAATAAGACTAAAAAAATGAATTCTAGAATATGGATTGTTCTCAATGTACTATGTGCAGTTCTTTTGCCATTTTCCCCCTTAGTGTAAATCTCAAGTCAATCTGACTTCGTGACCTGGTGTATTGTATGTGCATTTATTTATTTATTTGAAACAGGGAAGGGAAAGGGGGAAAACAAGATGATTGGAAAGAGGTTGTGAAAGGGAAAGGGAAAGGAAAGGGTGAGAAAATCATGAGAAGGGGAATGAATGATGAAGAAATAATCCACCCACTACGGGTGCATATAACAATAAAACTCTAAATATTACCTGACAATAAACAAATACCAGCTTTGTGCCAAGACCCTATCCTAGTAGAGTGCTTGCCTAGAATGCACAAAGATCTGGGTTCAATTCCTCAGTACCACATACACAGAAAAAGCTAGAAAATGTGCTCTGGTTCAAGTGGAAGAGCACTAAAGCCCAAAGACAGTGTAAAGGAATTGAGTTCAAATCAAGGAATGGCAAATAGTAAGAGTAATAATAATAATAATAATAATAATAGCTCTATTTAACATTATATGAATTAATATTTAAAATATATCATTAGTTTACTATTTCATCAACAACAGTGTACAAATAAATTATTACATAATATTTACTTAAGAAAAAGATTTTGTCTTTGATCTGAACAATTAAAAACACAGGCACTTTTATAGTGAGATAACAAAGCAATCACTATGCAATTATTTTATATATAAACAACAAAGTTGAAAATATGGCAAAAATAGAACATTGGAGTTTTCAAATGATAAAACATTAAGCTCTGGAACTTCTATCATTTTTTATTAAAGAATTTATTGACACTGATTTTTACATCACATTTCAAATCACATGTTTAACGAACAAGTGTCCAAGAAAGGAATTTCTCTATATAATCACTGGCACTTAGTTTTTAGAACATAATCAAAATTAGGCTAAGGGTTTGTATGTCATAGGTACATATTAATTTATGAAAAATTATTATGTCTATAGAGTCATAGGTTTTTATGTCTATGTAGTTGTGTTTATATTTCCAATACCATGGCCATAGCATTGGGTATGCAAATATTAAGTCCTCACTCTTGTAATCTTTGGCTCTAAAAGCCACATATTAAGGATACCATGTGCCTTTTGTTCCTTCGCTCTTGACTTGTCTCACTCAACATGATTCTCTCTCGATTCATCCACTTCCCTGCGAATGTCATTATTTTATCTTATCTGTTGACTATGTAGAATTCCATTGTAGATATATACCACATTTTCTGTATCCGTTCATCTATCCTGGGGCATCTGGATTGTTTCCATCACCTGGCAATTGTGAATAGTGCAGACATGAACATAGCTGAGCAGGTGTCCTTATAATATTTTGGGTCAGGATGTTCAGGATAGATGCCCAAAAGTGGTATGGTGGGATCGTAGGGAAGGTCTGTTTTCAGTTCTTTAAGAAAATTCCACACTGCTTTCCAGAGTGCCTGAACTAGTTTACATTCCCACCAGCAGGGTACCTGTGTTCAAGACCCAGGACCGGCAAAAAAAAATAGTAGAAATATATTGCCAAATGAATATTTGGTATAATCTGATGTTCCACTATCTCATGTTTTAATCATATTCACAATAATTATTGGTTGACTGCATTGTTCAGAATTAGTCTTACTCCACTCTGGTCAGATAGAATTCATGGGATTATATCAGTCTTCTTGTATCTACTTAAATTTTCTGTATGGAGTGTGTTCCAGGTTCTGCTGAGAAAAATGTAAAAAGTTTTGCCTTCTGGTGGAAGCCTCTATGTATATCTGTTAAGCCCAGTTGGGGGTATGTTGTCATTTAAGTCGGTGGTGTCTTTGCTTAACTTTTGTTGAGTTGGCCTGTCGTTTGTTGAGAGTGGTGTATTGGGGTCTCCCTCTATGATTGCGTTTGAGTCTATCTTGTTCTGTAATTCCAAGAGAGTTTGTTTTCTGAATTTGTGTGCTCCCATGTTGGGCAAATAAATGTTTATAATTGCAATATCGTGGGTCTGGATTGTACCCTTTACTAATATGTAGTGGCCGTTTATATCTTTATGTTTTGATTTTACTGAGAAGCTAATTTTGTCAGAGGTTAAGATTGCTACTCCTGCTTTTTTGCATGGTGCATTGAAGTAGAAAATTCATTTCCATCCTTTCCCTTGGAATTTGTTTCTGTCTTTTGCAGTGAGGTGAGTATCTTGGAGACAACATATACATGGATGATGTTTCTTAATCCAGTCTGCTGCTCTGTGTCTTTTGATTGTATTGTTCAGCCCGTTTACATTTAGGGAAATTATGGAGAAGTGGTCAGTGTCCATTATCATTATTTATTTTTACTTCTAAGTTTCTTTCTCTTTTTTCTCCTTTTGTGTTTAGTGAATTTTAGATATTTGCTTCTTTATGGGGGTTTTTGATGTTCAACAATTTTTTGTTCTCGATTTATTAATATTTTCTGTAATGAAGGTTTAGTGTGCACCTATTCATATAGCTTCTCTTTGGAGTGGAATATTTTTGTTTCTCCCTCAAATGTAAATGCTAGTTTTGCTGGATAAATCAGTCTGGGTTGGCAGTTGTTGGTCTTCAGGACATGAATGATGTTTTTCCAAGCTTTTCTTGCCTTTAGGGTTTGCGTGAAAGGTCTGCTGTAATTCTGTGGTTTTTTTCCCATTGTAGTATAGCTCTTTCTTTGTTTCTGCAGAATTTAAGATCAATTCCTTGCCTCTTTGGAGTCCTGAAACATTCAATAATGTAAGTATTTTCCCTGTGGAAGTTGGGGAAGTTCTCTGCCATGATTTTGGTGAATAGGGGTTGCATTCCTTTGTCCTGGACTTGGCCCCCTCATCAATCCCTATTATACGAAGATTAGATTTCTTGGCTGCATCTTCCAGGTCATGAAGTTCTCTCTGATGGATTCTGACTGATCTTTCAAGGCTCATGATTCTCTGATCCAGCTCTTGTGTTTTATCTTCCGTTCCTGATGTCCTGTTCTCCATCTCAGTCAATCTGCTGCTTAATGCCTCCATTTTTGCTTGAATTGTGGACACTGAGCTGATCATGTCTGCCGAGAGGGTATTAAACTTTTCTTCCACTTCTCTTTTGAATTTGAAGAGCTCCTTGGCAATTTCCTGCTTTTATTTTTGGAATGCTGCCTTAATTTAATTAGTCATATCCAAAATCATCTCCTTGAATAGAGTCATATTTAGTGTCTCTTCAGGTGTCATTTTTTAGTATGGTGACATCTCTCTCATCCTTTCACTCTTGTTTCCTTTTGGGATTTGTGTGGGACTTTGATTATTTATATGTGTCTTAACTTGACTTTGCACTTTCTCAGGCCTCGAGAACTGTTGTTGTAGGTTTGCCTTGTGGTCAGTAGGTGGCGGTCTTTACTTGGCTTGGGACTGGTGGTTCTGAGAATCTGTGTATACCTGTGGTTCTCAGCCAAATTGGTTCTGCTGCTGACTAGGTCAGAGTCTGTGACTCTGTGGGGGGACCCCGTGGTTCTATCTTGCTGGAGACTCCCAGCAGGAGTGCGCCCGGCTCAGAGTTCAGGTTTGGGTGAGACAAAGGCTGGCTCCCAGACTCCTGCACACCCCACTTGCTGTTGGAAGGCAGGGTGTCAGCACCCCACAGTCTCCAGTTTCAGAGGCCTGGCAGAGGAGGCTGTTGGGCAGGTGGGAGCAGGGACACCTCTACCCCCTTTGGTGGGGTGCTGGGTCTTAGCGCCCACCCGCCTGTCAGTCTCCAATCAATGGCCTGGAGGAGGGGGCTGTTGGAGGAAGGAACAGGATTCTGAACTCCTGGCCTCCCCCCCCGCCCCTCCCCCGTGCTTGCCAGTCTTTCTTGGACAGGGTGGAGTGGTCTGGGTTAAGTTATGTAGCCCGCCACCAACTCTGCTTTCCTGATGGGTTGGGGGGAACCCGTTGGACTACTTACTGCTCAGTGTTAGCTGCGTTTGCTCTGCGCTATTGGAGGGTCATTCACTCCTCTCTGGTCTCTACTGCTGCCTGTGCTGTCCACGCCTGTGTGCTGGTTTCTGCATCTGGGTTCTGCTGCTTGCTGGCCTAGCTGGAGTTCCAGGCTTCCTGGCCCAGCTCCCTCTGCTGCAACTTTCATGGCTTAGAGACCGCAGGGAGGGGTGGGGGAGGGTTCCTCACGTTTCGGTTTCTTTTCCAGTTTGAGTATTTCTCCATTGTTTCTTGAATTTGTTGTTGTGAATTTCTTAAGTTAGTTGGCTCGTGGGATTCCCTGATTCTCTCTTTTGATGAGAGAGAGCTAGGCTGGGTACCTATTGTCTGGGCGCCATCTTCTGAGTCCTCCTACATCTTTCTTTAAATGTTTTGATTCTTCCCTTTTTTTTCTTTTCCTGCATTCTTTTTGTCACTGTGGTTGTTCCTAGAAACATAGTGACAGCACTGGATACAGACTGGATACAAATGATATTTATATTGATACAGTCACCTGCTTTTAATCTGTTGGTTCTTAACTCACAATAGTGTGAGATCTCCCCCCCTTTTTTCTTTTACTTTTTTTGGTGTTGTGTTTTCTTTATTTTTACTTTAAAAAACTTTTGTCACTGAACTCTCCTATATATACCTTCCTCTTTTCTCTATTTATTCTTATCACTCTTATTTTCGTAAGTTTTATTTTATTTTTTCTAAACTTTGTACTCAACTATTTTACCTTTCTATCACCTTAGGTCAGTTCTCCCTATGCTGTCCATTTTCTTCATTACACTCCTACATTACTCTTTTCTTACCTCCCCTCTTGTCTGTCATACTATTTTTCTATCTCTGATCCTCTGTTCATTCTTCAACTCTTATAATGCATGAATCTACATTTGATGGTTGTTGAGCAATACTGTATATCTAGGAGTTCAATTATGCTCTAACTCCAGAGGGACTTAAATACAATAGTGATTGGATTGAGGGGATTATTGTTTTGGTCATAAGACAGTGATTTGTAAGTGCACAAAAAGAGGGAGTGATAATATCTATCTAAAATTGTGAACATCTATTGTCTAGCCAGTTAAAGAGGGCTAAGTTGGTTATATCTTAAAAATTGTAATCTTGTTTAGTTTTAGTCATGGTCTCATTTTCAAATGGGCAGAAAAAGAAACTCAAGAAAACTATCAAATCAAGGAATAGCATCTCCCACCAAATATAAATAGGAAATAGAAGAGTCAATGGCAAAACTAGAAGAGAGTCCTCTAAGTGCTATACAAATGCAATTGATAAGCATAATTAATGGAAAGAATGCAGGAGGAAGCCATACCTAAATGAGATGAAACCATAAACAAGGAGATATGTGAACAAGAGGAAGCCATAAAGGAGGCCATAATAAAGGTTTTTTTCAAAGAAAAATGGACGAGTTCATAGAATCCACAATTAAAAAGCAGATCAAACGCCAACAAATGTCCAGTGAGAATAAAGCTGCTGAGCTAACCACTCAAATGGAAATCAAGGAGTTAAAGAAATCCATATGTGATCTAAAACAAGAGATGCAAGGCATCAAAAATGAGCAATTAGAAGACAGGGAGATGAAGAAAGAGGTTAATGGAATTGCAAATGTACTTGAGGAAATCATATCAGAGAACTTCCCAAATATCCAGAAGGATAGATCTATCAAGATTCAAAAAGCGTTTACACCCCCAAACAGATCTGACCAGAAAAGGACATCCCACAGCCACATTATAGTACTTACGGGATCAACAGAGACCAAGGAAAGGATTCTTAAAGCAGCTAGGAATAAGAGGACAATCACCTACAAAGGAAAACCATTCAGAATAACCACAGATATCTCAGCAGAGACCATGCAAGCAAGAAGAGCTTTGAATGGTGTATGCCAGGCCCTAAAGACAAAAAAAACACCATTCAAGAATACTACCGAGCTCAGCTCTCATTCATAGGTGAGGGAACAATAAAACTTTCCACAGCAAAGGAAAGTTGAAACAGTATGTATCCACAGAGCCAGCATTACAGGAATATCTCAAAGATGTTCTATACACTGACAATCAACAATAACATGTTGTTAACATGTTATTAACAGAAAAGTGGCACCTAAAAAGCATACCAGCTAGTGGCGGGGAGTTTGGCCTAGTGGTAGAGTGCTTGCCTAGCATGGATGAAGATCTGGCTTCGATTCCTCGACGGGTACCCCATACATAGACAAAGGCTGGAAATGGTGCTTTGGCTCAAGTAGTAGAGCTCTAGCCTTGAGAAAGTCCAAGGACAGCGCTCGAGCCCTGAGCTAAATCCCAGGAATGGCAAAAAAGAAAACAAAACCAAACAAAAAACATAGCAGCTAATAACAGGAAGAATTGACAAGGCACAGGCCTTGAGTAAGGTAACTGAGATGGTAAGCACTGAAACTTAAGTAAGGCTTGATACTCATTCCAACAACAACTGGTGATAAACTTCCCCACTTCCTGTGGGGGCAATCAGAGAGACAGATTCAGAAGTTTTTCTACTACTCCCAAGTCACTTGGGAAAAGTTCTACTGTAGAAGAGTTCTTCTGTAATATCTGATTTAGTTTGGGGTTTCTGTCTCTCAAATAGAGCCTACTAGCATTTTCAGAGTTGACCTGATGCAGCTAGCCTCGTTGAAACTGTTTGTTCTGCATGTGCCTAGGGATAGAAACTCCTGTGTTATTTTCTGTGTTTTTCCTTTCCATTTTAGATCAGATTCCACCTGATTAGCTATTTGGGGAGAAATAGTAAGAACCACAATGGCAACAGAAGCAGTATCAGCTTGGTCCACTGCAGAAACCATGATGGCAATTCAAGTTCCAATAGAACACAGGGCCTGTAGGAGATAAAACAGGCCAGAATTAGGTGAGACCTTCCCAAATCCTTGTCAAGTAGAGTGTCAGCCACAGTGTTGATCAATGTTTCAACACAAAATATGGCACAGGCATATATAAACTGTGAAGGTGGGATATGAGGGGGCAGAACATGATTACTTTGGCAAAGTGAAACTCAAAATGCCTTTTGCTTGTGTAGGGTTAATGAATGTATTCACAAGGAAGATGTAAGGGTGAGGAATACAAACTACAAAATGATCAGTCACAACATATTCCAGATTTTGCACTCTTGGTATCATGCCATGAAAGACAATTCTTGAGACTGCAGTTGTAGTCCCCGCATTTTCCTTCAAAATGGCCATAGGGATCATCTGAGTAGATACGGGGAAAAACAACTACCCAAATCCAGCATCCATTAATATGAAAAGCTCTGCAGAAGCTAGGAATAGGAGGAACACAACACTTACGAAGTCTGTATGTGATAGACCAACAGCCAACACCTTATGGAATGTTGAAATAGTAAAACCATTTCCACTAAATCAGAAACAAAACAAGGTTGTCTACTCCTTCCACATTTCTTCAGTAGAATTCTGCATTTCCTAGGAGGAGTCATACATACATCAATCAATAAATACATGAGAGTCATAAAAGGAAAAGAGGAAATCATCATAGTCCTATTTGCAGATGACAGGATCTCAGTATCTAAGGGAACCAAAAGAATCCATGTCCAAGGCCCTACAGCTGATTCATAACTTTAGCAATGTAGCAGGATAGAGAATTTACCCACCACAAACTCAGTAGACTTTCTGTGTACCAAGAACGTACAAGCAGAGAGGGAAATTAGGAAAACAATTTGACTTAGAGTAGCTATCTAAAGAAATAGATATACAAAACATGCTATCTAGTAATAAACCTATGGAAGCAAAAAAATATTTTATAACAAAAACTGTGAAAATTGGATAACAGGAACAAAGAGAGCAGCACTAAGTGGAAAGAGAAATAGAATTAATACTCTGGAAAGGAACATAAATGATCTACAATTTTAAACATTCAAAAGGATCTGCAAATATAATGCAATCCGCATGTAAATACCAATGAAGCACTTTTCCCAGAGAGAGAAAACAAACTGAAAATTCTGATGCAACAGAAAAACACCATGAGTAGCTAAAGCAATTGTGGGCAAAATGGCAATGCTGGTGGTCTCACATCCCAGACCTGAAACTGTAGTACAGATCTATAGTGTTGGTTCAAACAAAGACCCAAAGATCAAGGGAGCAGACAAATGACACATGTACTTACTACTTTATTTGATAGTTGATTAGGGAGCCAAAGGTAGACAGTGGAAAAGGGGCAGCTTGTTCAATACTTGCTATTGGGAAAACAAGGCTTCCATATGCAGAAAATTATCAGTGGATCCTTGTTTATCACCATGCACTACAATCAACTCAAAGTGGATCACAGACGTCATCATCAGAACTGAATCCTGAAATTACTACAAGGTGGAGTAGGAGGAACACAAGAACTCAGAGGCATGGACAGAAACTTTTTTGATAAGATGTTTATGGGCACAGCAGATAGGAAGAGACAAACACGTGGGATATCAACAAAATGGAAAATTTCTGCATAGGAAAGGACACAGATACTAAAGCAGAAAGACGGTCACCAGACAGGGAGAAGATCTTCATCAACAATACATCTGACAAAGGTCTCCTGTCTAAAATATACAAGGAACTCAGGAAAGCAGCTCCTTTCTAAGCTAATGAGCCAGCCACTAGATGGGCAAAGGAGCTAAGGAGAGACTTCTCAGAAGAAGAGGCAAGAAAGAAAAAGAAAACCCTGAGGAAAAGCTCTTCATTCCTGGCCATAAAGGAAATGCAAATCAAAACTACTCTGAGATTAGATCTCACCCCAGTTTGATTGGCCATCATTTTGAATTCAAACAACAACAACAGGTATGTGGTGAAAAGGAACACTGTTGAAAGGTTGGTGGGTATGTAACTAGTACAAGCTCCATGGAGAGCTCTCTGGAGGTTTCTGAAGAAACTAAGCACAGACCTTTCATACAACTCCTGGCATCTAACCTGAACACCGTTGACCATAGAGACACCTGCACATCCATGTCCACTGCTCACTAATCACAATAGCCAAGTTATGGAAACAGCCCAGGAGTCCAACAGTACATCAGTGGATACAAAGAAATGCACCAAGAAATTACACCACCATTAGAAAGAAAAAATAGTTACTTGCAGGGGAGAAAAATGGATGGTCCTAGGAAAATCACTGTATGTGACAAGAGCCAACTTGAGAGAGACAACATTTTTGCCCACATGTAGGAGCTAGTACTAAAACACCCTGGGACATGAAAAATGATACAGAAGTCCGGGCCTTTCCACAGAGAGTAGCAAAGGAGGATACTCCTAGGACAGGAACACAATGGCGCAATGCCTACCTGCACCTGACCATATGAAAACTAGTCATCAGAATTAACTATGGGAGATGGAAACAAGAGGCTCTTTCCTTTGTCCCTGTTTCCTTCTTTTTGACTTGTGTGTTAAATTATGTGGTTTGGGGAGGACTCAAGCAGAGGCACAGAGATAGAGGGGGAAATGCTGGGCAAAAGTAGCAGTCATTTTCAGGATACAGAAATTTGAAAGTGAACTACACAACTTGTGGGTGCAGATGGAAGGGAAAAACTAGAAGAGAGGAAAAAGGAGACACTGTCTAGAAAGAAATGTACTCCTTTCCTGACTTATATGACTGTAAGTACCCCCTCTTTATCACTCTCATAATAATTAAAATATTTAAAAAATAGGGCCCATGAGCATTTTAGCATCTTTCTTGTGTCAGAATGTGAAGGACATCCATCTGCCCCAGAAATCATTATTAGAGGAGGACTGAAAGATAATGGTTGCCCTCCCATAAAAGATGACTGTGATGTCCTGATTCGAACTGTGAGAACATTCTATTCTCTGTCTTTTGTTTTGTCCAAGAAAAAGAGCACCAAGCAACAAGACCATATGTGGGCTCCACCTATATGCCCTGTGACCGTGCTCTATTTCTGGTAGTGAGATTGTACTGTCCATACCAAACCAGAGGCATTGTCATGAACATGGTGATAATGTACAACCTCCTGCACCACAATCTGAGTACAACAAAGACTGGCTCACTTGGAGAAACAAGAGGGCAGAGAGGAAGATGTGAAATACTGTGGTTCACAAGTCTGTTCCTTCAAGTAAGGGTCTGTCCAGTCTCCCTACACTGTGGGGTGACATTATTGGAAGTAGAGTACTCCATACGAGTCTAGCAAGTACTCTATATGAGTCTAGAAAGGATATTCTTCCAGTGTCAGAACCTCAGCATAAATATAACCAGCAAGACCACAAGATGTAAATTCCTTTAGTAGACTATGTAGATGTGGTGGTGGGAAGGTGGCTTGGAAACCTGAAAAACTGGTTTTCGGAGGGAACAATCAGGAAAGCAACTCCTTTTGCAATAGCCTCAAACAAAATAAAGCTCCTAGGAATTAACGTAACTAAAAATGTAAGGGACCTTTTTGATGAAAACTTTAAAACCCCGAAAAAGGAAACTGAAGTAGAACTGAGGAAACATGCTCCTGTATTGCAAGAATGAACATCATGAAAATGGCAATCTTGCCAATGGCTCTCAACAAACTGAATGCAATACCCATCAATATCCCAATGTCATTCTTTAAAGAAATAGAAGAGGCAAGGCAAAATTTCATATGGAACAATAAAAGAACCTGTATAGCAAAAACAATTCTTAGCAGAAGGAACAGCGCAGGAGGAATTTCAATACCGAGCTACAGTGAACGAAACAGCTTGGTACTGGCACAAGAACAGGCCTTAGGACCAATGAAATAGAACTGAGGACTCAGATATTAACCCCTAGACCTATGGCCATAGATCTAATCTTTGATAAGGCAGTCAAACAAATAGATGGAAGAAAGATAGCCTCTTCAACAACTGCTGCTGGCAGAACTGGTTAAGCCCTGCAGAAATCTAAAGTCTTTGTCACCTTACACCGAGATTAACCTCAAATGGATCATAGACTTCAGGGTAAAAGCAGATACCCTGAAAACTTTACAAGAAGGAATAGGACAAGTCAAAACTGTCTTAATAAGGATCCAGAAACACAACAACTCAGAGAAAGTCTGGATAATGGGACTGCATTACACTGCAGAGCTTCTGTATGATAAAGGACACAGCTGGCAAACTAACTAGAGACCCTACAGAGTGGCATAAGATCTTCACTAACCATACAATGGACAAAAGCCTCATATCAAAAATATAGCAACAACTTAAAAAATTGAATCACTCCAAAACTAATCTCCAAAGAAACAACCATCCCATTAAAAGATGGGCCAAAGAGCTTCGCTGAATGATCTATAGACACATGCAGAAATGCTCAACAACTCTGGCCATAAAAGAAATGCAAATCAAAACAACTCTAAGACTGACTGCACCTCTCCCCAGTTAGAATGGCCAGGATCAACAAATCTAATAACAACAATTGCTGGAAGTGATGTGTCCAGCCGGGATCACTACTACACTTTTGGTGGGAGTGCAATTCCGTGCAACCTCTGTGGAAAGCGGGATGGTGGTTCCTCAAAAGACTAAACATAGAGCCCCGCTATGACCCATCAATTCCGTTACTTGGCATTTACCCAATCGTCCAGAAACAAGGACATACTAAATCCACTAGCAGAGTGCTGTTCATTGCAGCCCTATTTTCCATAGCAAAGATCTAGAACCAACTCCGAGGTCCTTCAGTTGATGAGTGGATCCACACGATGTGGTATTTATACACAATGGAATTCTATGCTGCTGTCTGAAAGAATGACATCGCCCCATTTGTAAGGAAATGGTCTAAGGATTAGAAAAAAAAATCATATTAAGTGAAGTAAGCCAGAATCAGAGGAATATAGGCTTAGTGGTTTCCCTCATTTTTCAGTAGAAACCGTGGGCTCTCCTCGCAAAGATTTACAATAGAGCAAAACCTACATACATAAGTCCATATAGGATGACAATAAATGAAAGACCTCCAGGATTTAGAAAAAAAAAAGTCATGTAGTGAGTGATTGGTGTCCTTAATGTACTATGTTATCTCTCATCTCTTTTGCTGCCAATTGGTTATCTCAAATTTTTACGGTAAAATGGGGGCGGGGCTAGGGGGAGGGAAATGGGACCAAGATATTGGAAAAAGGTATCAGTGTTAAAACAACAACAACAAAAGGGGCCGAGAGTTTGTCCTAGTGGTAGAGTGCTTGCCTAGTATGCACGAAGACCCAGGTTCGATTGGTCATTTAAAATATGATGTAAACATAAGCCATATAATTAATCATTGTTGTTCTGAAGGTACTATGTTATCTCTCATCAGGTCCACTGTCCCTTGGTTATCTCATATTGTTACACTATCTCACTTTGTTATCTGTTATATCGGATATAATTGTATTTGGTTATCTCAAACTGGATAGGGAATGGGGGAAAACAAGATGAGGGGTGGGGGAGGGGGAAGGGAAATGGGGACCACGACATGTGAAAGGGTATCAATGTGTTGGAATTAAGGCATCATTTATCTGGCAAATATCATGTAACTCTTCTCTTAATTACAATAAAAAATATATTTAAAAAATACATAGGAAGATAAATGCTCTCAGGATCATAGTCTAAAAGAAAGAACCTGAGTGGGAATTCTTCCCTGATGGGAAGTTATCCTTTTAAGTTATGGGCCTCTCAATGCTTTTTACTGTCACATGGCACAGCCACTCTAGCTAGGAAATATAACTGAAGGACTACAACGTAGAACAACTTGACCAAGTAGGTGGTGGGACTCTGTGGAATACAGCAAATGAACTAACGAATCTGGGATCTTCCTGTCTGCTCCTTAACTGGGTAGGATGACGAATTTTCAGAAGCTTTTGTCTTGCTTCAGATCCAAGTGTGTGGGGAGTTTAAGTTAGGATTGCCTTTTCAGCCTATGGGACTATGGACCTGACTGGCCTGTTGCAATGCCTCATGCAGGACTTTCTCCAATTTGTTATCTATCCTGCAGACATCTCACCTGAGCTGCATCTAGGTGATCGTTTTGGTGAGAAAATGGATCATTTCAAGGCTAAGAATCCAAGGTATTTCCAGGGCTCAGTTGAAGGCACTATTTTTTCCCAGGTACAGAGAATCATATTCCAATCCAGGAGAGATAACAGATAATATAGACATCTTTGGAAAGCACTGACTTGGGGAGGGGAAACTCTTCAGATGTCATCCATATAATTATATAGGAGACTTTGTTTATAACTTGGACCACTCTAAAGCTTGCAATACATTTTACTGACACATGGTGGAGCTACTTGCCATGCCTTGGGTTGGGCAACACCTCGCACTGAAACCTGTCCTCAGGCATCCAGTATTGAATATGGGTGAACTTTCTTTTGCTCAAGGAGCTAAAAAAAACAATGCTTGAGGCTCAGCACTGTGAGATGGCAATTTTCAGGAATCATACAAGTATTCCAACCAGGTTTACCTAATCCTTGTATGATTGGGCCAACAGCGTAATTCTTCCTTTCTTACATCATGTGAAAGTCTCCCTTTCCTTGATTTGGGGGGGAATGACAAAACTTGGTAAAAACTATGGGCTCAAGCAAACTATTGACGACCAAGCAAATGAGCCTGTAACATCTCCTCTTTCCACAACCAACTATTGTCTCCATACAACTGATTAAAGGTAGGGGAGGTATAACAACCATGGCTCCCAGGTGAAAGGGCTAAATTTGAATACACACACCCCATGGGAACCAGTCAATATGCTCCCCACACGTTAAGCATTGTGGTTCAGATACCCGGTTAACAGGGAACCTGTTAATACTTTAATACTCTGTGAATGCATTTCTGTCCTTTCTATTGTAGTCACTGAACCAAGTGCCACCCTTTTTAACCATTCCAATGGCATCTAATGCTCATCAGTAACAGAAACCCCTGGATCATGGAGAATCAAGTAAGGAAAGGTCTGCTCTAGTAGGCAGGAGCTTACTGTGTATAATAGAAGAATGGAAACAAAGGTCTTGCTGCCAAAATCACTTGTTGGATGTACCATATATAATGACCCCCAAACAGAACAGGGTTGCAGCAGCAGTGGGCCTACGTCAAGTTCTTCCTGGGAAAAGTGGAGACTCGCATCATAACTGTCAGTCCTCCCTCATCATCTGAGTCAGTGACTACCAGCATGATTTTACTACTCTTATCTCCCATAGTAGATCTTCTCAAAATCAGTCTCACCAGGCCTTCAGGAACAGGTCCCCCTACTGCTGTGGAAGTGACATAGGTGAAATCTTGTCCCCCTAACACCAGTTGAGGGACCCTGGAGAGTTTCTCCTGCTTGTTGCAGTCCTGCGTTCACTGACCTGTGCTCACCTGGCCCCAGGACCCCTGCTGTTGTCTGAAAGGGTGGTTGTTCTCTTGCTGGCTCCTGCTGCACTGACCAGCATGCAGGAGCTGACACCTTTTAGTCCATATTTCTACAGTGACGGATCCCCATGCTTTTCAAACTGATTGACAGAGGTTTCCCTTCTCACATTTAGGGGGAGTTTCATGAGGGGAAAATTTAGTACCTGACTTTCTTTTCAAAAGTGATCTGTGAGGCACTTAAGACATTTATTACAAGAGGCTATAATCTACAGCCAGTATTTGAGCTTTATGGACCCGAGTCCCTGCATTTTTACATACCTTAGTCAGCCTAACGGCCCAACAAATTCCTGGCTTGCTTATTTAATATAGCATGAACAATTTCACAAGTTAATTGCAATGACACAATATCAGGCACCTCAAGAAATTCAGGGTGGTCATTGAATTACTACATGGAGATGCTCTAGGAACTCTGCAAAACCCTCATTTACCTTGTAACAGACCCATGTAGAACATCTTTTCAGCAGCTAGCAGCAATTCCAGCCCAGGTTTACTTACCTCTCAGTGGAGCACTGCATAAATACGCTTTGATCTTGCCAAGAGTTTGAATTGTGGGTCAGCATAAGCCCAGCACCCTGGTAGTAAAATCAAACCAGTACCTATTCCATTCCTTTGTTTATCTACCCCCATGTCTACACAGTGTTGGTATTCTAAATTCCAAATCCTGTATAGAGTAGGAGTTATATTGTTGTGGTTAGTGCCTTCCTCTACCCAGGGCATAACTACTGGACAAAGCCTACTTTACTCACGTTCCATAAGGAAGTTCTCATGCACATTCTGAGACAATTTTTCATAATTCTATTAAAATTATTAAAAAGAAGCTATTCATGACTGGGTTGTCTGTGTTGCATAAATATTGCAATGGGCTGGAATTCCTGAGTACCCAAGGCTTCTTACAAACCCTTAGCCATCACAAGTTCAAAAGCACTAGCCAGAGGAGTTTCCACTTAGGAAGGGGACATAGGTGACTTCTCCTCCTGTGTGGGCACTGCTGATGGAGACACAGGAGAAAGATGAGAAGCAACCTCCTTTTCAGAGAGTACTTTTGGAATCACACATGGTATGATGTGGGCAAATTGACCAGAAAAACTGTGATGCCCACCAATCATCATGTCATATTGAGGGGAATGGAAGAGGTTCTCCTTGCCTTTCTGTGGTTTAAGGACCAGTTCACTCTTTACAATCTTTCCACATCTAAGGTTCCCCTGTTCACAAACCAAAGACAGTGTCCATAAATGCACTGAAGCAGACCAATGTGTTGCCCTTTCTTAATCAATATATGCTTATAGTGCAACTTATAAAGGTGGCTGCATTAATACACTGTTGGTGATGATGTAAACTTGTTCAACCACTCTGGAAAGCAGTCTGGTGACTCCTCAAAAGTCTAAACACAGACCTCCACCATGACCCAGCAATTCCACTCCTGGGCATTTACAGACATATCCATTACACGAGGGCACATTAAATCTACTAACACAACAATGTGTATTGTAGCATTATTTACAATAGCTAAGATGAGAAACCATCCCAAATTTCCCTATGATGAATAGATCAAGAAGATGTGGTATTTAGAAACAAGGGAATTCCATGCTGCCATCAAAAACAATGAAATCACCCCACTTGTAAGGAAATGGATAGACTTGGGAAAAAAATCTCATGATGTTGAGTAAGCCAGACCAGAAGAAACACAGGCTCCAATGGTTTCCTTTATTTGTAATAAGTAGCACACATCTAGAATTCTCCTAACAGAAGGAACACATTAGCTCTAAAGCCACACACATATGACCATATAAGAGGAAGTCTAAGGGAAATACAACATAGAATCGGGAAAGAAGAGTAATTGTTGTTCTTAGTGTACTATGTGAAGGAATTTGTTTTCTCTTTTTACCCATTACGGTTAATCTCATGTAGTTACTGTTACCTCATATATTGTATATACCTTTATTTGCTTATTTGAAATAGGGAAGGGGAGGGGGAAAACAAGATGTTTGAGAGAGGACAGTGAGAGAGAGAGAGAAAGAGGGACAAAACATGAGAAGGGGTATCAATGAGAATAATATGTGAGTACCTGACAAATGTAACTATAACCCAAATGTTCATTACCTCCCTAATAAAATAAAATACAATAAAACCAGATTTGCTCTGCTCTCTGCTGTAACTATCTGTTAATTTCAAAAAGGTTTGGTTACACATTCCAAAGGACAGGTAATAATACCAGAAGCAGTAAGCACATACAAGCATACATTCAGTCTTTGACAGGATCACTATGTAATACCAAACAATCCAAGGTAAAGTAAACCCACAAGCCAGCAGTTTTCCTTCTTCAGTAAGGCTTTATCAACACACAGCATATGTTCTTGCTTCCTGATCCCAGTCATTACCTCCCAAGAGCTTCTAGGATCCCCACAGACTTTACCGCCACCTCCAGTGGAGGAGCTCCTAGGTCCTCCAATCCCAGCTACACTTGCATAGTAGCTCTGCTAGCCAAGCACATGTATGCCTGGAGTAAGGGATGGCAGAGTTTGTTAAGGGATTTTCCTACATCACAGAAGGTCCATTCCTGGGTTTTGCTCCAATTCTGTATCCTTTAATGGTGGCTCAGGTGAGAGTAACCAACCATGTATGGTTTCTTGGAAAGAAGAGCTGAAGAGCTTGTTGTGGGTCTGGGATGGCTGGGAAGGTCCTGAAGCTCAAGAAAAGGGAATAAAACCTACCAGAACAAGGTCTGGGTGCTCTGTGTCAAGAGAAGGGCCTTGAGATCATATTTAGGTCAGGTATTTCCTCAGGAGACTAAGTTATCCCGGCCTCTGTTCACTCATAAATGCAATAAATACTGAACTACAGAGAGGCAGGTGCAGTACAATTGAGACTTGGATGACTTGAGGTCATTGTAGAGCTTGGCAGGGGCTGATCAACCCCAGAGACATGATCCACACTAGGGACAATTGCATTGGCATAGACAGTATTGAATACTCCAGAGGAAAAGCAAAGAGACCATACCAGTCACACCATGTGCTTCCAGCATGGGAAAAGACCCTGACTCTATGGCTACAATGCGCTAAGGAGAGACTGAGTCAGAATGCTCATACATCCAGAAGGTCCTGCTGACTGTGTTTCAGGAGCAGTGATACTCTCAAGGAGGAAAGGTTCAGGAAATGGTGCAGTTTTGCAGCACATAAACCCAGAGTCCACACATCATAACTGGATTACTCTCAGGGTTGAGGAAGGATCTCCTGATGGTGCATTCTCTGACCAGTGCTGAATTTCCCAGCCACAAGGCAGTGATTCTGAAGTCCAGAGCAGATACAGGATTTGCTGTGTGCCACATGAACATATCTCTGCTGCCTCACTCCCAAGTGTTTTCACTTCTCATCTATCCCTGGCACCTTAGCACTAGCAGGAGATAAGACCCAGAGGACATTCTGTAAGTTTTTTTCCCCAATCCACTTATCACAAGCGACCCAATGGTGGGAAAACAGTATTTCTGACATATGATAGGTCGCATGCCTCAGTGCCCACACTCCACACACTGAGGTGATGCCTCAGGCAGGAGCATCCCTAACTCTCCCTATCATAGGCAATATGGCTACTATAACAACACAGCTAGAAAGGATTTGTGAGGACCGGAGGAAGTGGCTGAAAAAACTTGGCATGATAATGATGATGATGATGTGTGTGTGTGTGTGTGTGTGTGTGTGTTGTGTGTTATGTGTGTGTGTTATGTGTGTGTTTGTGTGTGCATGTACACAATGTAACTGAGCCCAAAGAGAAGCTGAGTGGAGGTCTCTAGTGAAGGAACTGATGACTGATGGCAGCCAACCCCTTAGTGGGGAAAAACAGGATTCTTCTCTGACAGCTACGGGATCAAGGACTCTTGGCATCTGCCTTTTTGTGGCAGGACCAAGCAACAGTGCAAAAATTCTGAGTCAGACATCTGCAGCAGATTCAAATTGCCCTGTCCAGTCACAGTTCTTTCCACTGTGTCTTTCTAGATGACCGTGTGACTACTCCTACCCTCTTGGAGTTGTTTCACGTGACTTGAAAGCTTCACTTGTTCCCTATGCATTAGCCATCTGTACACTGTGCTGTGCAAGTTCTCTTGATACTTCCCTGGGGAAGACATCCTGATGGGAATTTAGGTGATGGACTCGCACTGGTACTCTGTTTACTTCTTGGAGCCTTCCCTTAATACAAGGTTCTGGAAAGCCATGTGCTCTCTACCAATGGACACAAGACTTTCTCTGATTTATTGTTTTTCTTGGTTCTTGTTAAGAAATTTTCGATCTGTGGCAAGGCCTACCTTCTTGCATGTGCATTTCAGACAGCAGAGAAGAAGGAGAGTGACCAGGGAGGATATGCTTCTAGACTATGCTACCCAGCTCTGAGAGTACCACCCCAGGTTGATGTTAGGGTATGGAAAGGCCTGTCTTCCTCCTAGCATGGAGGTTGGTAGGCTTGATGTACCTCCTACTCATGATCCCCTGGAATAGCTAGCATCCAAAACTGCAGCTGTAGGTGGGGATGGGGTGTGTTGGAGCCCGACACTTTAGTGGAGCTTCTTGGTAGCTGAATCATCACAGGGACGTACATTGTTTGTACAATCATGGGCCACACTGAGGTCTACATGTCACTCAGACAGCCAAACTCTGTAGAGACAGGGCTGGAGCACACAGAGGAAGGGAAAATGCCTCACGTCAGTGCTGCTTAGCTCTTATCATACATCAGTTACACATCAGAAGCAAAGAATTTAAATACACATGTGCATGCATGAAGACCGGGGTTTGATTCCTCAGTACCAAATACATAGAAGAGAAACCCAGAAGTAGTGCTGTGGCTCAAGTGGTAGAGCTCTAGCCTAGAAAAGCCTAAATAGAGGTCTCAAGCCTTGAGTTCAAGCCCCAGGACTGCCAAGGAAAAAAAAAAGTAAGAGAAACACACAATTATGCAATAAAGACTAGAAGTTACTGAGACACCTAAGGAAATTTGAGCACACATTTCATTAAATTATACAGTATACTGCTTTTCTAGCCTTATTCAGGTGAACATTTCTTAATGTTTTAGTAATCAATCACTTTATTTCATTTTACTAGAGTACATTTTGATTTCCAGTTCACCTTTCAGTGTATCCATAAGTAGGGAGGCGACTATCTGGAAGAAGATTATCTCAGAACTAAACAATTACTACAACATAGGTTATCAAGTAGATTAAGCTAAATTACAATCATTGTATGTTAGTTTTAAAAAGTGGTAATATCACGATGTGATGAAACACTTCTTGAAGTATTTAGAACTAAGGAGAATTTAAGATAACTATACACGGTCATGCAGGTAGCTAAAAACAAAAGTGTAAATAGTAAAATATGTAAGATTTTGTTGTACTGAAGGTTCAGTGTTACCTTGAAAAAGCATAAAATATACTCACAATGGTGAATGTGTTTTTCCCGGTTTTAAAACTCCTTTGAAAACAGCATCATGATGTAGCCAAGTCTGGGGTAGAACTTTAAATCTTCCTGCCTTAATCTTCAGAGTGCTAAAATTTCAGACATGCAACACTGTACCTGCAAATTAGGATTATTTCTCCTGAATACGCTGTATGGTTACTGAATATAATAATCCTCAGTGTATGACTCATTACTATAAATTGTTTAATAAGACAATTGGATGCTAAATTTACATCTGTGTCATGTTCACCCATCATTTTCTTACACACAAAGCAAAGAACAAAAATGCCACCAAATCCTCTACCTCATCCTCTAACTCAGCTTGTGTTTTAGAGAAATTAGCCAGACAAGGGTGGTTTATGCCTCTAGTCCTAACACCTCAGGAGGCTGATATCTGCTACCTAGGAGGATGAGATATGAAGATCATAGTTTGAAGCCACATTAGTCAGGCAAATGTCTAAGACTCTTATCTCCAATTAATTACCAAAATGCTACAAGTGGAGCTGTAGTTCAAATGGTATAATGCCAGCCCTGAGGAAAAGTGTACAGGGACAGCACGTAGAACATGACTTCAAGCTCCAGGACTTGGAAAAACATAGCAAGAGGGATAAGGGAAGGGAGAGGAAGAGATAGAGGGAGAGAGAGTGATGCAGAGGATGACAGACACAGAGAGAAACGATCCTTACAGATAGAATATCTGCAGAACTGTAGATGAGGAAAAACTGAGAAATGTGGAGAAAAAAATGGGGCACGGCTCAGCATTAGCAGTAAGATCCATTTCATGCCTGGGTATAGTTGGAATTTGTGCATAAATCAGCTATCCAGTGGCTATCTCCTGTAATCCTGGATACTCAGGAAGCTGAGATCTGAGGATTCCAGTTCACAGCCAGCCCAAGCACTGAAGACCATAAGACCGTTATATACGATGAACTACTAGAAATGGGAAGTGGGGCTGTGGCTCAAGGGGTAGGGTGGTATTCTTGAGCTGAAGAGTTCAAGAACAGTACCCAGGCCCAGAGTTCAAGGCCCATGACCCACTGCCTTCCCCCCCAAAAAAATCATCTACCCAAGAAGTGAAGACAAAAGAATTGCAGCTTTTGAGACAGCATGAAAATAACCTTAGGGAGACTTCTAGCTCAAGAAAAACAGGTCCCTGTTCTTATGGCCCTGTTACATAGGAGGCTTCAAGGATCACTACCAAAAAAAAGCAAAAAGGAAGAAAGAAAAGTAAAAGAAAAAAGAAGACCCTACCTGCCTGAGGAAATGGCTATGGATGTGGTTCAGGTTGTATGGATCAACCACAGATAACCCATTTCAAATCTCACTACTCCAAGTTTGCTATGTTTTAAAGAAGATCCTTTGAGACTAAACATCAACAAAGGTATCATTAATAAGGGAAGCCTAACTCTAAAAGCTTTACTTACCTTGTCCAGCCTCTTTAAAGACCAACTCTCTTTTCTGAGATTCATTCTCATTCTTACCTCTGCGCCTGTTTTTACCTCCTTTACCTGATTAGTAAAAGTAAATGAGAGAATTAACGGTCACACTCTATCTACTTTATAAGCGTCGTTAAAACTACTCCGGATGGCTGTATATACAGAGAGGAAAAGGGAAGGGATTTGGAATGGGTACACAATGGCTACTGTGTAATTTATCCTTTTCTGTGATTCGGAGTTCCAGGAGTTCCTTTTATTGCATGCATGTTTTTAGAGTACCTTAAATCAAAACATAATTTGTGATCTGCCAACTGGTTTGGAAACAGCAGAGTAGCAATGGCATGCCTTTGGGATACTGCACTGAACAAGGACGCATAGGTCTGGAGGCCTTATTTGGAAGTGGTGGAACACCACACGTCTTAACAGGTCTAGGGAGCAATGAAGTGGCATTTCTGCAGCCAGCTGTCAAACACCAAGAGGGTACAGAGCTCTGGGCTCAAGAGCATGAACATGGAAGACTTGTTCCGGGTTGTGAAGTATGGCTCTGTCTGGTGTGGGTCCAGGTGTCTCCTCTACCATGGTTTGGTAGGGTCCCTGCACAAGCAACACTAAACCCTTTATTACAGAAGACAATAGCCAGCATCCACCCCTTCACCTTGAGACAGTCCTTTTCTGGGGCAGCTGATTTTAGACCTGGACAACTGCACACAATCCTTATCTGCCATTTGGACAGTATCTGTAAATCCTAGTCTGCCACAATGAAACTCCTAGTCTTCAGGTCCATCCCAGGTTGCCACCTCTTCTCCTCCCCCTAAACCCCACAGGATATAGAAGTCACTCAGACAATGGCCGGCACTTCTTTCATGTGGCATATGTGAGAAGGGGTCTGCTGGTCCCTTATTCTCCACCCCGCGTAGCCCCACCCCCTAAAACTTCTTCCTTCATTCCCTGTACCTGGATGTCTGCATGATTCCTAGCAAAGTCCTCACATTGTTTAACATTTGGTGCCCAATATGGGCACCAACATGTCCTCTCGGGAATTTGCTCTTCCCTCCGTGGAATCACAGCTGTCCAGGGAACCTAGCTCCCGAACCCTTGGACTTCTTTCTGCCAGCCCAACAACTGCCTGCCGCCAAGCGCTTATCAACATCCACTTCACTGGTCTCCATCATCACTGGGTAAGTGGACTGGGAATCCCCAGGGTGATGTATCCCCATTTGCAGTGCTGTCTTTCCTATTCATGCTCATAGACCTGGTACCAGGCCACTGCTGAGCCTTAAGGCCTCAGACCTAAGAACCAGGTTTGGGGTCTGAGACACAGGGGTCAGCTGATGATCTCACTGCTCTTTCTCACCATTCCTCCCTAAGGCCAAGTATATTCGGTGATAGCCGATCTAGTAGACCTTAGCCTAAAATCCCACCTGATTCACCCCGGGTGCATTGCTGGCATGCTGGTGCATTGGTGGTGCATATGCTCTCTCCACTTAAGGAAGCATGGCCAAGCTATGATCTACAAAAAACCTCTAAATGGCTGAATGACAGCACCTTTGATCCCATAATTCTCTGGTATTTACTTATATGATGAGTGATTGAGATAGTGGGATCAGGTACAGTAGCTTTCTACTCCTACCGGGCCTATCCGGAACTCTTATCTCTCGAAATCTCTCTCTCCAACTGACCAGCAGATCAAGCAACAGCACTCAAAACCTCTGCCTTAAACCTATGATCTCCTCCCCCAGGCCTCAGCCACAGCAGCTGCCTGCAAAGCCTGTTCCTCTCCACTAACCGTTCAGCCCCTCTCCCGACACACTTCTCAGAAGAGGCAGGGTGGTTGCAAACTCTTCCTCCTCCCTTCTCTTCCCCTATTGCTCCAGTCACTCCCAGCTCAGGGATTGCCTCCACCCTCAACCTCACCTGGGCTTCCCAGCCAGGGCCACTACGGTGGCTCTTCCCCCCCACTACAAAGCTCGCCTTGCCTCTCTACAAGTACCCTGCCTTACTCCCCCTCCACTCCCAACATCACCTCCCTCCAGCTCCTCCTGCTCCTCAGGTCACTCCATGTGAAACACTTAAGACAATTCAGGATTCCCGCTCCCACTGTGCCCATATATTTGGGCAAAACACTGCCCCTCTGCCTCACATTCCAGCCAACCTCTCACACTCCCGCTCCCCCACTAAATTCCTTCTTATTGGATAGCTTTGTCCAGCTGTTCAAACATTCACTTTTAGTACCACATCTTCCACTTTCCTAACTCCTTCTCTCCCAGTTCTTTCTACAGGCTTTGGGATTAACACAGAAAAGGAGATAAAGCATACCTGCCAGTGGATTTTCTGCAACCCCAATACTCTTCTACCAGACCTATTTCTCTTTTTACTCCATGCAGTTGTTAGCTTTCTAATAGTGATGGTCTCAGCAGGTGTGCTGCTGGGGGACAGAAAGCCCAACAGGGAAGGTTATGTCCCCCTGTGAATTTCCACGGCCCTGTAACCTTTCTGTCACTCTGACATCCAGCTTGCCGATGCCATCCAAAATCTTTTTGGAGTCACTCAAAATTCCTCCAGAAGCAAGTCCCTGTCTCTCCGTCCTGTTTTATGGTTTCCTAAAAGCTAAAAACACCCTTCTCCAATTAAAAGTAGTTGATATACAAAGATGCCTTGTTAACACCAACAAGCACTGATGTAAAATCCACATGTCACTCTTTATGTCCATCTAACATATACCTGACTTGCCAGCAAAATACCGACCGACCGACTGACCGACCTGCAAAGACCAGTGTACTCAAAATATGCAACCCGGAAAATCCTAGATTTTGTAGAAATTTGCAGGCAACCCAACAAGAAGTCTGGCAATCCATCCCCTGCATACTGGAAGATGCTACTTCAGCCTCACCCAGATCCAGGCCATATCTTCTGCCTGGACCACTGTGACTTCCTCCACTGTGGTAAAAATGAATCCCTGTCTGCCCCCATCACACACAACGAAAGCCTGCTGATAAAAGACACAAATCAACTCAGATCCACTAAGGCCAGGACCTTTACATCATCTGGACACTTACCCTCTTAACCTCTATTCATTTATATTCTCTTTCACCTGTTGATATGTTAATACACACAAGTTAGATCAAGACAGGTATATGAACAGATACACTTTGGTAAATATCAAAGTCTGCCAAATATGCCAAGTAGCAAACCGTGCCAAGTTTGGACTTGTGGCACAGTGCTGGTATTCATAACTCTAGCAGTAAAAACGGTCATTCTAAGTCAAATCTTGTCTAAGAGTTAACTCAAGACTAAAAAACAAAAATCCTAAAACCCTAAATCAGGTGAGCTAGGTGAGCTCTATTCCTACTGAGCTCTATTCCTCCTTGTTGCTCCAGTTCAAAGCCAGCCTGGGCAGAGGAAAATCTGTCCAAACTCCATTTCCCAACTATCCAGCAAAGAGCCAGGGTGGAAGCAGTTCTCAAGATCTCCCACCAGCCAAAGACTGAAAGTGGCACTGTGAGTCAGAGTGGTAGAGTGCTAGCCAGGAGCAGAAGTGCTTGTGAGTACTGCTCAGGCCTTGAGTTCTAACCCCTATAAGTGCCAACTGGGACGAGTTTTCCCAGTAGCCAAGTCCTGAACTCCCCAGACCAGCCCTGGTGATGAGGAACCGTGGAGTAGAGTAAGGAAGTAATGTCACATTCTAAATGGAGTCACTTTACACCTGCCCTCTCAAACTAATCAGAGCTGAGAGACCAGAAATAGTTGCTAACTAATCTCGTCCAGCCCTATCCTCTGACTGGTTGCTCCGAGCCAGGCCACTATAATCCCCCTATCCACCGGGTCTAAAACTCCACTGGGACTGGGTAACATTATGTCCCCTTGCCCTCCTACACCTCCAAGCACTTTCAAAAAAACCTCTCAACTTATCCCCTCACCCCACCTCCCACCTGTCCTCAGCCATCTCCTGGCAGCTCTCTGGGAATATGTGAGTTCTAGAATCCCTTCCCAGAAAAGACTGCCATGGCTCCTTTTGAGACAGGGGACTTAGTATATTTAACCTCAACTCACCCTACCTCCTCCACCTCTTCAGGAGGACTACAGCTTAAGTGAAGAAAACCTCATGAGATCTTTCTAACCACTCCACAGCAGTCAAATTAAAGGATGCAACAGCCTGGTTCACATTATCCAAATTTGGGCCTACAAAGCAGGCAATTCCCACAGGACCTGTCAACAGTTCTCCTGAAAGGGACTGCAGACACATCTCCTCAAGGGGATCATAGCATATCTGCTCTCGCTCCTACCCCAGAGGACAACCATCCACCAACCAATAAACAAAACTCCTCTACACCAATAAACAAAACTGACGGGCGCTTAGCAAATATTACCGAAAAAAACAAGGGAGCACACCCACATAAACAAAATCATAGATGAGAATGAAAATTACCAAGATCCAGAGCACCATAAGGGGATGCTTTCCAAACCTTTATGCCAACAAATTTAGGAATCTAGAAGAGATGGATGAATTTCTAGCCAATATTAACATACTGAAATTGAACCAAGAAGACCTAAACCTACTAAACAGACCTATTTCAAGAATTGAAATAGAAATCATAAGAAGAGACCTCCCGTCCAAGAAAAGCACAGGAGGACTTGATGGACCTGAATTCTCTAAGGCCTTCAAAGCAGAGTTCACACCAAAACTCTTCCAACTCTTCAATGAAATTGAAAGTGAAGGCTCTTTGCCAAACTCATTCTACAAAGCCAGTGTTAGACTCCCACTGCCCAAAACCAGACAGGGACTCATCAAAGAAAGAGAACTGTAGACCCATTTCTTTGACGACATTGATGTAAAACTTTTCAACAAAATACTGGCCAATTGGCTTCAGCAACTCATCAAAAAAATTATACACTATGATCAAACAAGATTGATGACAGCATGCAAAGCTGGTTCAATATATGCAAGTCAATTACTATAATCCATCCCATCAGCAGAAGCAAGGACAAGAATCACATGATTATGTCAATAGATGCAGAAAAAACATTTGACCAGCTCCAACAGAGCTTCAGGCTCTGTAGAAACTAGGGATCCATGGAACATTTCTCAGTATAATAAAGGCTGTGTATGACAAATCCACAGCTAGCCTTATGCTTAATGGCCAAAAGCTAAAGTCATTTCCTATAAATTCAGGAATGTGACAGAAATGCCTACGCTCTCCACTCCTCTTTAATGTAGTGAGTAATAAGGCTAGAAGCAAACATAAAGGGGATCCAAACAGGGAAACTTTCTCTCTTTGCAAATGACATGACTGTATATTTAAAGAACCTTACAGAGCCCCCACTCCCAAGTAGCTTGAGCTGATTCAAAACTTTGGCAAAGTAGCAGGGTAAAAATTTAACCCTCAAAACTCAACTGCTTTCCAGTATGCCAACAATGAGAAGAGTGAGGAGGAAATGAGGAAAGCAACTCCCTTTGCAGTAGCCTCAAAGAAAATAAAATACTTATGAATTAACTAAGGAGTATAAATGACCTTTATGATGAAAACTTTTAAAACCTGAAAAAGGAAGTCAAGGCATATGGAATAATAAAAGAACCTGTATAACAAAAACAATCCTTAGCCGAAAGAACAGTGCTGGAGAAATATCAATACCAAAGTTCAGTCAGAGCTATAGCAACCAAAACAGCTTGGCATGAGAACAGGCCTGAGGAACAATGGAGTAGAACTGAAGACCCAGAAATCCACCCACAGCCCTATGGCCACCTAATCTTTGACAACAGAGCAAAAAGAACAGGATGGAAGAAAGACAGCCACTTCAACAAATGGTGCTGGCAGAATTGGTTACGCACAGGTAGAAAACTAACGTTGGATCCTTCTATGTCAACCAGTACCAGAATTAATTCCAAATGGATCAAAGACTCTTGAAGCAAAAGCAGATACTATAAAAAACAAACAAACAAAAATTCAGGAATCCCGGTTGGCTGTGGGCTGGCCTCGGCAAGTGGTGACGGAACAGAGACCTGAAAACCTGGAATGACGGTAGAGGACACCACTGCAGTGAGGTCTTAAGAGAATGACAGAGCGGGAGAAAGTATAGTCGGGAGTAAAAATAATGGGACTAGATAATATCTGCAGGCTTTATGTGCCGGCCCTTGAGGGACACTCCAATTCTGTGGATTGAGGAAAGGGCAGGGACAGCTTGAAAGCGTCCTACAGTTTACTGAGGAAGTGTGTAAATCGAAATGAGCTGTTTGGTGAGAATATTCATCTGAGTTCTTGTTTTTGTGTTAAGTGTATCTGATTGAGTCCAATTTTCTTGTTATGAGTCAATGTCTGGTTTTGTTTGAGAGCCTTTGTAGGTAGGTTAGGATGGCCTCTGCCTGCCGGCTATCAGGGAATGGAGATCTCCATAGCGGAGGTGCCCCCTGAGTTCAGGGCCCCATGGTTTTTCCATTACTCTGATAGTTTAAGGCCAGGCATGCCACCAGAAGCTTAGCAATTACTTAAAGTCTTTGCTTCTCTGTCTTGTTCTTGTTGCATGTTTTTCCTTGGGTGTCCTTGTGGTGTGTGTTTGTGTGTGTGTGTGTGTGTGTGTGTGTGTGTGTGTGTGTGTGTGTGCTTGTGCGCACATCTTTGTTATCTATTCAAATATATCTGGGAAGTAAAAGTTTTGGTCACACCTGGGGTAGGTATCAAGCCTGGTGTGGCCCCCTCCCACTCCAGTGCAGTTCAGGCGAGCTGAGGTCAGACAAAGCAGCTGCAGGCTTAGTCTAGTTTTCCTTTGCCTAACAACTGCTGAAGTGAGTCTGGAGACAACTGGTGGCAGGACACAGACTTCAGTCTTAGTTCCCCTATGTTTAAGACTCCCACTCAGCTTTCATCTGCAAAAAAAAAGTGTGACATCAGGAACAAGCTCTGGAAAAATAAATTTCAGCTAAGTTGCCTTGTTAGAAAGTTTTGTTTTAAAACTTGGTTGCCACCTGCAAGAGTAACATTGGAAAAAAAACTTCTCTTGACACTAAAATGTATGGCTGATATTAATGTTGTGTGCTTTAAGATCTTTTAGTATGAATGGGTGTGAGTGGGTGTGAGTGAACATGTTAAATTCTCAGTATGCTGTATAAAGTAATGGGTGAATTTATACTTGAAACACAAAGGCAATTGGGTAAATCTAAGTTTAAACTTCAAGAAAAGTATTAGGTTCAAATGTTTCTAATGTCTCAAAGGATTATTGCATTACTTTAAAGAGGAACTGGTTAAGAGTATTTTTCTAAAGATCCTGAAATCTGCATGTTAAAAACCTGGTATTGTAATGCATTGAGCCCTTTACAATGTAAACATTGTATCCTGTTTAGCACAGAGGAGCTAAGTTTGGAATTTGGAATTTATTACCTTGAGTTAAAGTTCGGAGACAAGTGGCAGAAATTTAAATGTGAATTTGGGTATCAATCAATATCAGAAACTTTGCCTGTCTGTCTTTTAAAGTTGTTTAGGTAATCAAATCCAAAAGAAAGGACCTGAAAACTTAGGATAGTCCTGTGAGCCTATCTTGGGGGTTAGAGGTGAAGTGGCAAAAGTGCAGCTCTGGATTCCCCATGGTGGGACAGGTCCTAGGGAGAGTCCATGCATGGTGAAAAAGTAAGCTGGCAGAAAGGCTGTTCATCTATACCTCGTCAGATGGGAACAGTGGTCCATCTTCATCCTGTCTCTTTTTCCTTGCAGACTGACACTGGAAATCTGATGGTAAAATGTGGGTAATGTGATTAGCATTTCTTGAACTGCCCCTTAAAGTATATTAAATTGGGAAAAGGGTTTTAAAAGAAATGTATAAAGATTTATCTTCTCATGATTGGGTTTCATTCTACTTTACAATTAAATGTATTTTAGAAAAAGAAGGAAACGCAAGTCTGGACTTTTGGTGCACTGATGTCTGTAATTCTTGCATTAGGCAAAAACTGTTATTTGAGTTTAAACTGTTATTGGAATTCTAAGCAGTAACTAACCAATACAAATAAATAATAAATAAATAAATAAATAAATATAAAAAATAAAAGAGACAGAAAGAAGGGAAAGTAGGACTACCAAAATGATTGCTCCATTGCTATTTCAGTTTGGTCTTTTAAGTTTATAACAATTTCCAGCAGACCCATGGAGGAGGACAGCAGATCCTGATGGCCCAAGTTCCAAGTAAGATCATGCTTAGAACTATTTCTGTGGTGACCACCTTGTGGCTTTAATTGGAGTAATGTGGCCTTATGAAGGACTCATTGATCTAAAAACTGCAGTTCTGAGTCAGCCTGGACACAGCAAAGTCCCTGTGAAACTGTGGCATCTAATCTAGCAGCAGAGTGCGAGTGAGGCAGAGTTGCATTGGAGCTTATAGTGGCAGAGTGCTAGCCTTGACCTGGAGAGCTGAAGGACAGCACCCAGGCCCTGAGTTCAAGTCCAGCAACCAACGAAGTGAAAGCCTATTCCTGTGTAACACATTCCTGGGAAAAAAGCAATGAAGCATCCACATGCAGAAAGCCTCTGCTTGGATGGCAGAGATGGTGTCAGATCCTGGAGCCAGTTGTGCTTCGCCACTTAAAATTACTCAGAGCTGGGAGGTTTTTTTCCTGCGCCATCAAGCAAACTGATCAGAAAAACTGCAGAGCCAAATTGAAAGAGAAAAAGATGTTTTGAAGGGTTTGGATCCCGAATTTAGTGGAGACACAAGTTTCCTTATCCTTCCCCAACCTCCCCGAAAAAAAACCTGAAGAATACCATTTTTTTTCTTTTTTTCTTTTTTTTTCATTTTCTACCCTTTTTCATTTGTATTTTATGTTTTTTTTAATGTTATGATTGTTTTCTTCCCCCTCCCCCTTTCCTTCTGTCATTGTGATCGTTCCTAGAAACATGGTGACAGCACTGGGTACAGACTGAATACAAAGGCATTTATATTGATAGTCACCTCCTTTTTAATCTGTTGGTTCCCAACCTTAGTATTTCTTGTCTAAGAACTCACAATTGTGTTGGATCTCCCCCCACCATTTTTCTTGTTTTTCTTTTTCTTTTTTTATTTTTACTCTTGAAAATTTTTATGATTGAATTCTCCTATATATACCTTCCTCTTTCCTCTATATATCCTCCTTATAACTTTTCTTATTTTCAGGTTTTATCTTATTTTTTCTAAATTTTGCACTCAACTATTTTACCTTTCCCCCTAAATCTTGTCTAGTATTAATCTTCCTCCCATTTTCAAATGGGCAGAACAAGAAACTCAAGAAAAATGGCAAACCAAAGAATAGCATCTCCCACCCAATATAAACAGGCAATGGCAAAACTAGAGGAGAGTCCTGTAAATGCTATACAAATGCAATTGATAAACATGATTAATGAAAAGTGTGAAAACATACAGAAAGAGATACAGAAGGAAGCCATACTTAAACAAGATGAAACCATAAACAAGGTGATATGTGAATGAGAGGAAGCCATAAAGAGGCCATAATGAAGGATTTACAAAGAAAAATGGATGAATTCATAGAACCCACAAACAGAAAGGTGACCAAACTCCAACAAATATCCAAAGAGAACAAAGCTGCTGAGCTAACCACTCAAATGGAAATCAAGGAGTTAAAGAAGTCCGTACATGATCGAAAACAAGAAGTCCGTACATGATCGAAAACAGCATATTGTTCCATCACCGATGGGTCACTGAAGAAATCAGAACAGAAATTCAACAATTTATATTCAACAGTCATACAATAGAACAAAACCTAGATACTTCAGGCCATATAGAATGACACTAAATGAAAGGACCTCTAGAATATAGAAAGAAAACCCATATAATGCGTGATTGTTGTTTTTAATGTATATGTTATTTCTCATCTCTTTTGCTCTCTTGCTTATTTCATATTGTTACAATATTTCACCTTATTATCTGATATATTTTATGTGCTTAATTGGTTATTTGAAATAAGAGAGGGGAGCGAGGAAATCAAGATGAGTGGGGGGAGGGAGGAGGGAAATGGGGACCATAACATGAGAGAGGGTATTAATATTTGTGAAGTAATGTGTCTTCTATCTGGTTAATATAATGTAACCATTCTATTAATTACAATTCAATTATATGATGCCGGGGCCAACCGGCAGCAAACCAGGGTTCGCAGATTGGGGTTCCTGAAATAGGGGACAAGGACTAGGAAGAAAAAGAAGAGAGACAGACACACCGGGTCCGGGATGTCCGCAGTCCAGGCAAAGACTGCCTAGACTGCCGCGTTTATTTTCCCCTCCCCCTTCTTCCCTCCTCCTCTCCCAGGGAACCTCCAGGTGTTACATTCATATGGTAATTCTCAGGTCATTTACATAGAATAGGGCCAGAAAGCAATAAGACAATATAGCCATCGTCTGATGCAAGTCAAGGTACAGTTTGATTCCACTCTGGCTCCCAACATGTCCCCCGTTTTTTATTTTAAAAGAAACACAAGTGCAATTTTTACTCTTTTCTATACCCCTAATTTATCCTGTCACATTTTCCAAAAATGACTTTGGTCCCTTGGTCCAACGGGGATTTGATGGGCGGAGATTCAACTTCCGTGACTTCTTCAAGCTGACTCAGGGGCGCCGTCTCCACGCTTGACCAGGGACCTTAAGAAGCCTAGCCTGTTTTATCAAGGGGTTGCAAGGATTAGACACCAGGAACAACAATCTACTCCAAACTAGAAATCATACTTGACATTCAACAACTGCACAAACCATCCTTGGCCACAACAGCACAGCCTACCTAGCACCCATTTGCAAAGGCTTTTTCTTGATTGTCTGGGGAACTAAATTTCTGCAACCTTAACAAATGCTTCAGTTGTCAGATCTAAACAGATTAATAGAGACACAAGCTTCAGATCCACAAACTTTTCCTGAATTTGTGGCTGGTGTCAAAAATAAAAAAATTCGCTCAATTAGGACTTTAAACTACCCACTATCACAGAAGATTGACAAGTTCCTGCCCAGTTATGAAAGGCACGGGCATTAGTAAGGCATGCTTACAAACTATTCTATGACCTCCCGGCTCTGATTAATTTGAATGGCCAAGCACAAGTGACTCTAAGATCTGACACCAACTCTGCCATCCAAGCAGAGGCTTTCCTGTCCCGGTAGTGTCTCTCCACACAGGGATAAACATCCCATTGGCATTTCACTTTGTTGGTTGCTGGATTTGAACTCAGGGTCTGGGCGCTGTCTCTCAGCTCTCCAGCTCAAGGCTAGCGCCCTGCCACTGTGAGTCCCGAGCTTGGTGCTTGAGTGCTTCCCCCCAGCTTTTCAGCTCAGAGCTAGCACTCTGCCACTTCGAGCTCCAAAGCAACTCTGTCCCAGCATCCTGCTGGCAGATTAGACACCACAGTCTCACAGGGACTTTGCTTTGCCCGGGCAGGCTCAAAACTGTGGCTTTCAGATCAATGAGTCTACAAAAGGCCACTTTACTCCAATTAGAAGCAACAAGGTGGTCAATACAGAAATAGTCTCTAAGCATGATCTTACCTGGAACTTGGTGAGGGCCAAACTTACATCTGAATGAGGATCTGCTGTCCTTCTCCATGGGCCTTCTGGAGATTGCTATAAAGTAACTTACAAGAGTAAGCTGAAATAGCAATTAAGCAATTACTTTGGTAGTCCTAATTTTCCTTTTTTCTCTTTCTTTAAACATTTAAGACAATTTCACTTTCAAATATTGTTTAGAAACCCATTTCCAATGTTCTTAAAACTTTTGCTGATACTGGCTTAAACAATCAACACCTTAGCCTTTATTTGCAATTGAAAAACCTTTAAGGGCACAAAGAACTCCTTCTGCCTTCAGGCCCCCTAGGGCTCAAGTCACTCCTCTTGCCTTTTAGAAAAGGGCTTTTTTTTTTTTTTTTTGCAGTTTAGATTACTGTCTTAAACTCCAACAACAATTTAAACTCAAATAACAGTTTTTCCCTAATGCAAGAACTATAGACATCAGTGCACCAAAAGTCTAGGTCTGGACTTAGTTTCCTCTCTTTTTTTTTTTTTTTTTTAAATACACCCAATAGCATGGAGATAAACCTTTAAACATTCCTTTAAAATACTAATCACATTATCCACATTTTACCATCAGATTTGCAAGAAAAGACAGACAGGCAAAATTTCTGACGTTAATGAACAATTTCACATTTAAATCTCTAATACATGTTTCCAAACTTTAACTTAAAGTAGTAAATCCCAAATTCCCTAACATCTCTGTGCTAAACAGGATACGATGTTTACAATGTAAACAGTTGTATGCCTTGCAATAAAATGCAGATTTCAGGATCTAGAAAAATATTTACCAGTTTTTCTTTAAGACAATGCAATAATCCTTTGAGACATAGGAAACATTCAAACCTACTAATTTTCTTGAAGTTTAGACTTAGATTTACCCAATTGCTTTTGTGTTTCAAATGAGCTCAACCATTGTTTTATACAGCATGCTGACAATTTAACCTTGAACATGTTCACTCACACCCATTCGTACACACATTCATACTCAAAGATCTTAAAGCGCGCAAAATTAATATCGGCCGTTCATTTTCCGGAAATTTTAGTACCATGAGGGTTTTTTTGTTGTTGTTGTTTTTTGTTGTTTTTGTTGTTGTTGTTTTTGCAAAGCTTATTCTTGGAGGTGACAACCAGGTTTTTTGTTGTTGTTGTTGTTTTTGTTTTTAAACAAAGCTTTCTAACAAGGCAACTTAGCTGAAATTTATTCTTCCAGAGTTTGTTTCTGATATCAGACATATTACTTTTTGCAGATGAAAGTTGGGTGGGAGTCTTAAACCTAGGAGAACTAAGACAAGTCTGTGTCCTGTCACCAAGTGTCTCTAGACTGTCACTTCAGCAGGTTGTAGGAAAAAGGAAACTGAACGAAGCCTGCAGCTGCTTTGTCTGGCCTCTGCTCACCTCAGCTGCAGCGGATTGGGAGGGGCCATACCAGGCCCAGAAATGTTCAAATAAATAACAAGGATGTGTGCTTGAGTACGCACAGAAAAACCATAAGGATCCATACTTAGAAATGGTACCAATTTTAAAGACAAAACTGGACAAGGAAAAATATGTAACACGAACAAGACAAACGGAGACTTTTAAATAATCAGACATTGACATATAACAAGAAAATTGGACTCAATCAGATACACTTAACACAAAAAACATGAGCTCAAATGAATGTTTTCACCAAACAGTTATTTTTAGATTTAGACATGTCTTGCTGGTGGGACTCTCAGGTATGCCTTGTTATTGACAAGAAACTCAGAAGGGGAGGGGGGGTCAAGGCGTCCCTTGACCACCCAGGCCTCTGTTTTAGGCCCACAGTGCACCTTTTCAAACAAACAAACAAAAATAAAATAAAATAAAATAAAATAAAACGCTGACATACAAGGGGGTCGGCCGACTTCTACTTACCTCTGGAGGCCTTTGCTTTTCACCTGGGCATCTTTTACAAAAAAGGTTATTAAGAAGAGGGCTGGTAAAGACAAAATAATGTCACATATTAAATTGTGTAGAGTCAATAAATATGTTAAAAGGTCCCTACATAATAGTAAAAGGAGGAGAAACACAGCTCATATGAATGTGTGGAACAAGTGGATCAGTAGCAGTCCCGATTGACATGCACAAATAACTCAGGTCTTTCCCACGTCGCAGGATGCACCACTGGAGGGTTGGGGGTGTAGGCCCAGTGAGTCACTGCTTGGATGGCCACTGTCACTCTCCACGATCCAAACGCAGCGTTCAGGCAGCCAGCGGGCGTCATTTTCTCCTTGTGAAAAAACACATACATGCCCTCGACCCCAGGTTAGAACAGGATCGGGCCCATGCCAAGCACCAGTTAGGGGATCCTTCCATTTTACTAAGGCAAAAGGACGCTGCGCTCTTTTTTCCCAGAATCGCTGAGCAGCAGATAAATTATTTGAATCCAAATTCAAAAAATTTAAAACAAATAAAGCATGATTAAGTATATTCACAGGGGTAGCGGGATATGACTCTCCTTTCTGTATTTTAGCAATTTGATGTTTTAATAATCCATTAGCTCTCTCCACGATGCCTTGACCTTGAGGATTGTAAGGAATGCCTGTAATATGAGTGATATTATAGGAATGGCAGAAGGATTGAAATGCTCGGCTTGCATAGCCAGGGCCATTATCTGTTTTTATTTGCAAGGGAATCCCCATCTCAGCAAAGCATCGAATGCAGTGAGAGATACAATGTTTAGTGGCTTCCCCAGCAAGGGGGGTGGCCAAGATAAAATTAGAATAAGTATCTACAGTAACATGAACATATTTTAATCGGCCAAATGATGGAACATGCGTGACATCCATCTGCCAAATGTGATTAGAAAGCAGTCCTCGTGGATTTATGCCTAAATGGGGGGCTGGTGAAAAAGGGACACAGTTGGAGCAAGTCCTAACTATTTGCCGCGCGGCTTCTCTAGATAATTTAAACTGTCGGCGCAAGGCTCGACTGTTTTGATGATGGATGGCATGTGACTGCTTAGCAAGTTCAACCTGAGTTAAGTAAACTCTGGTGGCGGAGTCAGTAACTGCATTGCCCTCACTTAAAGGGCCAGGAAGATTAGTGTGAGCTTGAACAAAGCCAAAAAAACAGGGGTGGTTGCGAGAACAAAGCAAAGTTTGTATTTGGCGAAATTGGGTCTGAATATTGGAGTTAGTAGTTCCAATAAAGGGAACAGTTTCTATGACTTGAAGAGCACGAATTACATATTGACTGTCTGAGTATAAGTTAAAGGGCTCGTCTTGTAACAGGACGAGTGCTTGTAAAACAGCCTCTAATTCCACCTCTTGGGCGGAGGAAAAACCTGTAACCCAAGATTGAGTTTTCCCATTAATGGTCAGAGCAGCCGTTCCATTTGAGGATCCATCTGTAAATACCAAAGCGGCAGAAGATAAAGGCGAGGCCTGTACTATGGAAGGAAATAGAAACGTATGACACGCAGCAAATTGGAGAAGTTTGTTAGACGGGTAGTGATGCAAAATTTTTCCCGTATAATTGGCCCAAGCAATGGCCCAAGAATCGCAATGGGCGAATAGCCAATCTTGTTGTTGTAAATTATATGGGACACAGATAAAATGAGGTTCCTGACCTAAATATTTACGGGAATCCACTCGGCACATGTGTATCAGATTAGCTACCAATTCGTAGTAGGGGGTCAGCACTTTGCCGGGTGTTGATGGTAGATAAAGCCATAAAAGTGGGCCATCCTGCCACAATACAGCAGTTGGGGAGTGAGAAGTAGCTAAAATATAAACTCCCCATGGTTTAGAATAGTCACAATAGGTCACTTGTTGCTGGGAAATTGCCTTTTCTACAATTTGGATGGCCCTCCTGGCGTCAGGATTTAATTCACGCAAGGATGTAGGGTTGGTATCTCCTTTTAAGAGATCAAAAAGGGGTTTTAACTCTCCTGTGGAGAGCTTTAGATAAGGCCGAAGCCAATTTATATCTCCTAAGAATTGCTGAAAATCATGAAGAGTTCTTAAGTGTGAAGTTTTTAATTGTATTTTTTGGCTTTTAAAATAGTGTGGGCCTAATATATGGCCTAGATATGTAAAAGGGGGGTGTTCCTGAACCTTTTCAGCTGCTATTATAAGGCCAAAGAGGCTCAGATCTTGCTTTAGTTGTCCAAAGGCTTGTCGTACGACGATAGGGTCAGAACAAGCCAACAAGATGTCATCCATATAATGAACAATATAAACAGAAGAAAATTTTTCACGAGTGGAAGAAATGGCTCTAGCTACAAAACTTTGACATAAAGTTGGGCTATTTGCCATGCCCTGTGGGAGCACAAGCCAGTGATATCGCTTCATGGGGTCTTTAAAATTAACAGAGGGGACACTGAAGGCAAAGCGCTTACAGTCTTGAGGCACCAGGGGTATAGTATAGAAACAATCCTTCAAATCTATAATAATCTTATAAGTATCCTTTGGGATTGCCATGGGTGAAGGCAAGCCAGGCTGTAGGGCCCCCATCAGTTCCATTGTGGCATTTATTTTTCTCAAATCCTGTAACAGCCTCCATTTACCTGACTTTTTCTTTATAACAAAAATTGGAGAATTCCATGGAGAGTTAGAAGGGGCCACATGCCCCAAGTCCAGCTGTTCCTGTACTAGCTGCTGTACTGCAATGATCTTTTCTAGTGAAAGAGGCCACTGTTCAACCCATACCGGTTGTTCAGAGAGCCAATTTATGGGATCAGCATGAGGGGGAGGGCAAACGACAGCTCCCGTCAAGGGATACCCCAATCCTTGTCTCGTAGGGTGAGACTGGGGTTGGAGTGGCTCTAGCTCCCCCTGTGCTTCTCGGCCTAGCCCCCTAAAGGGGAGGAGGCCTTGATCAAGTAACTGCTTAGTGACCGCAGCACTAGGACTAAACATATACACTCCCATTTTTTCCATGATATCACGACCCCATAAATTAATTGGCAGATGATCCAAGACAAATGGCTGAAAATGACCAGAGTGCCCTTCCTCATCTCTCCAAACAAGGATCGCACTGCTCTGCTGTGGGTCAGTTGCTTGCCCAACCCCCTGTAGGGAAGTCATAGAGGTTGTCAGGGGCCATTGGGCTGGCCAATGTTTTTTAGATATCACAGACACATCTGCTCCAGTGTCTAATATTCCTTTAAAGGGCTTTTCTTGTATAAATATAGTCATCTCAGGCCTCTCTTGTTTTATGCTTTGTACCCAATAGATATCAGAAGATCTAAATCCTCTCTGTCCACATGGGGAATTAGCAGTCTCCCCGGGAGGTAAAGGCACAAGTATTAATTGTGCTAATTTTTGACCGGCTGGGATCGATACCACGTGTTTCAGGGCAGAGGCCATAACTTTGATTTCTCCAGTAAAATCCTGGTCAATTTTGCCAGGTGTAATCTGTATCCCTTTAAGGGCTGAGCTACTTCGCCCTAACAGCAATCCAGCCACTCCCAGGGGAAGGGGGCCGAAGACCCCCGTGGGGAGAGCTTGTGTCCCCATCTCTGGGGTCAATACTGAGCAGGTGGAGGAACAGAGGTCCAATCCTGCACTTCCTGGGGTGGCACGGAGGAGGCCGGAGACTGATCTTGGGGGTTTGTTAGAAGATGCACTTGTGGCCGAGAAGAGGGAGGGACTGCCCCATGGTTTTGCGGGACCAGGGGCTGGCCCCTCCTCCAGTTTCCCGAAAGCGGGCGGCCATTGCGATTTGTTCTTGACCTGCAATCTTTAGCCCAGTGCTTCCCTTTACCACAGCGTGGACATGTGCCAGGTGATTTTTCTCTCTTTTGCCTGGCCTGGCGTGGGCATTGCGTCATCCAATGTCCTATTTGTCCACAAGAGAAGCAACGCCCTGGGGGTCTAGCATCCCGAGAATGCCGCTGACCTCTATATTTTAGAGACTCACTAACAGCCTTTCCTTGAGGAGCGGCGGCTAAAGTAAGGCCTTGTACATGGGAGGGTCCAATATCAGCACACAGTGAAATAAAGTCCGTGATTCCTCCCTTATTCCTATGGGGTCTGATAGCTGCCTGACAGGCGGCGTTGGCATTTTCATAGGCTATGTGTCTAACTATAATCTCCCTTGCATTCTCATCTTGTACTAGGCGGTCTGCAGTCTCCATTAATCGAGACAAAAATTCTAGATAAGGCTCATTTGGTCCCTGTTTAACTTCTACTAGATTTTTTGTACGATTGGAATTGCGTAACTTTTTCCAAGCCTCTCTCGCCGCAGCATTTATTTGTAAATAGGCCTCCTTTGCATAACCCAATTGATCTTTGGTGTTTTTATAGGTTCCCTCTCCTAACAACTGATCAACAGTGTAAGGCAGGTTCTTAGACCTATTTGTTTCAATTTTAGCCCGACACTGTGCAGTGAACTCTGTCTCCCATAATAAGTACTCTCCCGCACTAAGGCATGCTCTGGCAAGCCGCTTCCAGTCATTTGGGCATGCAATACCAGCACATGCGGCCTCCAATATTACTTGAGTAAAAGGGGCAGTTGGCCCATATTGGGAGCAGGCATTTTTTAAATCCTGTAATAGTTTAACAGGAACAGGTTGATGGTATACTTGTTCATCATGATCAACTAAACTAGGGAAGCATCGAGGCCCTGAAATACCTTCCCTCTCTCTAGCAGCCTGAGTCAGGTTTAATTGCGATGCACTGTGCCTGGTTGTAGTGCCTGTTAAAAGGGGCTTGTTGCTAGGGCCTTTAGGCTTGCCTAAAGGTTGAGAAAGTGATTGAGGCCGTAAGGCTGCAGCCGGAGGCGGTGGGTGTGAGGGGTAAGGTTTAGAATCAGACACCATAGTGGCCTGAGGGTCATATTTCTTTCCTACTTCTGGGGGGGCTCTCTGCTCTGTCCCCATTTTCGATAGAAAATGTAGGATTTCTTCTAACTTCTTCTCCATCGTAGCCATTCGGCCCTCCATTGACTCATCATAACTTTCCTCCTTGATATTCAAACCTGAATTCTGATACTCAATATCTACTGGTTGTTGTTCCCTTTTCAAGATCTCACTTAGACTCTCTTGGGCTGCGGCATATGGCTCAGCCTCAGGTTCTTCAGAAGGGTCCTTTAACTCATAAAGTTCCCTTAATTCAAGATTAAGTTCAGCATTTTCATGTAGAGGATCTATGTATTCACTTACTAAACTCCATACAGTAGCAGCCTCTATTGGGGTCTTCTCGGGGCCATATACATCATAATAATCTAGAATTCTTTTTCCTATCCGCTGCCAGGCTTTTTGGAATTCCTCCTCTATAGACCTCGGGCATGCCTCCTTAAGAAACTGTAGGAAGCTCTGAAGCACCCCCTCTTCCACCCACGTTCCGTGGGCTTCAAATAGGCCTGTTAAGATCGGTAGAAATAACCCATGGCTATTAGCTTGACCCATAATTTTTACTCCTGACTATACTCTCTTAATAGTCCTACGATGTGTTACTCACCACAGGGAGGGGTCCTTCACCTCCGTCCCAGATTTTCAGGGTCCCTGTTCGGGCGCCAGATGCCGGGGCCAACCGGCAGCAAACCAGGGTTCGCAGATTGGGGTTCCTGAAATAGGGGACAAGGACTAGGAAGAAAAAGAAGAGAGACAGACACACCGGGTCCGGGATGTCCGCAGTCCAGGCAAAGACTGCCTAGACTGCCGCGTTTATTTTCCCCTCCCCCTTCTTCCCTCCTCCTCTCCCAGGGAACCTCCAGGTGTTACATTCATATGGTAATTCTCAGGTCATTTACATAGAATAGGGCCAGAAAGCAATAAGACAATATAGCCATCGTCTGATGCAAGTCAAGGTACAGTTTGATTCCACTCTGGCTCCCAACAATATGAGAAAAATATGTGAGTAAAAACAGAAACAACCATCCCAATAAATCATGGGTCAAAGACTTTTTTCTTTTTACCATTAATATTTTTCATATTTTTATTATTATTAATAGAAGGGTTACATGATATTTGCCAGGTGGTAGGTTCATTAATTCACATACATTGATACCCATTCACATGTCCTGATCCCCATTTTCCTCCATCAGAAAGAACGACATTACCCCATACGTAAGGAATTGGAAAGACATAGAAAAAAGTCATAGTAAGTGAAGTAAGCCAGACCCAAAGACACATAGGCTCCATGGTTTCCTTCCTTTGGAACAATCAGGACACATGAAGTATACACTTAATATACAGGGGATCACAATAGCACAAAAGCTATGTACACATTGCCGCATGGAATGAGGCTAAGTTTAATGTACTCCAGGATAAGGAAAAAAACAGGATGCTTATCTTAGTGACTGTTGTTTTCAATCACTAAATTGTTGCATCATGTGAAGTTATTTCTTTTCTCTTTTGTTTCCCCTTATGCTTTATCTCATGTTGTTACTATATCCAACTTTGGTACCTGCTATCTGTATATAAGTATATTTGTTTATTTGAAAAAGGGAAGGTAAGGGATGAATGGGAGGGAGAGAAAATGGGAGAAAAACATAGGAAGGGGTAACAATGTTCAAGAAGTAATGTACCCACTACCTGATGAATGTAAATGTAACCCCTCTACATATCACAATAAAATATAATAAAAACTAAAAATGAACTATTGTCTTAATAATAAATATTTCCCTAAGGTATTTTGCCCACAGCTCTACTTCTGGCATTTTTGGGGGACAAATGGAGATAAGTTTCTCCATGCCATAACCCTCAGATCTTAGCTCCTGAACAGCTAGCATTACAGATATGTGCACACCCCTCTAGATACTCTTACTTAAACAAGTTAAGCTTATAGAGATGCCTTGTACCAAAAGCCATACATGTTGCTACAAAAAGAAAGCATCCAAAATGGGTTTCAAACATAAACAAATTGAGTAACTAAGTCTGAACAATACCAAATTTACAATTTATGAACAAGTATCAAAACATGCCCTTAACTTTAAACAGAGGACAATCTTATGTTAAATATTGTTTTGTTGGTGGACGCTGGTGGCCCATGCCTGGAATCCTAGGTATTCAGGAGGCTGAGATCTGAGGATTGGTTCAAAGCCAGGCTGGACGGGAATTCAAGAAGACTCTTATCTGCTATTAACCACCAGAAATTGGAACTTGAGCAGTGACTCAACATGGCAGAGAACTAGCTTTGATCAAAAGTGCTCCATGATCAAATATACACATATGTATGCATGTATGTATGTATGTATGAATGTTATTCAGGAAAATGTTTTTCTTATAGATAAAATTGTATAAAAGTCTACTTACATAATCTAGGTCTTCATCATCATCACCAATATCATCAAACTGGACTTCATCATCCTCTCCAGGACCAAATGTGTCAGATTCATTGATTTTAGCTATAAAAAACAATACATCCTTTATATAAGCAAAGTATTTTTAAAACTGCCCACTTTAGAAAATGGATCTGTATGTATATATACATAATTCTGTGTATATATATATATATATATATGTGTGTGTATACACACACAGACACACATACACACAAGTGTGTATATATTTTACTGGTTTTCCCTACAGAAATATCCATGAGGGACATGAAGTGTTAAATCAGTAGAGGAATACAAAGCAGCTCAAAATTGTTTGACATTCTAGGTGCCATCTCCAGCAGGACAAAACAAAACAAGTACCTCAAAAAAACTCCTATATAGAACAATGTCAAGACCATATGAACTTCATTTCCTACAAAAATAAGCACTCATCTAGGGGATACTGGCTCATACCTGTAATCCTGGAATACTCAGGAGCCTGAGATCTGAGGATCACAGTTCACTGTCAGCCAGAAAGTCTCTCATTCTCTTATCTTTATTTAACCACACAAAAAAGCAGGCAGTCAAGCAGTAGAGTTCAAGCAGTAGAGTATTAGCCCTGAGCACAACAACTAGGCTCTGAGTTCAAGCCCTTAGGACAGGCAGGAAGAGAGACAGTAAGACACATGACACATACAGAGAAGTGTACATATGCAAAAAATATTAAGATCCTATTTCAAAAGAAAAGTTTGAGATCTGATACTAAGGGTTCATTCTTGTATTCCTAGGCTGGGAGATTACAGTGGATAGCAGCTCAAAACCAACTCAAGCAAAAGAAGTTCATAACACTATAGTTCCAATGAACTAGTAAAACAAGGCTAGATAGGCAAGACTTAAATAGCAGAGCACCAGCTGTGAGCAAGCAAGCTCATTATGAGGCACCAAAATTTGTGGCTTCAACTGCTAGCCACAAGAAACCACCCAGATGCATGGCTCACAACTGCAATCTATTTGCTATTTGCTGACAGAAAGTTATTTAGTTATTTAGGCTCACATCTGTAATCTCATTTATTTGTTGACAGAAAGAATCATGGTTCAAATCCAACCTAGGGAAATAGTTGGCAAATCTCAATTCAACTAACAAACTGATGTAGCTGTGCATGCCATTTGTCTCATCTTACAAGAGAATCAACAGGTAGAAGGATCTCGGTATTAGTTTAGTCTCTGGTTAAAAAAATGTTAACAGCTTTCCTGAAAAAAAAATACTCACTGGAGATTTCACTCAAGTGGTAGAGTACCTTTCTAGGAACCTAGAGGTACTAGGTGCAAATCCCAATAGTACCAACTGGAACAGAAGAGGAAAAGCCTTCTCTCTGCTTATTTGCAACACAACACACAGTCAGACAGCCAGACACGTGTACACGTACATATTTATATACTATATACCTATTTTATTACAATTATGTATATGTATTACATACATATTATATACATTAATATATTGTAATGCATATATTATTCCCTATATATTATAGATAATTTATGTATGTTACCTTGTATATCATAGACTATGTATACGTATATTATTCCCTTGATACATAAACATTAGGAGCTAACAAACTCACAAATTCCTCCACAAATATTGTTTATGAGGGCTGGGGAGTAGTGCCACATGCGTATAAGTCTACTCAGGAGACAAGAGATCTGAGAATCACAGTTTGAAGACAGCCCAGGCAGGGATGTTCATCTGATCCCTGATCCTATAAACTACTCAATAAATGGAAATGAATCTGTGGCTTAATGGGTAGAATGCTAGCCTGGAGAAAAAAACCTCATTGGTAGAGTCCAAACTTTGAACTCAAAGCCCAGGACTGGCTCGAAACAAACAAACAAAAACAAAAAGGAAAAAAAAAAGTTTGCAGGCAAGTCCTACTATTCCTTTCTAATATACTGGCAATGTAAACAGACATAATTTTATCACAACATGTTCACCTAAGCCCTTACACACAATAACAACACATAACATTGTAAAAGAAGAATGGAAAATTACCATGTTCTGGAAGTTCTCCATATGCCTTCAGATTTCTAGCTTCATCAGCATTATACTTTAAAATTACATCAGCTTTGTTACCCTTAGGAATAAATAAACAGTCTTGAAGGTGCTTATAACAAATATTACCAGTTGACAGGCCTTAATATAAAGCTAGATAGCTAACCAGCCTAATCCTAGCTACTCAGGAAGCTGAGATCTGAGGATTGCCAGTGAAGGCCAGCCCAGGCACTGAAGCCCCATGAGACTTATCACCAATAAACCACTGGAAAACTGGAAGTGGCACTGTGGCTCAAGGGATAGGACAGAGGTTTGAGCTGAAGAGCGTAAGGACAGTGGCCAGGACCAGAGTTCAAGCCCCATGACTGAAAAAAAATTCTCTGGGTTTAAATTCTCTGGAAAGAAGTATGTTACGTACTTATGATAAGTCATAACATGGAAAGGATTTCTGCACTTTCAATCTTCACAAAAGCAAAACAGAAAAAGCTTCACATTTGATTTTATTTAACGCTGTTTGTTGTCTGGAAGGCTGCAAAACAGCAGTGTAGTTTTTTGGTCAAACCAACCTTTGAAAACTGACTGGAGACAACTCAAACAGTGCACAACACCAAGTTCAAGGGTGTTTTACTGCTTCCTTATTTGCTTTGAAGTCTGTGAGTATAAGTGTGTTTTTGCCCTGCCTCCTGTTTTGAATCCAGCAAACAGCTACAGAATGGTCTTAAAATGCACTGGTCCTTTGCCCTATGTTCTGTCATTCTCAGGATACGGAAAGGTTCACAAGAAAGGAAAATTGTTAGGAAAGTAGAAGAGTCACTTTGGGAATTACGGCCAACAACAGGAAAAATTTCAGCCACTAGAATGGTATCTACAAGGAGTAAGAAACTGGATCTACCACATTTTAATAACGTTATAATTTAAAAAATTAGGGGCTGGGGGTTTGGCCTAGTGGTAGGGTGCTTGCCTAGCATGCACGAGACCTGAGTTTGATTCTGTGGTACCACATACATAGATTAAAAACCCAGAAGTGGAGCTGAGACTGAAGTGGTAGACCTCTAGCCGTGGGAAAGTCCAAGGACAGTGCTCAGGCCCTGAGCTTGAGCCCAGGACTGGCAAAAACTTCAGAAAGAACTAGAGTAAATGTATTAAAAAATGTTAAGAAATGTTAAGATGTTGATGAGACTGCTGTGTCCATAAGTGGAAACTACCAACAAAATATATTTCTATTGTTTTTTTGTTGTTGTTTAAAAGGGGGAATTGTAGGGTCAGGAGTTTAGCCTAGTGGTAGAATGCTTGCGTAGCGTGCACCAAGACCCAGGAGCAATTCCACAGTACATAGAAAAAAGCCAGAAATGGTGCTGTGGCTCCAGTGGTAGAGCTCTAGCCTTGAGAAATTCCAAGGACAGTGCTCAGGCCCTGAGATTAAGACAAAAGACTGGCAAAAACAAAAAAAAACAAACAAAACAAAAAACCTAGGGGGTGGGGTTGAGTTGGAGAGTTAAAAAATTCTGCGGGGATACTGATTTGAATATTTTGTTTTCAATGACAATTATAATTGGACAAATGATCAAAAGTAATAAAGGAATTGGGCCTTTAAACCAAGAGGAGATAACAAACATCTACAGACTATTCTACTGAGCAATAGCAAAACAAAACTGCTACTTCTAGTAGTGATGCTTTCTTATATAGTTGTACTTTTTTTTAACTGGGAAAAATCAAATACACTTTTATTTTTGCCAGTCCTGGCCTTGGGCTCAGGCCCTGAGCACTTTCCTTGGACTTTCTCAAGGCTAGTACTCCACCATTTGAGCCTCAGCACCACTTATGTCTTTTTTCTACGTATGTGATACCAAGGAATCCAACCCGGGCCTTTGCATGCTAGGCAAGCAATCTACCACTGGGCCAAACTCCCGGCCCTCAAATATACTTTTTAAGTTTGAAACTTATAGAGGACTCTGCCATTTATTTTAGTAGACATTTTCAATTTATAGCAAACAGTTAATAGTTTGCATGCATGTCTCAATGTTCACTAACACACTGTAACATTTTTATCATTTTACTGCTTTGTGTAGTCATGAACCATGTTCCTATCCCCACACTTGTGATTTACTCAACTGTGAATAGTTCCCAGATTTGGATTTCTAAACCCAGTCAATAATGAGCCTGAGCCAGTGAAATGCTCTCTGTGTATACCAGCAGTTACTCAGGAGATTGAAGCAAGAAGATCATTATAGTCTACAAGTCAAAGCACACAGTGGGCCACATCCTGAGATCCCCATTAAACCTAACAGTTTGTTCATATCCTAGGACTGGCACCAAAAGAAAAAAAAAACGGATAGAACATGACTTGGGCCTTTAGTGAAACAGAAGTTTAAGGTGTGTATGTATTCAAAGATCAATAAAAATTCATTTTTAAAACACTACCAAAAAAGAAGACAAAAAGCTCATGTTATAAAGAGAAAGTAGGGAGGTGAATATGATCAGCATAAATACTTGTACAAATGGAAATGTCCCAATGAAACCTCCCACATATAATCAATATGCACTAATAACATTGCAAAGCAGTGAGAAAGACCAACTTGTCTGTAAAATTAATCCACTCATTGAAATCATCACCATAAACTGCCATTTTCATTTTAGAGAAGGTAATTTAAACAACAGTAAAGACAACACATATGATAACAGCCAACACCAATCTTTTATCAATGACTGATGCTTAACACAGAACTTTCAAATAAATGATGATATTTATCTGGACCTACTAGTGATTATTTACTGCATGTACTATTTAAAAGTTTCCCACAAAAACACGCGTGGGTGAATAGCCACTTTGGAAACCCATGTGGATAAAAATAATCCTGTGTCTTCAAATTCAACTAGCTCCTAATAAATATCGGCATGAGGAGAAGGGACAGGGCCTGGAATTGATCACAGATGCTAACTCTGTTACTAAGTAATAGAGACACAGGAATTTTTACCTGATA